>NW_022196112.1:320449-958119 GCF_008641045.1 Pistacia vera | reverse complement strand
AAATTGGAATTTGGAATTTGGAAAATTGGAAATATGAATTGAAAATTGCAAAAACTAATAAAAATTAAAATAAGAGCAAATTGATAACAAAAAGATTAAGAAAATAAATGAATAATTGAGAGAATAGAGATTAGAGAATATGAGAGAATGAGAGAATTTGAGTTGTGAGAAAAATATGAGAGTTTAGGGCCAATTTATAGAAAAAAAAATGGGGAAAGAAAATGACGAAAAAGACCCCTCCAATGGCTATAAAACGGCTATATTTCAAGGATAAAAGTGTAATTTTTAAAAAAAAAAAAATTTTACATTTTTTTTAATTTTTTTTTTGGCCAACCCATTGGCAACAGCCAACCCGGCGGGTTGGCACGCCCAAACCGCCTGCAACCCGCCGGGTTGTGGTCTTCCTGTAGAGAGGACAAAATAGCAACCCGCGGGCCGACGGGTTGCCATTTTGCAACCCGGCCCACCCGGGGGTTCCTGGCGCCTCTTCATTACGGGCCGGGTTAGGGTTGACCCGCCTAACACAGCCCATTTTTTCCACCTCTAGGTACAAAGTAGTTAAGATGCATTCTGGAAATTCTTAAATTATTTGTGGACGGCTGGCTGCTTTTCTTGGTCTTGGTCGCAGTCATCTGATTTGGGCAGTGAAGGTAGTGAAGACTAAAGAGTGGGAGCTTCATAATGTAGGATAAGGGTAGTTTCTAAGTGAATTTTTTGTTTCAAATTGACGGTGCAAATCATAGTGATTTCTTTGGTATTATTACATGATCCCTTGGTTGATTGAGGTTAATTGTCATAATGATGTTGTGGCTTTATGTGGACATCTTGAAGTATTTGAATTTCTTACGTTTACACAGGATACACACATGCCATGCAAGAATTAATCAAACATAATGAATCTTTAATTTAATTTATGAAGATATTTTCGATTATAATCGATACTAACTTATTTGTAATTTGTGTTGTCAGGGTAAAGATCAAGATTAAAGACAAAGAATATGTCATCATCTGAGTCTTGTCAACAATCTGCTTTCATAGATGTTTCATAATCTTTTCGAGGAAGAAATGATATAGCATGAGGACATGTTAATGAGGATATAGATAAAAATGGGAAGAAGATATTAACATGTCTTTATTGTGGCTAGATAATCAGAGGTGGAGGAATTTATCGAGTGAAACTGCATTTAGCGGGTATAAAAGGGGAAGTTAGAAAATGCTCTAAAGTTCATTTCGATGTTAAATTCAAGATTGAAGAAGCACTAAACGAAATTGGGGCCAAGAATAAACAAAAAGTTGAACTTCGTAAGAATGTCAATCCTTATGGAGCTAGTGTACAACAATTTGAAGGTGATATGTTAGATGAAGATCAAGAGTATAAAAAGGTTTCTCCATGTCCAACTCCAACTTCAACTTCAAGCACTAAGAGAAAAAGATCTATTGAGATAGGTGACTATTTTGCTCCAAGGACTAAGCCTGGGTCTCAGCCCTCAATTAAGAGTGTTTTAGCCGAAAAAGAAGCTAAGTGGAGAGCAGACATGACTATTGCAAGGTTATTTTATGATTTTCGCATCTCAATTAATGTTATTAATTCAATTTATTTTTAACTTATGGTGAATGCTATAACTGCAATTGGTCCTCGGTATAAAATCTCAACTTATCATAATTTGCGTGTAAATATATTGAGAGATGCTAGGAAAGAAGTGCAATTACTTGTTGATAGTTACAAGAAAATGTTGGATGTACTTTAATGGCTGATGGTTGGACAAATAATTCACATAAGTCTTTAATTAATTTTCTAGTGTACTGTCCTAAAATAGTGTGTTTTGTGAAATCAGTGACTACTTCAGATGTTGTAAAGGATGCTACAACATTGTCTAGCTTGTTTGAGGAAATAGCTTTATGAGTTGCACCAAATAATATTGTCCATCTTGTCACTGACAATGTAGTAAATTATAAAGTTGTTAGAAGAATGTTGTATGAAAAATATAGCAGTATTACTTGGTCTCCCTGTGCAGCACATTGCATTAATTTGATGCTGAAAGACATAACTGAGATGAGTCACATAATTAATTTTTCGAGACGTGCATCTAAGGTTACAAAGTTTGTGTATCATCATTCGTTTGTGCTAACTTTGCTGAGGAAAAAATAAGTTATATACATTTATCTTATATGTTTATAATTTATATTGTCAAGTCATATTATATATATATACATTTTTTAATAATTTACTAAGTACTAACATTTATTGTCTATCATTTGAATAGAGTTGGACATAAATTATACACTTAGGTGCAACCCGTTTTGTCACAACTTTCATTGCAGCAGCCTACATCAACACAAATATGACTTGCAACCTACAGTGATAGATAAAGCTTTTGTGGTGTCTCAATATGCAAAAACTAATAAAGGCAAAGCCTTTATTTCCATAGTTCTAGATAACCGATTATGGGATGACATTTGTATAATTTCCAAAGTTGTGAGTCTATTGATGCGTATGCTTCAGATTATAGACTTAGATGAGAGGCTTGCAATAGGATATGTGTAAGATGGCATATACAGAATGAGGATGGGGATCAAGAAGTTGTTTAAGAATAAGAAAAATTTGTACAACCTTACACAACAATTATTAAGATGCGTTGGGATAGGATATTGTGTCGTGATATTCATGCAGCAACATATTATTTGAATCTTGTTTTTAAATATGACGAAGATACTTTTTCTAAAAAACCAAAGGTCATATATGGTTTCCTTGACACTATTGACAGTAAAACAAGTGCATTCAAAATGAGCAAGACAATGTTACTGAAGGAAAGTAGATTATATTGAGACCGTCTAGAATGTTTTTCTTGTGAGCTTGCTCTTCAAACTTGCAAAACTACACATCCGGGTATGTAATAGTTAAACTTTTTAAGTCTAATTTTTAAGTTATGAAATTGTGTTTATTTCTTATGTAATTTATATTTTTATTCTCAATTAGATGAATGGTGGAGGACATTTGGGTTTAATGCTCCAAATTTGCAAAAGTTTGCAATCAAAATTCTAAGTCAAACTTCGGCCTCTTCCGAATGTGAGCGAAATTGGAGCGTTTTTTAACGTATACATACTAAAAAGAGGAGCATATTGGATCATCCACGGTTGAATTATCTGATTTTTACTCATTATAACTTGCATTTGCAAAATAGGTATAAAGCCTTCATCATTTTGTTATTAATTATTATCTCGTTTTTATTTTCATTGATATCTTTATTGGTCATGATTTTAACATTTAATTCTGCTATTTCAAGAGTTGTTACAAAAAAATTACTTATGATCCTGTTGATTTTGAGAGTATTGATAAAACTAAATAGTGAATAGTTGATGAGAAAGAGGAGGTTGGTGAACTTAATTATGATGAACTGTAACAATCTTTATATGGAGAATGAGCTATTCCTATAGATGATGGTAATTATCCTTCTTACTATGACTCAAGAGATACTTTCGAAAATTGTTTCCAATTTTTTAAGCAAATTCAATTTGGTAGTAGCTAATTTATACACAATTGGTTTAAATTGGAATATTTAACTTATAGTTTTCCTTTTTTGCTAGAATTTTTTGGTAGATGATGTTACCGATTCTAATAATGTCAGATGGTGTGTGAACTGTGACATTCAATTGAGGATGGAATTGAGGATGGAATGATGGATTGAAGATCATTTTTTGCTAGAATGTTGAACTATTATGTGATTTCTTCCTTCATTTTGTTATTTTGATTTGTAATTTGTTGTAATAGGGATTGTATTGATGTAATGATGTTTGATGATGCCTTGCTAATGACTTTTTATTCAGGAGTTTATGATTTGGATTCTGATTTGAGAGATCTGGAATTTTGCATTCTGTAAACAGTAACATTGCTAATGTCAGTCCAATTGAACTAGCCGATTCAACCGATCGACCCGGGACCCGGCCAACTTGCGGGTTTTATCTCGGGTCAGTATTTAAAACATTGCTTCGTTTATGTTATTATCTAGCAAGACTCATTCTTTTTCTCTATCTGTCCAATAAAGTAGTAGATACATAAACTACATCTTATTTGAATCAATATCTTATTTAGTGCATGTGAAGCTTTATATTTTGTTGATAGTGAGAAGTTGTTGCTATGTAATTTTTATAGAACTTAAAACTAGATCTTATAATCATGAAACAGTTCTTGTACTCTCCTTATACAAGCTGTAAATGTGGACACAAACACCTATAGATATTTTAATATCAGCTGGAAAGCCTTTCCAGCCATTATTAATTTTGGCCTTCATTCCAAAGGTGCAAGCAGAACAGCAGTTGGGCAATCACAATCTGAAAATACAAAGTAGGGAGCAGAAGCATGATGTCCTCAACTTCAGTGTAATCAATCTTCTCACAGAATGATAGAAAATTGAAGTTCAAAATGGCTCAATTCTCAAATGTACGGAAGTTTAAAGGAACCACAACCATAAACAGCGAGAGCATGACATGCCTTAGATCATCATGTTTGATATATGGCCGCATAGTAGTGCTTACTAGAAGCATTCATTGGGTGTCTTTTATATCAAAACAATCACAAGAAAAGTTCTATGCAAATAGTTCCATCAAAATAGCTAATACAAGTAAATATAAATTTATGAAACATATTATATTAAGGATTATAGCCTAACCGGTGGAAAATAAAAGATAAACTAACCAAGACCTGTTCCAGCATCTTTACGAGGTGCATCAGCCTTAATTCGTGGGGGCCTCACTATACGATCAATGAGCCCATATTCGAGAGCCTCCTGGGCATTGAAGCGTTTCATCCTACTTAAATCCTTGTTAATCTGCATACACACATAAAGGTAACAAATAACATAATGAATAATAAATGATGTATTATTCCCATAGTACTAAAATAAATAAAAGTGAAGAAAATTCACATGCACATCTTTTTTGTGGTAGTGCTTAAAAGTAAGTCATATTTTAACATAGAAAAGATCAAGCTTGTTTACAGTCCACAATCAAAAAGCGACCAATATGCATTCTCATTTAGCTAATGAAATGAGTTAACTGGATAAATTGTAGAACTCAGCTTAGCAAGCTAACCTTCTCAACAGGCTGGCCTGTTTTCTTAGACAACTCATTATAAAGGTAATCCCTGACTCTAAGAAGCTCATCAGCTTCATTACGAATGTCATCAGCCTGTCAAAAATTTTCCATAATTTTAATATCATCACAAAGAACAATGAAAACCTGCATCAGAAAATATCAAGTATGGCTGTTCCTAACATCATGGTATGCAGTCATACCTGACCACGAGCTGCACCAGCTGGAGACTGTAAAGCAATTCTTGAAAGAGGCATAGCAAAGCGGTTATTCTTCATACAACCAAAAATCATAAAGAAAAATGTCAGTCAAACTTTGGATTCCAGCTATCTTATAAAATGATGAAATCAATAAGATGAACATATAACATGAGTAGAACAACGGCCCATGCAGTATTGTGCTCTTGAAATGCATATAAACACATGTAGAATACACCATGGAACCATCTTTTACTTAATAACCATATTCTTTGGTCAATCTGCTCTTTACGTTGTTAAGATTTAAGATCACAAAGAGGTATACAACATGTTCATAATGGTCAACAAACTATTTACTTTCAGTCATTGTTGATTGTATTAATTAAATTTCTGAGTTTTGCAAGATAGCTCCTGTACTGCACCACAATTTCTTTTATAAGATGCACTATGCCACATCTAATTACAGCAAATTTAGTTTTATCGCTATCACTTCAGATTCCAGTGGCAGTAAAGCAAACATTACTTTTTCTCCAGCTGCAAGAAGAAATGCTGCTAAATTATAGGCGTAGCCAACACAATGTGTGCCAACAGGACTCTTCAAGCTCTGCATGGTGTCGTAAATTGCCAAGCTGGGAGTAAGCTGCAAGTAAAGTGAGTTCCCAGCAGCAAAGTAACATGATATCAGCAACAATAGTACAAAGAAGTAGGGAGTCAACCGCAAATCTTGATTGAAAAGAACTCACATCTCCACCAGGACCATTAATGTACATATAGAGCCTTTTGGAATCATCGATACTGTCAAGATACAACATTGTTGCCAATATTTGGTTGCTAAATTCTTCATCTATATTTTGGCCAATGAAAATAACACGCTCCCGGTACTGCACAGAAAATATTTATTTAGTTTCTTTTGAGTGATATATCAAAATATTAAAATCAATCGAAAACTACATTAAGAAATACAGACTATCAATCCGATTAAACAAAGACGCCTTGATGAAAATTTAAGGAGAAGAAAATGATTTTTGATAATTGACGACATTGCCTCATGAGAGACAGTTTAAAGGCAGGCAACTATAATCCTTTAGGAGCCTAAAAGACTCCTTTCTGGGTGATACAGGGAGAAAGAACTGAACCTATAATGTGTGTTATGCCCATATTAACATTACAGACCTACACCCTTTTAGGTCATGAACTCTGGTTGGGTATTATCTTAAAGTAAAACCAAATGCAATAACTTACCAGGGCATTCCATAGATCAACCCATTGCCAAGTTCCCTCACCAGGCGTCCGATATGGAACTCTTGGCGTCCCTATAGGCATCATTGCGATGCGCCCCCTTATAGGTTTATGAGTCCGAGTCCTGAAACAGAACTGCGTCATGCAGAGGGTAGTACACTAACACTTGCATATGAACACCACTCTTAGTTAAGAATCTTGCGAGGAAACAGTGATAGATTTTTCTGATTCATGAAGACTAAACCAGATTACATTATTTGATTCTGTATTGTGTATTATAACTATAAATTCTATCTCATAACCTTTCACCACAAAGACCTAAGATCTCTTAACGAAACTTTATCAAGTATTTCATTGAAGAATGGCAACAACTGTTTAATGCACCCAACCCAATTTGACCGAGATTCCACTTCATTTCGAACATTTAACATAATCTATTACAGTAAATGAAACAAATAAGAATGCTGATTTGATAACTCACAATAAGCAAGCTGTACCGACATATACCATTTTACTACCAAAGAAAGAAACAAAAACCTCCCGTCAACAGATATCATAACGCTCCTGCAGAGCTCAAAGCAGCAGAATTTGAATCAAACTAATCAGACACCATCAATACAAGTTCACTTTTAGTTCAACAAACAAAAAATCACATTTTTTATCATTACAAGAAATAAACCAAATATGAATAAAATTCTATCCTTTTACACCCATAGATTAAAAGCAGAATTTTAACGAAACCCATTAAACTAATTACCCGCATTGGAGGCTCTTGTGAATCCTGCTATAAAATTCTGCAGTCAGGTTAGGTGTCCCAGTTGCCAAAAAACCTAAAAGAAGAATTGAGAAAAAGAATAATAATAACAGAGTTAGATAGAGAAGATTTTATTTTTATTTATCTTTGAAAAAATGGAGAACGGTAATAAACGAACTTGGTGATTGAAGTCTTAATCCCGAGTGAAGCTTGGTTCCAACCCTGCAAAAAGATAAATCCCAGATACCTAAAAAGTATCAATTACAACTGAAATGGGAAAAAAAATAAAATAAAATAAACCACTATGATGAAATTGCAATGAGAGAACCTGAGAGAAGGCTGGGGAAAATTTGTGTTAAGAGAGACAGACATGTTTGTTTCGACTGAAAGTAGAACATGAACTAGTTTGGTCTTCCGTTTTAGAAGATTTTCAGGTTTGGATGTTAGAAAGGAATGATTTGCTGCTCCCGATTTTATCGTAACTATACTGTGCATTGATCTATGCCGTTGAATTGATCAACGTGGGTGCAGCTGTGATGCCCATTGAAAACTACAACTTCTATTGGCCAAAATAGTGTTTTTATTCCTAAAACCCCATAGTTTTCAACATATCTTTAAGCACCTGTCAATTTCAAAAATATACTCCGTTTGGTACATAGTTTGGGAATACTAGAAAAGTTAAACACAAAATTTGTGTTTGGTTCACTATTATCATAATATTATTCTAAATTATTCAATTTCTTTTAAACCTCTTAAATTTGCTAATTTTTAAACAACCCTAATTTTTTTTAAAATTAACAAAAACACCCCAACAACCCACATTTACTAGATTCAAGCCACCACTATCAAAAGCTGGCCGAAATCTAGTGCAATGGCACACTACTGGCTGAATTTGGCCTGTAGTACACCGATCTAGCCTTTTCCAGCCAGATCCACAGTGGATTTGGCCGTTAATGGCCAGATCTATGGTTAAAGATAGTCATCAATGACAACCAAGATATGGTCGTTGTTGACCATCAACGAGAGCCGTATCTTTGGTCATCGTTCCAGCTAAATCTGGTCGTCAATGGACATATCTAGCCATAGATCTGGCCGGAAAAGACCATATCATTGCACGACCAGCAAGATCTAACTGGTCATACGTCGATACGATGACTCCGGCCACTCTCTAGCAATAGTGGCCGGCTGTCCGTATTTAATGAGCGAGTTGGGGGTGCTTTTGTTAACTTTGAATATTTTATTATATGAGTGTTTAGTAAATAAACAAATATAGGAGATATTTTTGTTAATTTTCAAAATTCTACATCGTAATACCCACCCAATTTAACTTTTTTCAAAATATTATTCTAAGAACTATCAAATAATGAACCAAACGGACCCATAACCTTAGTCGCCATTTTTTATGGACCATTTCTTTTTCTGTTAAAAAAGTGTGTTAGAGTGTAGCAATATCCATTTTGTCCTTCTAGGGTCAATAGCAAAGTTAAGCTGAAGTTTTTATCCATGTAGTTATACTTAATTTACCAAAACAACCTTGTAAAATAGCAACTTGACGTCCCTGTCCCTGTGGCCAAACCTATAGGAAGGTAGGAGAAGTATATCAGCAATTCTAACAAAGTCACGCCAAATCAAATGATAGTCCCATCCTTTGTCATTCCAACTCCAAGTAATCTTAGCAATTGTCTAATTATGTTCAGAGTCAATTAAACCAAGGTTTTAAAACTCGACAAAGTGGCCAAGTCCTGGGTTGATCGTTTGACTCGGTTTGACCATCAGGTCAAACCAGTGACATAAGCATATAAAAAAGTTTGAAATTCACAAAAACACCCCTAAAAATTCCATAAGTCCCTATAAGTTTGAAATTCTACAAAAACACCCCAAATTAAAACCTTGAATTGAACTATATGTCATCTACAGAAGATTAAGTTATCAAGCTTCTAGGTCAAAAGCTCTAATTTATCTATAGCAGTATTTAACAAACCGATTTTCGGTTTTCCCTCGAGTCCATGATCCAAATGAATACAAGTCTTATTTACACAGACTTCATCATTTGAACCATTATTCATGCTATAGAACTTTTAACAAGTTAACAGGTCTAGATACCCCCGTCTTCCAAAGCTTTTATACCATTACACCCACATAATATTTGTTATACACAGTCTAACAAATGTTATTACAATTAATAACTAAACACCTAGTTAATTAATTGGAAAGAAAAACACATAGATTCTGTTTTAAAGATTAATTCATACCTAGGTATCAATATTCTTGAATGAACCTTTCTCTTTGCTTCGAGTATGCAATTCAAAAGTAAAATAAGAGATTGAGAGAATGAAATTTTTCACAAATTGAAAATATTATTGATTTTTCTTCGAATAAAAATGTACATAAGCTTCTCTTTATATAGAGAAGTCCAAATTTCAAATGAATTGAATCTGTAAAACAAATCAAAACAAAATAAAACAAAAGGTTTAATCAATCACCAATTAAAGTTGACTTGTCAAACCTACAAAAACTAATAAACTAATAAGAAAATAACATCTATCTCAAAGATAATAACATTGGAGTCCACATGTCTCCCACATGTTTTACAATATAATTATTACATTACACGTTTTACATATCAAAATATAATTATTATAAACGACAATACACAATATCCAATGCCTTCTTTTAACCTGGATTGTTGAATTCTGTCGGCGAAATCCTGGATGTCCACATATTATCTTCTGCTTGTTTGATACACGTCAGCGTATTACGTGTTGGACATTTTCGGTTGTCCAAATCTCCATCCTCTAGATTTTTATCAATCTTTAAAGTTATCCACTTCTATAAGATCAATAAAATCTTTCAGAGTCTCATCTTCTTGAGCTTCCTGGTCGTAGGCTAAGACCATCCTCAGAAGATCAATAGTACCTCCCATTAAAGCCTGGTTTGATAGATGGGCTAAATCAAACCCTTTTAGTAACGTTTTTAACTGGGCTTGGTTATGTTTGAAGAGTGTATCCTGGATTGTTGCATACCTATTTGGTAAAACTATCACTATCCCATTATGGTTATGGATAGTAGCATTTGCTTTAACAAGCTCTTCCAGCTTGGATTTAATCAGTAACAGTTTTGCAATATGCAACCTAGTCCAATCTTCCTCTTCTTTCCTTTGAATTTCTTCTAGTGCATAAGAACTCATTCTTACCTCGTTATCTAACATAATTCGGTACCATGGTTCTCCTACAAGAAATTCCCATATATGTATAGGTTGAACATCATAGTTCTCTTGCAATGAGTAAGTAATCATGCAAGTGAAAGTGTTGACCTTTCTATTCAATACACAGAGCGTTTATTTAACACGTCTGGCATATTCAAGTCCACCATTGCTTCCTGTACATCAATTTCCATTGTATCGATCTATCCTCTATTCAAAAGATTTCTACAATAACCTTTTCTAAAGGTTTTCCATGGAACGTACAATTTCATAGCGCCATCAGGATAAACTGCTAATCCTTGGACTAAATCTGTTAGGTCAGTTTTTCCTAATTTCACTATTAGATCATTTAAATTCTCGAGTTTGAGATCTATCATGTCAAACAAATGACATTTTTTCATTACCTCGATTTTTTGAATTCCTGCTTCATAAAGCACAGCAGTTCCTCTAAACTCCTCGTCTTCATAAAACAGTTTGTCAGCTTCCAGCCAAGCTATCCTTCTTGCTAACTTCTCTAGACACTTCTGCAGCTGTACTTCCTTTTGACATGTTGCCAATGCGATTCTAATTTGGGTTTCCAAATCCTCCCAGAGTGTTTGACTAGCCGGAGTTAATCTTAAGCCTTCTGGAAAGCTAAACCTCTCACAAATATCCACGTCAATTAACCGCTTTTGTGGAGTGTGTGGAATGTGTGGAATCACCATGCTTGCAGCACATGATGATGAATCCTTAGAAGGTTTTGTCTTTGGCAGTGGACAATAAGCCCGTTCATGTCCTTCCTGTTTACAAGACCAGCAAACCATTGCTTTCTTCTGAGTTTTCTGTTTTTCCTTCTTAGGATTAACCTCATTTTCAAAAGTAACTTCCTTCATAGAACTACCTTTCAAGCGTTGAAATTTTGGGTTTCTTCTTTCCGAAGTATTAGACTCATAGTCTAGACTCTTTCCTTCTTTAACCTTCTTTCTTCTTTCTGAAGTATCAAAGTCATAGTCTCGACTCTTTCCTTCTTTAACCTGCTTTGCTGCAGTAACCTGCTTAGGAGTAGAGATCACCCGCTTATCTACAGTCTTCGCCTTTTTAGCAATAACCCTTAGAGCTGAAGTTATCTTCAAGGGACAATTCCTTCTCAAGTGTCCTCATTGTTTACACTTGGAACATGAGAAGTGATTTCCAGTTTCCTTCTTGTCTGCCATTATCTTGTAATTCTTCAGAGAAATGTCTAGACAAAAAGTCAGCAACCAAGTTAGATTTACTAGAAATATATTCAAATTTGATTCTGTAATTTGCAAACCAAATCTGCCATCTGATTAGTCTAGCTTTGTCATCCTTTAAAGACAATTTCATAAAAGTTTTTAAATATTTAGAGTCTGTTCTTAAAGTAAATTCCTGACTGATTGTGAATAATCAAAATCGGTCAATACATTCTTTCGCTACTAAAACTTCCTTTTCATGAACATGATAATTTATCTCAGTAGGAGAGAATTTTCCTAATGCATATCGAACAATCCGTTCAATATTATCAGTACTCTTAGCCTTAAGCACACCTCCCCAGTATAAGTGGGACGCATCACTCTCTATAATAAACGTATCCTTATCTTCCGGGAGTTTTAAAGGTTTTAATTGCTTTGTCAAGGCTTTGGTCCGCTTAACACAGTCAGTATCATCAAGTGTCCAAACCCAGGGCACTTTATCACTAATCTTAAGCGTCAAGCCATTGATTACATTAGTGAGATTAGGAACATACTCGCGCATATAATTGGCTAATCCAAGAAATTGTTGTAACATGTGCTTATCTTCCAACACATCTGGGAATTCCAGCAACTTCTTTGAGATATGTTCTTGGAGTTGAATACCTCCTTCACCTATCTCAATAACTAAGAACTTCACCTTGTTCTTAAACCATTCTGCCTTTCTTTCAGATAGAATCATTCCATTATCAAGGAACCTTTTGATCACTAGTTTAAGATGATTTACATGCTCTTCTTTGGTCTTACTAAAAACTACAACATCATCAATATAGACTACACAAAAGTTAGATAAGTCTCCAAAGACTTTATCCATTTTCCTCTGGAATATTGATGGTGCTTGCTTAAGCCCAAAAGGTAGAACCATCCATTCAAACAATCCTTTCGAACAGGTGAAAGCCGTCAAAGGAATGCTTGACTCCTCCATTCTGATATACCAGAAACCTGACTTTAGATTGAATTTTGAGAAGATTTTTCCAAATCTAGCTTTATTCAAATAAGTTGATTTGTTTATATCTTATAGGCATCATCAATAGTTTTATCATTTAATAGCCTATAATCGCCTTGCCTCTTTCCCGCTCAGCTCTATTCATGACCATGAATGCCAGCGAAGAGTGTGGGCTTTCACTAGCGAGTATTAATTGCTTTTCCAACAATTCCGGTATTTGCTTGCTAAATTCCTCCTCTACATCAGAAGTATAAGGATACAATTTGGTAGTTATCGTATCATCATCCTTCTTTAATTTAAGTGAAGCATATATACCGCTCTTTTCCCATAGCTTTAGCGGTTGATCATCAAAGCATGGAGAAAGTTCATCTTTAAAGGATTTTACAAGTTCCTCAATCCTTAAAGAGTGTTTTTGGCTTTTGTTTTCAACCTTCAAGATTATCTCCTTATCTATTGATTTATCCGTGCTCTCAGGGTATGCACCAGAGGGACCAACCTCATGTGATATACCCCGTGCGATCCGGTTTATATGATGACTAAGATACAACCTCTGAAAGAAAACATTACAAGCCTTATCCATTTCTTCTGCTTCAGAAGCTTTCAACCACCATTTTTCTTTTTCCAAAATTTGGAAAACAGTGTGATATACTTCTTGCCTTAGTTTCACCAGTCTAAAACCATTTCTAACTGTCGAAACTTCATGCTTAGCAAGAATATGGATTTTATGACCTCCAAGGATAATGTGGTCGTTATCCTAAGTACATGGTCTAACTTTTGCTTGCCCTCGCAGAAAGCTATTTTCGAGAATAAAATCTACTTCTAAGTAATCCACTATTAGGACTTCCCTTAGAGTAAATTTTTTCGCGTTTAACAGTACAACCACGTTTTCAACCACATTCATGATCATACTTTGACCTCCATTTGCAACCGTATTTAGGATTGGTCTTTCCATTGATTTCCAAAGCTCTTTGGAAAACATTGCTTTCTTGCAATAGATTTGGTCGCTCCTGTGTCTACAAGAACATCTAGAGTATATTCCTCATATTTTGGTAAACACAATTTAGCACGTATGCAAGTGTTAATAGTTCCTTGAACTAGCGCATGATAATGCATTTCATAACTCATCGTCATTTTCGTGCTTGGAGTTTCGTCTTCATATACTGGAATTTGTATAGATTTATATCCAACTATTTTCCTACTACTGCTACTCCCAGGATCACTAATAATGTCATTTGTTTCTGATATATTTTTCCTTGACATGATAGGTTGAAATCCCTTATTCCATTCCAAAGACACCGAGTTTCTAGGAGTAGGAAGAGTAACCTCATTATCAAGTTCCTGGATTTGGGTTTAATTCCACCACGTTAGGCTGTGGCGAATATTCTAAAACCCATCGTTTCGGCCATGTAAGAGCCTTAGCATTGACTACCGTAGGTCAAATTGGAATTACAGAATCCTGTCCCAGGCCATGAAGCTCAGTATGTGCACTGGAGTTCATTCATATATGATTAAGAAAATTTATCAACCTGTTCTGTATTGTGATTCTGTCACTAAAAGCCATTAAGTCTTCTAGTCTTGAAGTATGAATTTGAAGAACCATAATCCGTTTAAGATTTGGACCTTGGAGATTAACCATATATCCTGGGTTAACAATCTTATAGGCATCTCCCAAGGTTGGGTTAGCATGAAAACTGCCAGCTAAGGCTTTTCCAAACGTAATCCATTGCCTGTCTAGCAAAGCAACTTGAACAGGTACATTCATTCCTCCACGGAATAATCCTTGTACACGTATCTGTACAGCATCAAGTTGCACATAATTATACTTGCCATTTGCCTGTTTGGTAAGATTTCTAACCTTCAGTAGCCACTCATCGTTCGAGAGTACCAATTCACCTTCTCGAGACTAAGATAAAGCTACACGAACAGGTTTTTCGTGTACATCTTCTAAGCTTTCAGCTTTAAATAACCACTTAGAGCATTTCTCAAAAACTTCTCTAGGTGTTAACCTCAGAATTACCCAATTATTAGGGTTACCCGAGTGATCCTTGTAATTAGATGACGAACTAATTACTGAGTTAGGATTTTCATCTTCATTTCTAATTGGGATAAGATCATCCTCATCACCAATTCCATTATTCCTAGGATATTCACTAAGATTTCTAGTCCTTTGCATGAATATACCTATGCGTTGAAGATTTGAAGATTTTCCTCAAAAGTCATACCCTTTGAGTCATCCTCCGAAGAATCTGAATCTTCAGAGTAATCTGAAATTAATTCATAAACCTCGTCATTTGAATTAATTTCTTATCCCCAAACTGGCTCATATTTAGAAGTTTGGCTTTTAGCGTTGACTTCCAAAAATCTTATTGCTGCCTTCTTCTTTCCCTTATGAGGGCATTTATCCGCAAAATGATTTTTGTCACCACAAATCAAACAACAATTACAATCTTTTGCGTTTTTGCCAGATGAGCAGGTAGCACAATACTTACGTGCTCCTCGTTCCTTAGCATTGAGTCTACCCTTCTCTGTTCGCCAAATAAACCTTCCATGATCTGAAAGATTCGGTTTATTGGTAAGAGATCTTTTTACCATATTACGAAAACGTTTCGACTTAAAATTCTTTTTACCAAATGATCCTTTCTGTTTCATATGGCTCTTCCAACTTTGATGTTTAGTCGAATTTCTTGACTCATAGCCATATTGTCCTGGCACTCCATCAAAGTTTTGACAACAAGATTCATTGAACTCAAGTATTTTGGCCTCTTTATCCAATTTGGCATTCAAACATCTTGTTCTCACAAGTTGTCTAACAGCTTTTATCCTTCCTCCCAAAGAATCAACAGCCTGATTCTTTTCGACTAAAAGCTTAAACGCCTCGTTTGCTGCCTTATCCCATCCTTGGGGAAGCTTAGCAAAGAAAGTATTTTTCATGACTTCCTGTGTGCCACCAGGCAACTGATAGAAATATCATCTATATTCGCAGATGAAATTTTTAAACAGACACATGTCACAAACCCTAAGCTTTGTCAAAGCTTCTAAGGCAACTACCTCTGCGAGATTCCTACTGGTTATGGTTATTCTAGTAAATTCTCAACAGAGCATATCCTTGAAGAGTGCAAAAATAGCCTCTGCATTCTTCAAGTCCCTTACAGTATCTAATAGATCCGTACTAGCTTCTAAACTTCTCCAAAAGCTTCCTATAGCTCCTTGTAGAGTGGATCTTAGAAATCTATAAGTATCACTGAGTCCAAAAGCCTTATTTTGCACATGAATCTAGTTAACAGTTTCCCATGCTTTAATTGCATCAGTAACATTTGTGACATAATCGATGTTTAGGAAACTACTACTAGACGGTATCTTCACCATTCTAAGTATGCCCCTAGGTATAAACTCCTACCTTATCTTGGTGGGATAAGTTTGTTTATATTCGGGTATGGAGATTTCCTTAAGGAATCCTTCGAACGAATTTAAAGGGTTATGAATTCCTTCAAGCGGGTCATCTTTAAACTTAGATTCCTTAAGTCTAGAGATTATCTCATCGAGCTCCACCTTTTAGGTCCTGGAGTAATTTTCAAACCTCCAGTTTCTTCCCCTTTCCTTTGTTTTTTTCATTTCTTCCTCATAATACCTACTGATTCTTTTAGCATTAGAGGTAGAAATTTTCAGAATATCAACCTTCCGTTTGCCATCCATTTTAAAAACAAAGTCTTCTTCCTTTACGCCTTTCATAAAAAGCTTTTCCGCCTCTTCCTAATCACCTTGGGTTTCTTTGGTGACGAACTGGGCATACCCTGGAGGCAATCCAGGATATTTTTCCTGTAGACTTGCCACAAATTGATCCAGAATGTCCTGACCACCCATGGTCAATTTGAATCAATCCTTAAGCTAGCTACAAAGTCTGACTCTTTATATGGTTCAAGATTTGGATCTGGCTGGGATTCGCCGTACCAATAAGGAATTACTGCCTCAGCCTTTTCTAACCACTTATTCCTAAGTTCCAACTCGGCAACTTCAATGGTTGAAATTCAATAGATAAAGCATAAAATCTTTGTGCACCCTTGACTAAAGGTCTTTTGGATAACATCCAAAAGTCGCTTTACTCCTAGCCAAGTCAGATACTCTTCCCGAATATCTGGGTTTCTGTTACAGAGGTCTAACATCCGTTTAACCTCTTGTTCCATATACCCTTCAATAGGCCACACCTGTTTAATGTCACTTAGAACCAAAGACATCTCCTATTTTACTGACTTAGTAAAATAGTTAGGATGTGTTCTAGTGTCTTGACCTTTTGAAGTGCAAAATTGACATTTTCAATATGTTTTTTGATCTGAGTCAATTATTCGTTTAGAGCAAATATATGATACACCGTATAATTTACTCTCCTGTCTAAGTTATCAAACTTTTAGGTCAAAAGCTCTAATTTATCTATGGCAGTATTTAACAAACCAATCTCCTGTTTTCCCTCGAGTCCATGATCCAAATGAAAACAAGTCTTATTTACACAGACTTCATCATTTGAACCATTATTCATGCTATAGAACTTTTAATAGAGCTTTGGAAGACGGGGGGTATCTAGATCTATTAACTTGTTAAAAGTTCTAGACACCCCCCCGTCTTCCAAAGCTCTGATACCATTACACCCACTTAATATTTGTTATACCTTAACATTTGTCCTCTTTTGAGCAATGAGGAAATGTATGCATATAACTCGCGCACTATATCAACGTGAATAACCTCTCCTCTATCAAGGAAACCAATCCATTCCATCTTCTGAAAGAATGAAAAATTGAAATCATGTATCCCTAAACCTTAAATGACAATTTATTATTTCCTAATTAAATATTATACAAAGAGTTTACTGTTTATTATTAAAATCCCACCACTTTAGATTTTTAATGATTACACACACATGTTTTGTCTCTACTGTTCTATTATTAAAAATAAACAACACAAACTAAAAAGTAGCTGTCATAATTTTTTTAGTTCTTTGAAAAAGAAAAATCCTAAGGATACATTAGGTTATAGAATGTTGCATCACTTGAAATGTTATACTAATGGAAGGGTAGATTATTTTGAAGATTACTAGGAATATTTAGAGAAATGTGTTTGGTTAGGTTGGAATAAATTGATGGGCATGTTTTATTTATATGTTTGGTTGTGAGGAATAAATTGGTGGGTATGTTATATAGAATATTGAATTGCCTTCTATTCTAATAATATTATTATTACTTTACATTTTTTAACCCCTTATATTTGTTAATTTTGCTAATCACACCCACAATAAAAGTTTAAAATTTAACCAAAGCACCCTGCCACCCAAGAGGACAACCGACCGTGGGCCACCACCATTAGATGGTAGCTGAAAGTAGTCGAAACGACACACGTGGACTGGATCTAGCCGAAAACAGCCAGAATTTTGCCATTTACAATGACTAGTGACATCCCAATCTATCTGGCCATTGATCAGCACATGACTGGCCAGATCTAGCCGGTTATGCATCGTTCCGGCCACGTCGGCCCACGGTGGCCACTAGCGAGCAGTGGTGGTCTTGGGTGGCCTACAATTTGTTTTAAATACAAGGGCATTACTGTCCAAAAACGTAATTAATTAGAGGTAAAATTGTAATGGCAGGTTCATGTAAATTATTTTCAAAATAAGGGTATTTTTGTCCAAACATTTTATTAATAAGGGGTAAAATTGTAACAAAATAAATATTACCAAGTAATCTTAAAATACCTAAGAAAATTGAGGTATTCAGATTATTACCTATATAACCAATAGTAATTACTATTGGTTTTGAAAGATTACTGGAATCTTATATTACTTGACAACCAAACGTAGTAATCTAAGTAATATAAGATGACATTACCTCAGTAATGAGGGATAAATTAATTATATTATGCTTTTAGGGAAAGAGTAAAAATCAATTTACCTTGATAGCTTCAGAAATTATAATTTTTTGATGACTATGACATTTTTAATCAACTTCCCCCTAATAGTTTCATAATTGATTCAAAGAAGGATCAAAACACAAGCGATGTGTAATATTTGTTCAGGTATGAAGAGTACAATATTCTAGGGGCCAGCACAGGTAGCGGGTAGAACCGGAACCTACGAGTGGAATCGGAACCGGAACCTACTTGGAACCAACATTGTGCAGATAGGTTTTGGTTCCAATTTTTTTGGAACCAACACTATGTGGGTCTGGTTCTAGTTCTTACATTAGGAGAAACTGGAATCGAAACCGAAACCTGAGATGAGAACTAGAAGCGGATACCCAGTTTGGAACCTGCTTAGAACCGAGGGCGGGTATCCGGATTGGAACCTATCTTGGTACTGAAATCAGGTACCCAGTATGGAACCTGTATTGAAACTGGGATTGAAACAAAATATCTGTAAAGAATGGGGGATCAATCGTAATTTTACATATAAGAAAATTTAAAATGGGACTGACATGTGTTTTAATGTTATATAAAAAATTAAAATTTTACAATAACCTAATTAAATATATATACAATTATACATATATACTTCACCATATAAAAAACTTTAATATATTATAATAACCTAATCAAATATATATATATATTATAATATATTAAAATTTTTACATATAAAAAACTTTAATATTTTATAATATTAAAGGTCTGATTAATTAAGTGTATAATTGAAATTATGATCCAACTAAAAGTGTTTTAATATTATTAAAAGAATAATTTTTGAATAAAATAGTGTATTTAATTGAATAATATTTAGTTATTTACTTCAATTATCAAGTTCTAAATATATCCCTAGTAAATTAGTAACTAATTAATTATATATGATAAATTGATAAACATTAGTACATTACTAGTTAAATGACTACTTTATTAATTACAATACTTAATTAATTATAAGTTTATAACGTTACATTATAAACATTAATAATCTACTACATTAGCAGTTTAGTACATTACTTAATGATAAGAATGCAAAATGACATATTTACCCCCCTTAATGTCTAGTCTTTTATACTTATTTGTTGCCTAAATGTATTCATTATTATTCTGTTTTGATTTAAGATGCAAATGGAGGCGTTAAATACAAAACGGAACTAATTAGGTGAATTCGGACAGTTTTGACATCTCTTCGTAATATGGGCATAACCCTCTCATCCAAGTCCGATTGAGATGATTCAAAATGCTGTGGAACCCTGAGAAAGAGATATACAACTTTCATGATTTTAGTTTGGAGAGATACTCACTGTATCAAGGTTGTGATCGGGCTTGAAATTGACACACCTGCACTGCTGACGTTCTGGAACATTCTGCCCTATCATGCAAGTCATTAGGCAGTTTATTATTGGAAGATTTGAAGACCTGTTGCACGCAAGTTACAGCTGAACACACCACTTTCCTATTTTATTAATTAATCAGAATCAAATTAGGATAAATGTTATTTTAGGATATTAGAATATTTTTATGAGACTTAGTAGAATTCAAATACTTGAATTGGATATTTTTAAGAGGGGAGAGAGATCAGATTGAAAAGATTGACACACGCCTCTCTTCCTCTCTTCTGGAATTTTCTCTTTTGATTTTCGTGATGGCCATGAGCGGCTAATTTTCATAACATGGTCGAAGGAAATGAAGGCCTCGGAATCATTAAACTGTGAGATCTAATCTGTTTTTCTTTAGTGTTCAATATATGTTTTCAGTATTGGATGTTCTTCTATGCCTATTTTCATGATTGTTGCATTTAATTATTAGGAGGCCTACTAGTTTATTATTTGGTGCAATCTACTACTAAGTTAGATATCAAATCCGTAATTGTTTGATCCATCTAACTTGTGAGTAATTAAGGTTTAAGAATTTGCTGCGTTAGGAATCATTAAATCTTAAGAAGAACATTCAACTAAATTAAATACAACCGCTTGTGTTTGTGTTGTTCAGCTTCATCGATTTCTCTAGCCCTTAAGGCTGCTACTAGATTAAACCTTTAGCGCTTGTCTAGGTGTGTTTTTAGTGTAAGGTGATTAGATCGCTTGTTTCCTAATTAATTACAACTAAGGAGAGATAGGAAAATATTTCCAACGGTGAATACTCAAAGTAACAATTGATTTATACTTGCATCGATAATCAGTTGTAAGATTCCGATGGTGGATGTTGACTTAGACCAAGGTTCGTTATTTTGATTGATTTAGATAATTTAATTTGAATTGTTTTTTTTTTTCTGAAATTGTTTCTGTTTTACTCAAACCCCCCCCCCCCCCCCCCCCCCCCCCCCCTTCCTTTCCGCCTTGTTCACATAACATAAAATTCGGTTAGACACTCTCCATGGGAACGATCCTTACACTACTACATGTGTTTTTAGGTTTTAATTTTGGTTGCCTATGATAGCACACCACTTAACTAAATGATTAGAAATTTAATTAATTGTAACATTAAATTATAGATTTATAGTATGATTACTTAATTAATTATAACATTAAATTATAGATTTATAATATGATTACTTAATTAATTATAACATTAAATTATAGATTTATAGTATAATTACTTAATTAATTATAACATTACATTATAAACATTAGTAATTTAATATGATTAGAAATTTAATTAATTATAACATTACATTATAGATTTATAGTATGATTACTTAATTAATTATAACAGTACATTATAAATGTTAGTAATTGACTACATTAGTACATTACTTAATTAGAAATTTAATTAATTATAACATTACATTATAGATGTTGTGTGTGATTTTCCCTTCAAGCTCGGAGAATTGCAAGGTTATAGCTCGATCCAGAATCAGCTCGACTCTACCGATTGTCTGACCCAACATAAGCTCGTTGAGTTGTAGCTCAACCTAGCACAAGCTAATCATGACCAATCCTTATAGTTGTTCAACCAAATTCACAGATAAATTCAAATCCCAAGTATCTCGGAAAGGATCAGATCGTCAGCAATCTTTGCACAATCACAGTGCTCAATGGTGAGAATATCGAAGTTGCATTTCAAACTTTACAAAATCTGTATATAAAACCCATCCAATGATGAGAAAGGGGTTAGCAAATTATTCTAAGACTGTCTTTGTAACTCTCACAGCAAATACATAAATAGTGGACGTAGACTCAAGAGTTCAACTCGCCGAACCACTTTAAAAACCTATTTGTCATTCTCTTTACTGCATTTATTGTTTATCCATAATCACGCACACATCATTTCTGATCCCGCCAAGGTCGATCAGGTCACTCTAGTTGGTGTATATTTGTATCAACATTTTGGTGCTAGAAGAAGGGCCTCCGCTAGAATCTCAAAATTTTTGGCAGACAATCCCAATGACCCGCTCATTCAAAGCCGACAATGGTACGTACAAGATTGAAAACCAACACCGGAAACCACCTACCAGGAGGTGCACCAAGACGTCGTTGGGCGTTGACCACTAGTGTCGCCAACTTAATAGGCCACGAATAACTAGGGAGTAGGGACGTCAAATCCCAAGAACGGCCAATTGGTTGAAAGGATCAAAACAATGGTTGCATAGGTGATGCAACAGAATGTGGCTGAGCTAAGAAATGAGCAACCACCCACATAGAATCTTGACCAGCCATGCTTCAACGATGTCACCCCGATAGGTCAGAATTCAATTGGTGACCAATCTGGTTCATCGACACCGAGGGGTGAATGACATCCCTAACGTCACAAAATGCTTTCCGCTCACAAATGTGAGTCCCGTGGGCAAACTAACCCCAGGAGGCGACCGGGAAAACATCTAATGGGGGAAAATGAAGGTAATGGTCACCCATGTGACGCTCGACCTATGTGACGGTATCCCAGTGTCAGCGTGTTGGTTTTAACCCACTCCCAAGGCAAGCTCAGACCTCGCAAGCTCGCGAGACGAGCCATGTGTGCCAATTTGGCAATGATTGACATTCCGGTTATAACCAACCTTGTGAGCAACACAATGATTAGCATGATAACACTTACCAGCCAAGCCATCATGACTTAACCTTGCACATCAATGCGCATAATGGAAGGGGCTCACAAGCAACAGATTTGTGAACTCACTTGCTCAAGGTAAGGTTGAACAGACCTAGCCAGGGCAATCAGAACGAAGACTTGGATTAGGTGTAGAAAATGCTCGACGATCTAAAAGCCTGCCAAAACAATGTGGCGGAAAAGATTGTGAACTCTCCTTTCATAGAGGAAGTTTGCCAAGCCTTGCTTCCCTAGGGATTTAAGGCACCAGAAAGTAAGTTTGACGGGAAGGAAGATCCTAGAAACCACCTCGACACTTTCAACAACCTGATGGAACTACACTAGGTCTATGATTTAACAAAGTGTCACTGCTTTGCAGTCACATTGGTAAGAGATGCTAAAAGGTGGTACAAAAGGCTTAATGTGAACTTAGTTGGCTCTTGGCAACAATTCTCCTCGCTATCCCTACAACAATTCCAAATGAGGAGGCAATTCGCAATGTTGCTCAACTACCTGAGCAATATTCGTCAAGAGAGAGATGAAACACTAACCTCATATCTGACGAGGTTCCAGAATGAGCAAGCAAAGGTAGCATATGCACTTGAATAGTCAATTTGGACTTTCCTAATTGTGGGCATCATGGTACAAATAGATCTGTAGAAAGAGCTCCAAAGTGAAAACCATGTAAGCCTGGCAAAGTTCTACAAGATGGCTACTAAGCAATAGCAAGTAGAAAGCTTGCTAGCCACCCTAGCTAGAAGCTCGCCAAGAAGAGCCCCAAATAGGGGACAAGACAGCCCAACAGACAAGAGGAGGGGCTAAGACTGCAATGACAGGGACCGAAACAGGCCCCAAAAGAGACAAAGAATAGATAATTGCGAGGACAGGCAGCCCTTCCTATGATTTGCAGAATACACCCCTCTCACACAAGACATAGCCTATATATATGAAGTTTCCCGTGAGGTTAAAAGACTGCCCGTTCCAAATAGAATAAGGTGGGCTTTGGGCAAAAGAGATTTGAAAAAATATTGTCGATACCACCAGGACATCGGGCACAACACCAACGAGTGCCAGACTTTAAAGGAAGCCATCAAAGATCTGATAAGGAAGAGCCACCTAAAAGAATTTGTTAAAGAGGTACTAGCTCGCGAAAATACCGGTGAGTAGAATAACTAGATCCAACAAGCCCTAGCTAATGCTAACAATGATGTCCTAGTAGGCATGATCTCTAAGGGACTCGACATTGCAGAGAGCTCAAGGCATGCTCACGAGCAATATGCTTGAGAGGCCAAAACAAACTCGATCCCCGAGTAATGAGCTGTGAATAAAAGCTGCCAAAGCGGCCCAAGTAAGAGAGAAAGGTGATAGGCTTCATAGTGGAAGAGTGTGAAGAATCTCTTCGCCATAATCATGATGCGATTGTGATCATAAGTAGGATCGGCAATGACAAAGTATTAAGGGTGACGGTCAATAATGGAAGTGTAACAAACATCTTCTTCTTTGGAGCTTTTTGAGAAATGAGATTCACAGAGAGGGACTTAAAGGCGGCACCATCACGGCTCTATGGATTCACCAGGGACAGTTTAGTCCCTAGGAAACAATTGACCTACCTGTGACTTTAGGGGTAGAACCCAAAATCAAGATGGCGATGGCATAATTCTTAGTGGTGGATTGCCCGAACACATACAATATCATCCTCAGAAGACCGATCTTGGATAATTTGGGTGTAGTCACTTCTGTTCGCTGCCAAGCAATGAGGTTCTCGACTCTAGATGGGGTCGCGACAATTAGAAGCTGCAGAAAAGAATCTCGAGAATGTTACAACCGAGCCATTAATGTACACTAAAATGGCTACTCCCGAGAACTATGGTGATTACAGAGTCTAAGCCACACCCAATCTCTCAAAGATACCATAGATCCTCGTATCCATAGAGAGGAGCCCGTAGTAGGGCCAGTAGAAGAATTGCGAGAAATATCTGTCAGCAAGGAAGACTTAACTTGCATTTTAAAGAGTGGCAACATTCTAAGCGAAGAAATGGCCAATAGTTTGGTGGGATTTCTAAAGAAAAAATTTGACATATTCACATGGGTACACGTAAATATAGTGAGGATCAGCCTCGAGGCAATTTGCTACAGATTGAATATCGAACCAATAGCTCGACCAATCAGACAGAAGAGAAGATCTATGGATGCAAATCGCTTTAAAGCACTCAAAGATGAAGTTGACAAACTCCTGAACATCAACTTCATTAGAGAAGTGAAATATCCAAACTGGCTCGCTAACCCAGTCTTGGTGAAAAAGTTGAATGGCATGTGGTAGACTTGCATCAACTTCATAGATTTAAATAAAGCCTATCCCAAAGACAGCTTTCTGCTGCCCTGGATCGACCAGTTAGTACATGCGATAGCCGGGAATGCACTACTCAGCTTCATGGATGCATACTCGGGATATAACCAAATCTCAATTTATCAGCCCGATGAAGAACACACCTTATTTATTACTGACTAGGGTATTTACTGTTACAAGGTTATACCGCTTGGCCTAAAGAACGCTAGAGTGACCTACCAGTGTTAGGTGAATAAGATGTTCACCAAACAAATCGGCAAGACAATAAAGGTGTACATCGATGACATGCTAGTCAAATCAAATGTCGCTAAAGGCCACATTGAGCACTTAGGGGAAATGTTTGACATCCTCAGAAAATACATAATGAAACCCAATCCTTTGAAGTGTGCATTTGGAGTAAGATCAGGAAAGTTTATAGGATTTTTGGTCAATCAGCGAGCTGTCGAACCAACACAGAGAAGATTCAAGCTCTCTTGGCCATGAAAAGTCTAACCAGCATAAGGTAGGTACAAAGCTTGACAGAGTGTGTAGTCACACTTAGCAGCTTTGTTTCCCGAGCCACAGACAAGTTCTTACAATTCTTTGAGACCCTAAAGAAGAAAAAGGGTTTCAAGTGGATAGAGGAGTGCGAAAAAGCCTTCCAGGAATTAAAAAAACATCTAGGATAGCCTCATTTGTTATCAAAGCGCGTCTAGGGTGAGCCACTACTGTTATATTTATCGATATCTGAGTTTGCGATCAGCATGGCTCCGGTATGCAAGGAAGGGGGAGTGTAGTGGCCGATATATTATGTGAGAAAAAGATTGCTCAATGCAGAGACAAGATACCTCGAGATGGAGAAGCTAACCTATGCACTTTTCATCGCTGCTCAGAAGCTGTGGCCTTATTTTCAGGCGCACTTCATACACGTGCTAACAAACTTTCCATTGAGGAAGATAATGCAGAAGCCCGAAGCATCGGGCAGATTGATCCAGTGGATGATGAAAATGAGTCAGGATGATATCAAGTACATCCCGAGAACAACAATAAAATGTCAGGCTTTAGCAGACTTCATTTCAGAATTCTCTTATTAGCCAAAAGGAGAAGTAAGCCTGTTAGGGGCAAGCACCTCAGAGGAAAGCGAACAACAGAAGCCAAAGCTTGACGATATATGGCAGTGGACTTTGTATGTAGACAAGTCCTCAAATGAGAAGGGGGCAGGAGCTGGGCTCTTGTTCAAAAGTCCTAAAGGAAACTCGATCAAGGCTGCAGTCAAATTTGGGTTTGCCACCTCTAACAATGAGGTTAGAGTATGAGGCATTACTTGCAGGGATCCACCTCGCTAACGGAATGAGGGTTGAGTCCATCAAGATTTATAACGATTCCCAGCTCATAGTCCATTAGATTATCACGGAATATCAAGCAAATGAGGACATAACCAGCTAGTGAAATCCAAGTTTGAGTAGTTCAAATCCTTCACTATTCTTCAAATCCCAAGGGAGAAGAATTCGGTGGCCGACGCTCTAGTTGGCCTAGCTTTTGCAATGAGCCAAGAGAAGACTAATTCAATACCTGTTAAATTCCTCTAAAGTCCAAGCATCCCCGCTCCACGGGAACTAGTCTTAGTAACATGGCAGAGATATAGCTGGATGGACGTAATAATTGCCTACCTAATAGATGGAATAGTGCTAAAAGGAAGAAGTGAAGCCAAAACACTTCGAGCAAAATTTGATCGATACACGCTCATTAATGACAAACTGTATAAGCATGGGTACAATTCACCGCTCTTACAATGTGTTAACCATGAAGACGCAAACTATGTTTTGAGAGAAATCCATGAAGACATATGTAGGAACCATGTAGGGGGTAGATCTCTATAATACAAGGTGCTTCATCAGGGCTATTATTGGCCAATATTTTTTGACAATGCAACAGATTATGTGCACAGATGTGATAAATGCTAGAGATTCACAGATTTTTCATGAGCTCCCCCCTAAAAGTTAACTACTTTGACAACCCCCTGGCCGTTTGCAATTTGGGGCATCGACTTGATAGGCCCTTTGCCTCAAGGAAAAAGGGGTGTTAAGTTCGCAGTGCTTACTGTGGACTACTTCAAAAAGTGGGCAGATGCCGAGCCTTTAACTACCATCACGTCAAACAAGATAGAAGATTTTGTCAACAAAAACATCATTCGTAGATTTGGGATCCCTCACATAATAATAATTGACAATGGAAAACAGTTTGACAGTAAAGACTTTAGATCTTTCTGTGAACGGCTCGGTATTAAGAAGAGCTTCACCATTGTTTATCGGCCTCAAGCTAACAGTCAAGTAGAGGCTGTGAACAAAGTGATCAAGCATACCATTAAGAAAAAGCTCAATGCCCTAAAGGGAAGATGGGATGAGAATTGCCCGAGGCCTTATGGTCTTACAGAACGACACCTAGAAGTTTGACAGGAAAAACCCTGTTCTCTCTATCATAAGGTGTAAAGCAATGGCCTTAGTTGAAGCGGGGATTAGTTCATTTCGGAGGGAAGTCTTCAACGAAGAAACAAACAAAGATCTTCTCCGCATGAGGCTAGACCTAATCAAAGAACATCAAGCCAAGTCTCAGCTAAGGCTTGCCTCGTATCAGCAGTGAGCCAAACGATACTTCAATACCAAAGTCAAGAACAAAGACTTTGAAGTGGGTGGCTTAGTCCTTAGAAAGGTTGTCCAAGGTACACAAAACCTGAACTTGAGGGCATTTAGGCCCAGATGGGAAGGACCATTCAGGATCTTTGAAAATCTTGCACCAGGAACATTCCACTGGGAACGCCTTAATAGTGAAGCCATATTGCAAGCCTGGCACACTGAGCATCTATGAAGGTACTACCAATGAGTAGCTCAGGTTCCAATCATGTTTCATTTTCTCGCAAATATTTATTATAAGGTTGTGTATGGCCAAAAAACTCTATCAATAAAAAGAGGTATTATTCATAAACTTTTCTTCGTCGTCAATTTTTTTTTTGTTTACTTATTTACCATTTATCATCTATTGCTTCAAAAATCACGACCTACACTATCGTATCCAAAAAATCAGAGTCAAGAGTTTGGAAAAAGGTAGCTTAGCTCGATAAGCCGTGCCAAAATCTAACTCATTAAGGGTAAAATTTCCTAAATCGATGAAGTTACACTTGAAAAAATTCTAGTAAAACTCGTCAAAGGAAAATTGGTCATAAGCCAGCAGCTAAAACTTGAGACGAGCAATTAGTCCAAAATCATAGTTGTCGCAGAAGATTTTCATATATGCATTCGAAAAGTTCCTCAAAAAGCGAGCTATATGTAACTTAGAGCAAATTCGAATTGTTCATGATAAGTCCAATTCGAACGACCAAAGCAACTCTGCAGAAACTAAAAATTACTCGACAAATATGTGCAAAAAATCTCTTTCATTAATTGAAAAGTTTAGTTACAAACTAAACTAAGAAAAAAAAAAAAAAGATACAAAAAAGAGAAATATTTCCAAGCAGCTGAAGGATCATGGGGCTCATTTCCAACAAGAACAGATGGTTCCTCGATAATGGGAGTCATGACAACCTCTTCGGTGGTGCGAGCTGGCACATCTTGTGGAGGCTCGGCTAGAGGAAGGTTAGCAGCAA
The DNA here is from genome assembly GCF_008641045.1 of Pistacia vera. NCBI lineage: Eukaryota > Viridiplantae > Streptophyta > Magnoliopsida > Sapindales > Anacardiaceae > Pistacia > Pistacia vera. The sequence continues at coordinate 929,514 of NW_022196112.1, read as the reverse complement.
TAGGCAGAAACGTAGCTAGGGGAGCCGAATCCTTGACTTCCGGCTTCACGCCAGCATCTTCCTCACCCTCCTTGACTTCCTCCTGGCCCTCGTCGTCAGGCTCGAAATTGTTCGAGTAAACAAAGGCCATCCCTTGAGCTTCAGTCTAATCCAATCGACTTCCCTGTGATAAGTCCATAGAAGGAAGGAAAAGTCGATCGAGGGATGAGCTTCCCACAACTTTTGTATAAGGGAGGCCAATGTCTCCCAAGCTCAGTTCGTTGAAAAACCATGAAGAGGTGGCAGAAAAATGATTGAAAGCATGTAAACAAGACATGCAAGCTGAGATATGGATTATAGGATTCAAAACTATAAATAGAGCATAAATTAACATTATATCTTCTCCTTAAAGCTTAGGTTTGATAAAGCCAAGATTCTATGAACCCTCCAGACTTTAACACCACCTTGAGAGAAAGAGAAGGTGGCCGAACCTAAGAGAGAGCTTGTGTTTTTCTTTTTGAGTGAACAATGAACAACTTGACCTAAAATGCAACCATTTGCATTTATATATACATGGGTCATTTTGTAATTCCTTCTTTTCACTTGTATGCCCTAATAAAATCTTATTCTGAAAGGAGCCCAACATTTATTAATTTGTCCTTTGAATAATCTGTTAGAGTAGATGCCTTAGAGCCAATCAATTATTGTAGAATTGACTCTTTGTAATAATGTTTATTAATCAATAAAAGGCATTTTATTATATATCGCGTAAATCATTATTATGGCAATATGTATTGATATATGTCCTTAGAATGGTAGAACCATGACGAGGGTATCAAGTGTTTCAAATCTTGATAATGAGAACCCTATGAGCACATATGGTGGCCATTCTAGAAACGTCCGTAGCCCTAGTATTATTCTAAAGTAAGGGCACAGATAATATAGTGTTGAATGACCCTGTCGAGAGGCAGTGACTGATCTCACTTGTCAAGGTTGTTTGGTGACAACCTAGTGCAACACATGGGTGCTTGTTGTAGGCGAATATACCATAGCAAGTTCACTGGACTGACCCACCAGAGGATTCCATATGGATGGTAACCCTAGTGTCTATGGAACAAATCCTCTAACGAATGGTGGTGCATGTGATCCTTAGACTTGAGATTACTAGAGTGCCTTGTGCACTGATTGGTGCAGTTTGACACTAGCCTAACGCAGTTCTATTCAGAGCTGTCAATAAAGTGGTGATTGGCTGCATCAAGGAGGGTATCAAGACTATGGTGGATTGACAGAGGATTCATCACTCCCAGGTACGGGAGAAGTTATCTCACGACTCAATTCAGTATATGGCAATGACACTAAGACTGTGGTCACAGTGGGATTGAGTTGTTGCTCTATCCGGTTTATAATACAGGTCATTGGTCTAGAAACTGAATACATAATATCGAGAGTAACCAGAGGTTGACACTATTTCTATGCCTTCGTCTCATTGAGATAACGTATGATGAAAGGATTGAATTGTACGGTAACCATATTGTTGATAGGTAGCTACTTTGCTGAATTCGAATCTATTGGGTGGCCATGATGCCTTACTAGGGGCCAATCTTGGTCTGTGTATCAGTGAGACGATTAATTGGTGTTAATCGCGATACTATACACTGCCGGTATGATGAGGAGCCTATGGGTCACACACATAGAAGATAATTTAAGAGCCAGGAAGAAAGAAGGGCGTTTTCATCTTTTTAGGCGAAATGGTATTTTGGTAATTTCACAGTGCAATTAAATTTGCTGAGGTCGTAGCCTTTATTTAATTTATTAGAAAAATTAAATAAGTGAAATTACGTTTAAATATGTGTTCGCATATATTTAAATAAATTATCATTATTGTTAAATGTTAATATATATATTAAATATATATTAATTGATTTTAATTGAAGATAATGATGAATTAAAATAAATATCTAATTAGGGGGTGTTTGGAAACATGGGGTGTTTGGGTTGGAGCCCAAGCCCATTCCATATGGGAATAGGGTAAGTAAAATAACACTATAAAAGAAAAAGGTGTTTGTGTTTTTAATTAATTGATTCATTCTTTGATTGAGAAAGAAAACACACAACCCCAAAACACTCTCACCCATGCCACATTGCTATTTTGCTTTGAAATCAAATTCTTTTGATTTTCTTCTTGTTTCTTAAAGCTAAGGAGGATCTAGCAAATCCCTCCTTTGTTATTTGTGATTGTCTTCGTGTGGACTACGTGGGTCCGATCCTACACTTGGGTCAGTAGCATAAACATTCAAGGACAAAGTTGGTGGAGCCTCCAAACGTCCGTAAGATTATTGAACCTTGAATCTGATTTTCTGCAGATTTAATTTATATATTGTGTAAACTGTGATATTATACCCGGATCTTGGTTCTAAGAAACGATCCATGTCATTTGTGTTTTTGTTTTCTGTTGCGTAAGTGGGTCATTCACTAACATAATCAATATTATTCAAGGGCCCATGTAAACTACACTAGTTTACATTAACAACCCATAAGTTTACCCTTTTGCCCTTTAACTAATAAAAGGTTATTTTAGTTCATCTCATTTATCTTAATGCTTTAAGATATAATAATTAAATAAAATTAATTATTGCTTGACCATTTTAACCTTTAAAATGTCACGAACAATTTTTTATGTAACAATTACCATAGAAATTCTGTCATTACCCTCAGAAGGTGCTAGCCCTCTTTGGATAATCATTTCTCTCTCTTATCCTTCTCTAACTTCTTAAGGCTATTGGTGTGACCATGTAGGTCCACTATGGATTAGTCGTGAGTCGGTTTCAGATGAATCTAAAAACCTGTCCAAAGGCCCAACGACTATGGTAAACATTTAGCAATGTGCCATAGTCCCTAAACCATGAGAAAGAAATACTTCATCGAACCCTTTCAGATCATATGTACCATGTAGGTAAAGTCCCTCCATTGATATATCCTGATCGAGTATGGATTCATGGAATGTCAAAATCCTAAACTCGATCTTCTACCGAATCGTTGATCAATATGTCTGGAACTTGTCATCACGAACTTACTTTCATATGACTAATAATAGACTTTGGCCAGAGATTTTGATTTCAGACATTTATCGACGTTTGTCCAAGAACCCGGATCTGAATGGAGTCAGCGGTATTCCTGATCCTATATTTCTGAGTCAATGGATCCCATCTTGATCATCATTCATTTCCGCATATGAACAACGCATGACCAAATAGGCTTTATCATACGAAACATGACTAGTCTTGTACTTATACACCATATAAACCATACGCATCCGTATCGGATCCGACCACAATGTCTCAGGTCAAAGGACTGCATCGTGCATTGATATAACCAAATGATAAATCATTGACTACATGCTTTTCTAAATGATTTGTCATTATTCGGTAACGTTTGAAAAACAGTTCACCAACCGCTAATCCATACTAGTGCCCTAGTGACATGACTATCATCGTCATTCATACTTATATCAACTCATGATATCTTTCGGAAGCATCTAGTATGCCTACTATGCAATATAGTTGCCCAAATTATATTGCTTATATAGGGAACCTTTTGATAAATTCATTTACCGATTAAATGAATCATCTGGACAATTCATATACGTACTTTATTTTATATGCATGACTGAATAAAGGAAGCAATTTATATATATGAGTTGAAGAACTCTTTCTTCCATTATTTATGATATATTGATACAAGACAAAATGCTCTAAAACTGACAACACGAATGGTTTCTAGGGCATACACTAACATTTACTAACATTCATGACAGCCTCATTCAGCTCCTTAAGTTCGAGCCTAAGCCACTCAGTTTCAGCCGACTTTTTGTCAACCTTCCGCCTCCTAGGCAAGATCGAGTGAGATTTGCTTGAACTTTGCCTCCCAATCTGAGGTAGTTTTCTAAGCTAAGGTGAGCTCGGAGTTCAGCTTATTGTTGGGACCTCATTGTTGTGCCAAACTCTTCTCAGCCTCAATCGTTTTTGCCTCAACCTTTGCTTGGGTGGCCTTACGCGCCTTAATCTCCCTTTTCTTGACCCCAAAGGTCGCTATTTCTTCCTTACGCCACTCAAGCTCGGCCTGCTTCGAGTCCTGCTCTTTCTCTAGTACCTTGGCCCTAGCCAAACTATTAGGAAATGATCATCTATGGCAGCGGAAAACAAAATAATTTACATGATAGATCGTTCCTTATAACCTATATCATGGCACAAAAATTACAGTTTATACATAATAATAGAATTTGTAGAAAAATCAGTTTAAAGTTTAAATAATCATACGCACGTTTGGAAGTTCCTCCAAGTTTGTCTCTGAACAGATTTTGCTACTGACCGAAGTCTAGGATCGAACCAATATAGTCCACACGAAGATAACTCTAACGAACTAAAAAGGGATTTGCTAGATCCTCTTTAGTCTTTAAGAACCAAAAGAAATCAATCAAACTTTGTTTCAAGCAAAAGCATTCTGGTGTGGGAGAAAAGAGAAAGGGGCTGGAATTTTTCCTTTTAATGTTTGAAATGAATTAATTGTATAATTCACAAAGTGTTGCACTTATATAGTTCACACTTTGCCCTATTCCATCATGGAATAGGCTTGGGCTCCAACCCAAACACCCCTTTTATCCAAACAACCCCCTTTAGATATTTTAATAATTATTATTGTTATTTTTCAATTAAATTCAATTAATATATATATTTCATATATTAACATTTAACATTTAACAATAACAATAATTCATTTAAATAAATGCAAACACATATTTAAATGTAATTTCACTTATTTAATTTTAATTAACAAATTAAATAAAGGCTATGACCTCAGCAAATTTAATTGCACTGTAAAATTACCAAAATACCATTTCATCCAAAAAGATGAAAACACCCTTCTTATAAACTGGTGCTTAAATTATCTTCTATGTGTGTGACCCGTAGGCTCCTTATCATACCAGCAGTGTGTAGTATCGCGATTAACACCAATTAATCATCTCACTACACACAAACCAAGATTGGCCCTTAGCAAGGCATCATGGCCACCCGATATATTCAGATTCAGTGAAGCAGCTACCTGTCAACGATATGGTTACCATACAATCCAATCCTTTTATCATCTGTTATCTCAATGAGACCGTGGCATAGAAATAGTGTCAACCCCGTTTACTCTCGATATTATGTATTCAGACACTGGACCAATGACATGTATTATAAACTAGATAGAGCAACAACTCAATCCCACTGTGGCCACAGTTTTATTGTCATTGCCATTTACTGAATTGCGCCGTGAGATAACTTCTCCTGTACCCGGGAGTGATGAATCCTCTGTCTGTCCACCATAGTCTTGATACACTCCTCAATGCAACCAATCACCACCATATTGAAAGCCCTGAATAGAACTGCGTTAGACTAGTGTCAAACTACACCAATCAATGCACAAGGCGCTCTGGTGATCTCAAGTCTAACGATCACATGCATCACCATTCGTTAGAGGATTTGTTCCATAGACACTAGGGTTACCATCCATATGGAATCCTCTGGTGGGTCAATCCAGTGAACTTGCCTATAGCAAGCACCCATGTGTTGCACTAGGTTGTCACCGAACAACTTTGACAAGTGAGATCAGTCACTGCCTTTCGACAGGGTCGTTCAACACTATGATAGCTTTACCGTATTATCTGTGCCCTTACTTTAGTATAATATCGGGGCTACGGACGTTTCTAGAATGGCCACCATATGTGCTCATAGGGTTATCACTATCAAGATTTGAAACACTTGATACCCTCGTTACGGTTCTACCATTCTAAGGACACATATCAATACATACAATGATGATTTACGCGATATAGTATAAAATGCCTTTTATTGATCAATGAACATTATTACAAAGAGTCAATTCTACAATAATTGATTGGCTCTAGGGCATCTACTCTAACAATCTCCCACTTGCACGTATGCCAATCATTCATGTATTTAATACCAAATGATCTCAAGTACCTTTCATGCTTCTGCTGCCACAGAGGCTTTGTCAGTGGATCTGCAAGATTGTCGTCAATATGCACTTTACTGATCTGCACATCTTTCCTCTCAATTATCTCTCTAATGAGATGGAATCGTCTAAGTATGTGTTTGGACTTCTGATGACATCGTGGTTCCCTTGCTTGAGCTATTGCTCCATTGTTGTCACAATAGATTTCTATTGGATCAACAATCGTGGAAACCACATCAAGTTCGGTGACGAACTTCTTAATCCAGACTGCCTCCTTGGCCGCATATGATAATGCAACATACTCATCCGTTTGGAAACTAGCATCACTGTATCCTCTTACAGTGAGCTCATCTTCCCCTCCATAAACCAAGAACATATCCTTAGTCCTCTTCAGGTACTTAAGAATATTCTCGACAGCCATCCAGTGATGCTCAACTGGATCTGATTGATATTTACTACAAGTGCTCAAAGCACATAAGACATCAATCCGAGTACATAGCATGGCATACATGATGGATCCAATTGCTGATGCATATGGGATCCTCTTCATCTTATCTCTTTCATCTTGTGTTCTAGGACACAATTCCTTAGAGAGATAAACACCATGTGACATCAGAAGAAATCCCTTATTGGATTCTTCCATACTGAATCTTTTCAGTACTTTGTCAATATATGCACTTTGACTTAGGCCAAGTAACCTACGCTATCTATCACGATAAATCTTTATTCCAAGGATATAAGCTGCTTCCCCTAAGTCCTTCATGGAAACGCACTTGGATAACCAAGTCTTTATCGACTGCAAGTTCGGTATATCATTCCCAATCAGAAGTATGTCATCGACATACAACACTAGGAATGCCACTGCGCTCCCACTCACTTTCTTGTAAACAAAGGGCTCATCTTCATTCTTGATAAAACCGAATTCTTTTACTGCTTCATCAAAACAAATGTTCTAGCTCATTGAAGCTTGCTTGAGTCCATATATGGATCTCTGCAACTTGTATACCCTATCAGCTTGCCCATCAAGAACGAAACCATCAGGTTGTGTCATATACACATCCTCTTCAAGGTTTCCATTCAAGAAAGCTATTTTGACATCCATTTGCCAAATCTCATAGTCATGATATGCAGCAATCGCAAGCATAATCCGGATGGATTTAATCATGGCAACCAGCGAAAAGGTTTCTTCATAGTCAAAGCCATGAATTTGTTTGAAACCTTTGGCAACCAGTCGTGCCTTATAAGTATGCATCTTGCCATCCATGTCAGTCTTCTTCTTAAAGACCCATTTACACCCTATGGGTTTAGGTGGTTCTACCAGAGACCATACTTGGTTCTAGTACATGGAGTCTATCTCAGATTTCATGGCTTCAAGCCATTTAACAGAATCTGGATCCGATATAGCATCTTCGTAGGTTCTGGGTTCATCGTCTTGGTAGACTAGTATGTCACAATGTTGAGTCATGAGATAACCATATCTCTCGGGCTCATGGCGTACTCTCCCAGATCTACGTAGCTCCTGTGCTACCTGAGGTGGTTCACTTTGATCCATAAGCTGTGGAGTAACCTCCTCTTGATGTTCAACCACCTTCTATGGCACATCATCTTGTCTTTCATCTAGTATATTTTGTGGTTCTAGAACCTCATCGAGTTCTACTTTTCTCCCAATAGTACTTCTTAGAAAAAATTCATTTTCTAGGAAGACACCAAAACGAGCAACAAAAATTTTACGTTCTTCTGGGTGGTAGAAATAGTATCCTTTGGTCTCATTTGGATACCCCACAAATATACATTTACTGGATTTTGGGCCTAGCTTGTTCGAAGTCAATTTCTTAACATAAGACAAATCAGGCTTTCGCCTACTCCATAGCTCATATGGAGTCTTATCTACAGACTTTGACGACACACGGTTCAAAATGTGAGTCTCAGTCTCTAGGGCATAACCCCAGAAAGATGCAAGTAAATACTAAAACTTATCATGGACCTAACCATATCAAGTAAGGTCCTACTCCTCCTTTCATACACTCCATTGTGTTGGGGTGTATACGGAGGGGTGAGTTGTGATACTATCCCACATTCTATCAGGTATTCAGAAAACCCTGAGCTTAAGTATTCACCTCCTCAATCCGACCGAAGAGCTTTAATACTTTTGCCCAAAATATTCTGTACTTCATTCCTAAATTCTTTGAACTTATCAAAGACTTCAGATTTATGTCTTATAAGGTAGACATAACCATATCTATTGAAATCATTAGTAAATGTGATAAAGTATGAATATCCACATCTGGCTTCAACTGTGAGTGGACCACATACATCACTATGGATGATGCCTAATAGTTTAGTAGCACTTTCACCTTGTCTTGTGAAAGGAGACTTGATCATCTTGCCTAATAGGCATGACTCGCATACCTCAAATGATTGAAAGTCAAAAGGGTCCAAAACTCCATCCCTTTGAAGTTTTGCAATGCGGGTCTTATTAACATGACCCAATCTACAGTGCCAAAGATATGTCTTGTTTTCATCGCTATGTTTAGCTTTCTTGGTTTCAACATTGAGAATATCTTTATTATTTAAATCAAGAACATATAACCCATTATATAACCTTGCAATTCCAAATAGAATACCATTCAAACTAAAGGACAACAATATATTAGATATCTCAAAATGATACCCCATATTATCTAAAGCAGATACTAAAATAATATTTCTAGAAATAGAAGGTACGTAATAACAGTTATGCAGTTCCAACAACAAGCCCGTAGGCAAAGATAAACAGTAAGTCCTTATAGCAAATGCAGCCACATGTGTTCCATTTCTAACTTGTAGTTCTACCTCTCCATTGGGTGTACTCTACTTTGCCTTAGTCCCTGCACATCAATACAAATGTAAGTACCACATCTTGTGTCAATGACCTAAGATGTTATGGGAGAGAAGTTAATCTCAATCATAAATATACCTGAAGTCGTAGCCTCTGACTTCTTCTTGCTTGCGAGAAAAGCCTTGCAGTGTTTCCTCTAGTGGCCAGACTTGCCACAATAGAAGCAGACTACTTTGCCCTTCCTTATGCAACTCTCAAGCCTAAGAGCAACCTATCCTTTGGGCTTGGGCTTGGGCTTAGCTTTACCCTTGCCGTTACCCTTTCCTTTATTGGCAGCAACCAATAAAACAAGCTTGGACTTCTTCAAGTCCTGCTCTGTAGTCCTCAGCATGTTCAAAAGTTCTGATAGGGTTTTCACTATCGTGTTCATATTGAAATTCATTATGAATGGTGCATAAGAGTCAGGCAAGGATTATAGAATCAAATCCATTTGTAATTTTGCATCTAACTCAAATCCTAAAGTCTCAAGCCTCTCTATGTGCTCGATCATCTTGAGCACATGAGGACCAACTTGGGCTCCCTCAATCGGACGACTCCCAAATAGGGCTTTCGACACCTTGTACCTCTTATGTCGAGCATTTCCTTTGAAAAGCTCCTTGAGATGTAGAATAATGGTAGCAACGTCTATATTCTCATGCTGCTTTTATAGCACTGGTGTCATCGATGCTAACATCAAGCATTGAACGCCATCAGCATCATCAAGGAACTTTTGATAAGTGTCCTTTACTTCCTGAGTGACATCAGGATCAGGCTCAGCCATGTATGGCTTTTCAAGGATATACAATTTCTTTTCTAACTTGAGTATAATCCAAAGATTACGATACTAGTATGAGAAATTGGATCCATCCAACCTGTTTTCTTTCTTTATTATCAGTTGCAGGTTCATAATGCTCATTTTGGTGAATCTACAATTGCAAAAAAGATAAAGTCATTATAAAGTTCATTATTATTTAATACGGTCTTTTATTAAACGATGCTCCCATTATTTTACTCAAGTGAATAGCCCTTACTATTAACTCGAGAAAGCCCGTTGACTTTCCTAGTGGACTGAGATCCCATCTAGCCCATTTCAAACCTTTGCTTTGATGAACCAGCCAAAATGAGTTGATTAGGTAGGCCAACAAACTTAATCCACACTAGTTGATAGCTTTTATTATCAACCTTAAATGTGAAGAAGCCAAAAAGCCAATCACACAATCCAATGGCTCCAACCATCGTCCTCAAGTGTGATTCTCAGTATTAGTAGAGTGGACAATACATGCCACTATTAGAGTAGATGCCTTAGAGCCAATCAATTATTGTAGAATTGACTCTTTGTAATAATGTTCATTGATCAATAAAAGGAATTTTATACTATATCGCGTAAATCATCCTTGTATGTATTGATATATGTCCTTAGAATTGTAGAACCATGACGAGGGTATCAAGTATTTCAAATCTTGATAGTGAGAACCCTATGAGCACATATGGTGGCCATTCTAGAAATGTCCGTAGCCCTAGTATTATTCTGAAGTAAGGGCACATATAATACGGTAAGGCTATCATAGTGTTGAACGACCCTGTCGAAAGGCAGTGACTGATCTCACTTGTCAAGGTTGTTTGGTGACAACCTGGTGCAACACGTGGGTGCTTACTATAGGCAAGTTTACTGGACTAAGCCACCAGAGGATTCCATATGGATGGTAACCTCAATGTCTATGGAACAAATCCTCTAATGAATGGTGGTGCATGTGATCCTTAGACTTGAGATCACTGGAGCGCCTTGTGCACCGATTGGTGTAGTTTGACACTAGCCTAACGCAGTTCTATTCAAAGCTGTCAATACGGTGGTGATTGGCTACATCAAGGAGTGTATCAAGACTATTGTGGATAGACAGAGGATTCATCACTCTCGGATACGGGAGAAGTTATCTCACAATGTAATTCAGTAAATGGCAATGACACTAAAACTGTGGCCACAGTGGGATTGAGTTGTTGCTTTATCAAGTTTACAGTACATCTCATTGGTCCAGCAACTAAATACACAATATCTAGAGTAACCGAAGGTTGACACTATTCTATGCCCCAGTCTTGTCGCGATAACGGATGATGAAAGGATCAAATTGTACGGTAACCATATCGTTGACAGGTAGCTACTTTGTTGAATCCGAATCTATCGGGTGGCCATGATGTCTTGCTGGGGGCCAATCTTGGTTTGTGTATAGTGAGACGATTAATTGGTGTTAATTGTGATACTATATGCTACTGGTATGATAAGGAGCCTATGGGTCACACACATAGAAGATAATTTAAGAGTCAGGAAGTGAGAAGAGTGTTTTCGTCTTTTTAGGCGAAAGGGTATTTTGGTAATTTCACAATGCAATTAAATTTGTTGAGGTCTTAGCCTTTATTTAATTTGTTAGAAAAATTAAATAAGTGAGATTACGTTTAAATATGTGTTCGCATATATTTAAATAAGTTATCATTGTTGTTAAATGTTAATATATTAAATATATATATTAAATGATTTTAATTGAGATAATGATGAACTAATATTAAAATATCTAATTGGGAGTGTTTGGAAACATGGGGTGTTTAGGTTGGAGCCCAAGCCTATTCCATATGGGAATAGGGCAATTAAAATATCACTATAAAAGAAAAAGGTTTCTTTGTGAATAAAAAAGGATTTTATTATTGATACATGATTTCATAAACATGAAAATGTAGCAAGTGTACTAGTCGCACAAGTAATAAAGTGATGAGTGAGTAACGTTCCCACGAGGATTGGTGCTAAGCACTAAGTTTTTTTCAAGTTGGAGCAATCGAGTTGTTTGGATTGATGGGAGGATTTTAAACTAAACTAAATCAAAATTTCTAAATATTCAAAACTAAATTATGAACGCAAGATTTAAAACAAGGATAAAATCAATTCAAACAAACGGGTAGGGTTTTGACTTCATTCGGACTCTATGGGTTAAACCTAAGGATTATACTAATTCCATATTCACATGCATTGATTGTAAATCAAACTCTTTAAAGTATAAAATATACCTTCTCAGGCTATATTTCCTTACTCTTCCCTATTAAACTTCCGCACCCAACAAAATGAAGACTAATAGTTCAAAGCTTATTAAGCACAAAGAATCCTAAATTGATTTAATTAATTCCTAAATCTATCTCTAGCATTTAATACTATAATGGTGATTACCCAAGAAGCTTAACATGAATTATTTCTCAATCTCATCATGTTCATCACATAAAAACAATAAATATAGAATAATCATACAATCAAAGCAAAATCATATGAAAATAATAATCATCAATTCTTTAACCCACTAGAATTCGAACTACATCAAAACCCTAACCCAAAATGGGTTAGTTCATAGCTAAATCAACTACACAAAATAAAGAAACGAAAAAATCAATGGTCAACATAATGAAAATAAGAGAAAGGACAAGAGATCTCCCCAAATGACGAATCCACTGGTTTTAATCTCGAATCTTCACTCTTTTTCAATCAAAGTTCACCCAAAATAAACCTAAGAATATGTAAAAAGCTGCTGTTTACTGAAAAACGAACAAACCTTTACAAAAATGACTAAGTTTCTCTTTTATACCTCGCCTAAAACCCTAAGAAAATGCATAAAAAATGAAACTGTGTGTTTTGGAATTCGCAGACTTCGCCGCAGCGAAGAAGGATTCTCGTCGCGGCGACGAAATAAAAAATGATTCTCGTGCGCAACTCTCTTCGTCGCGGTAAAACTCCATGTGGAATTCTGAATTTATAGAATTGCCCTCCGCTTGCCTTTTTGCTTGAATCTTTGATCTTCGATGCTCTCCTATGGAAACAAGCTTCCTAGTGCTCCTTTCTGCTTCAGAAATCTCCTAACTTCTGAGATCCTCTTACTTCTGAGTCCAAAAACTCCAATTCGCTCATTATTTGCATAAAATGTCCATTTTAGCATGAAACACCAGATATAAATAATTAAGTAGCAATTCAGGTCAAAATGAACTAAGCAGTATCTGAAATCCGACTAAAAAGCCTAATAAAAACAGTATAATCCACGGATTATCAAATACCCCCAAACTGAAGACATGCTCGTCCCAGAGCATAAGGTACAAAACTCAATGAAAGAAAAACAATAAATAACCAAAAACACAAAACACAACACAACAAAACTGAAAAATGAACAAACACAAATTAGACTCAAACTCAACATATGAATTGCCTAGAAATCACACAAGTCTCAAAGGTTGTTGAAAAATTATTATCAGAAAATGTTCAACACTCCACGAAGTTATAAGCTACATCGACTTTCTTTCTCAATCGGTCCACCAAGTAGGTGATCCCCACTTCAATCCACATTCCAACTTCCTGGATTATTTTATGCAGAAATGAAAAGTTTATCAAATGGTGGGAGACTCCATAAGCCTAAATATCGAATTACTCTCCACTAATGTATACTAGACATCGCTAAGAATCAACAGGTCTTTACAAGCTTGTAACGTTAGGCTTGGGTAGTGGGTTCCAAGAAAAAGGATCGGATAAACAAAGTAAGAGAACTCGGTTTTCCTCATGCAAACACTACAAGTCACATCAATCTCCACTTCTTCTCAACCACCAATCAAAGTGTCAACCATTTTACAACACTCAAACTTAATATTTTTTATTTCTGATCTTGAATTGAACCAAGAAGAATTAATTTTTTTTTTTGAAAATAATAATAATCATTTGAATTGAGGTTAACTACCTCTTTTATTCTTATCGCCCTTCTCACAACCCCCAAATTGTTCTTTTAGTGATTCGCACAACTCTTCACTTTCTTTGTGCTTGCATTAGGCCCAAAATTCTCCTAAGCGTACGATTATGTGTTTAGGGTAGTTGGATTGGGAAATTTTTGGTTTGCAAAGAAAATAAAGCAATGATAATCTCACAAAGCTCAAATGGTGACTAGAGATAAATTCATTCATGGGTCGGCTGGAAAGGCTCAAAAGTTCTGAAAAATGCCTAAATCATTTCCTCAACAATGTCTAATCCTAGAATTTTGCCTCAAGCACTTCTCTACTAGGTTCTAGAGTCCACCAACATTATCAAACTTTACCTAAACACATAAAATGAATCTAGGCATGCCGAAATAAATGAAAATGGTGGTTGAACCACTCAACAAACCTCAATCAAAATTCAGTCAATAAAAATAAACTTGAAGCAATGCTTAACATTTTTCAACAATAAAATCCCAAAACATCCTAGTCTCATCATGGACTTATGCAATTCATCATTGGCAACCACAACAAAAACACAAACGTAACTGAACAAAAAATCAAAATTTTTCAAATTTTTCCTACCCCCAAACTAAAGATGACATTGTCCCCAATGTCACATTATGCACAAATTAGGAATAGAAAAAGATCTGAGATAGTTCTTTGATTAATCCGTGAAGTTGAGTTCCGGTCACAGTGTGCACACCCGATCCTTAGCTTTTTCATCACCCAAATTCTGTAAAAACAATGAAAACTGTGAGTCCACTAGTTAGGAAAATCCACTGACTAATATGAAAGTATTACAACCCTAATCTCGTCTTTACGTCAACTAGAATTTAAAACAAAAATGAAACAACTAAAACAACTAACACACTCCAAACAAAATATCAAAGAGTTCAATGTTCAAAATAAAAGAAAAATAGAAAAAAGTAAAACAATAAATAACGAAACTAAAATAGGTGCTCATTCGTCGGCTCTCTTCTTCCCAGCGTCATCCTCTTCTGAATCAGAGCCCTCCACTCATTTGAATCCCAGTCTTCCCACTGGTGTTCTGAAGTATCAATCCAACGTTGTTGTAGTAGCTAAGTTACAGTCATGTGTCTTCCTGGCCTGCTCTGCTAGCCACCGTGACGTCGCTCCATCCTTTTCATCAGACCCATCATTTCTTCATCATTTCTCTCATTGTGACTGTTGAATTGGATGCGGTGGAGCTGCTGTTGTTCTCCTTCTCTTGGTGCTTGATCTGGGTCCTTCTTCTATTTGAGACTCAAGATGCTTGTGGAAGTAGGCTATGACGAGGACTGGGGCAGCATGGATTAGTGGCTATCATCCGTACCTCAATTCTCGTTTAGTGCACAACCTATAATGAATTGTGGGAACGGAAAACTGCATCGCCCTAGTTTGGCTAAAGTTGGATACTTGTTAGGATGATGTTCGCCACGTCCATTCTCTTTCATGGGTAATAGATACAATAGAAGTGCCTTTCCTACATCATGTACTATAATGCATCTCCAGCATCATCCTAGCACAAATAAAATACTGCCAAACCGAGACCTGGTGTTAAACAGTCCCCTTAATGGTTTTTGCCCCTCTTTGAAATATCCTAAGAGGCATCTGGTTTCGATATAGTCCTAAGAATCACCTCATCCATTTCTGTGTCACCAAACTCCTCATATTCATCACGGTCAATCTGAGGTAAGCCATAGAAATCATTGATGACCTTTTTTGTGAATCCATATTAGTACCCCTCACAAAAACAACCCCCCTCATCACATTCAGGAGGTTGGCATAAAACCCCTCACCAATGGTTCCACAGCCGATGTTCGGGTTGACTCATAAAGTCCTCCTACTTCTCCCTTGACTCCACTATCCGCCTGGTTTGCAGTCAGTCCACGCTCAGGGATAAATCCCTGTCTTTCCTTTTGGCTGTTGCCTCATAGTTTTTATGAGCCTTTTCACTGACAAACCAGTCGTCTACTTTCTTTCCTTTCCTGCCCTGGATGGTACCTTGACTTTGAGCGGCATTTTCTCCAAAACTACACTTCAACTCAACAATGCAACTCAAAAATTCAAACTAAGTGTCCTACAACAACCAATTCAATCCTGCAAAAATTGACAACACTTCCAAAAATTTCACCTTAACCCCCAAACTACGATTCTTCCAAATTCAACCAAATACTCCAAAAATTTTCACATAATGCACAATCAACCCTTCCTCAAACAAAATAACACTCACAAGAACAAAAATTCCACAACTCAACCAACAATCAAAATTTTCAGATCTACAATCAAAACTCAAAATTTTTGAGATAAAAAGCTTAGAGAACGTATATCTTACCCAAACTAAGGAGTTTTCACCACCAATTGAGCCAAAATCAGCCTAGATTGTAAAACCCCAAATTTCTTGAATTAAAAAATTTCATGAAATGTTTTGCAAAAATGTTGTTGAAATAAGTTGTTTTAGCGTTTAGGAGGGTTTAGGAGTGAGAAATTTGGTTAGGAAATCACCGGGAAGGCTTTGAATTGAAGTTGAAAATTTCTCTCACATGGATTTGAAAAGTTGCATGAAAAATGAAGAAAGAAAGTGAGAATTTATAGAAAGCAGACTTCGCCGCAGCGAAATTATCAAATGAATACTAGGGTTTTTGAAACCTAGTCGAGGGAGTACCTCGCTCGATGAAGAACAATCTTCGCCATGGTGAAGTTTACTTGGCAATAATTCACCCCACTTGCTTCACCGCGGCGGGGAAAATACAGGGATACTTCTCCTCGGCGAAGTCTGGGACTTTTCCTTTCATTTTATGGTAAGTGTTCTTTGCGTGGCAAAGAAACTCTTCGCCCTGGTGAAGACTGGGAATTTTTGTTATTCCCTTTTGCTTAGTTCGAAACTTCACTGAAACAACCAAAAGTGCACAAATTAAACTTCATCTAAAATCAAAAGATAACAAAACAATTTCAACGCAATAAACCATAAAATCAATTGAAAACACTTGGGTTGCCTCCCAAGGAGCGCTTGTTTATAGTCGAAAGCTCGCTCTCTCAATTCTTCAAGTCGGAATGTCAAGCGGATCGGGATGGACTTGCAACTCATCACCCCATCAATGTATGGCTTCAATCTCTATCCATTGATTGTAAAAGTACCCTTTTCTTCATGTGAAACTTCCACCTCTCCAGGGGTGATTCTTGTAACTGTGAATGGTCCGGACCATCTAGACTTAAGTTTTCCGCGAAAAAGCCTAAGTCTAGAATTGAACAACAACACTCTCTAACTCACTTCTTAAAGTTCTTCTTCTGATATGCTTGTCATGCCACCTTTTGTCTTCTCTTTGCAAATTCGAGCATTCTCAGATGCTTAGAGATGGAACTCATCGAGTTCATTCAAAGTCAGCATCCTTTCCTCCCCGCTAACTACAACATGCATAAATAGCAAGTGCACTAGTCGCACAAAGCAATAAAGTGATGAGTGAGTATCGTTCCCATGAGGTAGTGTTACTAAGTAACGATTTCTCTAGTTTAAGTCCTAATTGAAGCAACAATAAATTGGATTGATGGAAAAACAAACTAAATACAAATTAACAAAATATAAATGAATGATAATGAAATTAAAGCAAAAACAACAACTAACTAATTAAACAATGCTAAAAAATGCGAGGGTGTTGATTTCACCTAGAACGCTAACCCAAATCATAGAACATTACCAAGTTTAATCCTTGATTGAAGAATTCCCTAAGTTGTAAAACATACCTTCTCAGGCTACATTTCCCTACTTATCCCTATCAAGCTTCCGCACTCAACAAAATGAAGATTAATAGTTCAAAGTCTTAAGCTTTATGAATTTTATCTAGATTTCATAGATCGCAAACCTATCTCTACGGTTGCTAATCTACAGTATTTATCCAAGAGGCATAATACAAATCATTCTCAGTCTCATTATGACAACACACATTTGAATGGTGATCAAGCATTCAAAAGTCAAAGCAAAGAGATAAACACTCATCATGAAATTAAAACTCAAAGAATCAATTCATATAATTTGAATCTTGTATCAAGGTTACATCAAACCCTAGCTAAACAACTCAGTTCATACTCAAAAACGAAATAAAATAACAAAAACCAACTGAATCAAGATTCATCATTGAAAAACAACAAAAGATGGAGAAACTTCTCTAATTTGAAGCCCAAATCTTTAATAATCTTCTCCTTCCATGAGTGCCTCCATGACGAACCAAGACCCCTTTCCTTCCTTTTGCTCTAATTTATACCTCTCTCACTTAAGGATGAAGCCCTAGCAAGCCAAATGCGTCGTTTTATTTTTACATCTGAGCAGGTTTCGCGCGGCAAAGACTTTGGGCCAAATTTGAGCATGATATAGTCTTAATCTGGAAAAGTGTTAAACATATTAATTGTATCCGTTAATTATATTTCTGGTCGTTTAAGAATCAATACAATCCGAGGTCTACAGTCAAGTTATGGCAGAAATACTGAAGCAACGTCCAAAGACGTTTTCTCCAGTTCCCATCGTACTTTCACGACTTCAAGCCAAGTTTTCACCTTTGTCCAGTCAGAATTAGGAAAAACCCAAAACATGACGTTGTAGCTTTCTTCTTAGCTTTCCAAAGCTTCTAAATTCGGTCATTCCGAGTTTTCAAGCTCAAGTTACACAATTTACGCTCAAAACTGTCATTGTGCTAAAAATCATCGTTTAGGCCTACAAAGACAAATTAATAGAATTAGGTAGCAATTATGGCCCAAATTGTATGAAAAGTATCCTAAATCCATCAAAATTCAATGCAAAATCATAGTATAAAATACGCTTATCAACTACCCCCAAACTTAAGATTTGCTCGTCCTCGAGCAAAAAAGAATAAAACTCAAAGGAAGAAAAGCAACAAACAACCACAAAACACAAAACAACAAAAACAACAAAACTAAAAATGAACAAACAAAAATTAGGCTCAAACTAACATAGGAATTGCCTAGAATTTATACAAGTCTCCAAGGTTGTTGAAAAATTATTAGTAGAAAATGTTCAACATCCAAGAAGTTATAAGTTGTATGACTTCTTTCTCTATGATCCCCCGAGTAGGTGATCCCCACTTCAGTCCACATTCCGACTTCCCGGATTATTTATGCAGAAATAAAAGTTTATCAAATGGTGGCAGACTCCATAAGCTTAAGTACGAACTACTCTCCATAATGTGGACTAGACATCGCTAAGGATCAAAAGGGCTTTGCAAGCGTGAACGTTAGGCTCGAGTGGTGGGCTCCAAGGAAAATGATAGGAAAAAAAGTAAGAGAACTCGGTTTTCCTCATGCAAACACTAAGAGCTACATCAATCTCCACTTTCTTTCTCAACCACCAATCAAAGTGTCAACCATTTTACAACCCTCAAACTTATGCATTTCTTATTTTTGATTTTGAATTGAACTAAAGCAATTCTTTTTTTTTTTCTTTCTTTCTTTTTTCTTCTTCTTCTTTCTTTCTTTCTTCAATTTTTTTTTTCAAATAAAAATTTACAATAACAATTATTGCAACACCATTGAGGTCTATTGCCCCTTCTTCATGCTTTTTGCAACCCCCAAACTTAAAAGTTTGGTCCATCACTTATCACACATGATGCGTGTTTACTAAACATGCAAAAATAGCAAGTATACTAGTCGCAAAAAGTAATAAAGTGAGAGTGAGTATCGTTCCCACGAGGATAGTGTTACTAACTACCGATTTCTAGTTTAGTCCTAATGAAGCAACAAAATTGGATTGAGGAAGATTAACAAACTAAATACAAAATGCAAAACCAACAACTTAACTAATTAAACAATTCTAAAACAAATGCTAGGGGTTGATTCACCTAAATACGCTAACCCAAATCATAGAATCTAACCAAGTTCTAATTCCTTGATTGAAAATCGATTCCCTAAGTTGTAAAACATACATTCTCATGCTACATTTCCCTACTTATCCCTATTATGCTTCCGCACCCAATAAAATGAAGATAATAGTTCAAAGGATTCTAAGCTTTGTGGAACTATCTAGATTTCATAGATCGCTAAACCTATCCTCAGATTTGCTAATCTACGGTATTTATCCCAAGAGGCACAATCACAAATCACTTCTCAGTCTCATTGTGAACAACACACATTTGAATGGTGATCAAACATCCAAAAGACATTAAGCAAAGAGATAAACACTCAATCATGAAATTAAAACTCAAAGTAATTCAATCCATATAAATTGAATCATGTATCAAGATTACATCAAACCCTAGCTAACAACTCAGTTCATACTCAAAACGAAATAAAAAACAAAAACAAACTGAATCAAGATTCATTGAAAAGCAAGCAAAAGATGGAGAAATCTCTCTAATTTGAAGCCCAAATCTTCAATAATCTTCTCCTTCATGAGCTGCCTCCCAAATCACGAACCAAGCCCTTTTCTCTCCTTTTCGCTCTATTTATACCTCTCTCACTTAGGACGAAGCTAGCAAGCCAAAAAGCGTCGTTTATTTTTGCATCTGACGAGGTTTCGCCGCGGCGAGATTTTTCCTCGCCGGGCGAAGACTTACAGGCCCAATTAGCATGAAATAGGTAGAATCTGGAAAAGTGTAAAACATATTAATTGTAGCCCTTCAAGTATCTTTCGGTCGTTCAAGAATCAGCACAATCCGAGGTTACAGCTCACGGTTATGGCAGAAATACTGAAGCACACCAAAGACGTTTTTCTTCAGTTCCCAGCGTCCTTTTCACGACTTCAAGCCAAGTTTTCACCTTGTCCAGTCAGAATTAGGAAAAACCCAAAACATGAACGTTGTAGCTTTCTTCTTAGCTTTCCAAAGCTTCTAAATTCAGGTTATTCCGAGTGTCAAGCTCAAGTTACACAATTTACGCTCAAAACTGTCATTTATGCTAAAAATCATCATTTAGGCCTACAAAGACAAATTAATAGAATTAGGTAGCAATATGGCCCAAATTGTATGAAAAGTATCCCAAATCCTATCAAAATTCAATGCAAAATCATAGTATAAATACGCTTATCAACTACCCCCAAACTTAGATTTGCTCGTCCTCGAGCAAAAAGGAATAAAACTCAAAGAAGAAAAGCAAAAACAACCAAAACACAAAAACAACAAAACTAAAATGAACAAACAAAAATTAGGCTCAAACTCAACAAAGAATTGCCTAGAATTTATACAAGTCTCTAAGGTTGTTGAAAAATATTAGTAGAAAATGTTCAACACTCCAAGAAGTTATAAGTTGCATCGACTATCTTTTCTCTATTGATCCCCGAGTAGGTGATCCCCACTTCAGTCCACATTCGACTTCCCGGATTATTATGCAGAAATGTAAAGTATCAAATGGTGGTAGACTCCATAAGATAAGTATCAACTACTCTCCAATAATGTGGACTAGACATCGCTAAGGATCAAAAGGTCTTTGCAAGCTTGTAACGTTAGGCAAGGGTAGTGGGCTCCAAGGAAAGGGATAGGATAAACAAAGTAAGAGAACTCGGTTTTCCCATGCAAACACTAAGAGCTAATCAATCTCCACTTTCTCTAACCACCAATCAAAGTGTCAACCATTTTACAACCCTCCAACTTATGCATTTCTTATTGTTGATTGAATTGAAACAAGCAAATTTTTTTTTTTTCTTCTTCTTCTTCTCTTTTTTTCTTTTTTTTTTCTTTTTTTTTCAAATATAAATATTTACAATAACAATTATTTGCAACACCATGAGGTTATTGCTCTTCTTCGTGCCTTTTTTTGCAACCCCCAAACTTAAGATTTGGTCCATCACTTATTCATACACCTCTCAAAGCTCTTTTGTGTCATACATTTGGTCCATCTTCTCCTAAAGGGTATGATAAAGTGTAGGGTATAGGGAGTGGACAATTTTTGGTTTGCAAGGAAATAAGGCAATGATAATCTCATAGGCTCAAATGGGTGACTGGGAAAGATTCATTCATGGGTCAGTGGAAAGGCTCAAACGTTCCAAAAAAATGCCTAAATCATTTCCTCAACAATGTCTAATCCTAGAATTTCGCCTCAAGCACTTCTCTCTAGGTTCTAGAGTCCACCAACATTACAAAACTTCACCTAACCACATAAAATGTTTCTAAGCATGCCGAAAAAATGAAAATGGTGGTTGAACCCATCAACAAACCTCAATCAAAATTCAGAATAAACCTAAACTTGAAGCAATGCTTAACATTTTCCAAGAATAATATCCCAACAATTCAAGTTTCATCATAGACTTATGCAATTCATCATCGGCAAAAACAATCAAACTAAATAAAATAACTAAAGTTTTTTTTTTTTTTTTTTTTTTTCCGTTTAAGGTGTAAGTGGCGTTGTTATACCAGAGGTTGCCAAGTACGCTAGGCAGTTTTTAAGGCGGGTTCTGGTTTCCAGCTATACCCTTAAACCAGCTTTATGTCTATTTCCTACCCCCAAACTTAAAATGACATTGTCCCCAATGTCACACATACACATCCAAGGAATAGAAAAACAAAAGAAATGTTATGAGATCTCCCCTGACTAATCCGTAAAGGCCAATTTTTGTGCAACATCCTGGCATCCATTCCTTGGCTTCCTCATATCATCATCTGTCAACAAATGAAAGTCAATGGTGCCAAATGTGTTAGATACCCTCACCAATTAATATGAAAGAATTACATCTAATCTCAACCTTATTAAACTAAACCTAAAATCTAAACAAAAACAAATAAAGAGCCAAAAACCAGGAAATCACATCAATTCCTACTTACAAACAAAAAGAAATAAAAACAAAAACTAAAAAGAAAAGTGCTTCAGGAAAATTTTCAAAAAATGAAAGATCACGCGACTATTAAAAGGAAACAGACTTCGCCGCGGCGAGGAATAGACTTCGCCGCGGCGAAGTTCTTCATGATAAAACCCTAAATTCAAACCCAGTCGTGCCGCGGCGACAACAAATTCTTCGCCGGCGCGAAAAATTACAGGAGCTACAACATTCTTCAGGGCACTTCGCCCCGGCGAAGAACAATCTTCGCCCCGGGAAGTCTGAAGTTTTCTTTCTTTTCCTTAGCTTCAAACTTCACCTGAAACACCCAAAAACACACAATTAAAAACATTCAAATCATAAGAAAACTAAAACAAATTAAAACAGCATGAAATGAAAAACAATTGAAAAGACTTGGGTTGCCTCCCAAGAAGCGCTGTTATAGTCGAAAGCTCGACTTTCCCGGTCCTTCGTCAATCCGGATCCTTGTGGGGTGCTTCACTTCCCATTGCCACCTCTGAGTCTTTCCTTTGGATTCGGACATTCTATAAGCATCTTTCGGAACTCAAATCGTATATGCGTACTTGAGATGAGATGGTGATTGGTTGAGTCCAATGTTGGAGTCTCTTAACACCAATTTTGACTGTGCACATTTACACCAATTCCTCAAATTGTTCCTTGTGAGGTGAGTGCTTGGTTGAATTCCCCCAAGTATTTTGCACACCTTTCCGCTTTGAGATTTCCTCTTCATTGGTCTTGTCTTCCTGTTCTTCCAACTTTTCATTGTGAGGTTGCTCCAACACTATACCTCTCTCAATGGTATGACATTTATGTTCTTCAGGATTTGTGACCTTTGTGTCGGCAAAGAACCTTGAGATCTCTCTGTCAGTTGTTCAACCAATTGCCCATTTGAACCTCAAATTTTGAAGGACACCCTTGATTTATGAAGTTTGGTGTGTCTCATTCATAAAACTTGTGGTTTCTTGCATGAACTCTTCGAATACTATAATTTCGACATTCTTGCTCACATGGTTGATGATCACCACCGGTTGATGGTTTGGCATTGTCCTTTGATTTGATTGACTTGCTTTGATCGCTCCAGGACAAATTGGGTTATTTCCCAACCAAGATTGTAGGTATTGGCGAAGGGGTCATTTTGCAGCCTTTGTGAACTAAAAATGTAATTCACTTGCGGTGTTGAGAAGATAACCGGTTCCCATCTTGGCATTCCACACTCTCATGGTTTCCTGCAAAAAATCACAAGTTATAAATGGTGAGTGAAAAGAATTACATTCATACCTCCCAATTGGCTTTGACATGGTGCAATTGTGAGATAATGTGTCGAACGCGTCAACTTCATGTAGACCCATTGTTCTCTTCGGATTGCTTCTCATTAGGTCTTGGTAGTTATGTTGGCCATCAACTCAGCAATTCATAAGCATCTTCTGGGGTTTTGTTATTTAAGGCTCCGCCTGTGCCACCTCTACCATCATTTGAATTTGGTAGCAACATTGTAAAATGTTTGGACTTGTTCCAAAACGGTAGACCATATGTGGACAATTCCTTAACAACTCCGTGTACCTCTCCCAAGCTTCATATATGATTCATCGTTGCTTGCACGAAAGAGGTAATGTCAATTCTCATACTTAAGACTATACAATATTACAATTAACTACAAAAATGAAATAAAAGCTCAATTTAGCACTACGCTAGATACTATCAATATTAATAATCAACTATCTCCGGCAACGGCGCCAAAAACTTGATGCGTGTTTCTACAACATGCAAAAAATGCAAGTATACTAGTCGCAAAAAGTAATAAAGTGATGAGTAGTATCGTTCCCACGAGGATAGTGGTACTAACTACCGATTTCAGTTTAAGTCCTAATTGAAGCAACAATAAATTGGATTGATGGAAGATTAACAAACTAAATACAAAATGCAAAACCCAACAACTTAACTAATTAAACAATTCTAAAACAAATGCAGGGTGTTGAATTTACCTAAATACGCTAACCCAAATCAGATCTATTACCCAAGTTCTAATTCCTTGATTGAAAATCGAATTCCCTAAGTTGTAAAACATACATCTCATGCTACATTTCCCTACTTATCCTATTATGCTTCCGCCACCAATAAAATGAAGATTAATAGTTCAAAGGATTCTAAGCTTGTGTGATTCTATCTAGATTTCATAGATCGCTAACCTATCTCTAGCATTTGCTAATCTACGGTATTATCCCAAGAGGCACAATCACAAACACTTCTCAGTCTCATTGTGAACAACACACATTTGAATGGTGATCAAACATCCAAAAGACATTAAGCAAAGAGATAACACATCAATCATGAATTAAACTCAAAGTAATTCAATCCATATAAATTGAATCATTGTATCAAGATTACATCAAACCCTAGCTAAACAACTCAGTTCATACTCAAAAACGAAATAAACAACAAAAAACAAACTGAATCAAGATTCATCATTGAAAAGCAAGCAAAGATGGAGAAATCTTCTCTAATTTGAAGCCCAAATCTCAATAATCTTCTCCTTCATGAGCTGCCTCCCAAATCACGAACCAAGCCCCTTTTTCTTCCTTTTCGCTCTAATTATACTCTCTCACTTAAGGCGAAGCCCTAGCAAGCCAAAAAGCGTCGTTTTTTTGCATCTGACGCAATTTCGCCGCGGCGAAGATTTCCTCGCCGCGGCGAAGAATACAGGCCCAATTTGAGCATGAATAGTTAGAATCTGGAAAAGTGTAAAACTATTAATTGTAGCCCTTTCAAGTATCTTTGGTCGTTCAGAATCAGCACAATCCGAGGTCTACAGCTCACGTTATGGCAGAATACGAAGCACATCCAAAGACGTTTTTCTTCAGTTCCCAGCGTCCTTTTCACGACTTCAAGCCAAGTTTTCACCTGTTCCAGTCAGAATTAGGAAAAACCCAAACATGAACGTTGTAGTTTCTTCTTAGCTTTCCAAAGCTTCTAATTCAGGGTATCCGAGTTTCAAGCTCAAGTTACACAATTTACGCTCAAAACTGTCATTTATGCTAAAATCATCATTTAGGCTACAAAGACAATTAATAGAATTAGGTAGCAATTATGGCCAAATTGTATGAAAGTATCCCAAATCCTATCAAAATTCAATGCAAAATCATAGTATAAAATACGCTTATCAAACACCTCTCAAAGCTCTTTTGGTCATACATTAGGTCCATAATTCTCCTAAAGGGTATGATAAGTGTTTAGGGTATAGGGATTGGACAATTTTTGGTTTGCAAGGAAAAAAGGCAATGAAATCTCATAAGGCTCAAATGGGTGACTAGGGAAAGATTCATTTATGGGTCGGCTGGAAGGCTCAAACGTTCCAAAAAAATGCTAAATCATTTCCTCAACAATGTCTAATCATGAATTTCGCTCAAGCACTTCTCTACTAGGTTCTAGAGTCACCAACATTATCAAACTTCACCTAACCACATAAAATGTTTCTAAGCATGCCGAAAAAATGAAAATGGTGGTTGAACCACTCAACAAACTCAATCAAAATTTAGTCATAAACCTAAACTGAAGCAATGCTTAACATTTTCCAAGAATAATATCCCAACAATTCAAGTTTCATCATAGACTTATGCAATTCATTATCAGCAAAAACAATCAAACTAAATAAAATAACTAAAGTTTTTTTTTTTTTTCCGGTTAAGGTGTACGTGGCGTTGTTATACCAAAGGTTGCCAAGTACTGCTAGGCAGTTTTTAAGGCGGGTTCTGGTTTCCAGCCCGTATACCTTAAAACCAAGCTTTATGTCTATTTCCTACCCCAAACTTAAAATGACATTGTCCCCAATGTCACATCAGCACATCCAAGGAATAGAAAAACAAAAGTAAAGGTTACGAGATACCCCTGACTAATCGTAAAGGCCGATTTTTGTGCAACTCCTAGCATCCATTCCTTGGCTTCCTCATCATCATCATCTGTCAAACAAATGAACGTTATGGTGCCAAATGTGTTAGATATCCTCACCGATTAATATGAAGAATTACATCCTAATCTCAACCTTATTGAACTAACCTAAAATCTAAACAAAAACAAATAAAGAGCCAAAAACCAGGAAATCAAAATCAATTCCCACTTACAAAACATAAAGATAAAAACAAAAAAACTAAAGAAAAAGTGTTCAGGAAAATTTTCACAAAAATGAAATGTCACGCTACTATTAAAAGAAACAGACTTCGCCGCGCGAGGAATAGACTTCGCGCGGCGAAGTCTTCATGATAAAACCGAAATTCAAACCCAGTCATCACCGCGGCGACAACAAAATTCTTGCCGCAGCGAAAAATTACAGGAGTACACATTCTTCAGGGCACTTCACCCGGCGAAGAACAATTTTCGCCCCGGCGAAGTTGGGTTTTTCTTTCCTTTTCCTTAGCTTTAAACTTCACTGAAACACCAAAAACACATAAATTAAAACTAATTCAAAATCAGAAAACTAAACAAATTCAAACAGCAATGAAATTAAAAAAATTGAAAGACTGGGTGCTCCAAGAAGCGCGTTTTATGTCGAAAGATCGACTTTCATGGTCCTCGTCAATCCGGATCTGTGGGGGTGCTTCACTTCCATTGCCACCTCTTGATCTTTCCTTGGGATTAGGACATTCTCATAAGCATCTTTTCGGAACTTCAAATTTGTATATGCGTACTTGAGATGAGATGGTGATGGTTGAGTCCAATGTTTGGAGTCTCTTCCAACACCAATTTTGCCTTGTGCCATTTACACCAAATTCCTCAAATTGTTCCTTGTGAGGTGAGTTGCTGGTTGAAATTCCCTAAGTATTGGCAACCTTTCCGCTTTGAGATTTCTCTTCATTGGTCTTATCTTCATGTTCTTCCAACTTTCTCATTGTGAGGTTGCTCAACACTATACCTCTCTCAATGGTATGACATTATTGTTCTTCAGGATTTGTGACCGTTGTGCTCGGCAAAGAACCTGAGATCTCTCTGTCAGTTGTTCAACCAATTGCCCATTTGAACCTCCAAATTTTGAATGGACAATCCTTGATTTATGAAGTTTGAGCGTGTCTCATTCATAAACTTGTGGTTTCTTGCATGAAGTCTTGAAATATATCTTCCAATTTTGACACTCTTTGCTCACATGGTTGATGATTCACTGGTTGATGGTTTAGCATGTCCTTTGATTTGATTGACTGCTTTGATTGCTCCAAGACAAATTGGGTGATTCTCCCAACCAAGATTGTAGGTATTGGCGAAGGGTCATTTTGCAGCCTTTGTGAACAACCATGTAATTCACTTGCTCGGTTGTTGAGAAGAATAACTGGTTCCATCTGGCTTCCACACCTCCCATGGTTTCCTGCACAATTCACAAGTTATAAAATGTGAGTGAATAGAATTTACATTCATACCTCCCAATTGGCTTTGACATGGTGCAATTTGTGCAGATAATGTGCGAACGGTCAACTTCATGTAGACCCATTATTCTCTTTGGCATGCTCTCCATTAGGTCTTTGGTAGTTATTGTTGGCATCACTCAAGCAATTCATAAGCATCTTCTGGGGTCTTGTTATTTAGCTCCCGCCTGCATGTCACATCTACATCATTTGAATATTTTGGATAGCAACCCCATTGTTAAAATGTTGGACTTGCTCCAAAATGGTGACCATTATGGACATTCCCTTAACAACGCCGTGTACCCTCCCTCCCAAGCTTATATAGTGATTATCATTGCTTGCACGAAAGAGGTAAGTCAATTCTATACTTAAGACAACAATATTTACAATTAATTACAAAGAAATAAAAGCTTCAATTTAGCCATACACTAGATAATATCAATATTAATAATCAACTATCCCCGGCAACGGCGCCAAAAATTGATGCGTGTTTCCTACAACATGCAAATGTAGCAAGTTACTAGTCGCACTAAGATAAAAGTGAGGAGTGATATCGTTCCACGAGGATAGTGTTACTAAGTACCAATTTTTCTAGTTAAAGTCCTAATTGAAGCAACAATATATTGGATTGATGGACAATTAACAAACTAAAAACAAATGCAAAACCCAACAACTAATTAATTAATAAACATGCAAAAAATGCTAGGGTGTTGATTTCACCTAGATACGCTAACTCAAATCTAGAATCTATTACCCAAGTTCTAATGTTGATTGAAAAGCGATTCCCTAAGTTGTAAAACATACATTCTCATGTACATTTCCCTATTATCCCTATTAAGCTTCCGCATCCAACAAAATGAAGATTAATGTTCAAAGGATTTTAAGCTTGTGGAATTTCTATCTAGATTTCATAGATCGCGTAAACCTATCTTAGCGTTTGCTAATCTATGGTATTATACAAGAGGCACAATCACAAAAATCACTTCTCAGTCATTGTGAACAACACACATTTGAATGGTGATAAGCATCCAAAAGACATTAAGCAAAGAGATAAAAACCATCATGAAATTAAAACTCAAAGTAATTCAATCCATATAAATTTGAATCATTGTATCAAGATTACATCAAACCCTAGCTAAACACCTCAGTTCATACTCAAAAACGAAATAAAACAACAAAAACAAACTGGATCAAGATTTCATTGACAAGCAAGCAAAGATGGAGAAATCTTCTCTAATTTGAAGCCCAATCTCAATAATCTCTCCTTCCATGAGCTGCCTCCCAAATCACGAACCAAGCCCTCTTTTTCTTCCTTTTCGCTCTAATTTATACCTCTCTCACTTAAGGACGAAGCCTAGCAAGCCAAAACGCGTCGTTTTATTTTTTACAGCGCTGCAGTTGTCGCCGCGGCGAAGCTTTTTCCTCGCCGCGGTGAAGAATAAGGCCCAATTTGAGCATGATAGAGTTCATATAGAAAGTGTTAAACATATGATGTATCCCTTTAAATTATCTTCTTCTCGTTTCAAGAATCAGCCAATCCGAGGTCTACAGCGTCAAGTTATGCAGAAATACTGAAGCACGTCCAAAGACGTTTCCTTCAGTTCCCAGTTACTTTTCACGACTTCAAGCCAAGTTTTCACCTGTCCAGTCAGAATTAGGAAACACCCAAAACATGACGTTGGTAGCTCTTCTTCTTAGCTTTCCAAAGCTCTAAATTCAGGCATTCGAGTTTTCAAGCTAAGTTACACAATACGCTCAAAACTGTCATTTATGCTAAAAATCATCGTTTAGGCCTACAAAGACAAATAAAGAATAGGTAGCAATTATGGCCCAAATGTATGAAAAGTATCCTAAAGCCTATCAAAATTCAATGCAAAATCATAGTATAAAATAAGCTTATCAACAGCTGACCAAGACTAGAACACAGCCGGCCCGCTACTCACAAAGTACTGTCCCCCCCTAAGGGATTTTCTTTCGCCTCCCTCACCACTCGAACCAAGACAAGGGGCTAAAGTCATTTTGAAGCATGGTGATTACCATCGGCAGCTAGCCTGATGGTATCACCATGCTTCCCAAAGACTTTAGGCCTTGTCTTGGGTTCGAGTGGTGAGGGAGGCGAAAGAAAATCCCTTAAAGGGGGGGGGGGGGGGGGGGACAGTACTTTGTGAGTAGCGGGCCGGCTGTGTGTCTGGTTTGGGTCAGCTGTGTGATCTGGCCTAAGCCTAAGCTATGTGGCAGGGGTTGCTACAAATCCCTCTTTAGTTCCTTGCGATTATCTTTGTGTGGACTACGTCGGTTCGATCCTACACTTGGGTTGGTAGCAAAATACGTTCAGAGACAAAGTTGAAGGAGCCTCCAAACGTGCGTATGATTTCTTAAACTCTAAGCTAATTTTATGCAGTTTCTTGTTTTGATATAAACTGTAAATTTGTGCCCTGATCTTGGTTCTATGGAACAATCCATGTTGTTATTAATTTTTGTTTTCCGCTACCTCAATGGATCGTTTCCTAACAGTGGTATCAGAGCCTAGGATACCAGATTTTACAGTTTTATGTGGATGGTTGATTACATGTATTTAATTGATAATATGTTGCCTTAAAGAATCTACGTAAAATCTGCCTTAAAAGCATGTTTTAAGAAATCAATTAATCGATTAATTTTAATTTGTTGATGATCTGCCAATTTGGTATATTGGGTTATGGATTTTTGTTGAAATCAGTGTTTATGATTGATTGCAAAATCCATTTGGTGTGTTTTTAGTGATTGGATGAACTGATCCGGAGCTACAGATTAGTGTACGCTCGCTATGGCGATATAATCCATCACTGCGGCGTGCGTGTTTGGCTTCCACTCTGATTACGAAATCAGCACTCGCTGCGGTGATCGTCCTTATGACAAACACTATACAAAATCAGTGCTTGCCGCGACGATCGCATGTTGAGCGTGAACGTCAAGTTAGTCATCGCACGCTGCAGCGATATTACTCATCACCGTAGCGAGCGCACTTCTGAGTGGTAGGGGCCAGATTGTAAAGTTTTCAAAACTTTTGGACCAAATATTGATCTGCAAATTGTTAGGGGGTAATTAATAATTAACTCACCAATTTAAAAAATTTGATTGTTTTTTAAATGTATGCTATGTATTTGTTTGTATATTGCATGGTGCCTGGTACATGAGCCTTAGACCTATGGTGAATGTTTTAAAAAAAAAAAATTTGGGTATGTATGGTTGTAATTTATTAAATAAGGCATACGTGTCCTGCCTTTCTCCTNAGAATTTAAAACAAAAATGAAACAACTAAAACAACTAACACAATCCCAAACAAAAATATCAACTGAGTTCAATGTTCAAAATAAAAGAAAAATAGAAAAAAGTAAAACAAATAAAAATAACGAAACTAAAATAGGTGCTCATTCGTCGGCCTCCTCTTCTTCCTCAGCGTCATCCTCTTCTGAATCAGAGCCCATCCACTCATTTGAATCCCAGTCTTCCCACTGGTGTTCTGAAGTATCAATCCCAACGTTGTTGTAGTAGCTAAGTTACAGCTCATGTGTCTTCCTGGCCTGCTCTGCTAGCCACCCGTGACGTCGCTCCATCCTTTTCATCAGACCCATCATTTTCTTCATCATTTCTCTCATTGTGACTGTTGAATTGGATGCGGTGGGAGCTGCTGTTGTTCTCCTTCTCTTGGTGCTTGATCTGGGTCCTTCTTCTATTTGAGACTCAAGATGCTTGTGGAAGTAGGCTATGACGAGGACTGGGGCAGCATGGATTAGTGGCTCATCATCCTGTACCTCAATTCTCGCTTTAGTGCACAACTCTATAATGAATTGTGGGAACGGAAAACTGCATCGCCCTAGTTTGGCTACAAGTTGGATACTTGTTAGGATGATGTTCGCCACGTCCATTCTCTTTCATGTGGTAATAGAATACAATAGAAGTGCCTTCTCATACATCACTGTACTATAATGCATCTCCAGCATCATCCTAGCACAAATAAAATACTGCCACAACCGAGCCACTGGTGTTAAACTAGTCCCCTTAATGGTTTTCTTGCCCTTCTTTGAAATATCCTAAGAGGCATCTGGTTTCGATATAGTCCTAAGAATCACCTCATCCATTTTCTGTGTCATCCTAAACTCCTCATATTCATCACGGTCAATCTGAGGTAAGCCATAGAAATCATTGATGACCTTTTTTGTGAATACCATATTAGTACCCCTCACAAAAACAACCCCCTCATCACATTCAGGGAGGTTGGCATAAAACTCCCTCACCAATGGTTCCACAGCCGCATGTTCGGGTTGACTCATAAAGTCCTCCCTACTTCTCCCTTGACTCCACTCATCCGCCTGGTTTGCAGTCAGTCCACGCTCAGGGATAAATCCCTCGTCTTTCCTTTTGGCTGTTGCCTCATAGTTTTTATGAGCCTTTTCACTGACAAACCAGTCGTCTACTTTCTTTCCTTTTCCCTTGCCCTTGGATGGTACCTTGACTTTGAGCGGCATTTTCTCCAAAACTACACTTCAACTCAACAATGCAACTCAAAAAATTCAAACCTAAGTGTCCTACAACAACCAATTCAATCCTGCAAAAATTGACAACACTTCCAAAAATTTTCACCTTAACCCCCAAACTACGATTCTTCCAAATTCAACCAAATACTCCAAAAATTTTCACATAATGCACAATCAACCCTTCCTCAAACAAAATCAACACTCACAAGAACAAAAATTCCACAACTCAACCAACAATCAAAATTTTCAGATCTACAAATCAAAACTCAAAATTTTTGAGATAAAAAGCTTAGAGAACGTAATATCTTACCCAAACTAAGGAGTTTTCACCACCAATTGAGCCAAAATCAGCCTAGATTGTAAAACCCCAAATTTCTTGAATTAAAAAATTTCATGAAATGTTTTGCAAAAATTGTTGTTGAAATAAGTTGTTTTAGCGTTTAGGAGGGTTAAGGAGTGAGAAATTTGGTTAGGAAATCACCGGGAAGGCTTTGAATTGAAGTTGGAAAATTTTTCTCTCACATGGATTTGAAAAGTTGCATGAAAAATGAAGAAAGAAAGTGAGAATTTATAGAAAGCAGACTTCGCCGCAGCGAAATTTATCAAATGAATACTAGGGTTTTTGAAACCTAGTCGAGGGAGTACCTCGCCTCGATGAAGAACAATCTTCGCCATGGTGAAGTTTACTTGGCAATAATTCACCCCACTTGCTTCACCGCGGCGGGAAAATACAGGGGATACTTCTCCTCGGCGAAGTCTGGGACTTTTCCTCTTCCATTTTATGGTAAGTGTTCTTTGCCGTGGCAAAGAAACTCCTTCGCCCTGGTGAAGACTGGGAAATTTTTGTTTATTCCCTTTTTGCCTTAGTTCGAAACTTCACCTGAAACAACCAAAAGTGCACAAATTAAACTTCATCTAAAATCAAAAGATAACAAAACAATTTCAACGCAATAAACAATAAAATCAATTGAAAACACTTGGGTTGCCTCCCAAGGAGCGCTTGTTTATAGTCGAAAGCTCGACTCTCTCAATTCTTCAAGTCGGAATGTCAAGCCGGATCGGGATGGACTTGCAACTCATCACCCCATCAATGTATGGCTTCAATCTCTATCCATTGATTGTAAAAGTACCCTTTTCTTCATGTGAAACTTCCACCTCTCCAGATGGGTGAATTCTTGTAACTGTGAATGGTCCGGACCATCTAGACTTAAGTTTTCCGCGAAAAAGCCTAAGTCTAGAATTGAACAACAACACTCTCTAACTCACTTCTTCAAAGTTCTTCTTCCTGATATGCTTGTCATGCCACCTTTTTGTCTTCTCTTTGCAAATTCGAGCATTCTCAGATGCTTAGAGATGGAACTCATCGAGTTCATTCAAAGTCAGCATCCTTTCCTCCCCCGCTAACTACAACATGCATAAATAGCAAGTGCACTAGTCGCACAAAGCAATAAAGTGATGAGTGAGTATCGTTCCCATGAGGATAGTGTTACTAAGTATCGATTTCTCTAGTTTAAGTCCTAATTGAAGCAACAATAAATTGGATTGATGGAAAATTAACAAACTAAATACAAATTAACAAAATATAAATGAATGATAATGAAATTAAAGCAAAACCCAACAACTTAACTAATTAAACAATGCTAAAAAATGCGAGGGTGTGATTTCACTAGATACGCTAACCCAAATCATAGAATCTATTACCAAGTTTAATCCTTGATTGAAAGAATTCCCTAAGTTGTAAAACATACCTTCTCAGGCTACATTTCCCTACTTATCCCTATCAAGCTTCCGCACTCAACAAAATGAAGATTAATAGTTCAAAGTCTTAAGCTTTATGAAATTTTATCTAGATTTCATAGATCGCAAACCTATCTTACGGTTGCTAATCACAGTATTTATCCAAGAGGCATAATACAAATCACTTCTCAGTCTCATTTGAACAACACACATTTGAATGGTGATCAAGCATTCAAAAGTCAAAGCAAAGAGATAAACACTCAATCATGAAATTAAAACTCAAAGTAAATCAATTCATATAATTTGAATCCTTGTATCAAGGTTACATCAAACCCTAGCTAAACAACTCAGTTCATACTCAAAAACGAAATAAAATAACAAAAACCAACTGAATCAAGATCATCATGAAAAACAACAAAAGATGGAGAAACTTCTCTAATTTGAAGCCCAAATCTTTAATAATCTTCTCCTTCCATGAGTGCCTACACATGACGAACCAAGACCCCTTTCTCTTCCTTTTGCTCTAATTTATACCTCTCTCACTTAAGGATGAAGCCCTAGCAAGCCAAATGCGTCGTTTTATTTTTACATTGAGCAGGTTTCGCCGCGGCAAAGACTTTGGGCCAAATTTGAGCATGATATAGTCTTAATCTGGAAAAGTGTTAAACATATTAATTGTACCGTTAATTATATTTCTGGTCGTTTAAGAATCAATACAATCCGAGGTCTACAGTCAAGTTATGGCAGAAATACTGAAGCAACGTCCAAAGCGTTTTCTCCAGTTCCCATCGTACTTCACGACTTCAAGCCAAGTTTTCACCTTTGTCCAGTCAGAATTAGGAAAAACCCAAAACATGACGTTGTAGCTTTCTTCTTAGCTTTCCAAAGCTTCTAAATTCCGGTCATTCCGAGTTTTCAAGCCAAGTTACACAATTTACGCTCAAAACTGTCATTGTGCTAAAAATCATCGTTTAGGCCTACAAAGACAAATTAATAGAATTAGGTAGCAATTATGGCCCAAATTGTATGAAAAGTATCCTAAATCCATCAAAATTCAATGAAAATCATAGTATAAAATACGCTTATCAACTACCCCCAAACTTAAGATTTGCTCGTCCTCGAGCAAAAAAGAATAAAACTCAAAGGAAGAAAAGCAACAAACAACCAAAAACACAAAACAAAAAAACAACAAAACTAAAAATGAACAAACAAAAATTAGGCTCAAACTAACATAGGAATTGCCTAGAATTTATACAAGTCTCCAAGGTTGTTGAAAAATTATTAGTAGAAAATGTTCAAACATCCAAGAAGTTATAAGTTGTATGACTTTCTTTCTCTATGATCCCCCGAGTAGGTGATCCCCACTTCAGTCCACATTCCGACTTCCCGGATTATTTATGCAGAAATAAAAGTTTATCAAATGGTGGCAGACTCCATAAGCTTAAGTACGAAACTACTCTCCATAATGTGGACTAGACATCGCTAAGGATCAAAAGGGCTTTGCAAGCTGAACGTTAGGCTCGAGTGGTGGGCTCCAAGGAAAATGATAGGAAAAAAAGTAAGAGAACTCGGTTTTCCTCATGCAAACACTAAGAGCTACATCAATCTCCACTTTCTTTCTCAACCACCAATCAAAGTGTCAACCATTTTACAACCCTCAAACTTATGCATTTCTTATTTTTGATTTTGAATTGAACTAAAGCAATTCTTTTTTTTTTTCTTTCTTTCTTTTTTCTCTTCTTCTTTCTTTCTTTCTTCAATTTTTTTTTTCAAATAAAAATTTACAATAACAATTATTGCAACACCATTGAGGTCTATTGCCCCTTCTTCATGCTTTTTGCAACCCCCAAACTTAAAAGTTTGGTCCATCACTTATCACACATGATGCGTGTTTATACAACATGCAAAAATAGCAAGTATACTAGTCGCAAAAAGTAATAAAGTGAGAGTGAGTATCGTTCCCACGAGGATAGTGTTACTAACTACCGATTTCTAGTTTAGTCCTAATGAAGCAACATAAATTGGATTGAGGAAGATTAACAAACTAAATACAAAATGCACAAACCAACAACTTAACTAATTAAACAATTCTAAAACAAATGCTAGGGTGTTGATCACCTAAATACGCTAACCCAAATCATAGAATCTAACCAAGTTCTAATTCCTGATTGAAAATCGAATTCCCTAAGTTGTAAAACATACATTCTCATGCTACATTTCCCTACTATCCCTATTATGCTTCCGCACCCAATAAAATGAAGATAATAGTTCAAAGGATTCTAAGCTTTGTGGAACTATCTAGATTTCATAGATCGCTAAAACCTATCTCTCAGCATTTGCTAATCTACGGTATTTATCCCAAGAGGCACAATCACAAATCACTTCTCAGTCTCATTGTGAACAACACACATTTGAATGGTGATCAACATCCAAAAGACATTAAGCAAAGAGATAAACACTCAATCATGAAATTAAAACTCAAAGTAATTCAATCCATATAAATTGAATCATGTATCAAGATTACATCAAACCCTAGCTAACAACTCAGTTCATACTCAAAACGAAATAAAAAACAAAAACAAACTGAATCAAGATTCATTGAAAAGCAAGCAAAAGATGGAGAAATCTCTCTAATTTGAAGCCCAAATCTTCAATAATCTTCTCCTTCATGAGCTGCCTCCCAAATCACGAACCAAGCCCCTTTTCTCTCCTTTTCGCTCTAATTTATACCTCTCTCACTTAGGACGAAGCCTAGCAAGCCAAAAAGCGTCGTTTATTTTTGCATCTGACGAGGTTTCGCCGCGGCGAGATTTTTCCTCGCCGGGCGAAGACTTACAGGCCCAATTAGCATGAAATAGGTAGAATCTGGAAAAGTGTAAAACATATTAATTGTAGCCCTTCAAGTATCTTTCGGTCGTTCAAGAATCAGCACAATCCGAGGTTACAGCTCACGGTATGGCAGAAATACTGAAGCACACCAAAGACGTTTTTCTTCAGTTCCCAGCGTCCTTTTCACGACTTCAAGCCAAGTTTTCACCTTGTCCAGTCAGAATTAGGAAAAACCCAAAACATGAACGTTGTAGCTTTCTTCTTAGCTTTCCAAAGCTTCTAAAATCAGGTTATTCCGAGTTTCAAGCTCAAGTTACACAATTTACGCTCAAAACTGTCATTTATGCTAAAAATCATCATTTAGGCCTACAAAGACAAATTAATAGAATTAGGTAGCAATATGGCCCAAATTGTATGAAAAGTATCCCAAATCCTATCAAAATTCAATGCAAAATCATAGTATAAATACGCTTATCAACTACCCCCAAACTTAGATTTGCTCGTCCTCGAGCAAAAAGGAATAAAACTCAAAGAAGAAAAGCAACAAACAACCAAAACACAAAAACAACAAAACTAAAAATGAACAAACAAAAATTAGGCTCAAACTCAACAAAGAATTGCCTAGAATTTATACAAGTCTCTAAGGTTGTTGAAAAATATTAGTAGAAAATGTTCAACACTCCAGAAGTTATAAGTTGCATCGACTATCTTTTCTTATTGATCCCCGAGTAGGTGATCCCCACTTCAGTCCACATTCGACTTCCCGGATTATTATGCAGAAATGTAAAGGTTATCAAATGGTGGTAGACTCCATAAGTAAGTATCAACTACTCTCCATAATGTGGACTAGACATCGCTAAGGATCAAAAGGTCTTTGCAAGCTTGTAACGTTAGGCAAGGGTAGTGGGCTCCAAGGAAAGGGATAGGATAAACAAAGTAAGAGAACTCGGTTTTCCCATGCAAACACTAAGAGCTAAATCAATCTCCACTTTCTCTAACCACCAATCAAAGTGTCAACCATTTTACAACCCTCCAACTTATGCATTTCTTATTGTTGATTGAATTGAAACAAGCAAATTTTTTTTTTTTCTTCTTCTTCTTCTCTTTTTTTCTTTTTTTTTTCTTTTTTTCAAATATAAATATTTACAATAACAATTATTTGCAACACCATGAGGTTTATTGCTCTTCTTCGTGCCTTTTTTTGCAACCCCCAAACTAAGATTTGGTCCATCACTTATTCATACACCTCTCAAAGCTCTTTTGTGTCATACATTTGGTCCATTTTCCTAAAGGGTATGATAAAGTGTAGGGTATAGGGAGTGGACAATTTTTGGTTTGCAAGGAAAATAAGGCAATGATAATCTCATAGGCTCAAATGGGTGACTAGGGAAAGATTCATTCATGGGTCAGTGGAAAGGCTCAAACGTTCCAAAAAAATGCCTAAATCATTTCCTCAACAATGTCTAATCCTAGAATTTCGCCTCAAGCACTTCTCTACTAGGTTCTAGAGTCCACCAACATTACAAAATCACCTAACCACATAAAATGTTTCTAAGCATGCCGAAAAAATGAAAATGGTGGTTGAACCCATCACAAACTCAATCAAAATTCAGCAATAAACCTAAACTTGAAGCAATGCTTAACATTTTCCAAGAATAATATCCCAACAATTCAAGTTTCATCATAGACTTATGCAATTCATCATCGGCAAAAAACAATCAAACTAAATAAAATAACTAAAGTTTTTTTTTTTTTTTTTTTTTTTCCGTTTAAGGTGTAGTGGCGTTGTTATACCAGAGGTTGCCAAGTACGCTAGGCAGTTTTTAAGGCGGGTTCTGGTTTCCAGCGGTATACCCTTAAACCAGCTTTATGTCTATTTCCTACCCCCAAACTTAAAATGACATTGTCCCCAATGTCACATCATACACATCCAAGGAATAGAAAAACAAAAGAAATGTTATGAGTCTCCCCTGACTAATCCGTAAAGGCCAATTTTTGTGCAACATCCTGGCATCCATTCCTTGGCTTCCTCATCATCATCATCTGTCAACAAATGAAAGTCAATGGTGCCAAATGTGTTAGATACCCTCACCAATTAATATGAAAGAATTACATCTAATCTCAACCTTATTAAACTAAACCTAAAATCTAAACAAAAACAAATAAAGAGCCAAAAACCAGGAAATCAACATCAATTCCTACTTACAAAACATAAAAGAAATAAAAACAAAAACTAAAAAGAAAAGTGCTTCAGGAAAATTTCTCAAAAATGAAGATCACGCGACTATTAAAAGGAAACAGACTTCGCCGCGGCGAGGAATAGACTTCGCCGCGGCGAAGTTCTTCATGATAAAACCCTAAATTCAAACCCAGTCGTGCCGCGGCGACAACAAATTCTCGCCGGCGCGAAAAATTACAGGAGCTACAACATTCTTCAGGGCACTTCGCCCCGGCGAAGAACAATCTTCGCCCCGGGAAGTCTGAAGTTTTTCTTTCTTTTCCTTAGCTTCAAACTTCACCTGAAACACCCAAAAACACACAATTAAAAACATTCAAAATCATAAGAAAACTAAAACAAATTAAAACAGCATGAAATGAAAAACAATTGAAAAGACTTGGGTTGCCTCCCAAGAAGCGCTGTTATAGTCGAAAGCTCGACTTTCCCCGGTCCTTCGTCAATCCGGATCCTTGTGGGGTGCTTCACTTCCCATTGCCACCTTGAGTCTTTCCTTTGGATTCGGACATTCTATAAGCATCTTTCGGAACTCAAATCGTATATGCGTACTTGAGATGAGATGGTGATTGGTTGAGTCCAATGTTGGAGTCTCTTAACACCAATTTTGACTGTGCACATTTACACCAAATTCCTCAAATTGTTCCTTGTGAGGTGAGTGCTTGGTTGAATTCCCCCAAGTATTTTGCACACCTTTCCGCTTTGAGATTTTCCTCTTCATTGGTCTTGTCTTCTGTTCTTCCAACTTTTCATTGTGAGGTTGCTCCAACACTATACCTCTCTCAATGGTATGACATTTATGTTCTTCAGGATTTGTGACCTTTGTGTCGGCAAAGAACCTTGAGATCTCTCTGTCAGTTGTTCAACCAATTGCCCATTTGAACCTCAAATTTTGAATGGACACCCTTGATTTATGAAGTTTGGTGTGTCTCATTCATAAAACTGTGGTTTCTTGCATGAACTCTTCGAAATACTATAATTTCGACATTCTTGCTCACATGGTTGATGATCACCACCGGTTGATGGTTTGGCATTGTCCTTTGATTTGATTGACTGCTTTGACGCTCCAGGACAAATTTGGGTTATTCCCAACCAAGATTGTAGGTATTGGCGAAGGGGTCATTTTGCAGCCTTTGTGAACTAAAATGTAATTCACTTGCGGTTGTTGAGAAGATAACCGGTTCCCATCTTGGCATTCCACACTCTCATGGTTTCCTGCAAAAAATCACAAGTTATAAATGGTGAGTGAAAAGAATTTACATTCATACCTCCCAATTGGCTTTGACATGGTGCAATTGTGAGATAATGTGTCGAACGCGTCAACTTCATGTAGACCCATTGTTCTCTTCGGCATTGCTTCTCATTAGGTCTTGGTAGTTATGTTGGCCATCAACTCAAGCAATTCATAAGCATCTTCTGGGGTTTTGTTATTTAAGGCTCCGCCTTGCCACCTCTACCATCATTTGAATTTGGTAGCAACATATGTAAAATGTTTGGACTTGTTCCAAAACGGTAGCCATATGTGGCAATTCCTTAACAACTCCGTGTACCTCTCCCAAGCTTCATATAGTGATTCATCGTTGCTTGCACGAAAGAGGTAATGTCAATTCTCATACTTAAGACTATACAATATTACAATTAACTACAAAAATGAAATAAAAGCTCAATTTAGCACTACGCTAGATACTATCAATATTAATAATCAACTATCTCCGGCAACGGCGCCAAAAACTTGATGCGTGTTTCTACAACATGCAAAAAATGCAAGTATACTAGTCGCAAAAAGTAATAAAGTGATGAGGTAGTATCGTTCCCACGAGGATAGTGTGTACTAACTACCGATTTTCAGTTTAAGTCCTAATTGAAGCAACAATAAATTGGATTGATGGAAGATTAACAAACTAAATACAAAATGCAAAACCCAACAACTTAACTAATTAAACAATTCTAAAACAATGCAGGGTGTTGAATTTACCTAAATACGCTAACCCAAATCAGATCTATTACCAAGTTCTAATTCCTTGATTGAAAATCGAATTCCCTAAGTTGTAAAACATACATCTCATGCTACATTTCCCTACTTATCCTATTATGCTTCCGCCACCAATAAAATGAAGATTAATAGTTCAAAGGATTCTAAGCTGGTGATTCTATCTAGATTTCATAGATCGCTAACCTATCTCTAGCATTTGCTAATCTACGGTATTATCCCAAGAGGCACAATCACAAACACTTCTCAGTCTCATTGTGAACAACACACATTTGAATGGTGATCAAACATCCAAAAGACATTAAGCAAAGAGATAAACACATCAATCATGAATTAAACTCAAAGTAATTCAATCCATATAAATTGAATCATTGTATCAAGATTACATCAAACCCTAGCTAAACAACTCAGTTCATACTCAAAAACGAAATAAACAACAAAAACAAACTGAATCAAGATTCATCATTGAAAAGCAAGCAAAAGATGGAGAAATCTTCTCTAATTTGAAGCCCAAATCTCAATAATCTTCTCCTTCATGAGCTGCCTCCCAAATCACGAACCAAGCCCCTTTTTCTTCCTTTTCGCTCTAATTATACCTCTCACTTAAGGGCGAAGCCCTAGCAAGCCAAAAAGCGTCGTTTTTTTGCATCTGACGCAGTTTCGCCGCGGCGAAGATTTTCCTCGCCGCGGCGAAGAATACAGGCCCAATTTGAGCATGAATAGTTAGAATCTGGAAAAGTGTAAAATAT
Source organism: Pistacia vera (assembly GCF_008641045.1). NCBI lineage: Eukaryota > Viridiplantae > Streptophyta > Magnoliopsida > Sapindales > Anacardiaceae > Pistacia > Pistacia vera. The sequence continues at coordinate 887,687 of NW_022196112.1, read as the reverse complement.
TAATTGTAGCCCTTTCAAGTATCTTTGGGTTCAGAATCAGCACAATCCGAGGTCTACAGCTCACGTTATGGCAGAATACGAAGCACATCCAAAGACGTTTTTCTTCAGTTCCCAGCGTCCTTTTCACGACTTCAAGCCAAGTTTTCACCTGTTCCAGTCAGAATTAGGAAAAACCCAAACATGAACGTTGTAGTTTCTTCTTAGCTTTCCAAAGCTTCTAATTCAGGTATCCGAGTTTCAAGCTCAAGTTACACAATTTACGCTCAAAACTGTCATTTATGCTAAAATCATCATTAGGCTACAAAGACAATTAATAGAATTAGGTAGCAATTATGGCCAAATTGTATGAAAAGTATCCCAAATCCTATCAAAATTCAATGCAAAATCATAGTATAAAATACGCTTATCAAAACACCTCTCAAAGCTCTTTTGGTCATACATTAGGTCCATAATTCTCCTAAAGGGTATGATAAAGTGTTTAGGGTATAGGGATTGGACAATTTTTGGTTTGCAAGGAAAAAAGGCAATGAAATCTCATAAGGCTCAAATGGGTGACTAGGGAAAGATTCATTTATGGGTCGGCTGGAAAGGCTCAAACGTTCCAAAAAAATGCTAAATCATTTCCTCAACAATGTCTAATCTAGAATTTCGCTCAAGCACTTCTCTACTAGGTTCTAGAGCCACCAACATTATCAAACTTCACCTAACCACATAAAATGTTTCTAAGCATGCCGAAAAAATGAAAATGGTGGTTGAACCACTCAACAAACTCAATCAAAATTTAGTCAATAAACCTAAACTGAAGCAATGCTTAACATTTTCCAAGAATAATATCCCAACAATTCAAGTTTCATCATAGACTTATGCAATTCATTATCAGCAAAAACAATCAAACTAAATAAAATAACTAAAGTTTTTTTTTTTTTTCCGTTAAGGTGTACGTGGCGTTGTATACCAAAGGTTGCCAAGTACTGCTAGGCAGTTTTTAAGGCGGGTTCTGGTTTCCAGCCGCGTATACCCTTAAAACAAGCTTTATGTCTATTTCCTACCCCAAACTTAAAATGACATTGTCCCCAATGTCACATCAGCACATCCAAGGAATAGAAAAACAAAAGTAAAGGTTACGAGATACCCCTGACTAATCGTAAAGGCCGATTTTTGTGCAACTCCTAGCATCCATTCCTTGGCTTCCTCATCATCATATCTGTCAAACAAATGAAAGTTATGGTGCCAAATGTGTTAGATATCCTCACCGATTAATATGAAGAATTACATCCTAATCTCAACCTTATTGAACTAACCTAAAATCTAAACAAAACAAATAAAGAGCCAAAAACAGGAAATCAACAATCAATTCCCACTTACAAAACATAAAGAAATAAAAACAAAAAAACTAAAGAAAAAGTGTTCAGGAAAATTTTCACAAAAATGAAATGTCACGCTACTATTAAAAGAAACAGACTTCGCCGCGGAGGAATAGACTTCGCCGCGGCGAAGTCTTCATGATAAAACCGAAATTCAAACCCAGTCATCACCGCGGCGACAACAAAATTCTTGCCGCAGCGAAAAATTACAGGAGTACACATTCTTCAGGGCACTTCACCCGGCGAAGAACAATTTTCGCCCCGGCGAAGTTGGAGTTTTTCTTTCCTTTTCCTTAGCTTTAAACTTCACCTGAAACACCAAAAACACATAAATTAAAACTAATTCAAAATCAAGAAAACTAAACAAATTCAAACAGCAATGAAATTAAAAAAATGAAAGACTTGGGGTGCTCCAAGAAGCGCGTTTTATGTCGAAAGTCGACTTTCATGGTCCTTCGTCAATCCGGATCTGTGGGGTGCTTCACTTCCCATTGCCACCTCTTGATCTTTCCTTGGATTAGGACATTCTCATAAGCATCTTTTCGGAACTTCAAATTTGTATATGCGTACTTGAGATGAGATGGTGATTGGTTGAGTCCAATGTTTGGAGTCTCTTCCAACACCAATTTTGCCTTGTGCGCATTTACACCAAATTCCTCAAATTGTTCCTTGTGAGGTGAGTTGCTTGGTTGAAATTCCCCTAAGTATTTGGCACACCTTTCCGCTTTGAGATTTTCTCTTCATTGGTCTTATCTTCATGTTCTTCCAACTTTCTCATTGTGAGGTTGCTCAACACTATACCTCTCTCAATGGTATGACATTAATTGTTCTTCAGGATTTGTGACCGTTGTGCTCGGCAAAGAACCTGAGATCTCTCTGTCAGTTGTTCAACCAATTGCCCATTTGAACCTCCAAATTTTGAATGGACATCCTTGATTTATGAAGTTTGAGCGTGTCTCATTCATAAAACTTGTGGTTTCTTGCATGAAGTCTTGAATATATCTTCCAATTTGACATCTTTGCTCACATGGTTGATGATTCAACTGGTTGATGGTTTAGCATTGTCCTTTGATTTGATTGACTGCTTTGATTGCTCCAAGACAAATTGGGTGATTCTCCCAACCAAGATTGTAGGTATTGGCGAAGGGTCATTTTGCAGCCTTTGTGAACAACCATGTAATTCACTTGCTCGGTTGTTGAGAAGAATAACTGGGTTCCATCTTGGCATTCCACACTCCCATGGTTTGCACAATTCACAAGTTATAAAATGTGAGTGAATAGAATTTACATTCATACCTCCCAATTGGCTTTGACATGGTGCAATTTGTGCAGATAATGTGGCGAACGCGTCAACTTCATGTAGACCCATTATTCTCTTTGGCATTGCTCTCTCATTAGGTCTTTGGTAGTTATGTTGGCCATCAACTCAAGCAATTCATAAGCATCTTCTGGGGTCTTGTTATTTTAGGCTCCGCCTGCTGTACATCTACATCATTTGAATATTTGGTACAACCCATTGTAAAATGTTGGACTTGCTCCAAAATGGTGACCATTATGTGGACAATCCTTAACAACGCCGTGTACCCTCTCCCAGCTTCATATAGTGATTATCATTGCTTGCACGAAAGAGGTAATGTCAATTCTATACTTAAGACTATACAATATTTACAATTAATTACAAAATGAAATAAAAGCTTCAATTTAGCATACACAGATACTATCAATATTAATAATCAACTATCCCCGCAACGGCGCCAAAAAATTGATGCGTGTTTCCTACAACATGCAAATGTAGCAAGTATACTAGTCGCACTAAGATAAAATGATGAGTGAGTATCGTTCCACGAGGAGTGTTACAAGTACCAATTTTTCTAGTTAAAGTCCTAATTGAAGCAACAATATATTGGATTGATGGACAATTAACAAACTAAAAACAAATGCAAAACCCACAACTAATTAATTAAAAACATGCAAAAAAATGCTAGGGTGTTGATTCACCTAGAACGCTAACTCAAATCTAGAATCTATTACCCAAGTTCTAATTCGTTGATTGAAAACGAATTCCCTAAGTTGTAAAACATACATTCTCATGTACATTTCCCTACTATCCCTATTAAGCTTCCGCATCCAACAAAATGAAGATTAATGTTCAAAGGATTTTAAGCTTGTGGAATTTTATCTAGATTTCATAGATCGCTAAACCTATCTTAGCGTTTGCTAATCTATGGTATTTATCCAAGAGGCACAATCACAAATCACTTCTCAGTCATTGTGAACAACACACATTTGAATGGTGATAAGCATCCAAAAGACATTAAGCAAAGAGATAAAACCAATCATGAAATTAAAACTCAAAGTAATTCAATCCATATAAATTTGAATCATTGTATCAAGATTACATCAAACCCTAGCTAAACAACTCAGTTCATACTCAAAACGAAATAAAACAACAAAAACAAACTGATCAAGATTATCATTGACAAGCAAGCAAAGATGGAGAAATCTTCTCTAATTTGAAGCCCAAATCTTCAATAATCTTCCTTCCATGAGCTGCCTCCCAAATCACGAACCAAGCCCTCTTTTCTTCCTTTTCGCTCTAATTTATACCTCTCTCACTTAAGGACGAAGCCCTAGCAAGCCAAAACGCGTCGTTTTATTTTTACAGCTGCTGCAGTTGTCGCCGCGGCGAAGCTTTTTCCTCGCGCGGTGAAGAATTAAGGCCCAATTTGAGCATGATAGAGTTATATAGAAAAGTGTTAAACATATGGAGTATCCCTTTAAATTATCTTCTTCTCGTTCAAGAATCAGCCCAATCCGAGGTCTACAGCCAAGTTATGGCAGAAATACTGAAGCACGTCCAAAGACGTTTTCCTTCAGTTCCCAGCTTACTTTTCACGACTTCAAGCCAAGTTTTCACCTTGTCCAGTCAGAATTAGGAAACACCCAAAACATGAGACGTTGGAGCTCTTCTTCTTAGCTTTCCAAAGCTTAAATTCAGGTCATTCGAGTTTTCAAGTCAAGTTACACAATTACGCTCAAAACTGTCATTTATGCTAAAAATCATCGTTTAGGCCTACAAAGACAAATAAAGAATTAGGTAGCAATTATGGCCCAAATGTATGAAAAGTATCTAAAGCCTATCAAAATTCAATGCAAAATCATAGTATAAAATAAGCTTATCAACAGCTGACCAAGACTAGACACACAGCCGGCCCGCTACTCACAAAGTACTGTCCCCCCCTAAGGGATTTTCTTTCGCCTCCCTCACCACCGAACCAAGACCAAGGGGCTAAAGTCATTTTGAAGCATGGTGAGTACCATCGGCAGCTAGCCTGATGGTACTCACCATGCTTCCCAAAGACTTTAGCCCTTGTCTTGGGTTCGAGTGGTGAGGGAGGCGAAAGAAAATCCTTAAAGGGGGGGGGGGGGGGGGGGACAGTACTTTGGAGTAGCGGGCCGGCTGTGTGTCTGGTTGGGTCAGCTGTGTGATCTGGCCTAAGCTAAGCTATGTGGCAGGGGTTGCTACAAATCCCTCTTAGTTCCTGCGATTATCTTGGTGGACTACGTCGGTCGATCCTACACTTGGGTGGGAGCAAAATACGTTCAGAGACAAAGTTGAAGGAGCCTCCAAACGTGCGTATGATTTCTTAAACTCTAAGCTAATTTTATGCAGTTTCTTGTTTGATATAAACTGTAAATTTGTGCCCTGATCTTGGTTCTATGGAACAATCCATGTTTTATAATTTTGTTTTCCGCTACCTCAAGATCGTTTCCTAACAGTGGTATCAGAGCCTAGGATACCAGATTTTACAGTTATGTGGATGGTTGATACATGATTTAATTGATAATATGTTGCCTTAAAGAATCTACGTAAAATCTGCCTTAAAAGCATGTTTTAAGAAATCAATTAATCGATTAATTTTAATTTGTTGATGATCTGCCAATTTGGTATATTGGGTTATGGATTTTGTTGAAATCAGTGTTTATGATTGATTGCAAAATCCATTTGGTGTGTTTTAGTGATTGGATGAACTGATCCGAGCTACAGATTAGTGTACGCTCGCTATGGCGATATAATCCATCACTGCGGCGTGCGTGTTTGGCTTCCACCTCTGATTCGAATCAGCACTCGCTGCGGTGATCGTCCTTATGAAAACATATACAAAATCAGTGCTTGCCGCGACGATCGCATGTTGAGCGTGAACGTCAAGTTAGTCTCGCACGCTGCCGCGATATTACTCATCACCGTAGCGAGCGCACTTCTGAGTGGTAGGGGCCAGATTGTAAAGTTTCAAAACTTTTGGACCAAATATTGATCTGCAAATTGTTAGGGGGTAATTAATAATTAACTCACCAATTTAAAAATTTGATTGTTTTTAAATGTATGCTAGTATTTGTTTGTATATTGCATGGTGCCTGGTACATGAGCCTTAGACCTATGGTGAATGTTTAAAAAAAAAAAATTGGGTATGTATGGTTGTAATTTATTAAATAGGCATACGTGTCCTGCCTTTCTCCTCTTCTCAATGTACATTCTTGCTCATCTCTTCCCCTCGAATGTAAATCCAGGTTTCTAAATTATTGATGTAAAGAATTTGTTAATTATTTATTCTAAATTTAGAAAGATGTTTTGTAATGTACTTAAAGACAGAGCAAAGAAAGAGGAACCATACTTGAAGACTCAAGATATTTATTACAGGACCCCTAGGTGACCCCGATTCCTTAGGCTCGAGGAAATCAGTTTAGTTGGGCCACGTACTGGCACGTTTAATATTTTGTTTAGAATGCATGATAAGATTGAATGTTCAATAACATGCCAAACAATGTCATTCTAACGAAGATAATAATCTAGTGAGACATTAAATAACAAACCCTCAATTAAAGTATATTAAGTCATGTAAGCCTTCCATCACCATGGTTTTAATCAAACACTGTTTGTCAAAACCTTGTTCGCCAAAGCGAAGGGTACACTTCTACCAGTGGGAGGTTAAAATACATTGGAGTTTTCCTTAATGGTGATAGGTCGACTTAAAATGATAGTTTTGCTTGTTTGCCAAAGTGAAGGTTGATAAACGCGTCATAGGCATAGTAGAGAAGTACAAATATTGTGTGTACGTGGTGGCATGTAGTGTCCACTCTACTGATACTGAGAATCACACTTGAGGACAATGGTTAGGGCCATTGGATTGTGTGATTGGCTTGTTGGCTTTTTCATATTTTAGGTTGATAGTAGGAGCTATCAATTGGTGTGGATTAAGTTTGTTAGCCTACCTAATCAACTCATTTTGGCTTGTTCGCCAAAGCAAAGGTTTGAAATGGGCCAGATGGGATCTTAGTCCACGAGGAAAGTCAACAGGTTTTCCCGAGTTAATAGTGAGGGCTATTGACTTGAGTAAAATAGTGGGAGTATCGTTTAATAAAAGACCATATTAAATAATAATGAGCTTTATAATGACTTTATCTTTACTGCAATTGTAGATTCACCAAAATGAGTATTATGAACTTGCGACCGATAATTGAGAAAGAAAATAGGTTGGATGGATCCAATTTCTCAGACTGGTATCATAATCTTCGGATTATACTCAAGTTAGAAAAGAAATTGTATATCCTTGAAAAGCCATACTTGTCTAAGCCTGATCCTGATGCCACTCAGGAAGTAAATGATACTTATCAAAAGTTCTTTGTCGATGTTGATAGCATTCAATGCTTGATGTTAGCATTGATGACACCAGTGCTACAAAAGTAGCATGAGAATATTGACGTTGCTTCTATTATTTTACACCTCAAGTAGCTTTTCGAAGGAAATGCTCGACATGAGAGATACAAGGTGTCAAAAGCATTGTTTGGGAGTCGTCTGACTGAGGGAGCCCAAGTTGGTCCTCATGTGCTCAAGATGATCAAGCACATAGACAGACTTGAGACTTTGGGATTTGAGTTGGATGCAGAATTACAAATAGATTTGATTCTGCAATCCTTGCCTGACTCTTATGCACCGTTCATAATGAATTTCAATATGAATGTGATGGTGAAAACCTTGTCAAAACTTTTGAACATGCTGAGGACTGCGAAGCAGGACTTGAAGAAGTCCAAGCCTATTTTACTGGTTATTGCCAGTAAAGGAAAGGGTAACGGAAAGGGTAAGGCCAAGGCCAAACCCAAACCCAAGCCCAAGCCCAAGCCCAAGCCCAAAGGACAGGTTGCTCTTGGGCCTGAGAGTGGTATAGGGAAGGGCAAAGTAGTCTGCTTCTTTTGTGGCAAGCCTGGCCACTGGAGGAAACACTGTAAGGCTTTCCTCGCAAGCAAGAAGAAGTCAAATGCTACAACTTCAGGTATGTTTATGATTGAGATTAACTTCTCTCCCTCAACATCTTGAGTCATTGACACAGTATGTGGTACTCACATTTGTACTGATGTGTAGGGACTAAGGTAGAGTAGAGTGCTCGCTAAGGGAGAGGTGGACCTACGAGTTGGAAATAAAGGACATGTGGCTGCATTGGCTGTAGGGACTTACTGTTTATGTTTGCCTACGGGCTTGTTGTTAGAACTACATAACTGTTATCACGTACCTTCTATTTCTAGCAATATTATTTCAGTATCCGCTTTGGATAATATAGGGTATCATTTTGAGTTATCTAATAGATTGTTGTCCTTTAGTTTGAATGGTATTCTATTTGGAATTGCAAGGTTATATAATGGATTATATGTTCTTGACTTAAGTAATAAAGATATTTTTAATGTTGAAACCAAGAAAGCCAAACATAGCGATCAAAACTAGACATATCTCTGGCACTATAGATTGTGTCATGTTAATAAGACTCGCATTGCAAAACTTCAAAGGGATGGAGTTTTGGACCCTTTTGACTTTCAGTCATTTGAGGTATGTGAGTCGTGCCTGTTAGGAAAGATGACCAAGTCTCCTTTCACAGGACAAGGTGAAAAGGCTACTGAGCTATTAGGCATCATCCATAGTGATGTATGTGGTCCACTCATAGTTGAGGCCAGTGGTGGATATTCATACTTTATCACATTTACTGATGATTTTAGTAGATATGGTTATGTCTACCTTATGAGACATAAATCTGAAGCCTTTGATAAATTCAAGGAATTTAGGAATGAAGTACAGAATATGTTGGGCAAAAGTATTAAAGCTCTTTGGTTGGATCGAGGAGATGAATACTTAAGCTCAGGGTTTTCTGAATACCTGAAGGAATGTGGGATAGTATCACAACTCACCCTTCCTTATACACCCCAACACAATAGAGTGTCAGAAAGGAGGAACAGGACCTTACTAGACATGGTTAGGTCCATGATGAGTTTTAGTGATTTACCTGCATTGTTCTGCGGTTATGCCCTAGAGACTGCGACTCGCATTTTGAACCATGTGCCGTCAAAGTCTGTAGATAAGACTCCATATGCACTATGGAGTGGGCGAAAGCCCAACTTGTCTTATCTAAGGATTTGGGGTTGCGAAGCTTATGTTAAGAAATTGACTTCGAACAAGCTGGGCCCAAAATCCTGTAAATGTATATTTGTGGGGTATCTAAAGGAGACCAAAGGATACTACTTCTACCATCCAGAAGAGCGCAAAATTTTTTTTGCTCGATCTGGTGTCTTCCTAGAAAAGGAATATTTTCTAAGAAGTACTAGTGGGAGAAAAGTGGAACTTGATGAAGTTCTAGAACCATAAGATATACTAGACGAAGGACGGGATGATGTGCCACAGGAAATGGTTGAGCATCAAGAGGAGGTTACTCCATAACTTGTGGATCAAAGTGAACCACCTCAAGTAGCACAAGAGCTACGTAGATCTGGGAGAGTATGCCATGAGCCTAAGAGATATGGTTATCTCATGACTCAACATGTTGACGTACTAGTCTACCAAGACGATGAACCTAGAACCTATGAAGACGCTATATCGGATCCAGATTTCGTTAAATGGTTTGAAGCCATGAAAACTGAGATGGACTCCATGTACCAGAACCAAGTGTGGTTTCTAGTGGAACCACCTGAAGGGATAAAACCCATAGGGTGTAAATGGGTATTCAAGAAGAAGACTGACATGGATGGCAAGGTGCATACTTATAAAGCACGACTGGTTGCCAAAGGTTTCAAACAAATTCATGGTATTGACTATGAAGAAACCTTTTCGCCAGTTGCCATGATTAAATCCATCCGGATTATGCTTGTGATTGCTGCATATCATGACTATGAGATTTGGCAAATGGATGTCAAAACTGCTTTCCTGAACGGAAACCTTGAGGAGGATGTGTATATGACACAACCTGATGGTTTCGTTCTTGATAGTCAAGCTAATAAGGTATGCAAGTTGCAGAGATCCATTTATGGACTCAAGCAAGCTTCAAGGAGCTGGAACATTCGTTTTGATGAAGCCGTAAAAGAATTCGGTTTTATCAAGAACGAAGATGAGCCCTGTGTTTACAAGAAAGTGAGTGGGAGCGCAGTAGCATTCCTAGTGTTGTATGTCGATGACATACTTCTGATCGGGAATGATATACCGAACTTGCAGTCGGTAAAGACTTGGTTATCCAAGTGCTTCTCCATGAAAGACTTAGGGGAAGCAGCCTACATCCTTGGTATAAAGATCTATCGTGATAGATCGCGTAGGTTGCTTGGCCTAAGTCAGAGTGCATATATTGACAAAGTACTGAAACGATTCAGTATGGAAGAATCCAAGAAAGGATTTCTTCCGATGTCACATGGTGTTTATCTCTCTAAGGAATTGTGTCCTAAAACACAAGATGAGAGAGATAGGATGAAGAGGATCCCATATGCATCAGCAATTGGATCCATCATGTATGCCATGCTATGTACTCGGATTGATGTCTCATGTGCTTTGAGCACTTGTAGTAGATATCAATCGGATCCAGGTGAGCGTCACTGGATGGCTGTCAAGAATATTCTTAAGTACTTGAAGAGGACTAAGGATATGTTCTTGGTTTATGGAGGGGAAGATGAGCTCACTGTAAGAGGATACAGTGATGCTAGTTTCCAAACGGACAAAGACGATTATCGATCGCAATCAGGGTTTGTATTTTGTCTCAATGGCGGTGCAGTGAGCTGGAAGAGCTCCAAGCAAAGCACTGTAGCGGACTCTACAATGGAGGCTGAGTATATTGCATTGTCAGATGCGGCCAAGGAGGCAGTCTGGATTAAGAAGTTCGTCATTGAACTTGGTGTGGTTCCTACGATTGTTGATCCTATAGACATCTATTGTGACAACAATGGAGCAATTGCTCAAGCTAGGGAACCACGGTCTCATCAGAAGTCCAGACACATACTCAGACGATTCCATCTCATCAGAGAGATAGTTGAGAGGAAAGACGTGCAGATTAGTAAAGTGCATACTGACGACAATCTCGCAGATCCACTTACAAAGCCTCTGTCGCAGCAGAAGCATGAAAGGCACTTGAAATCATTTGGTATTAAATACATGAATGATTGGCTATAGTGCAAGTGGGAGATTGTTAGAGTAGATGCCCTAGAGCCAATCAATTATTGTAGAATTGACTCTTTGTAATAATGTTCATTGATCACTAAAAAGGCATTTATACTATATCGCGTAAATCATCATTGTATGTATTGATATATGTCCTTAGAATGGTAGAACCGTGATGAGGGTACAAGTGTTTCAAATCTTGATAGTGAGAAACCCGAGCACAATGGTGGCCATTCTAGAAATCGTCGTCAGCACTCATATTATTCTAAATAAGGGCACAGATAATACAGTAAGGCTATCATAGTGTTGAATGACCTGTCGAAAGGTAGTGATGATCTCACTTGTCAAGGTGTTTGGTGACAACCTGGTGCAACACGTGGGTGCTTGCTATAGGCAAGTTTACAGACTGACCCACCAGAGGATTCCTATGGATGGTAACCCCAGTGTATGGAACACATTCTTAATGAATGGTGGGAGTGACCTTAGCTTGAGATCACTGGAGTGCCTTGTGATGCATTGGTGTAGTTTGACACTAGTCGTAGGTTCTAGTTAGAACTATCAATACGGTGGTGATTGGCTACATCAAGGAGTGTATCAAGACTATGGTGGATAGACAGAGGATTCATCACTCTTGGATACGGGAGAAGTTATCTCACAGCGCAAATCATTAAATGGAAATGACACTAAAACTGTGGCCACAGTGGGATTGAGGTATTGTTATCCAGGTTAATATATGTCATTGGTCTAGAACTGAATACACAATATCGAGAGTAACCGAGGTTGACACTATTCTATGCCTCAGTCTTGTCGAGAAATGGATGATGAAAGGATCGAATTGTACAGTAACCATATCGTTGACAGGTAGCTACTTTGCTGAATTCGAATCTATCGGGTGGCCATGATGCCTTGCTAGGGGCCAATCTTGGTCTGTGTATAGTGAGTGATTAATTGGTGTTAATCGCGTACTATACTTTACCAGTATGATGAGGAGCATATGGGTCACACACATAGAAGATAATTTAAGAGTCAGGAAGTAAGAAAGATAATTTAAGAGTTAGGAAGTAAGAAGGGCGTTTCGTCTTTTTAGGTGAAAGGGTATTTTGGTAATTTCACAGTGCAATTAAATTTGCTAAGGTCGTAGCCTGTATTTAATTTGTTAAAAAAATTAAATAGTGAGATTACGTTTAAATATGTGTTCGCATTTATTTAAATAAGTATTATTATTGTTAAATGTTAATCTATTAAAACACACACACACACACACACACAAATATATATATAATAATATATTATATATATATATATATATATTTATATATTATATTAATTGATTTTAATTGAGATAATGATGAAATAATATTAAAATATCTAATTGGGAGTGTTTGGAAATATGGGGTGTTTGGGTTGGAGCCCAAGTCTATTCCATATGGGAATAGGGCAATTAAAATATCACTATAAAAGAAAAAGGTTTCTTTGTGAATAAAAAAGGATTTTATTATTCATTCTTTTCATTGAAAAGAAAAACCCACAGCCCCAAAAAACTCTCTCCCACGCCAGTTTTAGTTTTGATTAAAAATTAAATACTCTTCATTTTCTTTCTTTGTTCTTACGGCTAAAGAGAATTTAGCAAATCCCTCTTTAGTTCCTTGTGATTATCTTTGTGTGGACTATGTCGATTCGATCCTACACTTGGGTCGGTACAAAATACGTTTAGAGATAAAGTTGGAGGAGCCTTCAAACGTGCGTATGATTTCTTAAACTCTAAACTAATTTTATGCAGATTCTTGTTTTGATATAAATTGTAAATTTGTGCCCTGATCTTGGTTCTATGGAACGATCTGTGTTGTTATTTATTTTTGTTTTCCGCTGCCTCAATGGATCGTTTCCTAACAGCTACCACATACACACAATATATGTACTTCTTTACTATGCCTATGACGCGTTTATCAACCTTCGCTTTGGTAAACAAGCAAAACCGTCATTTTAAGTCTACCCATCACCATTAAGGAAAACTTCAATGCATTTTAACGTCCTACTGGTAGAAGTGTACCCTTCGCTTTGGCGAACAAGGTTTTGATGAACAGTGGTTTGATGAAAACCATGGTGATGGAAGGCTTACGTGACTTAATATACTTTAATTGAGGGTTTGTTATTTAATGTCTCACCAAATTATTATCTATGTTAGAATGACATTGTTTGGCATGTTATTGAACATTCAACCTTAGCATGCATTCTAAACTAAATGTTAAAATGTGTCGGTACATGGCCCATCTAAAAACCGATTTCCTCGAGCCTAGAGGAATCGATAGGTTGCCTAGGGGTCCTGTAGCAAAATCTTGAGTCTTCAAGTATGGTCGTCTTTTTCTTGATCCGTGTTCAAGTACATTACAAAAATATCATTCTAAATTTACAATGAGAATAATTATACAAAATTCTTTACATCAATAAATTTAGAAACCTCGATTTACATTCGAGGGGAATGAGATGAGAAGAGAATGTAAATCGAGAATAGGAGAAAGGCAGGACACGCAGACCCTATTTTATAAATTACAACCATATATACCCAAAAATTAAAACATTCACCATAGGTCTAAGGCTCATGTACCGGGCACCATGCACTATACAAACAGGTACATCGCATACATTTAAAAAAAAAAAATCAATTTTTGAATTGTGTCGGTTAACTATTAATTATCCCCTAACAATTTGCAGATCTACATTTGGTCTAAAAGTTTTGAAACTTTTCAATCTGGCCCTTGCACCCTCGGAAGTGCGTTCGCTGTAGCGATGGGTTAGATCGCTACAGCGTGCACTGATTAACGTCGCATTCACCTCCATGTGCATTCGCCGCGATGATGGGTTATATCGTCGCGGCAAGCGTTGATTTTGCAATCAGCGTGTACACCAACAACGCACTCCGCGACGATGGTTTACATCTCCGCGGTGAGTGTACACTGATTTGTAGCAACAAAACAGTTCAACCAGCAACCAAAATACGCCAAACGGATTTTGCAATCAATCTAAATTACTGATTTCAATAAAAATCCATAACCCAATATATTCCGAATTGCAGTTCATCAACAAATTAAATTAATCAATTAATTGATTTCTTAAAACATGCTTTCATGGCAAATTTTGTGCAGATTCATCAAGGAAACATGTTATCAATCAAATACATGTAATCAACCATTCACATAAATTGTAAAATCTGGTACCCTAGGCTCTAATACCACTGTTAGGAAACGATCATCTATGGCAGCGGAAAACAAAATAATTTACATGATAGATCGTTCCTTAGAACCAAGATCAGGGCACAAAAATTACAATTTATACATAATAATAGAATCTGCAGAAAAATCAGTTTAAAGTTTAAGAAATCTTACACAAGTTTGAAGGATCCTCCAAGTTTGTCTCTAAACGGATTTCACTACCGACCCAAGTGTAGGACTGAACCAATATAGTCCACACGAAGATAACTCTGACGAACTAAAGAGGGATTTGCTAGATCCTCTTTAGTCTTTAAGAACCAAAAGAAATCAATCAAACTTTGTTTCAAGCAAAAGCATTCTGGCGTGGGAGAGAAGAGAAAGGGGCTGAAATTTTTCCTTTTAATGATTGAAATGAATTAATTGTATAATTCACAAAGTGTTGCACTTATATAGTGCAGACTTTGCCCTATTCCATCATGGAATAGGCTTGGGCTCCAACCCAAACACCTTTTGCATCCAAATAGCCCATGGAATAGGCTTGGGCTCCAACCCAAACACCTTTTGCATCCAAATAGCCCCCTTTAGATATTTTAATAATTATTATTGTTATTTTTCAATTAAATTAAATTAATATATATATTTCATATATTAACATTTAACAATAACAATGGTTCATTTAAATATATGTGAACACATATTTAATTATAATTTCACTTATTTAATTTTAATTAAAAAATTAAATAAAGGCTACGACCTCAGCAAATTTAATTGCACTATGAGATTATCAAAATACCCTTTGGTCTAAAAAGACGAAAACGCCCTTCTTATAAACTGGTTCTTAAATTATCTTCTATGTGTGTGACCCGTAGGCTCCTTATCATACCGGTAGTGTGTAGTATCGCGATTAACACTAATTAATTGTCTCACTACACAAAGACCAAGATTGGCCCCTAGCAAGGCACCATGGCCACCCGATAGATTCGGATTCAGCGAAGTAGCTACCTATCAACGATATGGTTACCGTACAATCCAATCCTTTTATCATCCGTTATCTCGACGAGACTGTGGCATAGAAATTGTATCAACCTCGGTTACTCTCGATATTATGTATTCAGTTATTGGACCAATGACCTGTATTATAAACTGGATAGAGCAACAACTCAATCCCACTATGGCCACTGTTTTATTGTCATTGCCATTTACTGAATTGCGCCATGAGATAACTTCTCCTGTACCCGGGAGTGACGAGTCCTCTGTCTATCCACCATAGTCTTGATACACTCCTTAATGCAACCAATCACCACCGTATTGATAGCCTTGAATAGAACTGCATTAGGCTAGTGTCAAATTACACCAAACGGTGCACAAGGCGCTCCGGTGATCTCAAGTCTAACGATCACATGCAGCACCATTTGTTAGAGGATTTGTTCCATAGACACTAGGGTTACCATCCATATGGAATCCTCTAGTGGGCCAGTCTAGTGAACTTGCCTACAGCAAGCACCCATGTGTTGCACCAGGTTTTCACCAAACAACCTTGATAAGTGAGATTAGTCATTGCCTTTTGACAGGGTCGTTCAACACTATGATAGTCTTACCATATTATCTATGCCCTTACTTCAGAATAATACTAGGGCTACGGACGTTTCTAGAATGACCACCATATATGCTCACAGTGTTTTCACTATCAAGATTTGAAACACATGATACCCTCGTCATGGTTCTACCATTCTAAAGACATATATCAATACATATAATGATGATTTATGCGATATAGTATAAAATGCCTCCTATTGATCAAAGAACATTATTACAAAGAGTCAATTCTACAATAATTGATTAGCTCTAGGGCATCTACTCTAACACAAACATCCTCCTTAAGCGTTTTCACTTCCTACCATCCCTTCTGAGTGCCCTCCAATGTATGGTAGCACTCATCATAGAGAAGCCTGCTCGCCACACAAGCCTAAAAAGAAAAAAAATGAAAGTTAGCAAGGAATAAAGAAAATCGTATATAAAAAAGGGAGAAGGGGGCAAACTACTGATACCTTCGTCACATAGCTACATACCCAAGCCAATAGCTATGGAGGAGATGAATCCCTAATGTGCACGAAAGTTTGCGAGTTGACGACATCACTAATCGTCGTAGCCGTGATGCTGATATGTTTAGGGAGTTGGTCGATTATTGCATCGACTGCAACTCGAGTTGCCTCGTTCGTCACTTTGCCTTTATGTTGAGGCGAGCCTGAATTGCTTCCTATGAGAATGACAGCTTCACCCATGCCTTCTTGGACAAATCCTTGGTCGCAGACTTCTTTTGGCCACTAGCCTGCCCCGTGGCCCCTTTGCTCAAGTCACTTTGCTGCTCGACGACCTTTTGTTTTCTCGAGCCTCCTTATGGCTTGGTTGACTTTTTCTTACCTGAGCTATCGTGTTGCTCAGACACCTTCTACTTCGTCGAGCCCCTAGATGGCTTAAAAGTCTTCTTTGTTGACCCCTTTTGGGGCTTGAGGCCACCTTTCCCACTAACTGCCTTAGAGGTAGTCACGAGCTTCTTCGCACTTGGACCTTACCTAAGTTGACCCCTGCTTTGCTTAAGGGTCAGATGCGAGGCACCCTGCCTGATCGTTCCAATAGCATTGATAGGTTGATTCTCGTCAGAGCAACCAATGGCTTCTTGGTAGCCTCTAAAGCTGACGCTTTCTTCTTTAGGCCTTTTGATTTCTCGGCCCACATTTTTGCAAAAGGAGAAGCAAACAATCAACGACCTACACAAAGGAAAAAAGTGTGAGAAAATAAACACTTTTTTTTTCAATGATGGTTATGAAATTGGTGTTGTCTACCCAAAACCCGTACATCCTCAGTTGAGGAAGCAAGATAATCTCATTGACGTTGCGCTCCCTGTTAGAAAGATCGCTAAAGGGCTGAAGCCTCTATAAGCTCTCTACGAGGAGAAAATTCTACTCGACGTTAACTGCAAAGCAAAGAAGCATGGTTAATTTGACCATCGAGCTTGAAAACACTCTTTGCACACACTGGGGGTCGAAGTCTTACTAGCTTTTGAAGCAAAAATGTCGGTCTCCCCGACCTTATTAAAGAAAAACTGAGAGTCCCAATACGGGGCCTTCTTTGGAACGTCAACCAGACCATTAAATTGTACCTTCCTCACCTTGGAGAGGTAGTATGTTTGGTCTTGACTCTTCTTTAATCTATACAAATGTACGAGCTCTTCAATAGATGGCTCGCCCAGCTCGGTAATTTGGTATGCTATGTACAGACCTACGATTATGACATATGAGTTCACGAACAACTGGAGTCAAATTGTCTCAAAATGCTGTCAATGAAATGTTGATTAGGGATAGATTGCCCGCACCTTAGGAGGGACTCAGAAACTACCACGTAGCCTATGGGAGGATTCTTTCAAGAGAAGCCTCCTATAACCCTCAGGTTAAGTTGAGGCACATAAGTCTCATTTATACGCCTTAGATCCTCGACCTTGATCGAGGATTGTTTTTCCTTGCACGGCTTATGAGCCTGAGACTTCTTTGGCTAAGCAACCTCCGCAGAGGCATTGTTAGAAGAGCCTGTCACATTGGGGTTTGAGCTTTGTAAGACAACCTCCTCAGAAACCTTAGGGACTATGCCCCCAAGAACTCTCGAGCTCGTTGGGGAATCGAACATGTGATCAATGGTATGACTGCTCGAAGACAACATAATGATAGCTTGCCTTTGGGTACCTAAAACAGAAGCAAACACGTGTCAAAGCTTGAAAAACTCGGTGACCTATCCACACTTTTGCTTTCAATTCAAGCACCCAGGGTAGCTTATGTCAGACAATAGACACACACGACCTACTAGGGATTCTGGTGGCTACCATGATAAACCCACCTTAAACCCAGGACCATCAAAAACACATTTTAAAACCTTAGCAAGACCCTAAAAAGCCCAATGTGGCCATGGCAATGGCCATCCATAACCACAAAAAGTTATAAAAACAAGTAAAGAAGGGAAAAGAAGTCTTACTGAACTGAAAGATGAGATGAACTTGCTAGAAAAGCATCGTGAAGGTGAAGGAGTAGTGATTGAATAAGCAAGAAAGCCTGAGAACTTTTACAAAGTGTGAAGGTTCTCTTGGAAAATATGTGGTTGTATATTTTGATGACATATTGATATATAGTACATGTGAGGATAGTCATGTAGAACACCTTAGCTTAGTGCTTGAATTGTTGAGGCAGAAAAAGTTGTATGCTAAGCTTGAAAAATGTGAATTATTTATGAAGCAATTGGTGCTCTTAGGTTATGTGGTTTCGGAAGAAGGCATTAAGGTAGATCAATCCAAGGTAGAATCCATTCATAGTTGGCCTAAACCTAGTTCAATTATGGAAGTTAAGAGTTTTCATGGTTTCGCCTCTTTCTACTGAAGGTTTGTACCTAATTTTAGTTCCATCATGGCTCCCATAACTGAATGTTTGAAGAAGTGGTATTTTGAGTGGACTAAGGCAGCAAATAAGGCCTTCGATTTGATTAAGAAGAAGTTGTGTGAAGCTCTTATCCTTGCCTTGTTGGATTTCAACCAAGTGTTTGAAGTAAAGTGTGATGCAATGGTGGTGGCATTGGAGCATTTTTGAATCAATCCAAAAGGCCAATAGCATACTTTAGTGAGAAGCTTAGTGATTCAAGGAGGAAATATAACACCTATGATAAGGAGTTTTATGCTATAGTGAGAGCACTTGACCATTGGGGTCACTACCTTTGGCCAAGACAATTTGTCCTCCATTCGGACCCTAAGCTTTGAAGTTCATCAATGGGCAGCACAAACTCAACACAAGACATGTTGAATGGGTTGACTTTATCCAATATTTCTCATTTGTGCTGAATTACAAGCAAGGAGCACACAATGTTGTAGTCGATGCACTCTCTAGAAGGTATGCCTTACTTTCTTTACTTGATTCTAGATTTAAGCTTTGAATTAATGAAGTTGTGTTATGAGGTAGATTTAGAGATGAAAACATGCATAACTAAATGTGGGCAACCTAGTTTTGAAGATTATATTATGCATGATGGGTACTTGTTCAAGGATAGAAAATTATGTGTCCCTAAGGGTAGTTTTAGAGAATTAATCATGAGGGAAGCACATAGTGGTGGGTTGGCAGGTCATTTTAGGGTTACTAAGACTTTAGAAACCATCAAATATTGGGCTAAGGTGTGGATCATGTCAAAGAGCTAAAAGCCAATTCAAGGCTGGCCCATACTTACCCTTACCCATAGCCGAGCACCCTTGGGAAGACCTTAGCATGGATTTTGTGGTTGCATTGCCTAGGACCCAAAGGGGAAAGGATGCTATCATGGTAGTGGTTGATACGCTCTAAAAAATGGCCCATTTCATATCATGTCATACCACACATGATGCCTCCAAAATTGCCGAATTATTCTTTGGAGAAGTGGTGAGACTTCATGGCATTCCAAGAACCATTGTCTCAGATAGGGACAAAAATTTTTGAGTCATTTTTGGAGAAGTTTATGGGGAAAATTAGGGGCAAAATTGATGTTTAGTACCTCACACCACCCTCAAACTGATGGCCAAACCAAAGTGGTGAATAAGGTGCTGGGTAATGTCTTAAGGAGTTTGGTGAGTAAGCCGTTAAAGGATTGGAATTTGCAATTGGCACATGCCAAATTTACTTACAATAGGAGTCCTAGATCTATTACGGGTCACACTCCATTTGAGGTGTTGTATGGAATAAACCCACTTATCCCTTTTGATCTTACTTCCCTACCCTTTGATTTTGAGCCAAGTGTGGATGTGGCATGCTGTCGTAGGCAACCAAGATTAAAATCCTTCCTAACCTAACTACTGAACTGTAAATAGGGTAAGCAAGGGTCGATCCCATGAAGAGTGTCTAGCCAAATTTTCGATGATGTGAATAAGGCTGGGGGGTTTTGAGTAAAACAGAAAACAATCTTAGCAAAAAAACAAAAACAAAAAAACAATTCAATTCAAAATCAATTAATATAACGAAACTTGTCCGAATTCACTTAATTAGTTCCGTTTTGCAATTAACGCCTCCATTTGCTTCCTAAATCAAAATAGCATAATAATCAGTACATTTTAGGCAACAAATAAGTATAAAATACTAGACATTAAGGGGGGTAAATATGACATTTTGCATTCTCATCAAATTCCCCCACACTTAGCTTTTGCACGTCCTCGGGCAAACTAATTCAAACAAACACTACACTTAAGTCATATCAGGAACACCATCACTCAAGTCATATCAAGAACACCATCATGATGCATAAGTAATAATATTTAATCTATGCATATTCATACCTAACTTAGGAAGCAGCAAAATAAAATAAAGTAGAGTTAATGACATTCATCTCTCTTCATCATTTTCCACAATTACTCTCAATCAGTCAATGCAAACAAGGAAACTAATCACAACCAATTCATGTACAACTCCCCTCTCAACTTTTCCTCAACTGTTTCTCTTTACTACTACAAACTGGGTAGCAAACTAGGGATAAATATTTTTTTTGTTTTTTTCTGTTTTGAAAAAAGAATGAGTGCATTTTATGCTCCATCTCATTTCATGGTTGTGTTTATGAGTGAGTGCATTTTACGCTCCATCTCGACTCACCACATACCTTTCTTTTCTTTTTCCTATTTGATTAAACCCAAATTTAGGACTAGCTTAAGAGAAACAATTTTTTTTTCTAAGGGTTGTTATACACTCCTAAATCATGCTTCGTCGCCAAGTCCACACAACTTATCAAGACATATTGTTTCAAGACTACAAAGATTCAAATCTGATTAACTCTATTTTATGAAATATTGCTAACATCCTAAGTCAAGGAATATGCTCAACAATATTGTCAAGTTACTATTTCATGCATCACTAGACGTTCAAAGACATGACTTAAAGCATAAACCTTCCTAAAAACAAAAACTGTTTTTTTTTTCAAAGCATAAATTGAAACACAACCTAAATCCCCTCCCTTACACTTAAAACTGACATTGTTCCCAATGTAAGATGAAATGCAAAGAAAAGGCAAAAATAACCAAAATTTTAAAATGCGAGAAAAGAAAATAAACTCCCCTTGGGTTGCCTCCCAAGCAGCGCCTTTGTTTATTGTCGTTGGCTCGACTCAAGGCTTTTCTTCTTGTGATGCACTGAGTTTACCGGAGATGTTCACCGGTAACGTTCCTCCATCTCCGTCTCCAAGGAACACATACTTGAGGTATCTAGGGAGAGGCTTCAAATCTGGAATGGGGGACTGCAAAACAGAGGGTAAAGGCTTCTCGTTAGAAATTGGTAATGCCATAAAGGAAACGTTACCTGACTGCTGCTATAACTTTAGGGAATCGTTCAACGCTACAACAGTTTCCTGCACATCAGTACTCAAAGCTAACTCCTCATTCTCTTCCTCAAGATGCTTACTAATGGCAACTCCCAATCCATCTTTTCCATCAACTTCAAAAACTTTCTGTGCTGGATCCTTGCATTTCGCTGGGAGTTTTCTCTTAATCATAATAGAAACATTCTCTCCCACTCTCACCTTTTCACACCCTTTAAGTTTCAGTTTCCTCTCGCATCTACAAAAAAGTCTCATATAAATCTCTGTTCTGCTCATCTTTTCTAGATTCTGCTAAAGCTTGAGGAAAAGGAGGTACCGATTTATACTCAGACAGAGGCGGAAACTTACGCTTAAGAACACCATCGTCGTTGGGAATGCTCCTGTCTATAATGATATCTTTCTCCTTTTCTTCCTTCGATGATGCAGGGGCTACCTTTGTTGGAATCTCAACCTCTTTACCGCTTCTCAAGATGATCGCACTTACATTTTCTCCTGGATTGACCACTGTTTGAGAGGGTAATTTCCTGGAACTTTGCACCTCTAGCTTACTGATTGCGGTCGCCATTTGGACCATTTGATTCTCCAAACTTTGAACACTAGCTCTTGTCTCCTGTTGAAATTGTAAAGTATTGGTAGCAAGAGGTTTAACAATATCTTCTAAAGACATACCAAAATCAGAAGGTTGGCCAGGTTGTTATCTAGGGGGGTATGGCTGCTTATAATGTTGGTAACTTGGGTGGTTTTGAGTCACAGCATGATTCACTTATGGATTCCCATAGCTAAGATTGGGGTGATCCTTCCATCCCGAGTTGTATGTGCTTGAATAGGGATCATACTTCCGTTGCGGTTGTCCAGGAAAACCACCTGCTGCATTTACTTACTCAATGGGCTCCTCTTGAAAAGTTGGGCACATATCAGTTGGATGCCCTACTACCGAACAAATTCCACAAGCCTTCACCGTTTGCATATTACCTACAGCCATTTGACAAACAAGAGAAGTTATTCTTGTTATTTGTTGTTCAAGGGAAGAAATATTTACCTCATTATCACGCCTAGACGGAATGTCAAGCCTAGTGCCAGATTGTTGAGAATTGGCTGCCATATTTGCAATCAAAGTTCTTGCGGCCTTGGGAGTTTTATCCACCAACGCTCCTCCACTTGCAGCATCAATCATGCTCCTATCAGTGTATGTAAGGCCCTCATAAAAGTACTGGATGAGTAGCTGCTCACTAATCTAATGATGGGGGTAGCTTGCACACAATTTCTTAAAACGTTCCCAGTATTCATGTAGGGACTCTCCATTGTGCTGCCTTACACCACAAATTTCTTTTCGAATGTTGGCTGCCCTCGAAGCTGGGAAATATTTCTCCAAAAACAATCTCTTCATCTCGTTCCATGTGGTTATAGTCCCAGAGGGTAGATAATAGAGCCAATCCTTAGCCACATCCTTCAAAGAAAATGGGAAGTCTCTTAATTTGATTTGCTCCTCGGTCACTCCCATAGGTTTCATACTCGTGCAAACCACATGAAGCTCCTTTAAATGCTTGTGAGGATCTTCACCTGCAAGACCATGAAAAGTGGGCAAGAGATGTATTAGTCCAGATTTTAATTCAAAAGTAGTAGTAGCATCTAAAACAGGAAACGTTATGCATAAAGGTGCTTGATTCAAATCAGGGGCAGCAAGCTCTTTCAAAGTCCGATTTCCAGCCATGACGTCTTCCTCTTCTAAATCAGAATTTCTCCAAACTTCCTTCCGTAACCTACGCAAAGTGCTCTCTATTTCTGGATTGAACGTTAAATCACCAAGATGAGAGGACCTGGTCATACAACACCAAAACTCATAAAAGAAATAAATAGCAAATAATGAAAACCAACCAGAAAATAAAATAAGTAAAATAATTTTTTTTTTTTTTTTTTTTTTAATGACCAGAAACACAAAAATGGCCAAAAACCCTATCAAATGTCGTTTTTTGGCCTCGAGAGGGTGGGGCTAGTGAATCCTAAAGTCCTATGCAGAATTTAATTTTCTTCGAAACGGGTACTCGCACCGCTCCTAATTCCACCAAAAATCCTGTCATGAACAGTACTGCCAAAATATTTTTTTTCTGGAAAATAAAAATAAAATAACAAGAACAAAATAAAAATCACAACAAACACAAAAACAAAAAAAATCAACTAGAATCACTCCCCAGCAATGGCGCCAAAATCTAGCGTGCTGTCGTAGGCAACCAAGATTAAAATCCTTCCTAACCTAACTACTGAACTGTAAATAGGGTAAGCAAGGGTCAATCCCACGAAGAGTGTCTTGCCGAATTTTCGATGATGTGAATAAGGCTGGGGGGTTTTGAGTAAAACAGAAAACAATCTTAGCAAAAAACAAAAACACAAAAACAATTCAATTCGAAATCAATTAATATAACGAAACTTGTCCGAATTCACTTAATTAGTTCCGTTTTGCAATTAACGCCTCCATTTGCTTCCTAAATCAAAAATAGCATAATAATCAATACATTTTAGGCAACAAATAAGTATAAAATACTAGACATTAAGGGGTAAATATGACATTTTGCATTCTCATTAGGATGCTAATGAGAAATTGAAGCAAATGAAGAACTCCATGAAACCGTGAGAGCTCAAATTGAAAAATCAAATGAAAAGATCAAGAATAAGGCAAATAAGCATAGAAAGCCTAAGCTTTTCTAATCTAGGGATTTAGTATGGATTCACATGAGAAAGGGAGGTTTCCAAGTAAGAGAAAGAGTAAATTAGCTCCTAGGGTAGATGGACCTTGAGGTTGTTAAAAGGGTAAATGATAATGTTTATAAGGTGGAGTTACCTAGTGAGTATGGGGGAGTCTCGGCCACCTTCAATGTGAGGGATCTAAGCCCATATTCGGAGGATGATTTGGATTTGAGGAAAGCCTTTCAACCCGGGGAGGATTGTAACAACTACTGTAAACTAGTACAATGCATGCATAATAACAATAGAAAGTTGGGCCCAAAAACTTTCTTTTCATTATAGTCATATGTCTTTATACACAAGAATATTGTTACAAAACATCATTTTAAAAGACGAAACAGGGGAAATAGTGTAGCTATTGCTCTTCACTTGCCGACGCCCCCCGACTAATCATCACCTAGATCCTGCATCCACAAAGGAAAATAACGGGGTGAGCACAAAATAATGCTCAGTAAGTAAAACCCTCTATCTGTTTGTCCCCGTATGAATTACTCTTAATTCTTTCCTTATACTATTTGTTTCTATTTCTGTTCTACTAAACATCATGGCCTTATCTTATCGGAGGGACGGCCGGATGGCATTCACACATACCATCTCACTCTCCATGACTATCGGGTGGAATTCACACAGTACCGACCCGTTTTAGTGGCTACCGAGGGGGATACAAAGCACTACTCGGTTTTCATAACTATCGGGTGGAGTCCCTAGCACCTACCCGTTTCTTATGACTTTTGGGTAACGATCACCAAGATTAACCGTCTCTAATCACTGTCGGGTGATGATCACAAAGCATCAACCCACTTATCTAATCATAACCGGGTGGTGGCCACAAAGCATCCACTCGTTTCTAATACTTATCGGGTGACGATCACAAAGCATCAACCCATCTCTAATGGCTATTCGGGTGGTGATCACAAAGCATCAACTGATTCCCATTACTGTCGGGTGATGATCACAAGCATAACCATCTCTTCTACTCTTCTAATTCACTCTATTTAGCATTTTCATTCTCTCTACCCTTAGAGTAGTTGCATCCACCAAGTTCTCTACTCATAGAGTAATTGCATACACAAGTTTCCTACTCTTTCTTAGGTCACTTTTCAATGCACAATTAGTGCCTATGGATGGTTCATCTCACTAATGCACTTATGAAATGCAACATGCAATGTTGCAGAATTAAGGTTCACTACTCATACTCAACCTCTACTAGGCATTTCATCAAACAGTTCAAGTGCATCATAAAACTCTACTATGGCAATGATTCTAAATTTTCCTAACCACCAAAATGGGAGAAACCCCCTCACATAGCCACAAAGCCTGCCAAAGCAAGACACTTCCAAAAGGGTTCCACAATACCCTTCAATTCCATCTAAACTACCTTTCCAACCCACAACTCATTTCTTATATTTGAAAGGTATAAACAATACAAAAGCACTAGAAATCTCTATTTAAGCCTCAATAACATGGCATATATCATGTATACACATACAATATCATGCTATCAAAACCCTAATCAAGAAAATCTTAAATCTCAACTTGGGTTGGGATTTACTTACCTGTGTATGGAGAGACTTCACTAACTCTTCCTTTCACTTGGTTTACTGACTTTTCTCTACTCTTAAACAAAAGAACAAAAACCCTCAATATTCAATTATACTAAAACTCACAAGCTTCACAACCAAAGTAAGAATCCTTACCTTAGGAAGCCTTAGGTTGTTTTTCTACCCAAATCACTCCAAAAGCCCTTTGAAACCTTGATCAAAAGAAAGAGAAGTTGAGAGGAAGCAAGAGAGAGAGTTGCGTTAGAGGAAGAGATGAAGGGTTTGCTAAGTCTAATTCCTTTAATGAAATTTATACACAAGCATTCCCATTTTGCTTACTCTTCTTTGAGAATTCTATCTATATCCTTTGATTCATTGCAAACACACCCCCATATCAACATATTCTCCATGAAAAATCCTACATTTTACTCCCACTTTTTGCTAATTAGGGGTAGAATGGTCAAATTGCCTAGGGAAGAAAATATCAAAAAACTTAACAACATTTTGAAGCCTGTCGCCGCGGCGAAGAATCTTGTGCGCCGCGGCGAAAACTGTCCAGAGAGTTTCCCGTGGTTTCAACACCTCTTCGCCATGGCGAAGATTCTTCTTTGGCGAAGCTTGGCACATTTAACTTCTTCATTTTCAACAAATTTCAGGGCAAGCATTCAACACAACACTCAATCAAACAATAATGCCAAGAAACAACTCAAATAAGAGTAAAGAAGAAAGAAAAACAATACGTACCTCAAGTAGGGCGTTACAATTCTCCCCCCCTTAAAAGATTTCGTCCCCGAAATTCATACAAATAACTCTGGGAAACGATTCTGGATGTCCATTCTACCTCCCAAGTGGCCTTCCACTTTGTGATTCCCAAAGGATCTTCACTAGCGGAACACTCTTGGTCCGAAGCTCTTTAACCCTTCGATCTAAAATCTGAACTGGACGTTCTTCATATACAAGATTTTCTGTTACTTAACGTCCTCTACACTCAGGATGTGGAGGGGATCACTTACATATTCCGTAGCATCGAGACATGGAAGACATCGTGCACCTGTCCATTCTAGGTGGTAGTGCCAATCTGTAGGCCACCTTTCCCACATCGCTGCAAGACCTCAAATGGACCTACATATCTCCGGTGCTAACTTCCCTTTGTTTCCAAAGTGCATCACTCGCTTGTAGGGGGAAACTTTCAGAAACACTTTGTTGCCCATTTGGAATCCACCTCTTTCTCTTCAAGTCAGCATAACTCTTCTGTGATCTTGGGCTTGCTTCATTCTATTTTTGATTAATTCACATCTTCTACTAGTTCTGAGTCATCTGGCCCAAGAGCGGTACTCAACTATCTTTTTCCCTACTTATCCCAATGAAGCGGAGACCTACACCGTCTACCATACAAAAGCCTCGTAAGGTGCCATTCTAATTGTAGACTGATAACTGTTGTTGTAGGCAAATTCCACTAAGGGAACATCTCATGCCAGGATACTCTATAATCCATGCAACAGGCCCTCAATATCCTCGAGCACCTGATTCGTTCTCTCGGTTTGGCCATCTGTCTGAGGATGATAGGTAGTAATGAAAGCTAAACGGGTACCCAAACTCCTCTGTAAACTCGTCCAGAAGGCTGAAACAATTGGAACTCTATCTGATACTATAGTTTGGGCACACCATGCAATCTAACTATTCCTTGAGGTAAATCTAAGCCAACTGATCGGTAGTGGTACTTTCCTTTACTGGAAGGAAATGGGCTGATTTGGTTAACCTATCCACAATCACCCATATAGCATTACACACCTTTCTGTATTCTGGGGAGACCCGTGATAAAATCCATTGAAATGCTCTCCCATTTCCACTCTGGAATACTCAATGGTTGAAGCAACCTGACGGCGTTGGTGTTCTGCTTTCACTTGCTGACAAGATAGACATTTAGTTACAAACTCTGCAATGTCTTTCTTCATACCTGACCATCAATAACCTTTCTTTAAATCTTGATACATCTTGGTTGCTCCGGATGAGCGGTGTCGGTGTGCCATGAGCCTCCATAAGAATTTTCTGTTTCAACTCCTCATTTGGAGAATGCATAACCGATTTCTAAAATAGAAGACAACCATCTCTCACAAAGAACTCTGTGTCTTGCCCTCAAGCACTGCTGAACTGTTTCTGACACCACTATCGGCCACTTGCTTTCTCTATATTTCCTCTAGTAAGAAAACTGTACCTCTAGACTGGCAATTCTTCCTGGGACCACTTCAATCTGTTATTTAGACAAATCTTCTATTAACTTTTCTGCCTGGTAAGCCGGAAAAACATGGGCTTTTCTACTCAAGGCATCGGCTACTACGTTGGCTTTCCCTGGTTGGTACTTGATCTCACAATCATAACCTTAACCAGTCTAAACAACTTCTCTGCCTCATATTCAACTCCTTTTGAGTGAAGAAGTACTTTAGACTCTTATGATCGGTGTAGATATTACTCTTCACACCATAAAGGTAGTGCCTCCAAATCTTTAAAGCAAATACCACGGCTGCTAATTCTAAGTCATGCGTAGGGTATCTGGTCTCGTACTACTTTCAATTGATGAGAAGCATAGCTATAACCCTACCTAACTGCATCAACACAGCGCCAAGTCCTGCAAAGAGGCATCTGTATAAATGTCATAGTCTACACCCTCCTGTGGTAACACTAATACAGGAGCTGTTGTTAACCTCTTCTTCAACTCTTGGAAGCTCTCTCACATGCTGCTGACCAGACAAAAGGAGTTTTTGTTTGGTAAGAGCTGTCAACGGTTTAGCCAACTGGGCGAATCCTGCTACAAATGCCGGTAGTAACCTGCTAAGCCTAAGAAACTCCTGATTTCTTTCACTGTTCTCGGCTTTGCCATTCCAGGATTGCCTGCACTTTACTTGGATCTACCGAAATCCCTTCCTTCGACACGGTATGACCCAGGAATATCACTTGATAAGCCAAAACTCACACTTAGAGAATTTAGCACACAACTTCTTTTCTCTCAAACGCCTGCAATACTAATCTCAAATGCTTCTCATGTTCTTCCCCTGACTTTGAATAAATCAGGATGTCGTCAATGAAGACAACAATAAACTGATCCAAATACTCATGGAATACCCTGTTCATCAAGTCCATAAAAACTGTTGGGCCATTAGTCAAGCCAAAAGGCATCACTACAAATTCATAATGCCCATATCTTGTACGAAAGGTAGTCTTAGCCACATCGTGCTAACCACTATTGCCTGATGATACCGGACCTCAAATCAACTTTGGAGAACACTGCCGCTCCTTTCAACTGATCAAAAAGGTCATCTATCCAGGGTAGTGGGTACTTATTCTTCACTGTAACTTATTCAACTCCCTATAATCAATACACATCCGTAGTGATCCATCCTTCTTTCACAAACAGGATTGGAGCTCCCCAAGGAGAATGACTCGGTCGGATAAAGCCTTTATCTAAAAGCTCTTGGAGTTGCTTCTTAATTCTTGAAGTTCAGCTGGGGCCATTCTATAAGGGGTTTAGAATTGGTGCTGTCCCTGGTGCTAGTTCGATACTAAATTCTACCTCCCTTTCTGGGGGCAAACCCGATAACTCTTCGAAACACCTAGAAAGTCTTGAACTACTGGCACTCTCTGAATCTCTGGCTATGGGACATCACCACTCTGACACTCATGGGCAATATATCCCGAACAACCCTTTTCTCAACTCTTTCTCGCTTTCATACTATTAATCAACATGCTCAAATGATGGCCTTCTCCAAAACTAAACTTATCTCCACTATCGAGATTAAATCTCGCCTTCTTTTTCCGACAGTCAATCTCTACTCCATATCTCCCTAGGAAATCCATGCCCAAAATCACATCAAAGTCGGGCATATCAAAAACTATTAAGTCAACTGTTAATTCTATACCCTGGATCACTAAGGACTCTCTTAACAAAATCTCTTAAGTCAAAACAATACCCCATCGGGTAGCTCTATCTTAATGTGTTGAGTCGCTCTAGTAGGTTTCAAACCTAATCTCTCAAGCATCCCATAAGATATGAACGAATGAGTAGTGCCTGAATCAATTAAAGCATATAAAGGGACTGAATGAAACAAAACTGACCAGTAACAGCGGATGGACTGGCCTCTGCTTCCCCCTATGCCACAGTAAACACTCTGGCGTTCGCAGTACCTCCTGAACTCTGAGTGGTTGGTGGAAGAGGAGCTTTACAATCTCTCATCATGTGCCCTGGTGTCGGCACCTATAAACACTCTTTGGTCCCTCAGACATTCTTCGGGGTGATTCTTCCGCATTTAGAGCAAAGAGGAAACCCATCGTCCGGGGCCGTTTATTCTTCCACTCCCTCTATTCTGTCTATACTGAAACTTCTTCTTCTGATCTTCATTTCTTACTCTACACTTTCTTGTTTCTCTATTTGTGGGGCAGAAGGCGGCTCACGTGGTCCTCCTGTCGAGGATCCGACTGGGGAAATCTTATTCTCAAAAATCTCCGCCTTCATTGCCCGCCTCAAAGCCTCACTATAATTTCGAGGAGGGTTGGAACTTGTCATTATATCCGGGCTATCTCCGGCTCCAACCCATGAACAAACTTATCTCTTCTCAAAGCCGGAGTACTAACTATTCGGGTGCAAACCTGCAAGAGAGTTGAATTCACTGAGTACTCTTCACGGCACTAGTCCCTTGCTGTAAACTGATAAATTCTTGGACCTTCTCATGAACTTGGTCCTCTGTTCTTACTGGGCCTCAAACTATTGCCTGAACTCTTCCAGGTCATACTGTCACATCATGAGTTTCTCCATTAATTCCCACCAAATTCGGGATCACTCCGAAACAAGAAACTCGCATACCGATCTTCTCCTGGTCAACATGGGAAATAAACCTGGGGCTCGTTCTACTGACCCAAGCCATTCTTCGCTATTACTGGATCTGTAGTACCCTTAAACTCGAGGGTTGATGCTGACTAGAAAGACCGTAAATCGGTTCAACTCTGTTTTGTACTGGGGGAGGTACGGTTGTCCTCTTTGACATGTGTAACGGGCGGGTTAGTACGGGGGTTTCAACTTCCCCTGTGCTTCTGCCATAACCTGCGTATAATTCCCTGAATTCTAGCTTCATCCAGGGGAGGGGGCGTAGACTCTGGTGGGTTAGAAGGTTCTCCTTCATTCACCACACCCTTACCGCGATTTCGGTAACTACGCCTCATTACAAAATAATCACACCAATGAACTCAAGAAAAACAATTACTGTAAGGAAAGAATAACTCACACAGTCGGTTATAGGACGTCGTGTGGTGATGAGAATAGTACAGTTAAATCCCAAAATCTGTGCTCTGATACCAAAAATGTAACAACTACTGTAAACTAGTACAATGCATGCATAATAACAATAAAAAGTTGGGCCCAAAAACTTTCTTTCATTATAAGTCATATGTCTTTTATACACAAGAATATTGTTTACAAAACATCATTTTAAAAGACGAAACAGGGGAAACAGTGTGAGCTATTGCTCTGCTTGCTGATGCCCTCCGACCTGCATCATCACCTAGACCCTGCATCCACAAAGGAAAAATAACGGGGTGAGCCAAAATAATGCTCAGTAAGTAAAACAATCTATCGTTTGTCCCCGTATGAATTACTCTTAATTCTTTCCTTATACTATTTTGTTTCTACTAAACGTCATGGCCTTATCTTACCGGAGGTACGGCCGGATGGCATTCACACAGTACCATCTCACTCTCCATGACTATCGAGTGGAATTCACACAGTACCGACAGTTTAGTGGCACCGAGTGGGGATCACAAAAGCACCTACTCGGTTTTCATAACTATCGGGTGGAGTCCACCTAGCACCTACCCGTTTCTTATGACTTTTGGGTAACGATCACCAAGCATTAACTCTCTCTAATCACTGTCGAGTGATGATCACAAAGCATCAACCACTTCTACTAAATGTCGGATGATGATCACAAAGCATCAACTCACTATCTAATCATAACCGGGTGGTGGTCACAAAGCATCCACCGTTTCTAATACATTATCGGGTGACGATCACAAAGCATCAACCCATCTCTAATGGCTATTCGGGTGGTGATCACAAAGCATCAACCGATTCCCATAACTGTCGGGTGATGATCATAAAGCATCAACCCATCTCTTCTACTCTTCTAATTCACTCTATTCTAGCATTTTCATTCTCTCTACCCTTAGAGTAGTTGCATCCACCAGTTCTCTACTCATAGAGTAATGCATACACAAGTTTCCTACTTCTTCTTAGGTCACTTTTCAATGCACATTAGTGCCTATGGATGGTTCATCTCCACTAATGCACTTATGAAATGCCAACATGCAATGTTGCAAGAATTAAGGTTCACTAGTCATACTCAAACTCTACTAGGCATTTCATCAACAGTTCAAGTGCATCATAAAAATCTACTATGGCAATGATTCTAAATCTTTCTCTAACCATCCAAAATGGGGAGAAACCCCTCACATAGCACAAAACCTGCCAAAGCAAGACACTTCCAAAAGGGTTCCACAATACCCCTTCAATTATCTCAAACTACCTTTCCAACCCACAACTCATTTCTTATATTTGAAAGGTATAAACAATCAAAAGCACTAGAAATCTCTATTTAAGCCTCAATAACTTGGCATATATCATGTATATCACATACATACATCATTGCTATCAAAACCCTAATCAAGAAAATTCTTAAATCTCAACTTGGGTGGGATTTACTTACCTTGTATGGAGAGACTTCACTAACTCTTCCTTTCACTTGGTTTACTTGACTTTTTCTCTACTCTTAAACAAAAGAACAAAAACCCTCAATATTCAATATATACTAAAACTCACAAAGCTTCACCAACCAAAGTAAGAATCCTTACCTTAGGAAGCTTAGGTTGTTTTTCTACCCCAAATCACTCCAAAAGCCCTTTGAAACTCCTTGATCAAAAGAAAGAGAAGTTGAGAGGAAGCAAGAGAGGAGAGGTGATTTAGAGAGAGTAAGAATGAAGGAGTTTGCTAAGTCTTAATTCCTTTAATGAAATTTATACATAAGCATTCCCATTTGCCCTTACTCTTCTTTGGAATTTATCTATAATCCTTGATTCATTGCCAAACACACCCCCATTCAACATTTCTCCATGAAAAATCCTTACCTTTATCCCACTTTTCCTGCTAATTAGGGGTAGAATGGTCAAATTGCCCTTAGGGAAGAAAATATCAAAAAACTTAACAAACATTTTGGTCAGCCTGTCGCCGCGGCGAAGAATCTTCTGTCGCCACGGTGAAACTGTCCAGAGAGTTTCCCGTGGTTTCAACACCTCTTCGCCGTGGCGAAGATTCTTCTTTGCCCCGGCGAAGCTTGGCACACTTAACTTCTTCTATTTTCAACAAATTTCAGGGCAAGCATTCAACACAACACTCAATCAAACAATAATACCAAGAAACCAACTCAAATAAGAGTAAAAGAAGAAACAACAACTACGTACCTTAAGTGGGGTGTTACAAGGATGATACGTTTACAAGTCCTAAAACACTTGTAAACATAAGTGGACAAGGAATTACAAGTTCTAAAACACTTGCTAATTTGGTTGAATTGAAGAACTTCACTCCAAGTCCTAAAACACTTGGATTGTGGAATGTGGAATGCAATGGAGGAAATTCAGCCCAAGCAAGTTCCAAGGAGGGAGAGAGCCCAAATTTTTTGGCCCAAACCATTCCAAGCCCAAGCTCAACAAGGGAAGCTCAAGCCCACTAACAAAGAAGCCCAAATGTTGAATTGGTCCAATTCGGCCCTAGTCTTATTCCAAAGGGGAAGATCCATATGAACCCTTAGTGGATCCATTTGCATGATTCTCAAGGCCCAAACTTTTACACCCCTATTAGTAGACTTAATTAGGATCATTGATCAAGTTTTGATCTAATGAAGTAAGCTTATTTCAACTAATGGGGTGGCTAAAGACATAGATCCTAGAATTAAGGAATTATGTCTCTTTGCATTAAATAGGCATGGCCATGCTTTTTGAATGAATGGCTTGTAATATTAGTTAAGTTTATTTTCATTTTATTGTATTTGTCAATTACTTGTTTATCCTTGTATTTGCCAATATAAGGGCAACTATTTCATCGTAACACTGACCTTTTGAAATTTATGAAATTGGTTTTATCCATTTGAAAGAACTTTTGTGTTCTTGAGTGTGCATTCTTTATCCAAGTCTTGGCAAGGGGATTTGGTGGTGAAACAATTCAAGTTGGTGGAGTAATCCTTTAGGCTTGAAGTGTTTCTACTTGTCTTGGTCCGGATTTGCAAGTAAGTGTGCTTTAGTTCATGGCTGTAATTTGGCCGAATTTCTACTTGATTTTTGGAGTGTGTTGTGTTGTGTTGTTGAATTGGTTGGAAATGGATTTACCGTATTATCTTTGTCCTTGGTTAGAATAATACTGGGGCTATGAACATTTCTAGAATGGCCACCATATGTGCTCATAGGGTTCTCACTATCAAGATTTGAAACACTTCATACCCTCGTCATGGTTCTACCATCCTAAGGACATATATCAATACATGCAACTATGATTTACATGATATAGTAGATAATGCCTTTTATTGATTAATAAACATTATTACAAACAGTCAATTCAACAATAATTGATTGGCTCTAGGGCACTTACTCCAACAACATGTAGAGTGCACAAAACAAAAATGGATTGGCACCATATTATTTGGCATCAAAAGGCAATTCTGAGACATTCTTTCATCCTGTGGTTGGCGATAAAGGAACGCCTACAAACCAAGGACAAGCTGGTTAGTTATGGAGTTAATTTTGATGGGACTTATTATTTTTGCAATTGGCAGGTAGAGACTCTTGACCACCTTTTCTTCTCTTGCTTATTCACTAGAGACATTTGGACCCACTTGATGGGCATGTGTTCTTTGGGTTATTTCACTTGGCCTTGGAAAGAGTATATATAGCACATCACTACTAGTTGGAATTCCAAGAATCTTAAGCATGCTATGGGTAAATTATGCTTGGAGGCCACTGTGTACTACATTTGGAGGGAACATAACAATAGACACTTTGGGAGAGATAGTCAAGATGCCACTTCTTTGTTTACCCTTATTAAGAATGTGGTTGAGAGAGAGAGCAATGGATCTCACAAAATTGAAGAAAACCAATAGCAACTCTTAGCTTGCTCATTACTTGTGTCTCCCCTTGTCCATCTTCAAAACCCAATGAGTTCCATTACTTGGCAGGTTGTAGAGCTTGATTTGGGTTGGTTGGTTTGATACGGCCTTAGCTCATGTAGACTTTAGTGTTTCTCTTTAGTGTAGTTCGCATTGTGATTGATTTGTTTGTTCGGGTGGTGTTGTTTGTTTTGGATAGCCATGGTTGAGGATGGGTTTTCATTGTCTTCGTTTGTGTTAGTTGCTTTGTATAGCAATTGATAGTAGTCCTTATGATTACATGATTCTTTTGAGCCTAACATAGGGCCTGTCTTATGGTAGGTTGGCCATATTTTTATGGCCTCTTTTGTATAGTCTTCTTTTCTAATGAATTTTTACTTACCAAAAAAAAAAAAAAAGAGTCAATTCAAAGCCGGCCCATACATGCCCTTGCCTATAGCCGAACACTCTTGGGAGGATCTTAGCATGGATTTTGTGGTTGCTCTGCCAAGGACACAGCGAGGTAAAGATTCTATCATGGTAGTGGTTGATTGTTGATCCAAATCCAGCAACACAAGAACAATAATATACCACAAAATCAAGTCAAATTCGGCCAAGCATAAACTAACACAAAACACTTGCAAATTTTCGGACCAAGACAAGTTGTAACCTTCAAGCATAAAGGATCACTCCACCAACTTGAATTTAATTCACTACCAAATACCCTTGCCAAGACTTGGATAAAGAATTCACAAACAAGAACACACAAGTTCTTTGAAAATGGTTAAACCAAATATTTCATATATCTTCACTAAAATTACAAAGAGGAATAGTTGCCTTTATGTAGACAATTACAAGGATAGAAAATTAAATGACAAATACAAAGAAATTACAAATAAAGTCAACAAAAAATCACAAGCCATTCATTCAAAATTAAGACCCATGCCTATTTAATGCAAAGGGAACATAAACTATTAAATCTAGGATATTTGTCTTAACCACTTTATTAGTTGTATAAGCTTACTCCTATTCAATCAAAAGCCAATCAATGGTGTTAATTAATTCTACTAATAAGGGTGCATGAAATTGGGCCTTGTGGATCATGGAAATGAACCCAATAAAGAGTCATGTGAATTCTTCCTGTATAAATGCAAATTGGGCCAAATTGGGTGTTTTGGGCAATTAGGCTTCTTTCTTGGTGGACTTGGACTTCTCTTGATGTGCTTGGACTTGGAATACTTGGGCTGATTTGATTGGACTCATCTTCTCCTTAGAACTTTCTTGAGCTGAATAGCCTTCACTGTTATCCACATTCCATAAACCAAGTGTTTTAGGACTTGGAATGGATTTCTTTATTTCAACCGAATTAGAGTGTGTTAGAACTTGTAATTCCCTTTCCACTCATGCTTACAGGTGTTTTAGGACTTGTAAACGTATCATCCTCCCCAGGTTAAGAAGGATTTTCCCTCAAATCTAGATCGTCGTCTAAGTAAGGGCTAAGATCACTGACATTGAATGTTGCCGTAACTCTTCCATACTCACTAGGCAACTCCACCTTATAAGCATTATCATTCACCCTTTCAACAACCTTAAAAGGTCCATTTGCCCTAGGAGCCAACTTACTCTTTCTCTTGCTTGGAAATCTCTCCTTTCTCAAATGGATCCATACTAAATCCCCTGGCTAAAAAATTTTAGGCTTTCTATGTTTATTAGCCTTACTTTTGATCTTTTCATTTGATTTCTCAAATTGAGTATTCATGATTTCATGGAGTTTCTTCATTTGCTTCAACTTCTCATCGGCTTGCACACTTGGTTTAAAATCAACGGGTAGGGAAGTGAGATCAAAAGGGATAAGTGGGTTCACTCCATACAATGCCTCAAATGGAGTGTGACCTATGGTAGAATTTGGACTCCTATTATAAGTGAATTCAGCATGTGCTAATTGCAAGTCCCAATCTCTCAAATGCTTGCTAACTAAACTCCTTAAGACATTACCCAACACCTTATTCACCACTTCAGTTTGGTCATTTGTTTGAGGATGATGTGAAGTGCTAAACATCAATTTGGTTCCTAATTTACCCCATAAACTTCTCAAAAAATGTCTAAAGAACTTGGTGTCCCTATCCGAGACAATAGTTCTTAGAATCCTATGAAGTCTCACTATCTCCCTAAAGAACAATTTGGTAACTTTAGATACATCATGTGTGGTATGACATGGTATGAAATGGGCCAATTTTGAGAACCTATCAATCACTACCATGATAGAATCCTTTCCTTTTTGGGTACTAGGTAAGGCAACCACAAAATCCATGCTAAGGTCTTCCCAAGGGTGCTCGACTATGGGTAAGGGTAAATATGGGCCAGCCTTGAGTTGGCTTTTAGCTCTTTGACATGAACCACATCTCCTAATAAGAGCTTGAACATCCCCCAACATTTTAGGCCAATAAAAGTATTCTTTAATGGTCTCTAGGGTCTTAGTAACTGATGCGTGCTTTCACAGACATGCATATTTAGCAAGTGCACTAGTCATAAAAAGTAATAAAGTGACAAATCTAGTATCGTTCCCACGAGGATTGAGTGCTACGTACCGATTTTCCTAATTTTATAACTAATTGAAGAACACAAAAATTTGGATTTGCGGGACCTACTAAAAACTAAATTAGAACAAAATAAAATAGACAACCAAAATTAACACAATAAAAGCAATTTAACAACAAATTTCAATTCAAGAAGAGAGGTTAGGGTTTGATTTCACTAAGTTACTCCAATTCAACCTAATAATCCTATCATCTTCAAGTTCACATGCACGGATTACAAATTAGACTCCCTATGTTGTAAAATATACCTTCTCATGCTATAAATTACTGCTTATCCCTATTAAACTTCTGCACCCAACAAAATGAAATTTAATAGGTCAAAGCCCCTTAAGCAGGTGGAATCCTATAAAGATTTCATACGTCGCATTTGCCTATCTCTAGTTTTTGCTCAATCTATGGTGTTTACCTTGAGAAGCTAATGCATGAATCACTTCTCAGTCTCATCATGTTCAACATTCATTTGATTCAAAAACCCCATAATCAAATGCATTAAGAACAAAGATAAACACTTAATCCATGCAATAGAACTCAAAGACAACAAGATATAATAGATCAAATCATTACAAACAAAGATCCATCAAAAGCCTAACCCAAAAATGAGTTAATTCATGTTCATAATGGAAATAAACATCAAATACATAACAAAATCAAAGTTCAACATCATAAAAACAAGAAAAGGAAAAAAAACTTCTCTAATTTTGGAGACCGAAACTTCTCTAATTTTGGAGACCCAAACTCTTCAAATCTTCTTCTCCTCTCCTTATTTCACAAAATGTCGAGCTCCCTCTCAAAATGAGCCAACTTTCTCTTAAATAGTTGCCAAAAACCCTAGGACATAATACAATAATAGAAAAACACAACGTTTAAAAAAAAAACTAAAAATTGCAGTTTTCGCTGCAATGAAGAAAAATTCTCGTTGCGGTAACGACTTGAGTTTTGTTGACCGACGAGTCCAGAGGCTAGCTTGCCGTGGCAAAATGAAAACCTTACCGCAGTGAACTCCTAATCTTCTTTGCTGAATTTATGGAACTGCCCTCTGCTTGCTTCTTCACTTAAATCTTCGATCTTTGTGCTCCCTAATATGAACAGACTCTAAGGGTGCTTCCAATCAGCATCAGATTCCCTTGATCTTTTGAATTTTGCTCGATTTCAGGTCCAAAAACTCATTTTTTTTATCTATTTTGGTCCAACTGTACGTTTTGGCCTTAAACGTAAAATATGCAAAATTAAGTAATAATTCAGACACAAAACTCGTAAGAAGTATCTAAAATCCTACAAAAATCGTATAGAAAACAATATAATCATAGGATTATCAAATATCCCCAAACTTAAGGTATGCTCATCCTCAAGCATCAGGAACAAAGTGAAGCAAAATAAAAGCAACATAAAACTAAAAAAACAAAGGAAAATTAAAATCAAACACAAAAGAAATGCCTAGAATTGTTGCAAATGCAAGTCTCATAAAATTGTTGATACATTATTACAAGAAAATGCTTAGCACTCCAAAAAGTCATAAATTGAATTGACCATCTTTCTCTATCGGTCCCCTAAGTTGGTAATCCCCACTTTAGTCCACCTTCCGACTTCTCAGATTATTTTATGCAGAAATGTAAAGTTTATCAAATGGTGGTAGACTCTATAAGCCTAAGTATCAAACTACTCTCCACTAATGTAGACTAGACATCACTAAGGATCAAAAGGTTTTTGTTGGCTTGTAACGTTAGGCTTGGGTAAGTGGCTCGAAAGAAAAGATAGGAAAAACAAAGCAAGAGAACTCAGTTTTCCTCATGCAAACATGAAGAGCTACATTGGTCCCATTTTATTTCTCAATCACCAACCAAAAGTATCAACCCTTTTTCCAACCCCAAACTTATGTATTTTTATTTTTGTGCTGGAAATGCATAAGTAAATCAAGAACTTTAATTAAAACTATATACAGAGTATTTTTTTTTTTTTTTGGTATATAAACATCAAACACAATAAAAAATGGGGTTTTTATTGCCCTTTTTTACAACCCCCAAACTTGAACTTTTAATCCATCTTTATTCACACACCTCCAAAACTCTTTTATCTTATACATAAAGTTCAGAGTTCTCCTAAAGGGTATGATAAAGTGCTTAGGGTGAAGGGGTTGGACATTTTTGGTTACACAAGAGAAATAAGGCAATAAATAAAAGGCTCAAGAAGGTTGCTAGAGAAAATCCATTCATGGGTTCGCTAGAAAGGCTCAAACATTCCAAAAAATTGCCAAATCATTTCCTCAACAATGTCTAGTCCTAGAATTTCGCCTCAAGCACCTCTCAACTAGGTTCTAGAGTCTACCAACATTGTCAAGACTTCACATAGCTACATAAAATGTTTCTAAGCATGCCAAAAGAATGAAAATGGTGGTTGAACCACTTAACGAACCTCAAGCTAAATCAAGTCAACCAACATAAACTTGAAGCAATGCTTTGCATTTTCTATAAATAATATCCCAACAATCAAAATCTCATCATGGACTTATGCAAATCGTCTAGGCAACAAAAATAATACAAACATACCAAATCAGCACACAACCTAAAAACCATAAAACACACAAAGATAAAAGTCAACTAAAACATGCAAAAAATTTCAAACTTTTTCTCTACCCCGAAATCAGAAAATGATATTGTCCTCAGTGTCAACCAATAATGCACACAGGAGTAGAAAAACGAGCTTAAAATATGAGATGCTCCCTTGATTAATCTGTGAAGATCAAAATGAGCGCAAGATCCGGACATCCCTTCATCGTTTTCCTTTTTAGCAATATTTGTCAAAACACATAAAAACTCAAGGGTCCAAAATGTGGTAGAAAACCTCACAGATTATGGAAAAATAACATCTCATTCTCAAACCATAGCGAATCAAACCTAAAACCTAACAATGCAAAAAAACATGTACAAATAAAAACAAGAAATAAAATGAGTTTCATTGTACAAAAATAAAGCAAAAACAAAAATAAAACTGAATGTGTCTCAGGCTTCACTCATCTTCATCGTCTCCCTGATCGACATCATTTTCATCCATGGCATCATCAAGAATTTGATCTTCATCTTCTGGCCAGTCTTGCCATTGGAAGTTGGACACATCTATGCCCAGACTAGTGCAACATTTATATTGCATCTCATACAACATTCGGGTTTGATCTCCCAACCAATCTTGGCATCTTTCCATTTTGGTCATTTTGGTTAGAATTTGTTGCAATAGATCTTTTGTTGTGCGTGAAGGTGCAGGTGCGGTTGTTGTGGGAGTTGATCTTGGTCTTTTTGAGCTTGAGCTAGCTCCTCCAACGGTAGTTTTATCTTTGAGTCTTTGGAAATAAACTTGGTCGAGGATTGGGGCAGGATGAATAAGCGGTTCATCATCGGCCTTTCGAATTCTAGCATTCATACAAATCTATGTGATGAGATGCGAGAAGGCATAGCTAGCTCTCACTAATTTGGCTGCATGCCTTATATTCTCCATTATAATTTCACCCACATCCGTCTTCTTTCCAGTTGCAATGGCATAAAGTAAAATGACTCTATTTGCATCCACTGAACTATAGTGTGTCTCTGGAATCAACCTCGTACAAATGAAGTATTGCCAAATTCTAGCCATAACTATCAAATAAATCCCCTTTATCTTTCTCCTTCCCTTCTTAGTGATCTCCCAAGAAGCACCTGGCTTTGCTATTACCATGATTATATCCTCAAAATTAATGTCCTTAGCCTTGAATTCTAGGTAATCATCATGTTCAATTGGCATAATTTCATAAAATTCATTGATGATCCGGGCACTAAATGGAACTTTGACACCCCTCACATACACAAACCCAAGGTCACACTCAGGAAAGTTCGCATAAAATTCTTGCACAATGGGTACTACTGCTAGATGCTTAGGTTCTTCCAAAAAAGGTTACCTAATTCCTTCCTTTTGCCCAATCTTCTGCAAAGATACTACTCATCCCTTTCTCTAGAATAAAACCCTTGTCCTTTTTCTGAACGACTACTTCATAATGCCGTTTAGCCTTAGAATTCGCAGACCTATTGTCTACTTGCTTGCCCTTACCCTTCGGAGTGGTTTTAAGTGGCATTTTCTCTCAACACAATTCAACAAAAATCTACCACTTGTCTTAACCCAACACAACCCACACTCAATCAACACAAAATTTCAATAATTCAACTCTAAAATCAAGCACAAATGCACACTTCTCACAACCTAACAGTCAAATCTTTAATTCAACCATAACAATTCAAAATTCACAATCAAACCCCAAAATCACCAAACTTCCAAATACACTCTAACAACTTCAAATTCACTAACGCAACTTCCTCAACCACAAATCAATTCAAAATAAAATATTCCCATACTCCAAACATGAATCACAACTCCAAACAAGCAATTCAGTTCAAAAACTCGAGTTCATCCATAAATCTCAAGATCAAGCATTCAAACTACGAAATCCATAAAAACAGATGCATGAAAACTCAAAATCTTACCACACCCAAGCTTGATTAGCCCTTAATTGCTCCAAATCGCAAAACCCCCAATTTTGGAAGACCTAGGGTTTCCAAAATTTGTTCAAAATTGGCCAAATTTGGTGCAAGGGAAGGTTGTTTGAGTCTTTATGGGAGTGATGGAGTGGAATGGTGCAAGAAATTTAAGTGGAAAAGGTCAGGATTTGAAGATGAATTTTTTTTTTTTCTCTTTGGAGGTGAAATTGAGTTCTTGTGAAAAATGGGAGAGAAAGGGCGAGTTTATATAGAAAATGGATTTCGCCACGACAAAGAGGAAATTTCGCCGTGGCGAAATTCTAGAAATTCTTCAATCTCGCGTCAGACTTGCTCAATGCCATGGTGAAAATCTAGAAATTTTGTGCATAACGATCACAGTGTGTATGCTATTGCAGCGAAAAATTGAAAACCTTAATCCACTACGATGGCAGTGTGTATCTTTTCACGGCGAAAAGTTCTACTTGCTGTGGCAAAGTCTGGAAAATTTTCTCTTCATGTCAAATTTCAAATTTTCACCTAAAACACAAAAATTAATTACTTCCTAAGTCAAATAAAGCATAAACAACATGCAAAACAAATAAAATCACACAAAATGAAAAACGCATGTGTTGCCTCCCAAGAAGCACTTGTTTATAGTCGAAAGCTCGACTTTCTCCTTGGATCTCATTTCGGAATATCAATCTTGATGGGCAGTGTCTTGCAACTCAAAGCTCCATGAATTTATGGCTTTAGTCTCTGCCCATTGACCTTAAAAGTGCCTTTTTGCTCATGAGAAATCTCAGCTACTCCATTTG
Organism: Pistacia vera; assembly: GCF_008641045.1. NCBI lineage: Eukaryota > Viridiplantae > Streptophyta > Magnoliopsida > Sapindales > Anacardiaceae > Pistacia > Pistacia vera. Next base: position 844,937 of record NW_022196112.1, on the reverse strand, counting down.
GATGAACTTTAGTAACTATGAAGGGTTCGAACCATCTTGAGTTAAGTTTTATGGGAAAAAGCCTAATTCTTAAGTTGTAGAGCAAAACTTTCTAACCCACTTCAAAGTTCTTCTTCACTATATGCTTGTCATGCCACATTTTGGTTTTCTCCTTATAAATCTTTGCATTTTCATATGTTTGGTGGCGAAACTCATCCAATTCAATTAGTTGAAGCATCCTTTCTTCTCTAGCGGCTTGTAAATCCATAGTCAACATTTTTACTGCCCAATAAGCCCTGTGCTCCAATTCCACAGGCAAGGGGCATGCTTTACCAAACACAAGACAATATGGGGACATTCCAATTGGTGTTTTAAATGTCGTTTAGTATACCCACAGTGAATCATCTAACTTATGTGACTAATCTTTCCTCGATTCATTTACCGTCTTCTCTAGAATTTTCTTTAATTCCCTGTTTGACAATTCAACTTGTCCACTCGTTTGAGGATGGTAAGGTGTAGCCACTCGATGTGTCACTCTATATTTTCCTAATAGAGCTTCAAATTTCTGGTTGCAAAAGTGCGTCCCTCCATCACTTATAATAGCCTGTCGTACTCCAAACAAGATAAGATATTCTTCCTAACAAAGCTTACCACTACTTTAGCATTATTTGAAGGTAATGCAACTTCTTCTACCCACTTTGACACGTAGTCCACTATAACTAAAATGTAGGTGTTCCTAAACGCATTTGGGAAGGGTCCCATGAAGTCAATCCCTAAACATCAAAAAGTTCCACAACCAAAATATTGTTTAAGGGTAGTTCATTCCTCCTTGAGATATTCCCACTTCTTTGACATTGGTCACACTCTTGAGCAAACCTAAAGGCATCCTTAAAAAGATTTGGCCAATAGAATCTAGATTGAAGGATTTTAGCTACAGTTCTTGTTCCTCCAAAGTGACCACCAACTTCCTTTTCATGACAATGCCACAATATGCTCTTCGTTTCTTCTTCCGGCACACATCTGCATATCATCTAATCTACACAATGCTTATACAAAAACGATTTTTTTTTCCCAAAAATAGAACTTCAAATCAGAAAAGAGCTTCTTTTTTTGTTGGTAAGTCATATCTATTGGAAGCACTCGAGATGACAAGTGGTTTGCAATATCAGCATACCATGGTGCTTCTCCAATTTTCATCAATTGTTCATTCGAACATGTGTCTTGAATTTGGACCTCTTTCTCATCCTCCCTTTCTAGTTACTCAAGTCTTGACAACTGATCTACCACCACATTCTCTAACCCTTTCTTATGCCAGATTTCCAAATCAAATTCTTGAAGGAGTAGAATCCATTAGATAAGTCTCGGTTTTGCTTTTTTCTTTGCCAAAAGATTCTTGAGCACTGAATGATCCGTGTTGACAATGACCTTGGCACCTAGCAAATAAGAGCGAAATTTATCAAATGCATAAACAACTGCCAAAAGCTATTTTTCAGTGGTAGTGTAATCCAATTGTGCATTAGTTAATGTTCTACTGGCATACTGTATCACATGCAAAATTTTATTGTTTCTTTGCCCTAAGACTTCCCCTATTGCATAATCACTAGCATCACACATTAATTCAAATGGGAGTTCCCAATCGAGAACCGCAATAATAGGTGTAGATACTAATAATTGTTTAAGAGATTGAAAATCATGCATGCAATCATCATTAAAATCAAATGGTGCATCTTTAAGTAACAAATTACAGAGGGGTTTAGAAATCTTAGAGAAATCCTTGATGAATATTTTCTAGAACCCCACGTGTCCCAAGAAACTCTGGATAGATTTGACATTTGTTAGAGGTGGCAACATTTCAATCAATTCAGTTTTAGCTCGATCCACTTCAACTCCTTTCCTTCAAATTCGATGTCCGAGAACTATGCTCACTTGAACCATAAAATGACACTTCTCCCAATTAACACTAGGTTAGTGTCTTGACATCACTGCAAAACAAGAGAAAGGTTAGAAAGACAATCATAAAAAGAAGAGCCAACAGTGGAGAAATCGTCCATGAACATTTTGAGAAACCGTTCCACCATATCACTAAATATGGACATCATGCATCGCTGAAAGGTGGCCGATGCATTACACAACCCAAAGGGCATCCTTCTATACGTAAATGTACCATATGGACACGTGAATGTTGTCTTTTCTTAGTCTTCAAGAGCAATGTGAATCTGGTTATACCCTGAATAGCCATCTAGGAAACAGTAATAAGCATGTCTCGCTAGTCTTTCCAATATTTGGTTAATGAATGGTAGTGGAAAATGATCATTCCTTATTGCTTCATTCAGTTTCCTATAATCAATATGCACCCTCCAACCTGTGACTATCCTAGTCGGGATCAACTCATTGCTCTCATTTTTTATCACCGTGATGCCTCATTTCTTTGGAACCACTTGTACAGGACTCACCCAAGGACTATCTGAAATGGGATAGATGATTCCTACATCTAATAGTTTAACTACCTCTTTCCTTACTACTTCCTTCATAGAAGGGTTCAATCGTTGTTGTGGTTGCACTCTTGGCTTGATACCATCTTCCATAAGGATCTTGTGCATGCAAAAAGAAGGAGAAATGCCCTTTATATCTGAAATGGTCCATCCAATTGCAGACTTATGCTCTCTCGAGACTTGAATTAATTTCTCTTCCTCTAATTCACCCAATTTTGCATTAATAATCATTGGAAAAGAATCAGATTCACCAAGATACATGCACTTGAGATGAGATGGTAAAGGCTTCAGTTCAAACTTGGGAGGTTCTTTCAACTTTGCCTTATCTTCTCCTTACTCATGTCCAAGTCTTCAAATTTTGGATCTTGGATTGTGTTCATTGGTTGAAGTGCTTCCAAATTCCTTGCACACTCATTCTTCCTTGGCTCATCTTCTTTGGTAGTTTTGGATTGGGAAATGCATGATTCAAGAGGTAGTTGAGGATGAATCTCTTCAAATGTATCTTTTACTACACTATCAACCACATCAACCTTGAAACATGACTCTACATCCGATGGAAATTTCATGGCCTCAAACACATTAAAAGTTACCGTTTCATCTTGCACGCTCAAAATCAATTTTTCTAGGTTCTTCTAGTAGCAGGGAATGGTCTTCCCAAAATGAGCAATATCTCTTTGTCTTCCTCCATATCCAATACCACAAAATCTGTAGGAAATATGAATTTATCCACCTTGACTAACACATCTTCAATAATACCTTGTGCATGCTTGATCAATCGGTCGGCAAGCTGCAAAGAAACCATTGTAGGCTTCACTTCATCGATCACCATTTTCCTAAAAACAGAAAAAGCATTAGATTTATGCTCGAACTTAAGTCACACAAAACTCTATCAAATGCAATATCTCCTATAACACAAGGGATGGTGAAACTCCTTGGATCCTTGAGCTTTGGTGGTAACTTCTTCTACAAAATGGTGATGCATTCCTCTATAAGCATCACTATTTCTTCCTCTTCCAGCTTCCTCTTGTTTGAAAGAATTTCCTTCAGGAACTTAGCATAACTCGACATATGCTGCAATGCATATTCAAAAGGAATGTTAATATGCAGTTTTTTGAAAACATCAAGAAATTTAGTAGACTGCTTATCCTAATTTTGCTTCCTTAATCTCTAAGGGAAATGAACTAGAGGAGTGTGGTGTGCCAACTCTGGTGGTATTTCAAGAAATGGCAATTTTTCCTTCCTTGGCTTTAGCATCTTTTCCTTCTTTGATTCTTCTTTTCTGAGACTTGTTGGCTTCTCTTCAACAATAATCTCTTCATTAACTTCTTCCTCAGATTCTTCCTTCTTCTCTGGTGGGTTCTCATCCTTCCTTTTGGTTCAACTTCTTGTAAGACTGTTCCACTTCTTAAAGTTATGGCATTTGCTTGTTCACGTGGATTTTTCATCGTGTTACTTGGTAAGGAACCTTGAGCTCTCTCATTCAACTTTTTAGTAATTTGACCCAATTGCACCTTCAAGTTTCGAATAGACACTCCTTGATTTATGAAATTTGACTGTGTCTCATTCATAAAACCTATTGTCTCTTGCATGAATTTCCTGAACATAACCTCCAATTTCAACATTCTTTGCTCACATGGTTGATGGTTCACCCCTGATTGATGGTTTGACACTATCCTTTAATTTAGTTTATTGTTTTGATTGCCCTAAGACAAGTTTGGGTGATTTCTCCAACATTGTTCTATTGTCTTTGATTCCCAACCAAATAGTTGACTTGCTTTGATGATAAAGAGGATGAAGCGAAGGTGTTCCCTACTTGGTAGTCAATGCTCGCATGGTTACCTGCACAAAAATCACATGTTACTTAAGGAGTTTGAATGGAATTAACATGCATACCACCTATTTGTTTCTGAAGTGCGACAAGTTGGGCTGAAATGGCTGTGTAAGCATCAACTTCTTGAATACCCATGGACTTCTTTGGCACTATTCTCTCATCCTGTCTTTGGTAGTTGTTACTTGCTAAAACTTCAAGTAACTCTTCAACTTCCACCGGTTTCTTGTTCTATAAAGCTCCTCTAGCTACTGCATCTACCATTGTTCAAACATTTTGTAGCAAACCCAAATAGAACGTTTGGACTTGCATCCAAACAGGCAAACAGTGGTGTTGACACTTCTTCAACATTTCCTTGAATCTCTCCCATGCTTCATATAATGATTCATGGTCACCTTGTACAAATAAGGTAATGTCATTTCTCATCTTTGTTGAAAGAGCTGGTGGATAATACTTGTATAGAAACTTCTATGCTAGATCATTCCATGTCGTGATGGTTCCAGCAAGTAATGACATTAGCCATCCTTTTGTCTTATCTCTCAATGAGAATGGAAACACTTGTAATCTAATAGCATCATTCATCACCCCGTTCTATCACAGATTCACAAGAATCTGGCTATATGCATATTCGAGTCTTCTTTTAGATCACCCCCAAACTGTACTGATTGTTGAATCATCTAGATTATAGCTGGCTTTATCACAAAGTTATTCGCCTCAATAGGCGGTCTCGTAATGCTCGAACTACACCCATCAACTTGTGGAAGTGAAAATTCCCTGAAGGTTCTGTTTTTAGCCATCTTAATGATCCTTGCCTCTTTTTCTCTTCTCTTTCTGATGAGTCTTCTCGCGGTTCTTTCAATCTCTAGATCAATAGGAACCACTAGATGATTTCTTGCTTTTTGCATAAACTATATAGAAAAGAAAAAAAGCGTGCGATCACAAGCAAACAAAAATTAAAGTAAAAACAATTGAAACTAAAAATTAAACTCCAAATTGGCGAAAACTAGAAAACTTCAATATTAACACAAAATCAATCCTTGGCAACAGTGCCAAAAACTTGATGCATGCTTTCACAAACACGCATATTTAGCAAGTGCACTAGTCACAAAACGTAATAAAATGATGAATCGAGTATTGTTCCCACAAGGATTAAGTGTTTAGTACCGATTTTCCTAATTTTATAACTAATTGAAGAACACCAAAATTTGGATTTGCGGGACCTGCTAAAAACTAATTTAGAACAAAACAAAATAGACAACCAAAATTAACACAATAAAAGAAATTTAACAACGAATTTCAATTCAAGAAGAGAGGTTAGGGTTTGATTTCACTAGGTTACTCCAATTCAACCTAATAATCCTATCATCTTCAAGTTCACATTCACGAATTACAAATCGGACTCCCTAAGTTGTAAAATATACCTTCTCATGCTATAAATTACTACTTATCCCAATTAAACTTCCGCACCCAATAAAATGAAATTTAATAGTTCAAAGTCCCTTAAGCAGGTGGAATCCTATAAAGATTTCATAGATCGCGTTTGTCTATCTCTAGTTTTTGCTCAATCTATGGTGTGTTTACCTTAAGAAGCTAATGCATGAATCACTTCTTAGTCTCATCGTGCTCAACATTCATTTGATTCAAAAACCCAATAATCAAATGCATTGAGAACAAAGATAAACACTTAATCCATGCAATAGAACTCAAAGACAACAAGATATTATAGATCAAACATTATAAACAAAGATCCATCAAAACCCTAACCAAAAAATGAGTTAGTTCATGTTCAAAATGGAAATAAATATCAAATACATAAAAAAATCAGAGTTCAACACCATAAAAACAAGAAAGGGAAAAGAAACTTCTCTAATTTTAGAGACCCGAACACTTCAAATCTTCTTCTCCTCTCCCTATTTCCCAAAATATCAAACTCCCCCTTAAAATGAGCTAACTTTCTCTTAAATAGTCGCCAAAAACCCTTGGACCTAATACAACAATAGAAAATGCAGTGTTTTAACAAAAACTAAAAATTGCAGTTTTCGCCACAGTGAAGAAAATTCTTGCCATGGCATCGACTTGAGTTTTGTTGATCCACGAGTCCAAAGGCTAGCTTGCCGCGGCGAACTCCTAATCTTCTTTGCTGAATTTACAAAACTGCCTTTTGCTTACTTCTTCACTTGAATCTTCGATCTTCGGGCTCCCCAATAGGAACAAACTCTAAGGGTGCTTCCAATCAACATCAGAATTCCCCTGATCTTCTGAATTTTGTTTGATTTCGGGTCCAAAAACTTGTTTTTGGTTTGCTTTGCTCCAACTGCATGTTTTAGCCTGAAAAATAAAATATGCAAAATTAAGTAACAATTCAGACAAAAAACTTGTAAGAAGTATCCAAAATCCTACAAAAATCATATAGAAAACAATATAATCCTAGGATTATCTGTAACCCCAAAGTGGTCTCCCAACCCACCACTATGTGCTTCCCACATGATCAATTCTCTAAAACTACCCTTAAGAACACATAATTTTCTACCCTTGAATAAATACCATCATGCATTATGTAATCCTCAAAACTAGGTTTCCAACTCTCAGCTATGCATGTTTTCATCGCCAAATCTACCTCATAGCATAATTTCATCAACTCAAAACCTGGAACTCTAGAATCAAGTAAAGAAAGTAAGACATACTGATGCGTGTTTACTACAACATGCAAAAATAGCAAGTATACTAGTCGCAAAAAGTAATAAAGTGATGAGTGAGTATCGTTCTCACGAGGATAGTGTTACTAATTACCGATTTTTCTAGTTTAAGTCCTAATTGAAGCAACAATAAATTGGATTGATGGAAGATTAACAAACTAAATATAAATGCAAAACCCAACAACTTAACTAATTAAACAATTCTAAAACAAATGCTAGGGTGTTGAATTCACCTAAATACGCTAACCCAAATCATAGAATCTATTACCCAAGTTCTAATTCCTTGATTGAAAATCGAATTCCCTAAGTTGTAAAACATACATTCTCATGCTACATTTCCCTACTTATCCCTATTAAGCTTCCGCACCCAACAAAATGAAGATTAATAGTTCAAAGGATTTTAAGCTTTGTGGAATTCTATCTAGATTTCATAGATCGCTAAACCTATCTCTAGCGTTTGCTAATCTATGGTATTTATCCCAAGAGGCACAATCACAAATCACTTCTCAGTCTCATTGTGAACAACACACATTTGAATGGTGATCAAGCATCCAAAAGACATTAAGCAAAGAGATAAACACTCAATCATGAAATTAAAACTCAAAGTAATTCAATCCATATAAATTTGAATCATTGTATCAAGATTACATCAAACCCTAGCTAAACAACTCAGTTCATACTCAAAAACGAAATAAAACAACAAAAACAAACTGAATCAAGATTCATCATTGAAAAGCAAGCAAAAGATGGAGAAATCTTCTCTAATTTGAAGCCCAAATCTTCAATAATCTTCTCCTTCCATGAGCTGCCTCCCAAATCACGAACCAAGCCCCTTTTCTCTTCCTTTTCGCTCTAATTTATACCTCTCTCACTTAAGGACGAAGCCCTAGCAAGCCAAAACGCGTCGTTTTATTTTTGCATCTGACGCAGGTTTCGCCGCGGCGAAGCTTTTTCCTCGCCGCGGCGAAGACTTACAGGCCCAATTTGAGCATGATATAGTTAGAATCTGGAAAAGTGTAAAACATATGAATTGTAGCCCTTTCAATTATCTTTCTGGTAGTTCAAGAATCAGCACAATCCGAGGTCTACAGCTCAAGTTATGGCAGAAATACTGAAGCACGTCCAAAGACGTTTTTCTTCAGTTCCCAGCGTCCTTTTCACGACTTCAAGCCAAGTTTTCACCTTTGTCCAGTCAGAATTAGGAAAAACCCAAAACATGAACGTTGTAGCTCTTCTTCTTAGCTTTCCAAAGCTTCTAAATTCAGGTTATTCCGAGTTTTCAAGCTCAAGTTACACAATTTACGCTCAAAACTGTCATTTATGCTAAAAATCATCGTTTAGGCCTACAAAGACAAATTAATAGAATTAGGTAGCAATTATGGCCCAAATTGTATGAAAAGTATCCTAAATCCTATCAAAATTCAATGCAAAATCATAGTGTAAAATACGCTTATCACATACTTCCTAGAAAGTGCATCAGCTATAACATTGTGCACTCCTTGTTTGTAGTTTAACACAAATGAGAATGATTGGATAAACTCAACCCACTTGGCATGTCTCAGATTGAGCTTGTGTTGTCCGTTTGATGAATCTCAAAGCTTGATGATCCAAATGGAGAACAAACTGTCTTGGCCGATGGCAATGACTCCAATGATCAAGTGCCCTAACTATAGCATAGAATTCTTTGTCGTAGGTGCTATATTTCCTTCTTGAACCATTAAGTTTCTCACTAAAGTATGTAATTGGCCTTTTAGATTGATTGAGAACTACCCTAATGACAACACCACTTGCATCACATTCAACTTTGAATACTTGGTTGAAATCCGATAATGTAAGAATAGGAGCTTCACACAACTTCTTCTTAATTAATTCAAAGGCCTCATTTGTTGCTTTGGTCCACTCAAAGGATCCTTTCTTCAGACATTCTGTCATGGGAGCCATAAGGGAATTGCAATTTGGTACGAATCTTCGATAAAATGAAGCTAAACCATGAAAACTCCTAACTTCCGCAATGGAACTAGGTGTAGGCCAGCCTTGAATGGATTCTACCTTAGATTTATCTACCTTAATACCTTCTCCCGACATTACATACCCTAAGAACACCAACTGTTTCATAAACAACTCGCATTTTTGAAGCTTAGCACAGAGCTTTTGCTTTCTCAACAATTCAAGCACTAATCTAAGATGTTCTACATGGCTATCTTCACATGCACTATATATCAATATATCATCAAAGTACACAACCAAAAATTAACCTATGAAAGGCTTAAGTACCTCATTCATTAGCCTCATAAAGGTGCTTGGTGCATTGGAGAGGTCGAAAGTGTAACGCCCCACTTGAGGTATTAGCTAATGTTTCTTATTTTGCTCTTATTTGAGTTGGTTTATTATTAGTATTGTTTGGTTGGCCCTTAGTTGAAGGGAGATATTGGTTTGGTTAAGTATTTGCCTTGGAAATTATGAAGAATTGGCGAAATTTTAGGGTTACAAGCTTCGCCGAGGCGAAGAAGAAGTTTTGCCGTGGCGAAAAGGTGTTTTAGCCCGCAGTGAGCTGCTGGAGTGCTTTGCCGCGGCGACGGGTCGGCTAAAAAATTTATGGAAGTTTAGATATTTTCTTCCCTAAGGGCAATTAGACCATTCTACCCCTAATTAGTGGGAAAAGTGGGGAGTAAAATGTAAGGAAATTTCATGGAAAATATGTTGGTATGGGGGTGTGATTGTGATGAATTAAAGGATATAGATGGAATTCCCAAGGAAGAGTAAGGGCAATATGGGAATGCTTGCCCATAAGTTGAGTTAAAAGGATTTAAGTCATTGCAAACCTTTCATTCTTCTTCTCCACCGCCATTCTCCTTTCCTACTTCCTCTCAACTCCTCTTTCATTAGTTCAAGGATTTTTAGAGGGCTTTTTGGAGTGATTGGGGTAGAAAATCAAGCTAAGGCATCCTAAGGTAAGGATTCTTGCTTTGGATGTGAGGTTTTGTGTATATTTGTATATTAAAGTTGTATGGTTTTATTGTTAAAGGGTAGAGAAAAGTCAAGCAAGCAAAGGAAAAGAAAATACTAGTGAGAGTTCTCCATTACAAGGTAAGTAAATCCCCACCCAAGTTGAGATTTGAGAACTTTCTTGAGTAGAGATTTAATAGCAATTATGTATGCATGTTATGTGCATGTTATATGCTATGAAATTGAGATTAATTATCCATGTTGTGATTGAATACACTTCATTTAAGAGAAGTGTTGATATGTGTTGAGAAGATGTAGTTGAGATGAGGTTTGGAAGGTTTTGAGTAAACCTTTTTAGAAGTGTTATTCCTTAGCAGGATTTATAACTATGTGAGGGAGTTGTCTCCCATTTGGGATGGTTAGAGAAAGGAATAGAGCTATTGTTATAGTAAAGTCTCTATATGCACTTGAGTTGTTTGATGAAATGCCTAAGAGAGGTTTGAGTATGAGTAGCAAGCCTAAATTCTTGCAATATTGCATGTTGGCATCTCATAAGTGCAATAGGGGAAATGAACCATCCATATGCATTAATTGTGCATTGAGGAGTGACTTAAGAAAGAGTAGAAAACTTTGTGAATGAACTACTCTAAAGTAGAGAGAATGAGAAGTACTAGTGCTAGAGGAGAGTGAATGAGAAGAGCACTAAAAACGGGTTGACGCTTTGTGATCTCCACCCGATAGTTATGAGAAAATGGGTTGACGCTTTGTGATCTCCACCCGATGGTTATGAGAAATGGGTTAGTGCTTTGTGATCTCCACCCGAAAGTCACGAAGAGTGGGTTGGTGCTGTGTGAACTCCACTCGATTGTGCCTCCGGCAAGATGAGGCCATGACATATAGTAGAGGTTAATAAAAAGAAAGCTGTGTGAAAGAGAAACAGAAACAAAAATAGTGTAAGGAAATAATTAAGAGAAATAGTTATGGGGATAGACAAGTAGAGGACTTACTTACTGAGCATTATTTTGTGCTCACCCCGTTATTTTACCTTTGTGGTTATAGGATCTAGGTGATGTTGCAGTCGGTTGGGTGTCGGCAAGCGAGGAGCAATAGCCACACTGTCCCCTGTTTTGAATGGCATTTTGTAAATGATACTCTTTTGTACAAAGAATGTATATACATTATACAAGAAAATTTTGGGCCCATTTACTTTTATTATTGTACATGTATTTTATTAGTATACAGCAGTTATTACATTTTTTGGTATCAGAGCAAAGATTTTGGGATTGGACAGTGTACTATTCTCATTGCCACGACGTCCGCTAACCGACTGTGTGAGTTAATTCTTTCCTCACTCTAATTTTTTCTCGAGTTGATTAATGTGATTGTTTTGTAGATGAGGCGTAGTTACCGAAAACATGGTAAGTGTGTGGTGAATGAAGGAGAACCTTCTAACCCACTAGAGTCTATGCCCCCTCCCTTGGATGAAGCTCGAGTTCGAGGAATCATATAGGAAGTTATGGCAGAAACCCAAGGGAGAGTTGTAACCCTCGTGCAGGAGCCACTCATTCCTTTATATCATATGGGATGATTGAGAGGTTAGGTTTGAAACTTATTAGAGTGACTCAACCCATTAAGATAGAGTTACCCGATGGGGTTAATATTCTGACACAAGAGATGTTGTTAGGAGAGTCTGTGGTGATCCAGGGTAGAGATTTAATAGTTGATCTAATAGTTTTTTATATGCCCGACTTTGATGTGATATTGGGCATGAATTTCCTAGGGAGGTATGGAGTAGAAATTGACTGTTGGAAAAAGAAAGCGAGATTTAACCTCGATAGTGGAGACAAGTTTAGTTTTGGAGAGGGTTATCAGTTGAGTATGCTGATTAGCAGTGTGAAGGCTAGAAAGATGTTGAGAAAGGGGTATTCGGGATATATTGCCCATGTAGTACGGAGTGGTGATTTTCCACAGCCAGAGATTCAGAGGGTGCTAGTAGTTCGAGATTTTCTCGATGTGTTTCCGGTAGAGTTACTGGGTTTGCCTCCAGAAAGGGAGGTTGAGTTTAGTATTGAGCTAGCACTAGGAACAGCACCAATATCTAAAGCCCCTTATCGGATGGCCCCAGCAGAGCTTCAGGAATTAAAGAAGCAACTCCAAGAGCTTTTAGATAAAGGCTTTATCCGACCGAGTCATTCTCCATAGAGAGCTCCAATCCTGTTTGTGAAGAAGAAAGATGGGTCACTACGGATGTGTATAGACTATAGAGAGTTGAATAAAGTAACCGTGAAGAATAAGTACCCGTTACCTCGTATTGATGATCTGTTTGATCAGTTAAAAAGAGCAGCAGTGTTCTCCAAAATTGATTTAAGGTCAAGGTACCATCAAGTAAGGGTGGCCGAGCAAGATGTAGCAAAGACAGCTTTCCGTACAAGGTATGGGCATTATAAATTTGTAGTGATGCCTTTTGGCTTGACTAATGCCCTAGCAATTTTTATGGACTTGATGAACTGGGTAATCCATGATTGTTTGGATCAATTCATAGTGGTTTTCATAGATGATATCCTGGTTTACTCTAAGTCGAGAGAAGAGCATGAGGAACACTTGAGATTAGTGTTGCAACGATTAAGGGAAAGGAAGTTGTATGCTAAGTTTTCCAAATGTGAATTTTGGCTTGATCAAGTATTGTTTCTGGGCCATACCGTGTCTAAGGAAGAGATTTCATTGGATCCGAGTAAAGTAAAGGCAATCCTTGAATGGCAGAGGCCGAAGACAGTAAAAGAGATTAGAAGTTTCTTGGGCCTAGCAGGTTACTACCGGCAATTTGTAGTAGGGTTCGCCCAATTGGCTAAACTGTTGATAGCTTTTACTAAGCAGAGAACTCCTTTTACATGGTCAGAAGCATGTGAGGAGAGTTTCCAAGAGTTGAAGAAGAGATTAACAATAGCTCCTGTGTTATTGTTACCACAAGAGGGTGTAGATTATGATATTTATACAGATGCCTCTTTGCAGAGACTTGGCGCCGTATTGATGCAGTTAGGTAGGGTTATAGCTTATGCCTCTCATCAACTGAAAGAGTACGAGACAAGATACCCTACGCATGACCTAGAGTTGGCAGCCGTGGTCTTTGCCTTAAAGATTTGGAGGCATTACCTTTATGGTGTAAAGAGTAATATCTACATTGATCATAAGAGTTTAAAGTATTTCTTCACTCAGAAGGAGTTGAATATGAGACAGAGAATGTGGTTAGAGCTGGTTAAGGATTATGAATATGAGATCAAGTATCAACCGGGGAAAGCCAATGTAGTAGTCGATGCCTTGAGTAGAAAAGCTTATTTGTCCCGGCTCACTAGACAGAAAGAGTTATTAGCTGAGTTGTGCAGAGAGCAGATTGAAGTAATCCCGGGACGGATGGCCAAGTTAGAAATTCAGTCTACCTTACTGGAAGAAGTTAAAGAAAAGCAAGTGGCTGATGAGTGGTGTCAGAGAATAGTTCAGCAAGTGTACGAGGGCAAGACATCAGAGTTCTATTTAAAATATGGTGTGCTCTATTTCAGAGATAGGTTGTGCATTCCTCCGATTGATGAGTTGAGGAAGAAAATTCTTACAGAGGCTCATGACACACCATACACTGCTTATCCTGGAGCAACCAAGATGTATTAAGATTTAAAGAAAGGTTACTGGTGGCCAGGTTTGAAGAACGATATTGCAGAATTTGTAGCTAAGTGCCTCGTTTGCCAACAGGTGAAAGCAGAACATCAAAGGCCATCAGGGTTGCTTCAGCCACTTAGTATTCCAGAATGGAAATGGGAGAGCATTTCGATGAATTTTATCACAGGTCTCCCTAGAGTACAGAAAGGATATAATGCTATATGGGTGATTGTGGATAGACTATCTAAATCAGCCCATTTTCTTCCAGTAAAGGAAAGCACTACCACGGATCAACTGGCTCAGATTTATAATAAGGAGATAGTCAGATTGCATGTGTGCCCAAAACAATAGTGTCAGATAGAGATTCCAGGTTTGTTTCAGCTTTCTAGATGAGTTTATAGAGGAATTTAGGTACCTGTTTAGCATTCAGTACTGCCTATCATCCTCAGACGGATGGCCGAACAAAGAGAACAAACCAAGTGCTTGAAGATATGTTGAGAGCTTGCTGTATGGATTATAAAGTATCCTAGCATGAGATGTTACCCTTAGTGGAGTTTGCCTACAACAACAGTTATCAGTCTACAATTAAAATGGCGCCTTACGAGGCTTTATATGGTAGACGATGTAGATCTCTACTACATTGGGATGAGATCGGTAAAAGGATGAGTTGAATACAGCTATTGGGCCAGAGGTGACTCAGAAAATGATAGAGGATGTCAAGCTAATCAGAAACAGAATAAAGCAAGCCCAAGATAGATAGAAAAGTTATGACAATTTGAAGAGGAAAGAAATTGAGTTCCAAGTGGGTGATAAAGTGTTTCTGAAAGTTTCCCCCTACAAGCGAGTAATGTGCTTCGGGAATAAAGGGAAGTTAGCACCGAGATACATAGGTCCATTTGAGATTTTACAATGAGTGGGAAAGGTAGCTTACAGATTGGCACTACCACCTAGTATGGACAAGGTGCATGATGTTTTCCATATCTCAATGCTGCAGAAGTATGTAAGTGACCCCTCCCATATTCTGAGTGTAGAGGCTGTTGAATTAGCAGAGAACCTTGTGTATGAGGAACGCCCAATTCAGATTTTAGACCAACGAATTAAAGAGCTTCGGAATAAGAGTATTCCGTTAGTGAAGGTCCTTTGGAGAAATCACAAGGTCGAAGAGGCAACTTGGTAGGTAGAAAAAGACATGCAGAATCGCTTCCCAGAGTTGTTTGTATGAATTTCGGGGACGAAATTCTTTTTTTTTTTTTTGGGGGGGCGGGGGCGCGGGGGGGAGAGGGGGCGAGGGGGAGATTGTAACGCCCACTTGAGGTATGTAGCTAATGTTCTTATTTTGCTCTATTTGAGTGGTTTACTATTAGTATTTTTTGGTTGGCCCTTTGTTGAATGGAGATATTGATTGGTTAAGTGTTTGCCTTGGAAATTATGAAACATTGGCGAAATTTTAGGGTTACAGGCTTCGCGAAGAGGTGTTTCAGCTCGCGGTGAGCTGTTGGAGTTTTTGCCGCGGCGACGGAATTGTTTCGCCGCAGTGACGGGTCGACTGAAAAATTTATGAAAGTTTAGATTTTTCTTCCCTAAGGGAAATTTGACCATTCTACCCTAATTAGTGGAAAAGTGGGGATAAAATGTAAGAAAATTTCATGGAAAATATGTTTGTATGGGGGTGTGATTGTGAGAATTAAAGTATATAGATGGAATTCCCAAGGAAGAGTAAGGGCAATATGGGAATGTTGCCCATAAGTTGAGTTAAAAGGATTTAAGCATTGCAAACCTTTCATTCTTCTTCCCCACTATTTCCTTTCCTACTTCCTCTCAAGTCCTCTTTCATTAGTTCAAGGATTTTTAGGGCTTTTTGGAATGACTGGAGTAGAAAATCAAGCTAAGGCATCTAAGGAAGGATTCTACTTTGGTGTGAGGTTTTGTGTATATTGTATATTAAAGTTGTATGGTTATTGTTAAAGGGTAGGAAAAGTCAAACAAGCAAAGGAAAAAAAAAAAAATACTAGTGAGAGTTCTCCATTACAGGTAAGTAATCCCCACCCAAGTTGAGATTTGAGAACTTTCTTGAGTAAAGATTTAATAGCAATTATGTATGATGTTATATGCTATGAAATTGAGATATATCTATGTTGTGATGAATACACTTCATTTAAGAGAAGTGTTGATATGTGATGAGAAGTGTAGTTGAGATGAGGTTTGGAAGGTTTTGAGTAACCTTTTTAGAAGTGTTATTCCTTGACAGGATTTATAGCTATGTGAAGGAGTATTCTCCCATTTGGGATGGTTAGAGAAAGGAATAGAGCTATTGCTATAGTAAAGTCTTTATATGCACTGAGTGTTTGATGAATGCCTAAGAGAGGTTTAAGTATGAGTAGTAAGCCTAAATTCTTGCAAATTGCATGTGGCATCTCATAAGTGCATTAGGGGAAATGAACCATCCATATGCATTAATTGTGCATTGAGGGTGACTTAAGAAAGAGTAGAAAACTTTGTGAATGAACTACTCTAAGAGTGGAGAGAATGAGAAGTGCTAGTGCTAGAGGATAGTGAATTAGAAGAGCACTAAAATAGGTGACGCTTTGTGATCTCGCCGATAGGTATGAGAAATGGGTTGACGCTTTGTGGTCTCCACCCGATAGTTATGGGAAAACAGGTTGACGCTTTGTGATCTCCACCCGATAGTTATGAGAAATGGGTTGAGCTTTGTGATCTCCACCCAAAAGTCACGAAGAGTGGGTTGGTGCTGTGTGAACTCACTTGGTGTGCCTCCGGCAAGATGAGGCCATGACATATAGTAGAGGTTAATAAAAAGAAGCTGTGTGAAAGAGAAACAGAAACAGAAATAGTGTAGAGAAATAATTAAGAGAAATAGTTACGGGGATAGACAATAGAGGACTTATACTGAGCATTATTTTGTGCTCACCCCGTTATTTTCCTTTGTGGTTGTAGGATAGGTGTGTTGAGTTAGTTGGGTGTCGGCAAGCGAGGAGCAATAGCCACACTGTCCCCTGTTTTGAATGGCATTTTGTAAATGATACTCTTTTGTACAAAGAATGTATATACATAATACAAGAAAATTTTTGGGCCCATTTACTTTTATTATTGTATATGTATATTAGTATACAGTAGTTATTACATTTTTAGCTAGCCCAATGGTACTCATGGTGCTTCCCATTTGCCTATAGCCCCTTAGGCTTGGGTTCGAGCCATGGGGAAGGCGAAGAAACCTTAGGGGGGGGGGGGGGGGGAGTACATGCCATGTAGGGAGCTGTGTAAACTCCGTGGCCGGGCCAGTTAGGGTGTCAAAGCCAGGCGGTCCGTTACAAAAAGGCATCACCATCAATTCATACAATCCCCATTTTGTCTTGAAAGCCATCTTCCACTCATCTCCTTCCCTCATCTGAGTCTGGTGGTAACCACTCCTTAGATATTTCTTGTAGAAGATGGTTGCATCGTGAAGCTTATCTAGCACATCATCCAATCAAGGTATGGGACACCTATACTTGATAGTTATCTGATTGATGGCTTAGCTATCAATGCATATTTGGTAAGTGTCATCCTGCTTGGGCACAAGCAAGGCTGGAACCGAGCAAGGAAGCATGATCTCTCTCACAAATCCCATAGAAATCAACTTTTCAACTTGCCTTTATAGCTCTTTTGACTCTTTGGGATTGCACCTATATGATGGCTGATTGGGAATAAGAGTGTTGGGGTTCAAATCAATGTGATGCTCTATCCCTCTAAGTGGTGGCAAAACCCTAGGCAACTCTTGAGGAAAAACATTCGCAAACTCATCCAAGAGAGGTTGAACTCTCATGTGAAAATTAGGGTACTTCATCTCTTGGCTCTTCTTAGCTATGAGGAAGGTAAGGAGAGGTTTGTGTTTTAAGAAGGCTTTTTCTAGTTGGATGCTATTTAGGACGTTGGTTTTGTGTGTTAGTTCTTTTGAGGATGCTTGGGGAAGTGTTTGAGAGGTGGTTTGTGCTGGTGCTTGGATAATGGTTTGGGTGGGGGCTAAGGGTGCAAGTGTAATGGTCTTCTTGTTGAGCTTGAAGGAGTAGGTGTTCTTGCGGCAATCATGGATCACCTCTTGGTCATATTGCCATGGTCTTCCAAGTAAAAGATTGCAACCATCCATGTGAATGATGTCACAAGTAACTTCATCCGTGTATCTCTTGCCAATGGAGAATGGCACAACAACTTGCTTGACCACTTGAATGGTGTCACCATTGCTTAACCGTTGCAACCTGTAAGGATAAGCATGGTTAATAGTCGGCAACCCCGATTTCTCCACAAGTGTGGTGGAAGCAACATTAGTGCAACTCTCACTATCTATTATCATTGAGCAAACTTTCCCCTTGATAGTGCACCTTGTGTGAAACAAGTTCTCCCAGTGGTTCTCTTTGGGGTTTACTTAAGTATGCAACAATCTTTTAAGCATAAGCATCTCTCCATTGCCGGCTTTCTCAATAACCTCATTCTCACTCTCTTTCTCTTCCTCACTAGACTCCCTTTGGCATGCATGATCAATCTCATTAATCTCTCTATGTGTCATAACACTTTGGTTTGGATAGCTTGCTTAGAAGTGTCCATAACCTTGGTACTTGAAGCATTTCTTGTTTTTCAAATATGATCGTGGAGCATCATTCTTCACAAAGCTTGGTTTGTCCTTTTGTGCTTCATTTGTGATCCGTTTACTGTAGCTTAGAGTGAGTTTGAACACTTCCAACAACTTCAAAATTATCAAAATACTTAAGCAGGTAGCAACTCCTTTTTATATGACTAGATCGGCAACACAATAACAACCACCAAGAAGGAATTTTAGCCGACACAAATAAGAAACAACACACTCACAAGAACATACAAGATAACACTAAACAAAAGCCAAAAAAATCCAAGGCCTAATTGAAAACCACCAACCAAGGAGATCCACCACCAACCTATAGCAAAGATTGGATAAAGGAGTAACAAAGCTCTCTCAAGAGACAATTTTCATTCATCAAGTCTGAACATTACAATAAGAAGTTGGTTTTTACATAGGCCTTGCAAAAGGTTACAAAAGCTACCCAACAAAGTTCAATCTTGGGTGTACAAGTGGCATGCACAAACTCCAAGTGAGATCTAGGCCACACAAAAGAAAATTCAACCAATATTAAAAGGTGATACATAGCTTCTAACATAGGAGAAAACAAAAATATGAATAAAACATGCATGGGATAAATAAAACACAAGATCCTAGAACTTTCCATCAAAGGTAGGGGACAAGGAGACACCCGACTCTTACAACCTTGTCTTTTGCCATTTTGGGTAATGTTTGTAGCAGCCACTTTGTCTCCTTATCTCTTGCATTTAATGATCCTAAATGATAACCTTGATTCTCCCATGTGATGATTGAATATTTGACTTACTTTTGGTGGGAAATTCCCAAGTAATCAAACTATAACCAATTAAAAGACTTGAACCCAAATAATAGTTAGATTCCATTTTAGGCCATTTGGGCTCATCATGAACCAATTTATCTCCTTGGGCTGCCCCTTTGCTTGTGTCTTGCATGATTAACTCCCTTTGGGCTGAATTCTTGCTTGTGTCTTGCATGAGGAATTTCTCTTGGGCCGAATTGTTCCCACGTCCTTGAATAACTTCTTCAATGGCCTTCACTTGGTTCCCATGGCGAACTTTGTTGGTCTTTGAAGGCAAAGTCATATCAATTTGCCTTGTTCTTGTCATAGGCCGTAGGTGTCACATACAGTTTGGTATGGGAAGGTGAACCCTTTTGGTAAGTGTTCTCCTTAAAGAGCTTCTTGAGGACCAATGACTTCATACTCTTCAATTGCTTCTCCACCTTTGTAGATGTAACGCCCCACTTGAGGTACGTTGTTATTGTTTCCTCTTTCACTCTTAGTTGAGTTGGTTTTGTTGATTTTGTTTGATTGAATGTTATGTTGAATGTTGCCCTGAATTTTGGTTGAAAATAGAAGAATTTGAGTGTACCAAGCTTCGCCGGGGCGAAGAAGAATCTTCGCCGCGGCGAAGACGGGTTGAAACCAAGGGTGAAACTCTCTGGACAGTTTCGCCGCGGCGACAAAGGTTTCTTCGCCGCGGCGACAGGCCGATTAAAATGTTGAGTGAGTTTTAGACATTTTCTTCCCCAAGGGCTATTTGACCATTCTACCCCTAATTAGCAGGAAAAGTGGGGAGTGAATTGTAAGGATTTTTCATGGAGAATATGTTGATATGGGGGTGAGTTTGTAATGAATCAAAGGATATGGATGGAATTTCCATAGAAGAATAAGGCAAAATGGGAATGAATGTGTTTAATTTCTTTAAAAAGATTAGAATCAAAGAAACCCCTCATTTCTCTTCTTCTCAAATGCAACTCTTTATTCTACTCCTCTCAACTTCTCTTTTCTTTTGATCAAGTTTTCCAAGGGATTTTGAAGTGATTTGGGATAAAAAACAACCTAAGGCTTCCTAAGGTAGGATTTCTCCTTAAGTTGTGTGATTTGTAGATTTTAGTTCATTTTGGTTTTTGAGGGTTTTCATTCTTTTGGTTAAGAGTAGAGTGAATAGTCAGAAAACCAAGTGGAAAGAAGATTTGGTGAAGTCTCTCCATAGCAAGTAAGTAAACCACCCCCAAGTTGAGATTCATGAAATTTCTGATTAGGTTTTTTGATAGAAATGATGTATGTATGATGTGCATGTAATAGCCATGTATAGTGTTAAATGGAGATTTCTATGCTTTGTGAATGTTAATACCTTGCAATATGAGAAATGGGTTGTTGGATTGGCAAGGTAGTTGAGATGGAATTGAAGGGGTGTTATGGAACCCTTTTTGGAAGTGTGTTGTTTGACAGGTTATTATGACTTTGTGGGGGTTTTTCCCATTTTGGATGGTTAGGAAAAGTTTTAGATTCATGGCTATGATAGAGTTTTATAGTGCACATGAGTTGTTTGATGAAATGCCTAATAGAGAATTGAGTGTGAGTAATGAACCTTAATTTTTGCAACATTGCATGTTGCATTTCACAAGTGCTTAGTAGAGATGAATCATCCATGTGCATTGTTATATGCATTGACAAGTGACCTAGAAAAGAGTAGGGAACTTTGTGTATAGAATCCCCTATGAGTAGAGAGCTTAGTGGGTAAAATTACTCTAAGGGTAGAGAGCATTGAAATGCTACAGTAAATGAGTTAGAAGAGAGTATAGTTGGGATGATGCTTTGTGATCATCACCCACCGTTATGGGATACGGATTGATGCTTTGTGATCATCATCCGAATAGCCTTGGAGAGATGGGTCGATGCTTAGTGATCGTCACCCAATGAGTAATAGGAATGGGTAGATGCTTTGTGACCACTACCCGATTAGTTAAGAGAATGTAGTTGTTGCTTTGTGATCATCATCCACGGCTAGTAGAAGCGGGTTGATGCTTGTGATCATCACCCGATAGTGACTAGAGACGGGTAAATGCTTGGTGATCATTACCCAAAATTCATGAGAACGAGTAGGTGCTAGGTGATCTCCACCCGATAGTTAGGAGGAACCAGTTGGTGCTTTGTGATCCTCCTCGGTAGTCACTAAGAAAGGTTGGTACTGTGTGAATTCCACCCGATAGCCATAGAGAGTGAGATGGTGCTGTGTGAACGCCATCCGGCCGTACCTCCGGTAAGATGAGGCCATGATGTTATTAGAATAGAAATAGAAACAGAATTAGAAAAGGAAAGAATTAAGAGTCACACACGGGGACAGACAGTTAGAGAGTTTTACTTACTGAGCATTATTTGTGCTCACCCCGTTATTTTCCTCGTGGATGCAGGTTCTAGGTGTTGATGCGGTTGGAGGGGCGTCGGGCGCGCGAGAGCAATAGCTACACTGTTCCCCTATTTTGTCTTTTAAAATGCACTTTTGTAAACAGTAACCTTGTGTATAAAAGACATGTGAATTGTAATGAAAAGAAACATTTTGGGCCCAATTTTCCATTGTTAATTGCATGCATTGTACTAGTTTTCAGTAGGTGTTACAGTAGATAACTTGCAAAATCCTCAAAGGAATGTTTTGCAATTCAATCTTGTAGCAATATCCTACTCAAACTGCCATAAAATCTAGCAATGGTGTGCTCCTTCTCTTTGGGAATATCACTCCTTCATCAATCCTTCGAACTCCTGAATATACTCTTCAACTTTTCTATCACCTTGTTTCAAGTTTAGAATTTAGATAAAGGTCTGCTTTTGATTTTCAGGCAAGAACCTTTCTTTAACACCCTTTTCAATCTCTCCCATAAGCTAACCTTAAATTTCCCTTCCCTTGCCTCTCTTTCTTGGTATTCTCCCACCACAAGAAGCATACACCTGATGTTTAGAGTAGATGCCCTAGAGCCAATCAATTATTGTAGAATTGACTCTTTGTAATAATGTTCATTAATCAATAAAAGGCATTTTATTCTATATCGCGTAAATCATTATTATTGCAATATGTATTGATATATGTCCTTAGAATGGTAGAACCGTGATAAGGATATCAAGTGTTTCAAATCTTGATAGTGAGAACCCTATGAGCACATATGGTGGCCATTCTAGAAACGTCCATAGTCCCAGTATTATTCTGAAGTAAGGGTACAGATAATACGGTAAGGCTATCATAGTGTTGAACGACCATGTCGAAAGGCAGTGACTGATCTCACTTGTCAAGGTTGTTTGGTGACAACCTGGTGCAACACATGAGTGCTTGCTGTAGGCGGATATACCGTAGTAAATACACTAGACTGACCCACCAGAGGATTCCATATGGATGGTAACCCCAGTGTCTATGGAAAAAATCCTCTAACAAATGGTAGTGCATGTGATCCTTAGACTTGAGATCACCAGAACGCCTTGTGCACCGATTGGTGCAGTTTGACATTAGCCTAACGCAGTTCTATTCAGAGCTGTCAATACAGTGGTGATTGACTGCATCAAGGAGTGTATTAAGACTATGGTGGATAGACAGAGAATTCATCACTCCCGGGTACGGGAGAAGTTATCTTATGGTGCAATTTAGTATATGGCAATGACACTAAAACTGTGGCCACAGTGGGATTGAGTTGTTGCTCTATCCAGATTATAATACAGGTCATTGGTCTAGAAACTGAATACATAATATCGAGAGTAACTGAAGGTTGACACTATTTCCATGCCTTCGTCTTGTCGAGATAACATATAATGGAAGGTTCGAATTGTACAGTAACCATATCGTTGATAGGTAGCTACTTTGCTGAATCCGAATCTATTGGGTGGCCATGATGCCTTGCTAGGGGCCAATCTTAGTCTATGTATTAGTGAGATGATTAATTGGTGTTAATCGAGATACTATACACTACTGGTATGATAAGGAGCCTATGGGTCACACACATAGAAGATAATTTAAGACTCAAAAAGAAAGAAGGGCGTTTTCGTCTTTTTAGGTGAAAGGGTATTTTGGTAATTTCACAGTGCAATTAAATTTGCTGAGGTCATAGCCTTTTATTTAATTTGTTAGAAAAATTAAATACGTGAAGTTACATTTAAATATGTGTTAGCATATATTTAAATAAATTATCATTGTTGTTAAATGTTAATATATATATTAATTGATTTTAATTGAAAATAATGATGAATTAAAATAAATATCTAATTGGGAGTGTTTGGAAACATGGGGTGTTTGGGTTGGAGCCCAAGCCTATTCCATAGGGAATAGGGCAATTAAATAACACTATATAAGAAAAGTGTTAATTAAAATTGAAAAAAAAGGGTCTTTCATTCATTCACTTTGATTGAAAAAGAAAACACACACAGCCCCCTTTCCTCTCTCCCACGCCAAAATTGGTTTTTGCTTGAAATCAATTTCTCTTTATTTCTTCTTGATTCTTAAGGCTAAGGAGGATCTAGCAAATCCCTCCTTAGTTCCTTGCGATTGTCTTCGTGTGGACTACGTCGGTTCGACCCTACACTTGGGTTGGTAGCAAAACACGTTCAGAGAAAAATTAGAGGAGCCTCCAAATGTGCGTATGACTTCTTAAACTCTTGATTAATTTTCTACGGATTCTTAATGTGATATAAACTATAAAATTATATCCTGATCTTGGTTCTATGGGAATGATCCTTGTATTATTGTTTTTGTTTTTCCGTTGCCTCAATGGACCGTTTCCTAACACTTGAATGTCAATATGGCAACCTTACATCTCTTCTCATCATTGTAGTTTTTGAACTCAAACACCTGCGCAATCTTATGCAACCAATCAATGAAGTCATTTGGATCAAGACTTCCATTGAATTTAGGCAAGTCTATCTTAATGCCTCTATCATCATCAAAATTCATTCTCCTCCTCCTAGGTGCCTCGGAATCACTAGAGGTAAAACTACTATCTCCTATTTCTTCCACTTGTGGTGGTGTTCGAATGGTGGTTCTTTGGTGGTAGTGAGGTTGTCTTTCTTGGTAGGGTTAGTGTTGGGTTCCTTCATGGATGGGTTGGGATTGGGTTAATTAGGCTATGTCTTTAGAAATGTTAACCATCATGGCCATCATTGTATTCATTTGTTGCTTAACATCATCAATTTCTCCTTGTAACTTCATGTTGGCAAACTCCCATGGTGGTGAGGGTGAAGGTGAGGAGGCTGTGGTTTTGTTTGCCATAAGAAATGGGTGATTTTAGATTTTGTGAACAGTAACTTCAAGTGAATAGTAACTTTTTTGAATGTGGGAATAGTGAAATTTGGGAGGGAATGGTTAAGTGTTTAAGTTCTAGGTGAATTTGGTTTAGGTGAATAGTAATCCATAAACAGTATTTAGAATAGTGGAGATTAGACTAATTAATGGTGATTAGTCTAATTAAGTGTGTTTAGTGTTTGGTTAAGACTTAACATTGATTTGATTGGAATGGAATGGGTTTAGTTAGAATTGGAGGCGAATGGTTAGGATTGGATGAGGTGGCAAGGTAGTTGGTTAGTTGGGGATAATGTGTAAGGAGTTGGTAATAGTGATTTGTAGAAAGAGAAAATGGGTTCAATGAAATGCAAGGAGAAGAAATTAAACTCAAGCATAAACACTTCTAAAATCCGACAACTCCAACACAAATTCCAGCGAAACTTCACACATTCAATCCTAATTCAACTCTACTCCACTCCACAACCTAAGCTTTAATACCAAATGATCCAAATCCAACAAAACAACAAAAATAATATACCACAAAATCAAGTCAAATTCAGCCAAGCATAAACTAACACAAAACACTTACTTCAAATTTTCGGACCAAGAAAAATAGTAACCTTCAAGCATAAAGGATCACTCCACCAACTTGAATTTAATTTACCACCAAATCCCCTTGCCAGACTTGGATAAAGATGTAAGTAAATCGATGAGATAAACGCACTAGAAAATAAAAATTTGTTCCCATCGATTACTCTGATGAACCCAAGATCAGGGTCTAATATGTATATATTTTACATGCTTAAATTGAAATAACACAAAAACCAAACAAGGATCAGATCATACCAACATTTGGGGACTCTGCCAATATCTTTGAACGCGATCTTGCTACTGATGCAAGTGTAGGACCGAACTCATGTTGTCCATATGAAGCCAGTACAACAAGGACCAAAGATTGGTTTTGCTAGAACCAATCCTTGGCTTTAAGGTTCCAAGGTTTGGAAGGATAAAAAGTGAAAAAGAAGAAGAGAGAAAAATTCTCTCGAATTTTTCACTCTCCCACGGTTGAAGCAAAAGTGAATGAATTCATTTTAAAACCTATTTTGCTTTTCTTTATATAGAAAAGCCAAATATCAATTCCACCCCCAGAGTTTAGCAACAATCTAAACTTAGGTAGAATTACACATAGGTCCTATTTAATCATTTAATTAAATATTAATATTAACTTCAATAATTAAACTTGTAATTTTGCTAAATTATTCCAATAAAATTGGACACAGGCAACAACCTCAGTAAATTTAATTACATAGCAAAATTACCAATATGCCCTTTCATCCAAAAGACAAAAATACCCTTCCATAATTAACCACCCCTAAACTGTCTCCTTAGTGTGTGACCCATAGGCTCCTCGTCATACCGGCAGTGAGTAGTATCGCAATTGAACCAATCAATCGTCTCACTATACACAGACCAAGATTGGCCCCTAGCAAGGCATCATGGCCACCCGATAGATTTGGATTCAACAAAATAGCTACTTGTCAACGATATGGTTACCGTGCAATCAAAACCTTTCATCATCTATTATCTCATCAAGACTGAGGTATAGAAATAGTGTCAACCTCAGTTATCCTCGATATATTTATATTCAGTTACTAGACTAATGACCTGAATAATAAATTAGATTGAGCAACAACTCAATCCCACTGTGATCATAGATTTACTATCATTGTCATTAACTGAATTGAGATGTGAGATAACTTCTCCTTTACCTAGGAGTGATGAATCCTCTGTCAATTCACCATAGTCTTGATACACTCCTCAATGGAGCCAATCACTACCGTATTGACAGCTCTGAATAGAACTGCGTTGGGCTAGTGTCAAACTACACCAATCGGTGCATTAGGCACTCTGGTGATCTCAAGTCTAAGGATCACATGCACCACCATTCGTTAAAGGATTTGTTCCATAGACACTAGGGTTACCATCTATATGGAATCCTCTAGTGGGTTAGTCCAATGAACTTGCCTATAGCAAGCACCCATGTGTTGCACCAGGTTGTCGGCAAACGACCTTGACAAGTGAGATCAGTCACTGCCTTTCAACAGGGTCATTCAACACTATGTATTATCTGTGTGCTTGGTCAGAATAATACTAGGGCTATGGACATTTCTAGAATGGCCACCACATGTGCTCATAAGGTTCTCACTACCAAGATTTGAAACACTTGATACCCTCGTCACAGTTCTACCATCTTAAGGACATATATCAATACATGCAACGATAATTTACATGATATAGTAGATAATGCCTTTTATTGATTAATAAACATTATTACCTCGTCACGGTTCTACCATCCTAAGGACATATATCAATATATGCAACTATGATTTACATGATATAGTAGATAATGCCTTTTATTGATTAATAAACATTATTACAAAGAGTTAATTCCACAATAATTGATTGGCTCTAGGGCACCTACTCCAACAAAAGAATTCACAAACAAGAACACACAAGTTCTTTGAAAATAGATAAACAAAATATTTCATATATCTTCACTAAAATTACAAAGAGGAATAGTTGTCTTTACATAGGTGATGCGTTGTTACTACAACATGCAAATATAGCAAGTGCACTAGTCGCACAAAGTAATAAAGTGATGAGTGAGTATCGTTCCCATGAGGATTGATTGCTAAACACTGATTTTTCTATTTGTTTTCAAGTTGGAGAAACCAAAACTGTTTGGATTTATGGGAGAATATAAAACTAAATTGAAGGTAAAATCTACTATGCAATTAAAAGACTGATTACTGAAAGCAAGATTAAAGCAAGGGTAATATCAAGTAAAGCAAAGGGTTAAGGTTTTGACTTTATTAGGATCCTATGGATTAATTCTATAAATTTATGCTACTTTCACACTCACATGCACGGATTGTAAATCGAATTCCCTAAGTTGTAAAATATACCTTCTCAGGCTATGAATTCCTACTTTTCCTTATTAATCTTCCGCACCCAAAAAGTTGAAGATTAATAAATCCAAGTTCATTAAGCTAATGGAATCCTAGATTGATTTCATTGTCTCTCAAATCTTTCTCTAGCATTCAAAACAACAATGGTGATTACCTAAGAAGCTCAACATGATTCATTTCTCAATCTCATCATGTTCAACAAGTAAAATCAATAAAAATCAGAATAATCACACAATCTATGCAATAGAATATAAAAGCAACAATAATCAATTGATTAATCCATAGAAATCCGAATTACATCAAAACCCTAACCCAAAATGGGTTAGTTCATAACTAAATTAACACAAACAGCAAGAAAAACAGTAAACACAGCAGTCAACATAGTGAAACAAAGAAAAGAGAGTAAAGATCTCCCCTATTTGATGAATCCACAAGGTTAATCTCCAATCTTCTCTCCAAAGGTAAAAGCTACTCTAAACCAAACGAAAACCAGACGAACCCACGAAAATGGCAAGGTTTTTCTTATATAATTCGCCCAAAAACCTAAAACCTTTCCTAAAAAAAAAAAAACTGTGTGTTTTGGAAAAACAAAATTTCACAGACTTCGCCGCGGTGACGAACTTGTTAGTAAATGATCCATATACGCAGCGGAAACAAAAAGAAAAAATATAATACAAGGATTGTTTACATGAGCCAAGATCAAGGGTATAATTTTACAATTTATATTAAAGTAAAATATGCACAAAAGGTTAATCATGAGTTAAGAGAATCATACGCACATTTGGAGGCTCCACCACGTTTGTCTTTTAACATTTTTGCTACCGATCCAAGTGTAGGATTGAACCGACGTAGTCCACACGAAGACAATCATAAAGAACCAAAGAGGGATTTGCTAGATCCTCTTTGGCTTTAAGATTAAAGAAGAATGAAATCAAAATGAATTGATTTTAGGCAAAATGGGTTTCTGCCGTGGGAGAGAAATGGGGCTGCTATGTTTGTTCAAAGAAAAATGAACTAATGAAAAGTCTCTCTCTTCTACAAAGAAACAATTATCTTTTATAGTAAAAATTAGTTACCCTATTCCAATATGGAATAGGCTTGGGCTCCAACCCAAACACCCCATGTTACTAAACACTCCCATTCAGATATTTAATTTTTTATTTCATCATTATCTCAGTTAAAATCAATTAATATATATTTAATCTATATATATTAACATTTAACAATAATGATGATTTAATTAAATATATGTGAACACATATTTAAACGCAATTTCACTTATTTAATTTTTCTAATTAAATAAAGGCAACGACGTTCAGCAAATTTAATTGCACTATGAAATTACCAAAATACCTTTTCGCCTTAAAAAGACGAAAACGCCCTTCCTTCTTCTTGGATCTTAAATTATCTTCTATGTGTGTGACCCATAGGCTTCTCATCATACCGGTAGTGTATAATATCGCGATTAACACCAATTAATCGTCTCAATATACACAGACCAAGATTGGCCCCTAGCAAGGCATCATGGCCACCCGATAGATTCGGATTTAGCAAAGTAGCTGCCTGTCAACGATATGGTTACCGTACGATTCGATCTTTTCATCATTCGTTATCTCGACGAGACGAAGGCATAGAAATAGTATCAACCTTTGGTTACTCTCGATATTATGTATTCAGTTTCTGGACCAATGACCTGTATTATAAAATGGATAGAGCAACAACTCAATCCCACTGTGGCCACAATTTTAGTGTCATTGCCATATACTAAATTACACCGTGAGATAACTTCTCCTGTACTCGGGAGTGATGAATCCTTTGTGAATCCACCATAGTCTTGATACACTCCTCGATGCAGCCAATCACCACTGTACTAATAGCTTTGAAAAGAACTGCGTTAGGCTAGTGTCAAACTACACTAATCGGTGCACAAGGTGCTCCGATGATCTCAAGTCTAAGGATCACATGTACTACCATTCGTTAGAGGATTTGTTCCATAGACACTGGGGTTACCATCCATATGGAATCCTCTGGTGGGTCAGTCCAGTGAACTTGCTGCGGTGTATTCACTTACAGCAGGCACCCATGTGTTGCACCAGGTTGTCACCAAACAACCTCGACAAGTGAGATCAGTCACTGTCTTTCGACAGGGTCGTCAACACTATGATAGCCTTACTGTATTATCTGTGCCCTTACTTCAAAATAATATTGGGGCTACGGACGTTTCTAGAATGGCCACCATATGTGCTCATAAGGTTCTCACTATCAAGATTTGAAACACTTGATACCCTCGTCACGGTTCTACCATTCTAAGGACATATATCAATACATATTGCAATAATAATGATTTACACGATATAGAATTGTAATAACTGCTTTCTATTCATATGCTCGTAAAATATACATAATAAAATACATGTATAATAACATAAATAGTTGGGCCCAAAATTTTTCTTTTATTAAACATATACATTCTTTACAAAAAGTTAGTACCATGTACAAAAACTATCAAAAACTATGTGGACAATGTAGCCATTCCTCCTCGCGTGCCAACGTCCATCCGATCGTGTCCTTACCTCGATCCTGCAAAAACATAGAAAGACAATGGGCTGAGCACAAATAATGCTTAGTAAGTAAACCCTCTACTCATTTATCCCCGTAACTTTATCACTCTAATTCTTTCCTTACAAGTCTTATTTACTCTCTCTTCTATGTTTCTCTCAGTTTTCTCTTTCTTGCTTCTCTCTCTATTTCTCTTTCTACTAACTCTCTTCTGTAAGTCACGGCCCCATCTTACCAGAGGCACGGCCAGGACTTGCTCCTGCTCTCCTTGACTTTTACTCATTCGCAACTGATTGGACTCGGTTATGCATGGATTTGGAACCCTTGGCCATGTGAGTGTATAATCTCTCTCTCGGGTACTCTCGGTATAGCCCTCATCCGCATGCACTTTCACGGGCTACACCACTTTTCTCTCTCATACTCAAGCCGCTCTCTCTCTTTGCGGCATACATGCGGGAATACTCTACCCATTACTCACGGGTTCCCCATCGCATAACCTACTCTACTCTCTTCTCTTTTCTTTTAGAGAAGCTCACACTCAAAGTACTCTACTCTTTTTCTACTCTTTCTCTAATGCATAATTAATGCATATGGATGATTCATGCTCATTAATGCACTCATGAAATGCAATTATGTCATGTAGCAATAATTAAGGTTCTCTACTCTTACTCATGCCTTTCTCAAGCATTTCATCATACAACTCATGTGCATATAAAACTCTACTTTAACTATAACTCTTCTCCTCTCTTTAATCACCACAAATGGGAGAAACTCCCTTATACTCTCTAAATTCCTATCAAATAAACTCACTCCCATAGGGTTTGCTCAAAACTCTCTCCAACTTCTATCAACCCAACTCAACATCATAGAAGCTCAACACTTCTCATACTCAAACATATTCAATAATCATAAATAACTACTCATCTTATCTCATCTCAATTTCTCAACAAATATAATTCATACACATACATACACAAATCTCTACTCAAATGAATTCTTAAATCTCAAATTAGCTTGGATTTACTTACTTTGTGGGTAAATAACTTCTCTAGCACTTTTCCTTCCCCTTGTTGTCTTGTCTTCTCTCTACAACTTTAAACAATAACAACATAAGACTTCCACAAATTATAAGCAAAATTCTCATCTAAAGCAAGAATCCTTACCTTAGGATGCTTTAGATTAAATCTCTACTAAAAACTACCCCAAAAGTCCTTAGAAAATCTTGGAAGATTGAGTGGAGAATTGAGAGAAATTAGGCAATGAGAATGGCGGTGGAGATGGTGAAGAATGAAGGGCTTTCAACACTTAAACCCTTTTTAACTCAACTTACATACCATCATTCCCATTTTGCCCTTACTCTTTCTTGGAAATTCCATCATTCTCCTTTAATTCCTTGCAATCACACCCCCAACTCCAACACATTCTCCATGAAATTTCCTTACATTTTACTCCCCACTTTTCCTGCTAATTAGGGGTAGAAAGGTCATTTTACCCCTATGGAGAATTCTCTAGAAACCTCAATGAACTTTTTTGCCGTCCCGTCGTCATGGCGAAGAAAGTTTCATCACCCCGACGAAAAATTATAGAGCCGACATCGCCGCGGCGAAGACTGTAATTTAGAAATTCTCCAAGTTTCAACCAATTTCAGGGCAAACACTCCATCAACTCAACTCATACATTCAACCAAGGGCCAACCAACCAAAAATAACAACATATAAACTCAATTAAGGGTAGAACAATAAACATTCAAGCAATACAACAAATCTTAACTACGTACCTCAAGTGGGGCGTTACAAGAATAAAATGCCTTTTATTATTGATTAATGAACATTATTACAAAGAGTCAATTCTACAATAATTGATTGGCTCTAGGGCATCTACTCTAACAAAACTAAAGTGGAATCTCATGCCTAGCTTCTTTCGCTGCAGCGAACCTTCTTGGAAAATTCTGGATTTACAGAATTGCCCTTTGCTTGCTTCCTTGCTTGAATATTCGATCTTCGATGCTTTCCCATGGGAACAAGCTTCATAGTGCTTCAACTCTGCTTCAGAACTTTCCCAAATTCTGAGATTCGCTTGCTTCTAGGTCCAGAAACTCTAGTCCGCTCATTATTTGCTCAAAATACATGTTTTGGCCTGAAATAGAAAATATGTGAAATTAAGTAGCAATGCAGGCATAAACGAACTAAGAAGTATCCAAAATCCGGTTAAAAAGTTTAAGTAAAACAGTATAATCCTCAGATTATCGAATACCCCTAAACTAAAGACATGCTCGTCCCCGAACATCAGGTATAAAACATGACTACAAGAAAAATGACTAACAAACAAAAACACAAAAACAACAAAATCGAAAATGAAATAAGAAACATTAGACTCAAACTCAACATAACGAACTGCCTAGAATTTATACAAGTCTCAAAGATTGTTGAAAAACTATTACTAGAAAATGTTCAACACTCCAAGAAGTTATAAGTTGCATTGACTATCTTTCTCTATTGGTCCCCCGAGTAGGTGATCCCCACTTCAGTCCACATTCCGACTTCTCGGATTATTTTATGCAGAAATGCAAAGTTTATCAAATGGCGGCAGACTCCATAAGCCTAAGTATCGAACTACTCTCCACTAATGAGGATTAGACATTACTAAAGATCAAAAGTTATTTACAAGTTTGTAACGTTAGGCTCGGTTAGTGGGCTTCAAAGAAAAGGAAAGGATAAACTAAGCAAGAGAACTCTATTTCCTTTAAGCCAACACTCAAACATGTGCACTTCTCATTTTTGCTTTTGAATTGCAATTCTCAAATTCTCTATTTATTTATTTATTTATTTTTAAAAGCAACAATAGTGTTATCGAGGTTAATTACCCTCTTATTCTTCTTGCCCTTCTCACAACCCCCAAACTAATCTTTTAGTACGTAAGCATCTCACACAACTCTCCAATCTCTTTTGTGGTTGCATTAGGTTTAGAATTCTCTTAAAGGTTGCGGACGTGTTTAGGGTGAAAGGTTTGGGCATTATTGGTTGCACAAGAAAAATAGGACAACGATGATTTCATAAGGCTCAAATGGGTAACTAGAGATAAATTTCATGGTCGGCTGGAAAGGCTCAAATGTTCTGAAAAACTGCCTAAATCACTTCCTTAATAATGTCTATTCCTAGAATTTCGCCTCAAGCACTTCTCAACTGTAACACCTTCTTTTACTTACTAATATACTCAAACACATACATACATAGTATATGACATATGGTTGGGCCCAAAATTTTTCTTTTATTTATAAACACAATATTTCTTTACATATACAAAAGTAGTTTACACAAGATTTATACACAAGGGACAGTGGTGCCTTTTCTCTCCGCTCCATGACGTCCATCCGACCGCCGCTTACCTATTTCCTGCAAAACATGGAAAAACAATGGGGTGAGCACAAAAAGGCTTAGTAAGTAAATCCTCTACTACTTATCCCCGCAACTTATTCTTGGTTCTTTCCTTACTCTAATCTTACTCTTCTTCATTCTTTCTGTTCTTTTTTCTTTTCTTTCTAATTCTTCCTATTCTTTCTACTCTTTCTTTCTTTTCTTTCTGTTCTTTCTATTCTTACTCACCATGACGAACATCATGGTAATATGCATGAATGCAATGCACTCACAATAATGCATAGAAATGTATTTTCTTTGTTTCTTTTCTATTCTTTTCTTTTCTTACTCAAGCTATTCTTTTCTTTTCTTGTATGCTTGAGTTTTCTCATTCTTATTCTTAGTCTAGCTTATTCTATCTCATTCTTATTCTTATGCCAATCGGACTCGGTTGATGCATGGATTCGAAACTCTAGCCATGTGAGTGAGTATAGTCCTCATCTACATGCACTCTTACGGACTGTACAAATTCTTTCTTATTCTTAAGCCACTCAATTAAGGTGGCGTGCATGTAGGACTTTCTTCTTGGTACAACCCTCATCCACATACACTCTTACGGGTCGTATGATTTCTTTCTTCTTCTTATGCCATTCAATTAAGGTGACGTGTATGTGGGACTTTCTTCTTATCACTCACAAGTTCCCCCATCACAACAACCTATTCTTTCCTTTTTCTCTAGCACTCTCTTTCTTAAATTCTTTAGTGCTATTTCTTTCTTTCTCTTTATTCTTAGCATTCTTTATTCTTTCTTACTCATGCAAATGCAAGGATATACATGTAGATGGTATATGCTTATGTTTCTTTCTTTAGTGCAATCATATAACGCAAATATACAATGTTGCACAAAAATAAGTTCTCTACTCTTGCATATGCTTCTCTCAAGCATTTTATCAAACAATAAGCATGAATAATTAGACTATACTTTAACTATAGTTCTATTTCTTTCTTGGACCATCCATATATGGAGTAAAACTCCTCCATAATAATTCTAAACCTGTCAAGGGAAGGCACTTCAAAAATCTCTTCTCAATTTCTTCTCAATTTTAGCCAAACTTCCATTGGCCACCCCAACCTTGACTCTACTTCTCATGGCTCAAAACAACCATTCATCAACTCAACAACTCATCCACAATTGCAAACTTAGCAATCAATCTCACAATTATAAGTACATAAATACAAATCAAGTCATATAAATACACATCAAGTCATTTGATTGCTTAAATCTTAACTTGGGTTGGATTTACTTACCTTTTTCTTGAATTCTTCCACAAAAGCTCTCTAACTTGTTGGACCTATTTCTTCTGTTAATTCCTAAACTCCTAAACATAAACTTAATAAGAACTCAACACTTACTCAACTTAAATTTATACTAGAGCATGAATCCTTACCTCTTGATGCTTAGGAACAACTCTCTATCAAGATCCAACTAAAAGCCCTCAAAAAATTGAGTGAAGAGTTGGGAGGAAACGGAGAATGAAGAGGTGGTGGAACTGAGGAAAATGAGGAGATTTAGAAGACTAACCCTTAATATCTCATAAACTAAGCCTTCTTTCCCATTTTACCCTTCCACTTTCTTGAAAGTTCCATCCTTATCCTTTAATTTTTTACACTTGCACCCCCATTCTAAAACATTCTCCATGAAATTTCCTTGCAATTCACTCCGCACTTTGCTTTCTAATTAGGGGTATAATGGTCACCTTACCCTTGTGGAAAATTTTCTTGAAACTTCACTAGAAAAATCTACCGGTTCTTCGCCCCGACGACGCTTTTTCTTCACCGCGACAAAGTTTGCATTCCCAAAATTCCGCAAGACTTCACCAAAATCAGGACATCCAAACCATTCTAACAACTTAATTAACATGTCCATTTAACTTAGGCCAATAAATAAAATTTAAAAGCAAATGAACATGAGTCAAGGATGTACCTTAAAGTGGATGTTACATCAACTGGGTTCTAGAGTCCACCAACATTATCAAGACTTCACCTAACCGCATAAAATGAATCTAAGGATGCCAAAATAATGAAAATGGTGGTTGAACCACTCAACGAACCTCAAGCTAAATTCAGTCACCCAATATAAACTTGAAGCAATGCTCAACATTTTTCAATAATAAAATCCCAACAATCCTATTCTCATCATAGACTTATGTAATTCATCATTGGCATAACACAACTAAACATAAATAAAAAATTTGTTCAAATTTTTCCTACCCCCAAACTAAAGATGACATTGTCCCTAATGTCACATTATGCACAATTTAGGAATGGAAAAATAGAATTTACAAAGGTACGAGATAGTTCCCTGATTAATCCGTGAAGTCAGAGTTTCGCTCAACAGCATGCACACCCGTTCCTTGGCTTTCTCATCACCATACTCTGTAAAACAATTGAAATTTCGTGGTGTCCATTGTGTTAGAAAATTTCACTAACTAATATGAAAATATTACAATCCTAATCTCGCCCTTACGACTACTAAGAAGTTCAAACAAAATTAAACAATCCAAACAAAAAGAAAAATTAGGTTCAATGTACAAAATAAAAGACAATACAATTGAAAATAAAAATAAACTACAAAACAGGTGCTCAGGTTTCATTCTTTAGCCCCCTCCTCTTCTTCGGTGTCTTCATCTTCTTCAGAGCCCATCCATTCCTCGGAATCCCAGTCTTCCCATTTGAAGCTTGAAGTATCAATGTCGAGCTTGGTGCAGCAGCTGTGCTGCATATCATAGATCATCTGGGTCTGCTCTGCTAGCCAATCCTGACGTCGTTCCATCTGTTTCATTTTGCTCAAAATCTGCTGCAGCAGCTCCTTTGTTGTGGATGTCGAACTGGATGAGGTTGTAGTGCTTTCTATGGTTCACTGTCTTTTTGTTCCGGAGCTAGGTCCTTCTCTAAGAGTACACCCAAGTAGCTTCCAATAGTAGGCGGTGTCGAGAAGAGGGACAGGATGGATAAGTGGTTCATCATTAGTCTTCTCTACTCCTACTCGAGTGCACAACTCGGTGATGAGATGTGGGAAGAGGAAGCTCCCTCGCCCTGGTTGGGTTGCATTCTATATACTCGTCATGATAATATTCCCCACATCCATTCTCTTTCCATTGGCAATGGAATAAAGCAATACCGCATTATCAAAAGTTACTGACTATAATGTGTCTCCGGAATCATTCTCGCACACACAAAGTATTGCAACAACCTAGCCATCGGTATTAGATTAGTTCCCTTGATGCTCTTCTTTCCCTTCTTCGAAACCTCCCAAGGGGTATCTGGTTTTGCTATGACCTTAAGTATCTCATCCTCCTTAAATTGTTTCTTTTTAAATTCCAGATACTTATCACGGTCAATTGAAGGCAAGTTGTAAAAATCATTGATGACCTTCGCATCAATTGGCACATCAGTACCCCTCACAAATACATGCCCAGGATCACAGTCAAGGAGGTTGACATAAAACTCTCTCACTATTGGCTCTACGGCCGCATGTCTGGGTTCACTCATAAATGAATCCCACTTTCTCCCTTGGCTCCACTCTTCATCATAGACAGTGGTCAATCCTCGTTCGGCAATAAACCCCTTATCCTTCCTTTTGATTGCTCCTTCATATCGTTGCTGAGCTTTGTCACTAACAAATCTATTGTCTACTTTTTACCCTTTTCCTTTACCCTTGGACGGTACTTTGAGCAGTATTTTCAACAACTCTAATGTACCCCCAAACTAAGACTATAACCAGACAATTCAACTCTAAATACCCTTGCTACCGACCACAATCAATCCTGTAAATACACCAAAGTTTCAAAATTTTTGCACCTAGACCCCCAAATTCACTCTTCTTCCAAACTCAACAAAACACTCCCAATTCGAACACCCAACCTCTTTAACACCACACAAGTCAAAATCTACACTTCTTTAATCGAAATCAACCCACAAACAATCTCAAAAATCCACAAATCAACTCATTCAAGCAATATCTCAAACTTAAGACATTATAATTGAAATTGAGCTATTTAGATGTTGGAGAACTCAAAATCTTACCCTTCTCACGTTGAATGCACCACCAATTTCACCAATTGCGGCCCAAATTGCAAGATCCCCAATTTCAAAAAACCAAGGGTTTCCAAAAATTTCTTCAATTTTTCGCACAAATCTTTGCTAAAATAAGTTGTTTTTGTGTTTGTGAGGGTTAAGGAGTGAGGAAAAGTAATGGAAATTCATTGGAGAAGCTTTGGATTGAAAGTTGAAGTGTTTGGCTCTCGGATGCGTTTTGAACTTTTTCGCAAAAATGAAGAGTCGCGATGAACTTATTTATATAAAGCAGTTTTTGCCGCGGCGAAGTTCTTCGTTCCATATAAAATTTCAAACCTTGTTGATACCGCGGCTAAGAAAGACTTTTCGCTGTGGCAAAAAATTTCAGACCCTACAGAGCTGCCGCGAAAAACACACTTCGCCACGGTGAAATTCCTTTAGTTCAATTTCGCTAAACCCTTTCTACCGCGGCGAAGAAAATTGTTTGCCGCAGCAAAAAATTCTAGAGAGCATGTCGCCTCGGCGAAGTCTAGGACTTTTCGAATTTCTCTTCTTGTAAAAAAATGTATTTCACCGCTGTGAAAACTGGAGAATTTTCCTTTTTTCACCTTAATACGATAATTCACCTAAAACACCCAAAAACACACAAAATCAAAATCATTCTGAATCATGGGACAACTAAACAAATTCAAAACAACAAACAAATTAAAACACTTGGGTTGCCTCCCAAGAAGCGTTTGTTTATAGTTGGAAGCTTGACTTTCTCAAGTCCTCATGTCGGGATGTCAAGTTAGATGGGAAATGACTTGCAACTCATCACCCCATCAATGTATGGCTTCAATCTATGTCCATTGACCTTAAATGTGCCCTTTTCTTCATGTGACACCTCCCCCGCCCCGTATGGGTAAACTCTTGTAACTATGAAGGGTCCAAACTATCTAGACTTAAATTTTCTAGGAAAAAGCCCAAGTCTAGAATTATGCAACAAAACTTTCTGACCCAATTCAAAGTTCTTCTTCTTGATATGCTTGTCATGCCACTTCTTAGTCTTTTCCTTGTAAATCCGAGCATTCTCATATGCTTCATGATGGAACTCATCGAGTTCATTCAAATTCAGCATCCTTTCCTTCCCAGCAACTCATAAATCCATGTTTAGTTGCTTGACTACCCAGTATACCTTATGCTCAAGTTCCACCAGCAAGTGACATGCCTTCCCATAAGCTAACCTAAATGGAGACATACCAATTGGAGTCTTGAATGCAGTACGGCATGCCCATAATGCATCATCTAACTTCTGTGACCAATCCTTCCTAGATGCATTAACTGTCTTCTCTAAAATTCCCTTAAGTTCTGTATTCGACAGTTCCACTTGCCCACTAGTCTGAGGGTTGTATGGTGTAGCCACTCTATGTTTCACTCCATATTTTCCCAACAACGCATCTAACTGCCTATTGCAAAAATGTGATCCCCCATCACTGATGATTGCCCGTGGTAACCCAAATCTTGAGAAAATGTTCTTTCTCACAAAGCTAACAACCACCCTGGCATCATTGGATGACAATGCAACTGCTTCCACCCATTTCGAAACATAATCCACTGCTACCAAAATGTACATGTTTCCAAAAGAATTTGGGAAAGAACCCATGAAGTCAATTCCCCACACATCAAACAGCTCAACAACTAAGATATTATTCAACGACATCTAATCTCTCTTTGAAATATTTCCACTCCATTGACATTGGTCACATTCTTGAACCATCCGGAAGGCATCCTTGAACAGGGTTGGCTAATAAAATCCAGATTGAAGGACCTTGGCTGTTGTCCTATTTCCTCCAAAATGGCCACCTACTTCCGTCTCGTGGCAATGTCGTAGAATACTCTCCATTTCTTCTTCTGGGACATACCTACGTATCATTTGATCAGCACAGTGTCTATACAGAAATGGCTCTTCCTAGAAATAATACTTCAAGTCTGAGAAAAACTTCATCTTTTACTGGAAGGTCATGCCAATTGGGAGCACTCTTGATGACAAGTAGTTTGCAATATCTGCATACTAAGGTGCTACCTCAATTCTCAACAATTTCGCATCCGGGAAGGTTTCCTTGATTTGGGTTTCCTCTTCACTTTCCTGGGTTGGTCGTTCAATCCTTGAAAAATGATCCGCCACTACATTTTCTGACCTTTTTTTTTATCTCGGATCTCTAACTCAAACTCTTGTAGTAATAGGATCCATCTTATCAGCCTCGGTTTTGCTTCTTGCTTTGCCAAAAGATGCTTGAGTGCCGAATTATCCGTGTAGACTATCACCTTAGCACCTAGCAAATATGAATGAAATTTGTCAAATGCAAAAACCACAACTAACAACTCTTTTTCAGTAGTGGTGTAATTCAACTATGCATCAGTTAGTGTTTTGCTAGCATACTGAATTACATGTAACACTTTGTACTTTCTTTGTCCTAACACTACTCCTAGTGCAAAATCACTAGCATCGTATATCAATTCAAATGGTTGTCCCCAATCGGGAACTACAGTAATAGGTGCAAACACTAACAATTTCTTAAGAGTTTGAAAAGCATGCATGCATTCATCATTAAAATCAAAAGGAACATTCTTAATCTGTAAATTGCAAAGGGGTTTAGAGATTTTAGAGAAATCCTTGATAAGCCATCTATAGAACCCCGCATGCCCCAAGAAACTTCGAAATGCATTGACATTTGCATGTGGTGGCAGTTTCTCAATCACTTCTGTTTTTGCTCGATCCACTTCTATGCTGTCCTTTGAAATTCTATGACCGAGCACTATTCCTTCTTGTACCATGAAGTGGCATTTCTCCCAGTTGAGCACCAAGTTCGTCTCCTGACATCGCTGTAAAACAAATGAAAGATTAGATGAGCAATTGTCAAAAGACGAACCAAAAACAGAGAAGTCATCCATGAAGACTTCTATAAACCGCTCCACCATGTCACCAAAGATTGACATCATGCATCTCTGAAATATGGCTAGTGCATTGTACAACCCGAAGGGCATCCTTTTGTAAGCAAAGGTGTCATAGTGACAAGTGAATTTCGTCTTCTCTTGATCTTCAAGAGCAATAGCAATCTGATTATATCCTGAAAACCATCCAAGAAACAATAGTAAGCATGCCCTACCAATCTCTCCAACATTTGATCAATGAAGGGAAGTAGGAAATGACCTTTCCTTGTCGCTTCATTCAATTTTCGGTAGTCAATGCACACTCTCCAACCCGTGACTGTCCTGGTTGGTATCAATTCATTGCTTTCATTCTTTATCACTGTGATACCCCCTTTCTTTGGAACCACTTGCATCGGGCTCACCCATGGACTATCATAAATAGGATAAATTATGATAGCATCTAGAAGTTTCACCACTTCCTTCATCGAAGGATTCAATCTCCGTTGTGGTTGTACCCTAGGCTTGACATCATATTCCATGAGTATCTTATGTATACCAAACGATGGAGAGATGCCTTTAATATATGAAATAGTCCATCCGATTGCTGATCTATGTTCCTTTAACACCCGAATCAACCGCTCTTCTTCCACTATACTTAATCATGAATTGATAATCACTGGGAAGGTTTCTGCTTCACCAAGATACACATATTTGAGGTGGGAAGGTAATGGCTTCAATTCAAGTTTTGGAGGTTCTTCCTTTCTTTCCTTTTCATTCTCTTTCTCAAAATCAAATTCCTTAAATTCTAGATCTTGGCTCTTATAAATCGGCTCAAGTGCTTCCAAAAATCTAGCACACTCATTCTTCACCGGTTCATCTACCTATTGTTTTTTATTGGGCAATACATGCTTCTAGAGGTAGTTAAGGGGTGTTCTCTTCAATAGCCTGTGCTACTAGTTTATCCACCACGTCTACACTAAAACACGAATCTGACTCTGATGGAAATTTCATGGCTTCAAAAACATTGAATGTTACTATTTCATCTTGAACCCTTAACAGCAACTTTCCTTCCTACACATCAATGAGAGCTTTTCCTATGGCTAGAAATGGTCGGCCCAAAATGAGAGGCATTTCCTTATCCTCTTCCATGTCCAACACAACAAAGTCCGTTGGAAAGATAACTTTGTCCACCTTCACCAAAACATCTTCAACTATACCCCTCGGATGCTTGATGGATCTATCTGCAAGCTGTAAAGATATGGTCATGGGTTTCACTTCACTAATCCCTAATCTCCTGAAAACAGAAAAATGCATCAGGTTTATGCTTGCACCTAAATCACATAATACTCTATCAAAAGTAATGTCTCCTATAACACAAGGAATAGTAAAACTCCCTAGATCTTTGAGTTTCGGGGGCAACTTCTTCTGTAGAATGGCATTGCACTCCTCCGTAAGCATCACGGTTTTCTCATCTTCTAACTTCATTTTGTTTGATAAAATTCCCTTGAGAAATTTTGCGTATCTCGGCATCTGTTGCAATGCATCTACAAAAGGAATGTTAATATGCAGTTTTTTAAATATTTCAATGAATTTGGAAAACTGCTTATCCCGATTCTTCTTTTTGAGTCTTTGAGGAAAAGGCACAAGAGGAGTGTAATGTGCCAACTCTGGTGGTATCTCGGGGAATGACAATTTCTCTTTCTTTTGTCTTTGCATCTCTTCCCGCTTTTGTTCATCTTCGCTAGAACTGGTTGATTTCTCTTCAACAATTATTTCTTTGTCAACTTCCTCATCGGAATCTTCATTTTCTTTTGGTGAGCTTCCGTCTTTCCGTAATTGTTCCACCTCTTCCAAGACTGTCCCACTCTGTAGTGTTATTGCATTTGCTTGTTCACGTGGGTTTGTCACTGTGATGCTTGGTAGGGAACCCTGTGGTCTCTCATTGAGTTTATCGGCCAATTGACCCACCTATACCTCCAAGTTCCGAATAGACACCCCTTGGTTTCTGAAATTTGTCCTTGTCTCATTCATGAAACCTGTGGTCTCTTGCATAAACTTTCCAAACATATCCTCCATTTTTGTCAATCTTTGCACTCCCGGTTGATTGTTCACCCCTACTTGGTTGTTTGGGATTATTCTTTGGTTCCATTGATTGTTCTACTGATTCTGTTGATTCTGATTGCCCCAAGACAGGTTCGGATGATTCCTCCAACCAGGATTATACGTGTTGGAGTACGGATTGTTCGGTTGCCTCTGATTTCCTACCAAGTAGTTAACCTGTTCTGATGATGAAGACGCTGAAGCAAACGTGTTCCCCACTTGGCATTCACTGCTCACATGACCACCTGCACAAAATTCACAAGTTAGTTGAGGTGCTTGAATAGAATTTACCTGCATACTTCCCAACTGTTTTTGAAGTGCTGTAAGTTGGGCTGAAATAGTCGTGCATGCATCAACTTCATGAAGACCCATAGATTTCTTCGACTGCATCCTCTCATTCGGTCTTTGATAGTTGTTACTTGCCCAGACCTCAAGCAACTCATGAGCTTCTTTCAGTGTCTTATTTTGCAATGCTCCTTCCGATGCTGTATCCACCATGGTCTGCACATTAACCATCAATCCATTGTAAAACGTTTGGACTTGCATCCAAACTGGCAACCCATGGTGTGGACATGTCCTCAGTAGTTCCTTGTAACTTTCCCAAGCCTCATATAATGATTCAGACACTTCTTGTAGAAAAGATGTGATATCATTTCTCATCTTCGCAGATTTTGCTGGAGGAAAGAATTTAGTCAGGAACTTATGTGCTAATTCACTCCATGTAGTGATCATCTCTAGTGGTAGAGCCACTAACCATGCCTTTGCTTTGTCCCTTAATGAGAAAGGGAACAATCTCAATCTGATGGCGTCATTTGACACTCTGTTTGACTTGAAAGCATCGCAAATCTCTAAAAAATTTGCAATGTGCAGATTTGGATCTTCCTTCAAATCTCCCTTGAACTGTACCGACTGTTGGATCATCTAGATGATTGCTGACTTTATTTAGAAAGTGTTAGCTTATACTGTTGGTCTAGTAATACTTGACC
This sequence comes from Pistacia vera, assembly GCF_008641045.1. Lineage (NCBI taxonomy): Eukaryota > Viridiplantae > Streptophyta > Magnoliopsida > Sapindales > Anacardiaceae > Pistacia > Pistacia vera. The sequence goes on along the minus strand of NW_022196112.1, from coordinate 801,726 downwards.
CACTGCCATCGATTGAGGGAATTGAGAATTCCCTCAATGTTCTATTTTCTGCCATCTCAACAGCTATGGCCTCTCGTTCTCTTCTCTCTCTGTTAAGTCTTCTTGCGGTTCTTTCAATCTCTAGATCTACAGGAACCACTGGCTGATGTCTCGCTCTTTGCATAAACTACATAGAACCAGAGAAAACATGAGATCACTAACTAACTGAAAAGAACAACAAAAATTAACTAATAAACAATTAGAACAAAAAAAAAAAAAAAAAAAAAAAAACTCCAATCTAGCTAACTCAAGAAAATTTAATGTTAACGCAAAAATCAATCCCTGGCAACGGCAACAAAAACTTGATGCGTTGTTACTACAACATGCAAATATAGCAAGTGCACTAGTCGCACAAAGTAATAAAGTGATGAGTGAGTATCGTTCCCACGAGGATTGATTGCTAAACACTGATTTTTCTATTTGTTTTTTTCAAGTTGGAGAAGCCGAAAGTATTTGGATTTATGGGAGAATATAAAACTAAATTGAAGGCAAAATCTACAATGCAACTAAAAGACTAATTACTGAAAGCAAGATTAAAGCAAGGGTAATATCAAGTAAAGCAAATGGTTAGGGTTTGACTTTATTAGGATCCTATGGATTAATTCTACAAATTTATGCTACTTTCACACTCACATGCACGGATTGTAAATCAAATTCCCTAAGTTGTAAAACATACCTTCTCAAGCTATGAATTCCTACTTTTCCCTATTAATCTTCCACACCCAACAAATTGAAGATTGATAAATCCAAGTTCATTAAGCTAATGGAATCCTAGATTGATTTCATTGTCTCTCAAATCTATCTGTAGCATTCAAAACAACAATGGTGATTACCCAAGAGCTCAACATGATTCATTTCTCAATCTCATCATGTTCAGCAAGTAAAATCAATAAAAATCAGAATAATCACACAATGTATGCAATAGGATATAAAAGCAACAATAATAAATTGATTAATCCATAGAAATTCGAATTACATCAAAACCCTAACCCAAAATGGGTTAGTTTATAACTAAATTAACACTAACAGCAAGAAAAACAGTAAACACAACAATCAACATAGTGAAACAAAGAAAAGAGAGTAAAGATCTCCCCTATTTGATGAATCCACAAGGTTAATCTCCAATCTTCTCTCCAAATGTAAAAGCTACTCTAAACCAAACGAAAACCAGACGAACACAGACAAACGCACGAAAATGGCGAGGTTTTTCTTATATAGTTTGCCCAAAAACCTAAAACCTTTCCTAAAATAAAACTGTGCGTTTTAGAGAAAACAAAAGTTCGCAGACTTTGTCGCAGTAATGAACTAAAGTGGAATCTCGTGCCTAACCTCTTTCGCCGCGACGAACCTTCCTGGAAAATTCTGGATTTACAGAATTGCCCTCCGCTTGCTTCCTTGATTGAATGTTCAATCTTCGATGCTTTCCCATGGGAACAAGCTTCATAATGCTTCAACTCTACTTCAAAACTTTCCCAAATTCTGAGATTTGCTTGCTTCTGGGTCCAGAAACTCCAATCCGCTCATTATTTGCTCAAAATACACGTTTTGGCCTAAAATAGAAAATATGTGAAATTAAGTAGCAATTCAGGCATAAACGAACTAAGAAGTATCTAAAATCTGGTTAAAAAGTCTAAATAAAATAGTATAATCCTCAGATTATCAATAGGCAATTAGAAGGATAGAAAAGTAAATCACAAATACAAAGAAATCACAAATAAAGTCAACAAGAATCACAAGCCATTCATTCAAAATTAAGACCCATGCCAATTTAATGCAAAGGGAACATAAACCCTTAAATCTAGGAACTTTGTCTTAACCACTCTATTAGTTGTATAAGCTTACTCCCATTGGATCAAAAGCCAATCAATGGTCCTAATTAATTCTACTAATAAGGGTGCATGAAATTGGACCTTGTGGATCAGGGAAATGAAGCCAATAAAAAGTCATGTGAATTCTTCCTTTATAAATGCAAATTGGGTTGAATTGGGTGTTTTGGGCAATTGGGCTTCTTTCTTGGTGGACTTGGACTTGGACTTCTCTTGATGTGCTTGGACTTGGAATAACTTGGGACAATTTGATTGTACTTATCTTCTCCTTAGAACTTGCTTGGGTCAAATAGTCTTCATTGTTATCCACATTCCATAAACCAAGTGTTTTAAAACTGGGAATGGATTTCTTTATTTCAAACGAATTAGCAAGTTTGTTAGAACTCGTAATTCCCTTTCCACTCATGCTTACAAGTGCTTTAGGACTTGTAAACGTATCAATCATTTTTCCAAAATGGCACATTTCATACCATGTCATACCACACATGATGCATCTTGCATTGCAAATTTCTTTTTCACGGAGATTGTGAGGTTACATGGCATTCCAAAAACAATTATGTCTGATCGGGATGTGAAGTTCTTAAGTCATTTTTAGACGAGTTTATGGAGTAATTCAGGGGCTAAGTTGCTGTTTAGTACATTCCATCACCCACAAACCGACAATCAAACCAAGGCAATAAATAAAGTGGCTGGCAATATATTGAGGAGTTTGGTGAGTAGACATTCGAAGGATTGGGACCTGCAACTACCACATGCTGAATTCACATACAATAGGAGTCCAAGTTCCACCACGGGTCACACACCATTGAGGTCCTATACGATGTAAACCCTCTCACTCCACTTGATCTTACTTCATTGTCCCTTGATTTCAAGCCAAGTTTGGATGCCAATGAGAAAGTAAAGCAAACGAAGAAGTTTCATGAAGTCGTGAGACTTCGATTGTTAAAGCCAATGAGAAGATTAAACGCAAGGCAAACAAGCATCGAAAGCCTAAACTCATTCAACCGGGTGATTTGGTGTGGATCCATTTGAGAAAGGAAAGGTTTCCGAGCAAAAGGACGTGTAAATTGATCTTAGGGTGGATGGTCCTTTTGAAATCGTTGAAAAGGTGAATGACAATGCTTACAAGGTAGAATTACCTAGTGAATATGGTAGAGTATCGACAACTTTTAATGTGGGTGACCTTAGTCCATACTTGGAGGACAATCTAGATTTAAGGGTAAATCCTCTTCAACCCAGGCAGGATGATCTGTTTACAAGTTCTAAAACACTTATGAACTTCAGTGGAAATGGAATTGCAAGTCATAACACAATTGCAAATTCAGTTGAATAAAAAATAGCCAATCCATGTCCTAAAACACTTAGTACATGGCATGTCGATCGCAAGAATTGCAATTCAGCCTAAGCCCAAGGAAGGAAGGTAGGTCAAGTCAGATTCAGCCCAAGCTTAAGGAAAAGAATTAGCCTAAATTATGCAAGGAAACAACTCAGCACATGTGCACAAAGGAGACATCTCGACCCAAGCCCATTCAAGCACAAATTCCTCAAGTGAAGTCCAAGTCCAACAAAGAATAGGCCCAAGCATTCAAGAGGTCCGAAACAACCCATTATCCAAGCCCAAAGAGCATTCCCATGCTATTTTATTTTGGGGCCAATTCAATGAATTCCAAGGCCCAAACTCATGTACTCTTATTAGTAGGATTTAATTAAGAATTGTTATGTTTAGTTAATTATCCTAGGTGGCATATTTATTTCACTTTATTAGTTAATTACTCTTGCAATGCTACTATAAAAGCCAACTCTCTCTCGTTTTGTAAGGTTGATCAATGATATTAAAAATTAAACACTTGAGTGGAACGACTTTCCTTTTGCTTTGAATTTTTTATCCAAGTCTTGACAAGGGATTTGGTGGTGATTCAACTTCAAATTGGTGGAGAAATCCTTTATGCTTGAAGATTTCTTCTTGTCTCTATCCTTTTTATTCAAGTAAGTGTTCTTGTGTTTCATCTTACCTTGGCTGAATTTCTAATGGTATTTTAGTGTTGCTCGAATCTGGTTGCATATGCATTGTGTTGTGTTTGCATGATTTTGGAGTTGAAATACCCTAAGTAGTTGAAACGTGAATGACTGTTGTGAAGGGTCTTGCTTGGCCGATTCTATGTATGTGATTTTGTGATGTTTCTTTTTTTTTTTTTGGTGAATAAGCTTTTATAGAAAGGGAAAAGAATATACAAGAGGCCTAAAAAATAGCCAGCCTACCTTAGGACAATCCCTAGGTTAGATGCAAAAGAATGATGCTATACCAACTGATAAACCAATATTTGTTCTAGTATTTTGTTATGCTTTTGGTTGTTATTGTGCGTTTTACCTTAAGAATATGTTACTTTGAGGTGTTTTTTACTATTTTGAAGGTACATGAGCTTTTGGAATGCTTTTGGAAGAAATCGTGCAAAATGGGTTGATAATCAGAGTTGAAAAGAGGAAGAAAAATGCGAAGCAACTAGATGGCACCGCGGCATAGTTTTTCTGTGCTATGGCATAATTTTTCTACGCTGCAGCATTGTTTTTCTGTGCTACGACATGAAAAAGTTATATAGGCAGAAAGATAATGCCACAACGTGAAGAATTTGGTGCCGCGATGCACAAGAGTTTAAGGTTCGTACAAAGATTTGGCGCCACAGTGCCATAAAACCATGCTACGGCATGGATCGCAGAGAAAATAAAATTCTTAACTTTTCCAACTCCGACTTGAATTTGTACTTTCCCCAAAACAACCCTAGCAAAGAAAAACTATAAATAGGACATGTAATTTATTTTAGAGAGAATTCTCTTTGACCCAATTTGAGAGTTTTATGCTTTTGAAGTGTTGCTTTATTGAGAGAAATTGTGAGATTTCAACAAGGGAGAGAAGGAAGAGGATCAATCTACTTCAATTGCTAGGTGATTTCTTTTCAGTTACATCTTATTTTGCGATATGATTAGTTTTTCATTCACTAAGTTCATTGGTTTGAGTTTGATTATGAACAACTAAATATATTGTGGGAGTTTAGTTTAACTATCATGATTGTATTGGGTATTTGGTGATTTGTTTTATGAAGATTTTAGTTGTTTCTTGTTTAATTGTTCTTCATGATATTAATTATAATTTGTTGACTGGCCAACTACATTTTATAATTAAAATTGAGAATTAGGGTTCTAGTGATCATCTTGCCTTAATTAAGCTTTATTAAACAAGAGTTCAAATTGAATACATGATCATTGTTTTGTTTTGGATGGTTGTGTGATTTCCTAGTGCAGACTATGATTAATTAGGTAACAACTTGTTCATTGAAGTTAATTAGTTAATTATAAATGGAATAGACATGATCATTGAAATTCTCTATGGTTTAATGGAAAATTCAAAAATCTGAGTTTAGGGTTTACTTGTTTTATTTGCCAAATATCCCAATACATGGTTGAGAAGTTAGCCAAATCCCCACTATCGCTCTCATTGGTTTAATTAGCATTCAACAAATTGTGTTCGTTAGTTTTTATTAATTTATAGTTTTATTTTAGATTAATTTCATCCAACTTTTGTTAGAGTGATTAGGATTTTATTAATTGTTTAGTTTAGTTGTTAAAGAAAATAAATTAAGATTTTAGACCACTGCAATTCCACGAGAGATCGACCTTGGGAGTAAACATATCGCTAGCTATTAGTGATTCGTGCGCTTGCGAGTATTAAATTTGTACATCACCAGCCAACCCTTAGTCTTTTCTTCTTTCCATTCCTTTTATTAAAGAAATTTAACCAAGGGGAGCCTAACGAATACAAAGAAAATATCCTCCCATAGGACATGCCCTGAGTAAGGTTAAAAAAAATCCAAATATCACTACCATATGCATAAGCATTTACAAAATAAGGTCCACCAAAAATGCTACATACAACCAAAAAAAAATGGTCCGCATAACCTCCATGATTTTTGCACTTAGGCTACAAAAAAACAAGTGAACCACAACACTATGCCTCCATTGCTTCCAAAAGAAACTGGCCCTCTTAGAGGCACTCTTCACAATAACATTATCCCTCATGCTGTATTTTGAATATGGACATAGGAGACCCTAATTCTCGGCTAACCTTGTATTGTGCGGGTTGCATTTGATGTTGTTAAAGTCCGAACTCTTTCTCTTACCACAATCTTGATATTATTATGGATGGCAATTGCATCTTTGCATTTCCCTCTAAAAACCCAACTATTCCGCTCTCTCCATATAGTATAAATGATAGCTCCTAAGCTCAACTTTCCAAGTAGTGTTAGAGTAGGTGCCCTAGACCCAATCAATTATTGTGGAATTGACTCTTTGTAATAATGTTCAATGATCAATAAAAGACTCGTGTAAATCATATCGATATGTCTTGATAGATGTCCTTAGAATGGTAGAACCGTGACGAGGGTATTAAGTGTTTCAAATCTTGATAGTGAGAACCCTATGATCACATTGGTGGCCATTCTAGAAATGTTCGTAGGCCTAGTATTATTCTGACCAAGGACACAGATAATATGGTAAGGCTATCATAGTGTTGAACAACCTTGTCAAAAGGCAGTGACTGATCTCACTTGTCAAGGTTGTTTGCCGACAACCTAGTGCAACACATAAGTGCTTGCTGTAGGCAAGTTCACTAGACTAACCCACCAGAGGATTCCATATAGATGGTAACCCCAGTGTCTATGGAACAAATCCTCTAACGAATGGTGATGCATGTGATCCTTAGACTTGAGATCACCGGAGCGCCTTGTGTACCGATTGGTGTAGTTTGACACTAGCCTAATGTAGTTCTATTTAGAGTTATCAATATGGTAGTGATTGGATACATCGAGGAGTGTATCAAGACTATGGTGGATTTACAGAGGATTCATCACTCCCAGGCACGGGAGAAGTTATTTCACTACGCAATTCAGTAAATGGCAATGACACTAAATCTGTGGCCATAGTGGATTTGAGTTTTTGCCCAATCCAATTTATTATTCTGGTCATTGGTCTAGTAACTGAATACAAACACATCGAGAGTAACTGAGGTTAACACTATTTCTATACCTCAGTCTCAATGAAATAACAGATGATGAAAGGATTTAATTACATGGTAACCATATTGTTGATAGGTAGCTATTTTGCTAAAGCCGAATCTATTGGGTGGCCATGATGCCTTGCTAAGGGCTAACCTTGGTCTGTGTGTAGTGAGATGATTAATTGGTGTTAATTGCGATACTACTCACTGCCGGTATGATGAGGATGTAAGTAAATCGACAAGTTAAAGGTAGCGGAAAATAAAAATTTTCCCATCGATTACTTTGATGAACCCAAGATCAGGGTCTGATATGTATATATTTTACATGTTTAAATTGAAATAACATAAATCTAAGCAAGGATCGGATCATAACAGTGTTTGGAGGCTCCGTCAATATCTCTGCATGCGATCTCACTACCGATCCAAGTGTAGGATCGAACTCATGTCGTGCACACGAAGATAGTACAATGAAGACCAGAGATTGGTTTTGCTAGAACCAATCCTTGGCTTTAAGGATTTAGGGTTTGGAAGGATGAAGTGAAGAAGAAAGGAAAAGATAAAAATTCTCTCTTAATTTTCCCACCCATGGCTCAAATGAGACTTGTTATCTCAAAACATATTTTGCTTTTCTTTATATAGAAAAGCCAAATATCAATTCCACCCCCAAAGTTTAACAACAATCAAAACTTAGGTGGAATCGCACATAGGTCCCTATTTAATTTATGCCACAACTTAGGTATTAAGTCTACTAACTTGCCCAATTATACTAGTAGTTTTTCTCAAACTTATATGTCACATAACCATGTCATTAAACAACTCTTTAATATTTTTCTAATGTGACAAACATGCCTTGTACAACTTTCTAAATACAAATCTTAATGCCATAAATTTGCATTCTCTTACATGACCATCAACTTCAATTGTTATACATGCCCTTCTTTCTTCTTTTCTTTTGGCTACATTCTATACATTAATCTATATTGCCATATTAATCATTGTAAATTCAATCTAACATATGGCACAACATATATACTTTGGCTAAATTCTAATTTCTTTCTAGCATTCTTAACTAAACTTTTGGCCAATACAACCTATTCTCAAGATCTTCTAGCACAATTCTATAGCTTGTAATATATAATAAGGCATGAAAATTATACTCATACCAATCAATTTCTAAAATGGTCATGTATTTAATACAAAACCAAACTTCTATTTCTTTTATGTTTCTTTTGATATCTATACTTGGGAAAGCTTTTCTACTCTTTATGCAATAAAATCACTTATTACATATTGTTTGTAATTAATCTCAAAACAAGAACAATATACTCATTTGGCCAAGCCATAATTTGGATAATCTTTCTAAATTCAAGTACACAAACTTGAGAATTTATTATGGCATATTAATATGTCATGACACAATTCTACCATTCTCTACTATCAACAATGCCATATCAAAATAACAATTTAACATGCAATTCCTTTCTAACACTTTCCCAAGGCCATAAGTTTAACAATTTCTAATTCAATAACTAAAATATAATGTGGTATTCAAGAAATACTAAAGGTTCAAGTAACTTGAACCATGCACTAAGAGCCATTTATCTCATTGAACTAACATGACCAAGTAATATTCTAAATTTTAGCATAACAAAATGCACTCTTGAATACTAAAATTTACACTTGGTTAAGCCCAACATAACCTTTCTACTCCAATTCTTTCCTTTCTCTAACAATTTCTTCAATAGGATTTAACCCTCATGCATGCATTTCTCTTTGGATTTTCATCAAACAATTCATATGCACATGCAAATACTTAGTTGGCTACACTTCCACATCTCTCCGGAACAAAAACTCACTAACTCTAGCTTTAAATCTGGCCAGTTTCAACAATTTTTCAATGCTTCAACATAGTAAATTTAATTACATAGCAAAATTGCCAATATGCCCTTTCATCCAAAAGACAAAAATACCCTTCCATAGTTAACCATCCTTAAACTATATCCTTAGTGTGTGATTCGTAGGCTCCTCATCATACCGGCAGTGAGTAGTATCGCAATTGACACTAATCAATCGTCTCACTACACACAGACCAAGATTGGTCCCTAGCAAGGCATCATGGCCACTCGATAGATTCGGATTCAGCGAAATAGCTACATGTCAACGATCTGGTTACCGTGCAATCAAATCCTTTCATCATCTGTTATCTTATCGAGATTGAGGTATAGAAATAGTGTCAACCTCAGTTATCCTCGATATATTTGTATTCAATTATGAGACCAATGACCAGAATAATAAATTAGATTGAGTAACAACTCAATCCCATTGTGATCACAGATTTACTTTCCTTGTCATTAACTGAATTGTTCCGTGAGATAACTTCTCCCATACTCGAGAGTGATGAATCCTCTGTCGATCCACCATAGTCTTGATACACTCCTCCATACAACCAATCACTACCGTATTGACAACTCTGAATAGAACTACGTTGGGCTAGTGTCAAACTACACCAATTGATGCATAAGGCACTCTGGTGATCTCAAGTCTAAGGATCACATGCACCACCATTCATTAGAGAACTTGTTCCATAGACATTGGGGTTACCATCTATATGGAATCCTCTAGTGGGTCAGTCCAGCAAACTTGCCTACAGCAAGCACCCATGTGTTATACTAGGTTGTTGGTAAACAACCTTGACAAGTGAGATTAGTCACCGCCTTTCGACAAGGTAGTTTAACACTATGATAGCCTTACCGTATTATCTGCGTCCTTGGTCAAAATAATACTGGGGCTACATAAATTTCTATAAAGGCCACCATATGTGCTCATAGGGTTCTCACTATCAAGATTTGAAACACTTGATACTCACCGTCGCCACGGTTCTACCATCCTAAGGACATATATCAATACATGCAACTATGATTTACATAATATAGAAGATAATGTCTTTTATTGATTAACAAACATTATTACAAAAAGTCAATTCTACAATAATTGATTGGCTCAAGGGCACCTACTCCAAAAATCTCCCACTTGCACTATAGCCAATCATCCATGTATTTAACATCAAATGACCCAAGTGCCCATCGTGCTTCTACTGCAATAGAAATTTCAACAGTGGGTTAGTAGGTATTCTGCAAATCTGCACATTCTCTTTCTGATCGATCTCATAGATCAGATAAAATTAACTAAGTAAGTGTTTGGATTACTGGTGAGACCATGATTCCTCAGCCACAACAATGGCTCCATTGTTATCGCAATAGAACTTTACTAGATCAACAATGCTTGGAACTATATCAAGTTCAATAATGAACTTCTTGATCCAAACCGCCTACATGGTTGCATTAAATAATGTGATATACTTAGCATCAGATGTAAAATCTGCTGCAGTACTATGATTCAAGCTCTTCTAGCTCACTGTAGCTCTATTGAGACAAAATTTCAAGCGAAAATCATCTTTATCCGTTTGGAAAATACCATCACTATATCTTCTTACAGTGAGCTCATCTTTCCCTCCATGATCCAAGAACATATCCTTAGTCCTCTTCAGGTATTTAAGGTTGTTCATTGACACTCATCCAATGTCACTCACTTGGATCTGATTGATATCTTCTACAAGTGCTGAATGCACATGAGAGATCAATTTGAGTACATATCATCACATTGCTCCCTTGGATCCAATTAATATCTTCTGCAAGTGCTTAATGCACATAAGATATCAATTTGAGCATATAGCATGGTATCACTCAGTTGGATCCGACTGTCCACTACAAGTCGTTAATGCACATGAGACATCGATCCGAGCATATAAGATGGATCCATTTGCTGAAGCATGTGGGATCCTTTTCCTTCTATTTCCCTTGTCGTGTGATTTAGGACACATATCCTTACAGAGATAGACATCATGTACCATCAGAAGAAGAAATCCCTTCTTGGATTCTTCCATACTGAATCTATTCAATACATTATCTATGTACTTTGACTTAGGCTAAGCAACATACCCGATCAACCATGATAGATCTTTATTCTGAGAATGTAGGCTACTTCTCCTAAGTCCTTCATGGAGAAGCACTTGGATAACCAAGTCTTTACTGACTACAAGTTTAGTATATCATTCTCGATCAGAAGTATGTCATCAACATACATCACTAGGAATGTCATTGTGCTCACTTACTTTCTTGTAAACATGGGCCTTATCTTCGTTCTTGGTAAAAACTGAAGTATTTTACAGCTTCATTGAAATGAATGTTCTAGATCCTTGAAGCTTGCTTGAGTCCATAAATGGACCTCTGCAACTTGCATATCCTTTTAGCTTGCCTATGAAGAACGAAACCATCAGGTTGTGTCATGTACACATCCTCTTCAAGGTTTCCATTCAGGAAAGCCATTTTGACATTCATTTGCCAAATCTCATAGTCATTAGCTTGTCCATCGAGAATGAAACCATCGAGTTATGTCGTACCTCTTCAAGGTTTCCATTTAGAAAAGTCATTTTGACATCCATTTGCCAAATCTTATAGTCATTAGCTTGTCCATTGAGAATGAAACCATCGAGTTGTGCCGTATACACATCCTCTACAAGGTTTCCTTTCAGGAAATCCGTTTTGACATCTATTTGCAAATCTCACAGTCATTAGCTTGTCCAGTGAGAATGAAACCATCGGGCTGTGTCTATACATATCCTCTTCAAGGTTTTCATCCAGAAAAGCAGTTATGACATCCATTTGCCAAATTTCACAATCATGATATGCAGCAATCGCAAGCATAATCTAGATGAATCTGATCATGGCAACTGGCAAAAAGGTTTCTTCATAGTCAATAGCATAAATTTTGTATGAAACCTTTGGCAACCAATCGTGCCTTATAGGTATGCACCTTGACATCCATGTCAGTCTTCTTCTTGAAGACCCATTTATGCCTAATGGGTTTTACCCCTTCAGGTGAATCCACTAGAAACCATGACTGGTTCTGGTACATGGAGTCCATCTTAGATTTCATGGCTTTAAGCCATTTAACGTAATCTGGATCCGATATAGCTTCACGCCAGGCTCTAGGTTCATTTTCTTAGTAAATCATTACGTAACCACGTTGAGTCATGAGAAAACCATATCTTTTGGGCTCACGACTTACTCTCGCAGATCTACATAGCTTCTGTGCTACCTGAGGTGGTTTACTTTAATCCATAAATTATGAAGTAACCTCCTCCCGATGCTCAACCACCTCCTGTGGCACATCATCCCGTCCTTTGTCTAATGTATCTTGTGGTTCTAAAACTTCATCAAGTTCTACTTTTCTCCTACTAGTACTTCTTAAAAAAATTATTTTCTAAGAAGACACTAGTACGAGCGACAAAAAGTTTTGTGCTCTTTTGTATGGTAGAAATAGTATCATTTAGTCTCCTCATGATACCTTTACAGACATACAAAATTTAATCCTTCGCAAATGCACGAGTTGCAATTGCAAAATAGTGCATGAGTAAGGGTCGGTCCCATAGAGACTGAAGCTACTCTCGCGATCCTAGTAACTATGCCTTGATGAAAACAAAAAGAATTGAAATAAAGAAAAACACATAAACAACATTAAAGTAAATCTAAATCTAACTATATACAAAGAATCCTAGGGCTCTAACTCCATCATAATTATCAAGCTACATGTTCATCATCGAACTATCATTCTCCAAACTCCATTCTAAGGTTCTTAGATCATTGGGTTCAACCTAGTACTTTCATCATTCAAACTAGCTAGTGGGTGTAGCCTAGTCTAAACAACGAAGGAACCAATTTGCATAGACACAAATCATCCATTCACAAAGCTAATCAAGATAGGCACGACGTCTCTTGTTTTTAAGGTATTACTACAGCCATTTGGAATAACCTAGTGTTTCCATCAACTAAACTAGCTAGTGGCATGTAGCCTAGTCTAGTAATGAAAACCCATTAAGCGCAAGACAATCTTAAAGTCAATAACCAATCTATACTTGGGCAGGGCTACAAATCAATCATTCCATACCCAATTGTGTCTCATACAATCAATCAACTACGATCAAGGTTGATCAGGCCCTAATATCAACTAAAGATTGAATTAAATGCAATGAATGAATCTAGAACATAATATAATGGATCAAACAAATAGATTAAAAATAAAACACAAGCTTTCAATTAGATTACATCAAATCCCTAGAAAACAAAATACAACATAAAGGAAAAGAAACAACAACACCTAGAACCATAATCATGAAGAACAAAGGAGGAGGAGAGGAAAAGAACCTCCTCTCCTCTCCAAGCTCCACCTTTCCAAGAAGCCCCAAATGTATTCTCTCCCTAAAATGTATATGTAAAAACTAAAAACACCGTAAAAACATACTAAAGCTACCTTTATATCGTGTTTATGAAAAATGGTAAACTTGTAAATATTGGTCGTTGAAATTAGGGTCCGAAATGTGACATTTTTACATTATGCGCGATTTGCACCACGGCTCAAAGTTTTTGTTGCAGCTCATTTTAATTGCGCCGCGACTCAAATAAATTGGACCGCAGATCAATTTGGATTTCGTCGACTTTATGCCGCGGCTTAGAAAAGTGTGTTGCGGCTCAATTTTTGTTTCGTTGTTTTCACGCCGTACCTCAAAAAAGTGTGTTATGGCTCAAATGCAGAATTTCACCCTTTTTTTTTTGCTCGCCTTGATTTATCCGTACTCGACGGGTCTAGTATATCTAAACACCAACACAAGCATGAATAATCCATCTTTTTGCACCTGAATACCTAAAAACATAACAAAAACTCGTGATTCTGGGAGATAACAAAACAAGCATGGAAATGCATCCTAAATAATGCGTTAAAACTTGAATTTCTTATAATTTCACACCCAAATCACAAAATAAATCTGCATTTTCAACACTCAAGGCATCCATTTCAAGCCACACTTTTGCAAATTCTGGCCTTTTGCCCAATCTGGTTATATTATCCATATAAAGGGGGGATCCTACAACAGTCACAATATTGCTTAATCCCTTAGGGGTAGAACATCGCAATATGTCATCAAGGGTAGTTTTGAAGATTATGTATTCCAAGATGGATTTTTTTTAAAAGGCAACAAGCTATGTGTGCCTCATGGGAGTTTTAGAGTTTTTCTTTGAGAGAAGTGCATGGAGGATGGCTTGCGAGTCACTTTGGAGTTACCAAAACAGCGGAAGTTCTTAGGGAGCATTTCTATTGGGCAAAGATGCTTGGGGATGTGCAAACCATGGTGGCTAGATGTGGAGTTTGTCATAGAGCCAAGAGCCATTTCAAGCCAGGGGTATACACTTCATTGCCGATTCCTAAGCAACCTTGGGAAAACCTTAGCATGGACTTCATTGCAGCCTTGACGAGAACTCAAAGAGGTAAGGATTTTGTATGGTTGTTATTGATAGATTCTCTAAAATGGCACATTTTATTGCACGCAACAAGACCAATGATGCATCACATGTGGCTGAGTTTTTTTTTTTTCAAAGAGATTGTGAGGTTGCATGGTGTTCCAAGAAGCATTGTGTCAAATGTTAGTAAATCGATGAATAGAGGTAGCAGAAAAACAAAAAAAATTGCCCATCGATTACTTTGATTCGCCAAGATTAGGGTTTGATATATATATTTAACATGCTTAAATTGAAACAATAAAGATCAATGCAAGGATTAGAAATCTTACGCACGTTTGGAGGCTCCTTCAAGTGTTCTGAATTTACTTCGCTACCGATTCAACGTAGAATCACATGAACAATGATCCACATGAAGACAATTCGAAGAACCAACTTTGGTTTTGCTAGAACAATAGGATGGCTTAAAAAATCAAAAGCCTTTAAGAATTAAGAAGAGAAAATTTCTCTTCAATCTCATGAAGAGGACGTGAGGGAGAGAATAGGTAAGGTTGGCTGAATTTTCAATTGAATAATAGTATTATGTTTTTACTCAAGTTGCACTTATATAGTGCAAGAGCTAAATCCTATTCCTATATGGAATAGACATGGGCTCCAACCCTAATCCACCCTTGTAACCAGACACCCTTTAATTGGTATTTCAAATTTTAATTAATTATTATTATAAGTCAATTCAATTAATATAAAAAATATATATTAACATTTAATTAATAATGATAATTCATTTAAATATATGCGTGCATATATTTAAATATAATCTCACTAATTTAATTTTAATATTAAATTAAATACAAGCAACAACCTCAGCAAATTTAATTGCACTGTGAGATTACCAAATTACCCTTTCATCCTAAAAGACGAAAATATCCCTTGTACAAACTGATTCTTAAATATTCTTCTAAGTGTGTGGCTTGTAGGCTCCTCATCATATTGACAGTGAGTAGTATTGTGATTAACACCAATTAATCATCTCACTACACACAAACCAAGATTGACCCTTAGCAAGGCATCATGGCCACCTGATAGATTTGAATTCAGCGAAATAGCTACTTATCAACGATATGGTTACCATGCAATCAAATCCTTTCATCATCTGTTATCTCATTGAGACTGAGATATAGAAATAGCATCAACCTCAGTTACTCTCGATGTGTTTGTATTCAGTTACTAGACCAATGACCAGAACAATAAATTTGATTAGGCAACAACTCAATCCCACTATGGCCACAACTTTAGTGCCATTGCCATATACTGAATCGCGCCATGAGATAACTTCTCCTATACTCGAGAGTGATGAATCCTCTATCTATCCACCATAGTCTTGATACACTCCTCGATGTAGCCAATCAATATCGTATTGATAGCTCTAAATAGAACTATGTTAGGCTAGTGTCAAACTACACCAATCGGTGCGCAAGGCGCTCTGGTGATCTCAAGTCTAAGGATTACATGTATCACCATTCATTAAAGAATTTAATCCACAGATACTAGGGTTACCATCTACATGGAATCCTCTTGTGGGTTAGTCTAGTGAACTTGCCTACAGTAAACACCCATGTTTTGCACCAGGTTATCGGCAAACAACCTTGACAAGTGAGATCAGTCACTACCTTTTGACAGAGTTTTTCAACACTATGATAGCCTTACAGTATTATCTATGTCCTTAGTTAGAATAATATTGGGGCTACAGATATTTCTAGAATGGCCACCATATGTGATCATAGGATTCTCACTATCAAGATTTGAAAAATTTGATACCCTCGTCATGGTTCTACCATCCTAAGGACAAATATCAATGCATACAATTATGATTGACATGATATAGTAGAAAACGCCTTTTATTGATTAATAAACATTATTACAAAGAGTTAATTCTACAATAATTGATTGGCTCTAGGGCGCCTACTCCAACAATCTCCCACTTGCACTATAGCCAATCATTCATGTATTTAACATAGAATGCCCCTAAGTGCCCATCATGCTTCTGCTACAAAAGAAACTTTAATAGTAGGTTGGTAGGTATTCTACAAATCTGTACGTCCCCTTTTTGATCGATCTCTTAGATTAGATTGGATCAACTAAGTAAGTGTTTGGATTACTGGTGAGATCGTGATTCCTTAGACACAGCAATGTCTCCATTATTGTCACAGTAGAACTTTACTAGATCAGCAATGCTTGGAACCGCATCAAGTTCAGTAATGACCTTTTTGATCTGAACCGCCTACGCGACTACATTAAATAATGCGATATACTTAGCATTAGTTGTAGAATCCGCTGCAGTACCTTGCCTCGAGCTCTTCCATCTCACTATAGCTCTATTAAGATAAAATACAAACTTGGATAGCAAGCGAAAATCATCTTTATCCGTTTGGAAACTAACATCACTGTATCCTCTTATAGTGAGCTCATCTTCCCCTTCATAAACCAAGAACATATCCTTAGTCTGTTTCAGGTACTTAAGGATGTCCTTAACACTCATCTAGTGTTGCTCATTTGGATCTGATTGATATCTTCTACAAGTGCTGAATGCACATAAGACACCAACCTGAGTACATAACATCACATTGCTCACTTAGATCTGATTGATATCTATTATAAGTGCTTAATGCACATGAGATATCAGTTTGAGCATACAATATGGTATCGCTCACTTGGATTCGATCGATATCTGCTACAAGTGCTTAATGCATGTAAGACATCAATCTGAGCATACAAGATGGATCCAATTGCTAACGCATATGGGATCCTCTTCATTCTATCTCTCTCATCATGTGTTTTAGGACACATATCCTTAGAATGATAGACACCATGTAACATTGGAAGAAATCCCTCCTTGGATTCTTCCATACTAAATCTCTTCAATGCCTTGTCTATGTGTGCACTCTGACTTAAGCTATGAAACCTACCCGATGTATCTCGATAGATCTTGATTTCGAGGATGTAGGTTGCTTCTCTTAAGTACTTCATGGAGAAGCACTTGGATAACTAAGTCTTTACCGACTACAAATTTTGTATATCATTCCCGATCAGAAGTATTGTTAGAGTAGGTTGCCTAAAGCCAATCAATTATTGTAAATTGATTCTGTAATAAATGTTTATTTATCAATAAAAGGCATATTCTTCTATATCGTGTATGTAATGATATATGTCCTTAAGATGGTAGAACCATGACGAGGGTGTCAAGTGTTTCAAATCTTGATAAAGAGAACCCTATGATCACATATGGTAGCCATTCTAGAAACATCCATAGTCCTAGTATTATTCTGACAAAGGACATAGATAATACGATAAGGCTATCATAGTGTTGAACGACCCTATCAAAAGGCAGTGACTGATCTCACTTGTCAAGGTTGTTTGCCAACAACCTAGTGTAACGCATAGGTGCTTGCTAGAGGTAAATTCACTGGACAGACCCACCAGAGGATTTCATATGGATGGTAACCCCAATGTTTATGGAATAAATCCTCTAATGGATGGTGGTGCATGTGGTCCTTAGATTTGAGATCACCAGAGCACCTTGTGCACCAATTAGTGTAGTTTGACACTAGCCCAACATAGTTATATTAAGAGCTATCAATATGGTAGTGATTGGCTACATTGTGAAGTGTATCGAGACTATGGTGGATGGACAAAGGATTCATCACTCTTGGGTATGGGAAATGACAACGACACTAAATCTGTAGCCATAGTAGGATTGAGTTGTTGCTCAATCCAATTTGATATTCCTGTCATTGGTCTAGTAACTGAATACAAATATGTCGAGGATATTTGAGGTTGACATTATTTTTGTACCCCAGTCTCGATGAGATAACAGTTGATGAAAGGATTTGATTGCACAGTAACCATATTGTTGACAGGCTACGGTTTCACTGAATCTGAATCTATCGGGTGGCCATGATGCCTTGTTAGGGGCCAATCTTGGTCCGTATATCGTGAGATGATTAATTGGTGTTAATCGCGATACTACACACTGTCGATATGATGAGGAGCATACAACTCACACACTTAGAAAACAATTTAAGAATCAATTTGTGAGAAGGGTATTTTCGTCTTTCAAGATGAAATATATTTTGGTAATCTCACAGTGTAATTAAATTTGCTAAGGTTGTTGCCTGTATTTAATTTGATATTAAAATTAAATACGTGCGATTATATTTAAATATATGTACGCATATATTTAAATGAATTATTATTATTAATTAAATGTTAATATATTATTATATATTAATTGATTTTAATTATAATAATAATTAATTAATTTAAAATACCAATTACATGGTGTTTGGTTGCAAGGATGAACTAGGGTTGGAGTCCATGGCTATTCCTAAGTGGAATAGGGTTTTAATTGTTGCACTATATAAGTGCAACTTAAAATTAAAACAATAGAGATATTTATTCAATTAAAAACCCTAGCCACCAAAAAGGTTCTCTCTCTCTCTCTCTCTCTCTCTCTCTCTCGTTTTCACTATTTAGTAAAAGGAAAGATTTTTCTTTGTGTTTTTCTTGATTCTTAAAGCCCTTGATTGTTCTCGCAAAATAATCAAGGGTTCTGTGGATTTCTGTGAGTGCGATCCTACATTGGATCGATCAGTGAACAAAATGTTAGCATGTGATCGGGTTTACGCAGCGGAAAAGCACAGTTTTAAAAAAAATAAAAACCGATCATATGCTTAATCCCAAATCTGGGTACAGATTATAGGTTTAAAATTTTTTTCATTACAACAATATAGAAAATCCATACAATGATTCAGAATGCTTACACATGTTTGGAGGCTCCTATGAATATCTCTGATTACGCTCATGAATACTTTTCACAGCACTGTTCATCGACTACTATTCATCGACACTGTTCACGTGATTCTTCACTAATCGATCCAAAGCAGGATCACACTCACGGAAATCCACACGAAGACAATCCGCTGAACCCTTGATTATTTTGCTAGAACAATCAATGGGCTTCAAGAGTCAAGAAAGAAGACAAGAAAACTTTTCTCTTTCACTCAAGAGTGAAACATGAGAGAGAGAGTAAAAGGGTGGCTAGGGTTTTTAATTTTATTGAATGAATCAATTCACTTATGTTTTAATTTTAAGTTGCACTTATATAGTGCAACGAAATAAAACCCTATTCCACTTAAGAATAGCCATGGGCTCCAACCCTAGTTCACCCTTGCAACCAAATACCCCCTTTATGGTATTTTAATTAATTAATTATTATTATTAAAATCAATTAATATATATAAAATATATTAACATTTAATTAATAATAATAATTCATTTAAATATATACAGAGATATATGTAAATATAATCTCACTAATTTAATTTTAATATTAAAATTAAATACAGGCAACAACCCCAGCAAATTTAATAGCATGTGAGATTACCAAAATACCCTTTCATCCTAAAAGACGAAAATACCCTTCTCACAAATTGATTCTTAAATTATCTTCTAAGTGTGTAACCCATAGGCTCCTCATCATATCGACAGTGTGTAGTATCGCGATTAACACCAATTAATCATCTCACTACACGCAAACCAAGATCGGCACCTAGTAAGACATCATGGTCACCCAATAGATTCAGATTCAGCGAAACCACAACCTATCAACGGTATGGTTACCGTGCAATCCAATCCTTTCATCATTTGTTATCTCATCGAGACTGAGGTACATAAATAGTGTAAACCTCAAATATCCTCGACATGTTTGTATTCAGTTAATGGACGATTGACCAGAATAATAAATTGGATTGAGCATCAACTCAATCCCACTGTGGCCACAGATTTAATGTCATTGTCATTTACTGAATTACCCAGTGAGATAACTTCTCCGTACCCAAGAATGATGACTCCTTTGTCGATCCACCATAGTCTCGATACACTTCTCAATGTAGCCAATCACTACCGTATTGATAGCTCTTAATAGAATTATGTTGGGTTACTGTCAAACTACACCAATTGGTGCATAAGGAGCTCCGTTGATCTCAAGTCTAAGGATCACATGTACCACCATCCGTTAGAGAATTTATTCCATAGACACTCGGGTTACCATCCATATGGAATCCTCTGGTGGGTCTGTCCAGTGAACTTGCCTCTAGCAAGCACCCATGCGTTGCACCAGGTTGTTGGCAAACAACCTTGACAAGTGAGATCAGTCACTGCCTTTCGACAGGGTCATTTAACACTATAATAGCTTTACCATATTATTTGTGTCCTTGGTCAGAATAATACTGGAGCTACGGACGTTTCTAGAATGGCCACCATATGTGATCATAGGGTTCTCACTATCAAGATTTGAAATACTTGATACTCTCGTCATGGTTCTACCATCCTAAGGACATATTCATTACATATAACTATGATTTACACGATATAGAAGAATATGCCTTTTATTGATAAATAAACATTTATTACAGAATCAATCTTATAATAACTGATTGGCTCTAGGGCACCTACTCTAACGCAGTATCTGGTGAACACTGTCAATGAATAGTAGCCAGTGAACAGTGTTCATTAGCGAAGTCAGAGATATTCGGAGGAGCCTCCAAACGTCGGTATGAACTAAATCCTTGTGTGGATTTGTTTTTATATAGATTTTATTTTACGTTTTAGTTTATGCATGTGAACAACACAATCTGTGCCTAGATTTTTGGGTTATGTAAGTGATCTTCTTCATTTTAAAATTTTTGTTTTTCCACTGCGTGAACCTGATCACTTACTTACAAGTATGTCGTCGACATACAACACCAGGAATGCCATTGTGCTCTAACTTACTTTCTTGTAAACACAAGGCTCATCTTCGTTCTTAATAAAACTGAATTCTTTTACGACTTCATCAAAACGAATGTTCTAGCTCCTTGATGCTTGCTTGAGTCCATAAATGGAGCTCTACAACTTGCATACCTTATCAACTTGCCCATCAAGAACGAAACCATCGGGTTGTGCCATACACACATCGTCTTCAAGGTATCCATTTAGGAAAGCCATTTTGACATCCATTTTCCAAATCTCATAGTCATGATATGCTGCAATCACAAGCATAATCTAGATGGATTTAATCATGGCAACTGGTGAAAAAGTTTCTTCATAGTTAATACCATGAATTTGTTTGGAACCTTTGGCAACCAGTCGTGCCTTATATGTATGCACCATGCCATCCATGTCAATCTTCTTCTTGAAGACCCATTTACACCCTATAGGTTTTACCCCTTTAGGTGGATCCACCAAAGACCATACTTGGTTCTAGTACATGGAATCCATCTCGGATTTCATGGCTTTAAGCCATTTAATGGAATCTGGATCCGATATAATGTCTTCGTAGGTTCTGGGTTCATTGTCTTGGTAGACCAGTACGTCACCATGTTGAGTCATGAGAAAACCATATCTCTCAGGCTCACTCTGTACTCTTCTAGATCTACGTAGCTCCTGCACTACTTGAGATGGTTCACTTTGATCCACAGATTGTTGAGTGACCTCCTCACGATGTTCAACCACTTCCTGTGGCACATCTTCCTATCTTTTGTCTAATATATCTTGTGGTTCTAGAACTTCATCGACTTCTACTTTTTTCCCACTAGTACTTCTCAGAAAAAATTCAGTTTCTAAGAAGACACCAGTACGAGTAACAAAAAAATATGCTCTCTTCTGGATGGTAGAAATAGAATCCTTTGGTCTCCTTGGGATACCCCACAAAAATACATTTGCAGGATTTCTAGCCTAGCTTTTTTGAAGTAAATTTCTCGATATAAGCTTCATAACCCTAAATCCTTAGATAAGACAAGTTGGGCTTTTGCCCACTCCATTGTTCATATGGAGTCTTATCTACAGACCTTGACGACACACAGTTCAATACGTGAGTTGTAGTCTCTGGGGCATAACCCCAGAATTATGTGGGCAAATCATTAAAACTCATCATGGACCTTACCATTTCAAGTAAAGTCTTATTCCTTCTTTCAAACACACCATTATGTTGGGTTGTATATGGAGAGGTGAGTTTTGATACTATCCCACATTCCTTTAGGTATGTTTAACTCAACTTGCCACACTTGTCAAAGTTGCTATTTTGAGAATATACTTATTGTCTATTTTAAGAACATATTATTATGAAATAGTTCCATAAAGAATATCTTTTATGCTTAAGGACAACAAACCATTAGTAAAGTAATATTCTCACTTATCCTAAGTGGACACAGAAATATAATTTCTAGAAACTGAAGAAATATCATAATAATCCACAAGTTCCAAATAATAAGTCCATAGGCAATATCAAACGATAGGATCCTATAGCAAATGCAGCATCACATGCTCCATTTCCAACTGGTAGGTCCACCTCTCCTTCAGCAAGCAATCTACTCTGCCATAATCCCTACACATCAGAACGAATGTGAGTACCACATCTTGTGTTAATGACCCAAGATGTTGATAGGAGAAGTAAATCTTAATTAAGAACGTACTTGACAAAAAAGTAACATTCTTCTTCCTTTTTGTGAGGAAGGCCTTGCAATGTTTCTTCTAGAGACTGGGATTCCACAGTGAGGACAAACACCCTTCCTATCTACAAAAGTTTCTTCCGACAACTTCTGAGCCTTTTCCTTCTCACTTGAGTTAGCTTCAACCAACGTCAATGTTTCTGACATTTTCATACTTGACTCAGTAGCCTTCAACATATCTAGAAACTCGGAAAGGGTATTCTTCTTATCATCCTCAATGAAGTCAAAGACAAATTGAGAGTAAGAATCTGGCAATGACTATAATATTAGGTCTATGGCAAAACCCTCATTAAGTCTGCATCCCAAAATCTCAAGCTTGTTCAAATACTTGGTCAACTTGAGTATATGATTGCCAATTTTAGTACCCTCTTCCATATTGTATCTGAACAGTGACTGAGACACCATATGCTTCTCATTTCTCTGAAAAGAATAAAGAATAGAAGCTAAGTCCATATTCTAGCACTACTGTCACAGTAATGGTGTCATTGATGCAAGCACAATGTATCTCGTCATTTCTGCTTTTGCATGATGTGTATGCTTCATATATACATAACCAGTCTCATTGATAGAACTATCAACAAGTGCAGAATAAGTGAATCTACAAGTGCAGAATAAGTAAACGTTATTACAATGTTTATTATTATTATTATTATTTAATAAGGCCTTTTATTAAAAAATTGCTTCCACTATTTTCCTCAAGCCAATAGCCCTCACTATTAACTCGGGAAAACCTATTGGCTCTCCTAGTAGACTGAGATCCCATCTAGCACATTTCAAACCTTCGCTTTGGCGAACAAGCCAAAATAGGTTTATTAGGCAGGCCAACAAACTTAATCCACACCAGTTGATAGCTCCCACTACCAACCTTAAATGTGAAACAAGCCAACAAGCCAATCACACAATTCAATGGCCTAGCCATCATCCTCAAGTATGATTCTCAGTATCAGTGGAGTGGACACTACATGTCGCCACATACATACAAGTCATGATGATGGACGGGAGGGTTTTTATTTTATGTCTCACCAGTTTTATATTTAATAGCATGTTATAGTCATAACATACACCCTTAGCATGCATTCTATGCATTTAAGGAAACATGCCAGTACATGGCCTAACTAAAACTGATTTCTGATGCATTGTAACTACAACATGCAATGTATAGCAAGTGCACTAGTTGCACAAAGTAATAAAGTGATAAGTAAAGTATCGTTCCCATGAGGATTGTTGTTAAGCACTGATTTTCCTAATTATTGACAGCTTGGAGAGAACGAAAATGTTTGGATTAGCGGAAGAATTTAAGCTAAAACGAAAACAAAATTTACTACGTACTTAAAAGGCTAATTAATGATAGTAAAACTAAATTGAGATAAAATATCAATTAAACCAAACGGTTAGGGTTTTGATTTCACTAGGATTCTATGAATTAATCTACGAATTATGCTACCTCTACGCTCACATGCACGGATTATAAATCGATCTCCCTAATGTGTAAGACATGCCTTCTCAGGCTATGTTTTCCTACTTTTCCCTATTAAGCTTCCACACCTAACAATTTGAAGATTAATAGATCCAAGTTCGTTAAGCTAATGGAATCCTCAATTGATTTCATTGATTCTCAAACCTATCTCTAGCGTTTGATACAACAATGGTGATTACCCTAAGAAGCTCATACATGATTCATTTCTCAATCTCATCATGTTCAACAAATAAATTCAATAAAAACAAGAATAATCACATAATCCATGCAATAGAATGTAAAAGCAACAATAATCTATTGATTAACCATAGAAATCCTAATTACATCAAAACCCTAACCTAAAGTGAGTTAGTTCATAATGAAATTAAAACAAATCGAATTAAAAACAGTAAACATAGCATTCAACAAGTTGGAATAAAGAAAGAGAATAAAAAACTTCCCTATTTGATGAATCCCAAAGAGTTCAATCTCAAATCCCCTCAAATCTTCTCTCTTTTCTCCCAAAATGTCAAAATTCCCAATAATAAGATTAAGTTTTCTTTATATAGTCGATCCAAAAACCTAAAACTTTCGCCTTAAAACAAAACTGTGCATTTTAATAAAAACTGGACTTTGCAAACTTTGCTGCAGCGAAGAATAAACTTCCCCGCGGCAATGAATTCCAGAGAGCTTATCCCCGCGACGAAGAAAGAACTTATCCACGGTGAAATGTTCTGAACCATTCTTGAAATTACGGAATTACCCTCCGCTTGCTTGCTTGTGTGAATCTTCAATCTTTGGTGCTCTCTAATAGGACCAAGCTTCATAGTGCTTCAAATCCACGTCAGAATTTCCCCGAATCTTGAGATTTGCTTGCTTCCGGGTCCAGAAACTCAATTCTGCTCTTTATTTGCTCAAAGTGCACGTTTCGCCTGAAACATAAAACATATGAAATTAAGTTGCAATTAAGGAAAAAACGACATAAGAAGTATCCAAAATTCGACCAAAAAGCCTCAACTAAACAGCATAATCCTCGAATTATCAAATACCCCCAAACTTAAGACATGCTTGTCCCTGAGCATCAGGTACAAAACACAACTAAAAGAAGAACAACTAACAAACAAAAACACAACACAACAAAATTGAAAATGAAATGAGAAAAATTAGACTCAAACTCAAACACAAAGAACTACCTAGAATTTATACAAGTCTAAAAAATTGTTGAAACATTATTACTGGAAAATGCTCAACACTCTAAGAAGTTATAAGTTGAATTGACTATCATTCTCTATTGATCCCTTGAGTAGGTAATCCCTAATTTAGTCCACATTCTGACTTCCTGGATTATTTTATGCAAAAATGTAAAGTTTATCAAATGGTGGCAGACTCCATAAGCCTAAGTATCGAACTACTCTCCACTAATGAGGATTAGACATCACTAATGATCAAAAGGTCTTTATAGGCTTGTAACGTTAGGCTCGGTTAGTGGGCTTCAAAGAAAAGGAAAAGATAAACAAAACAAGAGAACTAGATTACCTTTAAGCAAACACTAAGAACAACATAATAAACAAAACAAGAGGACTAGATTACCTTTAAACAAACACTAAGAACAACATCAATTACCACTTTCTTTTTCAACTACCGCTCAAGGTGTCAACCATTTTATAAATTTCAAACATGTGTAATTCTTTTTTTTTTTCTTTAAAAAAAAAAAAACAACAATAAACAATTTATTGAGGTCAATTACCCCCTTATTCTTGCCCTTTTTGCGACCCCCAAACTTATTATTTTGGTTCATCAACATCTCACAAAACTCTACAAGTTCTTTTATGTTTGCATTAGGTTTAGAATTCTCTTAAAGATCGTGATACATGTTTAGGGTGAAGTGCTCGGGCAATTTTTGGTTGCACAAGAAGAATAGGATAGTGATGATTTCATAAAGCTCAAATGGATGACTAGGGAAAATTTTTCATGGTCGGCTGGAAAGGCTCAAATGTTCCGAAAAACTGTAACGGACCGCCTGGCTTTAACACCCTGACTGGCCCGGCCATGGAGTTCACACAACTCCCTACGTGGCAGGTACTGTCCCCCCCCCCCCCCCCCCCCAACCCCCCCTTAAGGGATTTCTTCACCTCCCGCATGGCTCGAACCCATGCCTAAGAGGCTATAGGCAAATGGGAAGCACCATGAGTACCATCAGACTAGCTAGTCTGATGGTACTCATGGTGCTTCCCATTTGCCTATAGCCCCTTGGGCATGGGTTCGAGCCATGGGGGAGGCAAAGAAATCCCTTAAAAAGGGGGGAGGGGACAATACCTGCCACGTAAGGAGCTGTGTAAACTCCGTGGCCTGGCCGGGCCAGTCAGGGTGTCAGAGCCAGGCGGTCCATTACATAAAAAGGCGCCTTTTTATGTAATGGCCCTACACAAGTGGCCAGCCATGATCACATAGCATGGCAGGATATCTTTGTCTCTCCCCCCCCCCCCCCCCCTTAAGGAGATTTCTTTCGCCTCCCTCACCATTCAAACTCAAGACCAAGGGGCTATTGTCAATTGGAAAGCATGGTGAGTACCATCAGGCTAGCGCCTTTTTATGTAACGGCCCCACACAGGTAGCCGGCCATGATCACACAGCATGGCAGCATATCTCTCCCCCCTTTAAGGAGATTTCTTTCGCCTCCCTCACCATTCGACCCCAAGACCAAGGGGCTATAGTCAATTGGGAAGCATGGTGAGTACCATCAGGCTAGCTATAGCCCCTTGGTCTTGGGTTCGAATGGTAAGGGAGGCGAAAGAAATCTCCTTAAGAGGGGGAGAGATATCCTGCCATGCTGTGTGATCATGGCCAACTACCTGTGTGAGAATGTATTAAAAACTTTCTACTTAATACAAAACATCATAGTTGGTGGACAGTGGTGCCAATACTCTCCGCTCCTCGACGTCCATCTGACTGCTGCTTCTATTTCCTGCAAAACAGAGAAGAACAACGGGGTGAGCACAACAATGCTTAGTAAGTAAATCCTCTACTACCTGTCCCCGCAACTTACTGTTTGGTTCTTTCCTTAATTTACCATTCTTCTATTTCTAATTCTCACTGTTTTTCTCTCTCTTTCTAATACTTTTATTCTCCTTTAACTCTGTTCTGCTCTTTTTTATTCTTTCTTTCTCTCTGTTCTTATTCTCTTTTCTCCTTCTCTTATTCTTACTCACCATGAAGGAAAATCATGGTTCTCTCTTATTCTCATCATACTCACCATGAAGGAAAATCATGGTTTTCTCTTATTCTCATCATACTCACCATGAAGGAAAATCATGGTTCTTTCTCTTATTCTCATCATACTCACCATGAAGGAAAATCATGGTTCTTTCTCTTATTCTCATCATACTCACCATGAAGGAAAATCATGGTTTTCTCTTATTCTCATCATACTCACCATGAAGGAAAATCATGGTGCATGACTGTATGAGTTGTACATGTAATTAATACAAAAGAATTGCATGTTTCTTTCTTCTACTCTTGATTCTTACTGGCTCGAACTCTCTCATTCTTTCGAATACTCTCTCTTTCTATCTCACTCCTTCTCAAGCTTTCTCAAGCTTTCTTATTCTTTAATTCTCTCTATTATCTCTTTCTCATTTCTCATAATTCATTTCTACTAACTCGCTCTTTGAATGTCATGGCCCCATCTTACCGGAGGCACGGCCGGGACTTCTCCCACTCTACGTGACTTCTACTAATGCTCTTTCTGTTTCTGTTTCTCAGATTCCTTGCTATACACCCTCTGGTGTATGTCACGGCCTCATCTTACCGGAGGCACGGCCAGGAACTCAACCCACTCTTTGTGACTTTAGTCTTTTTCTCTTTCTATTCCTTTGTTTCTCATTCTTACTCATTGGAATGTCACGGCTTCATCTGACCAGAGGCACGGCTGGGCAGTACCACTCTGCATGACTTCTACTCATTTCCCTACCGATCGGATTTGGTCATGCATGGATTCGGAACCCTTGGCCACGTAAGTGTCTTCTCTCTCTCTTTTTGAATGTCATGGCCCCATCTTACCGGAGGCACGGCTGGAACCTCATGATCCACTCTTTGTGATGGTCACGGCCTCATTTGACCGAAGGCATGGCTGGAGATCACAAAGCACCCACTCTCATGACTTCACTCATCACTCACGGGTTCCCCATTGCACAACCTACTTTATTCTCTTCTTTTACTCTTAGAGTAGTTATTCACAAAGATCTCTACTCTTGCTCAAGCTAATACTCATCTCTTTCTCAAGCTAGTACTCATAATATAGCTTAACTCTTAGAGTAGTTTATTCACAAAGATCTCTATTCTTGCTCAAGCTAATATTCATCTCTTTCTCAAGCTAGTACTCATAGTATAGCTTAACTCTTAGAGTAGTTTATTCACAAAGATCTCTATTCTTGCTCAAGCTATTTCTCAATGCATATGGATGGCTCATGCTCATTAATGCACTCAAGAAATGCCAACATGCAATGTTGCAAGAATTATGGTTCTCTACTCATACTCATGCTTCTCTTAGGCATTTCATCAAACAACTCATGTGCATACAAAAACTCTACTTTATTGAGAACTCTATTTCTCTCTTAGGCCATCCCAAAATGGGAGGAAATTCTCTTGCATAATCTCATTCCCTGTAAAAGAAACACACTCCCAAAAATCTACTCCAACCTCTTCCAATCTCAATCAAACTCAACTCATCATCATGCAAGTAGAACACTTCTCATAACTCAAATATATTCACAATCAACATAAATAACTACTCATATCATCTCAATCTCTACACAAGCATAATATAAACATGCATAAAGAAATCTCTACTCATTAGATTCCTTAAATCTCAACTTGAGTTGGATTTACTTACCTCATACTTGAGTAGTCTCCACTAAAGCTCTCTACTATTGTTGGACCATAGCTTTCCCTTATTTCCTAAGCATAAACTTAGTAAGAACTTGACCCTTACATAAATAAAACTCATATCTAGAGTAGGGATTCTTACCTCTTCTTGCTTAGTATCACTTCTTTGTCAAATTCCAACTCAAAACTCTCAAAAATCCCTTAGAAAATTGAGTGAGAAATTGAGAGAAAAATGAGGGATGAAGAGGCGGTGGAAATGGGTGAAATGAAGGGGTTTAGAGAACTCAACCCTTATTAGCTCATATGATATACACTTTTTCCCATTTTGCCCTTACTCTTTCTTGAAAATTCCACCTTTATGCTTTAATTCTTTACAAACTCACCCCCATCTTACACTATTCTCCATAAAATTTTCTAACATTTTACTCCTCACTTTTCCTACTAATTAGGGGTAGAAAGGTCATTTTACCCCTATGGAGAATTCTCTAGAAACCTCAAGAAACTTTTTTGTCGTCTCGTTGCCACGGCGAAGAACTTTCCGTCGCCCCGGTGAAACAGTCCAGAACCAACACCGCTAAACACAAAGCCAATATCGCCGCGACGAAGCTTCTTCCTTGCCCCGGCGAAGGCTGCAACTCCAAAATCTACCAAGTCTTGATCAATTCCATGGTAAACACTCAACCAAACCCAAAACATAAACTCAACCAAGGCCAACCAAACAACATGAACAATATACAAACTCATTTAGGAGCAATTTAGTAACCCTTTAGGCCATACCATAAACAATGGCTATGCATCCCAAGTGGGGCGTTACAAAAACTGCCTAAATCATTTCCTAAAAAATAATGCCTATTCCTAGCATTTCGCCTCAAGCACTTTTCAACTAGGTTCTAGAGTCCACCAACATTATCAAGACTTCACCTAACCACATAAAATATTTCTAAGCATGTCGAAAAAATGAAAATGGTGGTTGAACCACTCAACAAACCTCAAGCTAAATCAAGTCAACCAACCTAAACTTGAAGCAATGCTTAACATTTTCCATAAATAAAATCCCAACAATCTGTAACACCCACTTGAGGTACGTAGCTCATGTTTGTTCATTTTTCCCTTAATGTTGATTGTTTGCCCTTAGTTAAGCTTGTATGGTGTTAGATTGCATGATTGGCCTTAATTGAAGAAGTTTGGTGGTGTGGTTGCCCTGAAATTGGTGAAGACTTGGCGAAAATTTGAGTTACAGACTTCGCCGGGGCAAAGAAGAAGCTTCACCGCGGTGACTGATAAGAGTGTAATTTATATATTTTTATTCCTTCCATATTATGTTTTTTGTCATATTTTATGCCTAGTTGAGTTGATTAGAGTTTATGTTGTAAGTTTGGCATATTTGGATAGACTTTAGGAAATAATTGAGAAAAGATTAGGAAATTCCAGATTTTTGTTATTCTGACCAGTGCTGCGTTTTTCAGGTTTTTCATGGAGTCCGAGTTCTAGATTGCAAAAGGATTATCAGAAAAAGTAAAGTAGACGAATCAAGCTTTCCAGGAAGGTATCATGGATGAGAATCCGAGTTCGTTTGGGCCCTCATTAGTTGTTAGAAAACCGGACCTGGAATCCTAGTCGTGGAAGGATTTCCTAGCTGAGTATCGAGTCTTCGAATGGGCCTAACTGGAGCTTCAGATATCAAAAGCAGGTGATTCAAAAGCCTAAATTCATCTACACATCCAGGAATACAACTTTTATGAAGTGGCCAAGCCAGAAGAGTTCTTTTACATTGCGAGAATCCTGGTGCAAGTTGGATAACGAATTCTGTTTTCCATATCTGATAAGATTTTGACAGGTTTGGAAGTCTATCGTTTAGCAAAGATATAGGAAAGTAATTGATAGCATGCCGAATGCACCAAATTAATTAAACTTACTAACCTAACTACTAAATTGTATATAGGGTGAGCAAGGGTCGATCCCACAGGGAATGATTCAATTAAATCCTATATTCTATTCCAATAGCCACAATGACAACAATAGAAAAATACAATAAAACCCTAAACAGTAAACATGACAACAAAATAACGAAAGGGGGTGTGATCAATGCAATCTAAACTGAAAACAAATAATGGTAGAAAATATCAGATTAAAAACACCAGTTCTCTGTTCAAGATCCACCTAAACATGCATTGGACATACTAACTGTAACATTATTCTATCTCGTTATTACGAAATTACTAACCCTAGGAAACAACAAGCTCTGTTACCCGAATTTTCCCTTAATTGTCACTACTGAAATAAGCTCTTCAGTTAGATCCTAACCCTTGAACAACCTAGAATAAGCTCTCTAAGTTTAATTCAATGGCAGCCTTAAGAATTAGGAAAATAGATCAATCCAAGCAACAATCACGCAAGTTTGGATTATTTAACTTAGGTTATGTTATTCAAGGTGACAGACTGAAAACTTGTCCATAATCATCTATCACCATGTGTTACTCATTGAATAGAAATAGGACAATTACGTATCACAATTCCTAATTCTAACAGATAAAATTCCGATTAAACAATTCAGCAGGCCAATTACTAAATCACTTAAACAGAAAATTATAAACAATTAAAATAGAATAACATAAATAATTCCAATAAAAACAAGATTGAGAACAATGTTACTGAAGTTAAGTTATACCAATGACATGAATTCAGACTTCAAAATCCCCTTGAACTGAAGAAGAAAGATCAGCCTCACATCTTGACGTAGAAAGTAAAAGAAAACCAAAAAAAAAAAAAAACTCTACTGCTATCCTCTCCCCCTTTTTAACCTAACAAATCATCAATAAATAACATGTGTTTTCCTTAATTCTACCCCAGGAATCACAGAAATTACTTTCCTAGATCTTTGCTAAAAGATAGACTTCCAAAACTGTCAAAATCTTATCAGATATGGAAAACAGAATTCGTCTCCAGCTTGCACCAGGATTATCACAATGTAAAAGAACTTTTCTGGGCTTGGTCACTTCATAAAATTGTAGTCCTGAATGTGTAGATGAATATACACTTTTGAATCACCTGATTTCGATATCTGAAGCTCCAGTTAGGCCCATTCGAAGACTCAATACTCAACCAAGAAATCCTTCTGCAACTAGGATTCCAGGTCCGGTTTTGCAACAACTAATGATGGCCCAAACGAACTCGGATTCTCGTCCATAATACCTTCCTAAAAAGCTTGATTCATCTACTTTATTTTTCTCAAGAAGACTTTTGCAATTGAGAAATCTAACTCATTGAAAAACCTGAAAAACGCAGCACTGGTCAGAATAACAAAAAATCTGGAATTTCCTAATCTTTTCTCAATTATTTCATAAAGTCTATCTAAATATGCCAAACCTACAAAATAAACTCTAATCAACTCAACTAGGCATAAAACATAACAAAAAACATAATATGGAAGGAATAAAAATATATAAATTACACTCTTATCAGTAATTTCCGTGATTCTTGGGGTAGAATTAAGGAAAACACATAGTATTTATTGATGAACTGTTAGGTTAAAAAGGGAGAGAAGAGGATAGCAATAGCTTTTAGTTTTTTCCGGTTTTCTTTTACTTGCTATGTCAAGATGTGCGGCTGATCTTTCTTCTTCAGTTCAAGGGGATTTTGAAGCCTGAATTCATGTCATTGGTATAACTTAACTTCAGTAACATTGTTCTCAATCTCGTTTTTATTGGAATTGTTTATGTTGTTCTGTTTTAATTGTTTATAATTTTCTGTTTGAGTGATTTATTAATGGCCTGCTGAATTGTTTAATCGAAATTTTATCAGTTAGAATTAGGAATTGTGATACGTAATTGTCCTATTTCTATTCAATGAGTAACAAATGGTGATAGATGATTATGGACAAGTTTTCAGTCTGTCACCTTGAATAACATAACTAAGTTAAATAATCCGAACTTGCATGATTGTTGCTTGGATTGATCTATTTTCCTAATTCTTAAGGCTGCCATTGAATTAAACTTAGAGAGCTTATTCTAGGTTGTTCAAGGGTTAAGATCTAAATAAAAAGCTTATTTAAGTAGTGAAAATTAAGGGAAAATTCGGGTAACAGAGCTTGTTGTTTCCTAGGGTTAGTAATTCCGTAATAACGAGATAGAATAATGTTACAGTTAGTATGTCCAATGCATGTTTAGGTGGATCTTGAACCAAGAACTGGTGTTTTTAATATGATATTTTCTACCATTGGAGATTTATTCGTTTCACTTTAGATTGCATTGATTACAACCCCTTTCATTATTTTGTTGTCATGTTTACTGTTTAGGATTTTATTTTATTTTTCTTTTGTTTTCGTTGTGGTTATTGGATAGAATATAGGAATTAATTGAATCATTCCCTATGGGATCGACCCTTGCTTACCCTATATACAATTTAGTAGTTAGGTTAGTAAGGTTAATTAATTTGGTGCATTTGGCATGCTACCAACGATGTAGGTTTTGTAATTCTTCGCCGGGGTGAAGAAACAGTCTTTGCCACGGCGAAGAGTCAGCTGAAATTCTTCATGAAAGTTCTAGAGAATTTTCCATAGGGGCAAAGTGACCATTCTACCCCTAATTAGTAGGAAAAGTGGGGAGTGAAATGTAAGAAAATTTCATGGAGAATACATTAGAGTTAGGGTTGTGATTGAAAAGAATTAAAGGACAAAGTTGGAATTTCCAAGAAAGTGTAAGGGTAAAATGGGAAAGAGTGCTTATAATATGAGATATTAAGGGTTTAGTCTTATAAACCCCCTCATTTCTCTTCTTCCACCACCACTTCCATCCTTCATTTTCTCTCAACTTTTCACTCAATCTTCCAAGGATTTTGAGGGCTCTTGGTTAGAAATTGATAAGGAGTTGATCCTAAGCAGCAAGAGGTAAGAATCCTTGCTCTAAATATGAGTTTATTTATGCAAGAGTTGAATCCTTATTAAGTTTATGCTTAGGGTTTAAGAGGAATCTTGAGCCCAACATGAGTAAAGAGCTTTAGTGAAAACTACTCAAGCATAAGGTAAGTAAATCCACCTAAGTTAATAGTTAAGTGATTGAATGATGTGTAGAGATTGTTTATATTAATCTTGCATGAGTTCTTTATGCTTGAGATGAGTAGATGGAATTGTAATTGAGTTTGATGATGGTTCATGGTTAGATTTCCACCATGAAAAGGGTTGGTTGTGTTGATAGAATTTGATGGAAGTTTGGATGGATTTAGAAAGAATTTGAGAAGAGTATTTGGAGTGTGTTTCCTTGGCAAGATTTGTGATGATTCAAGGGAGTTTTACTCCCATTTTGGATAGTTTAAGAAAGAAGTAGAATTATAGTTAAAGTAGAGTTTATGTATGCATGCTTATTGTTCGATGAAATGCCTAAGAGAAGCATGAGTATGAGTAGAGAACCTTAATTTTATGCAACATTGCATATTTGCATTTCATGAGAGCATTTAAGAAAGAATTCTAAGCATGAGCCATCCATATGCATATATTTTTATATGTGTAATAACTTAAGAAAGAATCGTGAATTGTGAGAGTAAAGCACTTTAAGAATAAAGAGAAAGAAAGAATAAGCACTAGAGAATAGAAGAAAGAAAAGTACTAAAGAAGAGAAAAGAATAGGTTGTGCGATGGAAAACCCGTGAGTGATGAGTAGAATATTCCCGCATGTACGCCGCCTTCAGTAAGCGGCCTGAGAATGAGAAGAAGAATTGGTATAGCCCGTGAGAGTGCATGCAGATGAGGGTTATACCCAAGAGAGAGAATACACTCAGATGGCCAAGGGTTCCGAATCTATGCATCAACCGAGTCCGATTGGCATAGAATAAGAAAGAATAAGAATGAGAAAAATGAGAAAGCATGAGAAAAGAAAGAAAAGAATAGAAAGAAAAGAAATTTGATGAGAGTGCAAAATGACATATTTACCCTCCTTAATGTCTAGTATTTTATACTTATTTTTTTCCCAAATGTACTCATTATTATTCTATTTTGATTTAGGATGCAAATGGAGGCGTTAAATGCAAAACGGAACTAATTAGGTGAATTCGGACAGTTTCGACATTGCTTCGTAATCTGGGCATAACTCTCTCATCAAAGCTCAGATTTAGATAATTCAAAATGCCGTGGAATCATAAGAAATATATATACAAATTTCATGTTTTGAGTTTGGAGAGATACGTGCTGAATAAAGGTTATAATTGGGCTTGAAGTTGACGCATCTGCACTGCTGACATTCTGGAACATTCTGCCCTATCATGCAAGTCAATGAGGCAGTTTATTATTGGACGTTTTGAAGACCTGTTGCACACAAGTTACAGCTGGACACACAACTTTCCTATATTATTTTAAGACTTTATTTTATTTTCAATTAATCAGAATCAGATTAGGATTAATGTTATTTTAGGATAAAGCTTAGAATATTTTTTAGGAGATTAAGTAGAATTCAAATACTTGAATTGGATTTGGTTAAGGGGAGAGAGATTAGACCAGGATCACACACGCCTCTCTTTCTCTCTTCTGGAATTCGTTTTCTTTTGAGTTTTTCATAGCCATGAGCGGCTAATTTTCATAACTTGGTCAAAGGAAACGGAGACCTCGAAATCAATAAAACTGTGAGATCTATCTGTTTTTAGTGTTCAATTTATGTTTTGAGTATTGGATGTTCTTCTATGCATATTGTCATGATTGTTGCGTTTAATTACTAGGAGGCCTACTAGTTTATTATTTGTTGCAATCTACTGCTAAGTTAGATATCAAATCCGTAATTGTTTGATCCCTCTAACTTGTGAAATAATTAGGGTTTAATAATTTGCTGCGTCAGGAATCATTAAATCTTAAGAAGAAAATTCAACTAAATTAAATACAACCGCTTGTGTTTGTGTTGTTCAGCTTCATCGATTTCTCTAGCCCTTAAGGCTACCACTAGATTAAACCTTTAGCGCTTGTCTAGGGTTGTTTAGTAGTAAGATTAATTAGATTGCTTGTTTCCTAATTAATTACAACTAAGGAGAAATAGGAAAATAGTTCCAACGCTGAATACTCAAGGTATGAATTGATTTATATTTGCATCAATGATCAGTTGTAAGATTCCGATGGTGGATGTTGACTTAGACCAGGGTTTGTTATTTTGATTCATTGATTAGTTTGAATTGTTGTTTTCCTGAAATTGTTTCTATTTTACTCAAAACCCCCCAGCCTTGTTCACATAACATTAAATTCGGCTAGACACTCTCCGCAGGAATGATCCTGACTCACACTACTACATGTGTTTTTAGGTTTTAATTCTGGGTGCCTACGACAGCACGCCAGATTTTGGCACCGTTGGCAGGGAGTGATTCTAGTTGATTTTTATTTTGTTCTTGTTCTTGTTATTTTAATTTTTTTATTTATTTTCTAGGAAAAAAAAATTTCGCAGTACTGTTCACGGCAGGATTTTTGGTGGAATTAAGAGCGGTGTGAGTAATTGTTTCGAAGAAAACGAAATTCTGCACAGGACTAGTCAATCCATTATGGATTCACTAGCCCCACCCTCTCAAGGCCAAAAAACGACGTTTGATAGGGTCTTTGGTCAGTTTTGTGTTTTTGGTCATTAAAAAAAAAAAAAAAATTATTATTTGTCATTTATTTTTCCTATTTCTTTTATAGGATTTTTTGTTTTATGACCAGGCCCTCTCATCTTGGTGATTTAACATTCGACCCAGAATTAGAAAGCACTTTGCTTAGGTTAAGGAAGGAAGCTCGGAGAAATTATGAGGAATCCAATTTGGCTTTTGATTCCTAATTTGCTAGCAACTCTGATTTAGAAGAGGAGGATGTCATGGCTGGAAATAAAACTTTGAAAGAGCTTGCTGCCCCTGATTTGAATCAAGCACCTTTATGCATAACATTCCCTACTTTAGATGTTGCTACTACTTTTGAATTAAAATCTGGACTAATACATCTCTTGCCCACTTTTCATGGTCTTGCAGGTGAAGATCCTCACAAGCATTTAAAGGAGCTTTATGTGGTTTGCATGAGTATGAAACCTACGGGGGTGACTGAAAAGCAAATTAAATTAAGAGCCTTCCCGTTTTCTTTGAAGGATGCAACTAAGGATTGGCTCTATTATCTACCCTCTGGGAGTATTACCACATGGAACAAGATGAAGAGATTGTTTTTGGAGAAATATTTCCCAGCTTCGAGGGCGGCCAACATTTGGAAAGAAATTTGTGGTGTAAGGCAGCACAACGGAGATTCCCTACATGAATACTGGGAACGTTTTAAGAAATTATGTGCAAGCTGCCCCCATCATCAGATTAGTGAGCAGCTACTTATCCAGTATTTCTATGAGGGCCTTCTATACACTAATAGGAGCATGATTGATGCTGCAAGTGGAAGAGCTTTGGTGGATAAAAATCCCGAGGCCGCGAGAAACTTGATTGCAAATATGGCGACCAATTCTCAACAATTTGGCACTAGGCTTGACCTTCCATCTAGGCGTGATAATGAGTTAAATATTTCTTCTCGAGTCTAACTTCTCTTGTTTGTCAAATGGCTGTAGGTAATATGCAAACACTGAAGGCTTGCGGGATTTGTTCAGTAGTAGGGCATCCAACTGATATGTGCCCAACTCTTCAAGAAGAGCCTATTGAGCAAATGAATGCAACAGCTGGCTTTCCTGGACAACCGCAAAGGAAGTACGATCCCCATTCGAGCACATATAACTCAGGATGGAGGGATCACCCCAATCTCGGCTATGGGAATCCACAAGTGAATTAGCCTATGACTCAAAACCACCCAAGTTACCAGCAATATAAGCAGCCATACCCCCCTAAACAACAACCGGGCCAAACTTCTAATTCTGGTATGTCTTTAGAAGATATTGTTAAGGCTTTTGCTACTAATACTTTACAATTTCAACAGGAGACAAGGGCCAGTATTCAAATTTTGGAGAATCAAATGGGACAGATGGCAACCGCAATAAGTAAGCTGGAGGCATAAAGTTCGGGGAAATTACCCTCTCAGACGGTGGTAAATCCAAGAGAAAATGCAAGTGCGATCGTCTTGAGAAGTGGTAAGGAGGTTGAGATTCCAACAAAGGCAGCCCCTGCATCGTCGAAGGAAGAAAAGGAGAAAAACGTCATTGTAGACAAGAACATTCCCAACGACGATGGTGTTCCTAAGGGTAAGTTTCCACCTCTGTCCGATTATAAACCAGTAGCTCCTTTTCCTCAAGCTTTGGCAGAATCTAGAAAAGATGAGCAATACAGAGATTTATATGAGACTTTTCGTAGATGCGAGGTAAATATTCCACTTTTAGATGCTATTAAACAAGTACCTCGTAATGCTAAATTCTTGAAGGAACTGTGTACAATTAAGAGGAAACAAAAACTTAAGAGGTGCGAAAAGGTGAGAGTAGGAGAGAATGTTTCTGCAGTGATTCAGAGAAAACTTCCAACGAAGTGCAAAGATCTAGGTATGTTTACTATCCCTTGTACGATAGGTAACACTATGTTTAAGAAGGCCATGATAGATTTAGGAGCTTCTATCCATATCATGCCATATTCTATATATGCTTCTTTAAAACTTGGACCTTTGAATAAAGCTGGTGTTGTGATTCAATTAGCAGATAAATCTAATGCCTATCCTAAGGGTGTAGTTGAGGATATTCTGGTACAAGTTAATGACTTAGTTTTCCCTACTGATTTCTATGTGCTTGATATGGGAAATAGAGATCAATCTGCTTCTATTTTGTTAGGAAGACCCTTTTTAAAGACATCCAAGACTAAGATAGATGTTCATAGTGGCATACTTACCATGGAATTTGATGGTCAAATTGTTAAGTTTAATATTTATGATGCCATGAAATATCCTGATGATGATGATGATAATCCTGTTTATTCTATTGATGTGATTGATTCTTTAACACAAGAAGTTTTTGAACTTGATGGAAAAGATGGATTGGGAGTTGCCATTAGTAAGCATCTTGAGGAAGAGAATGAGGAGTTAGCTTTGAGTACTAATTTGCAGGAAATTGTTGCAGCATTGAATGATTCTCCAAAGTTACAGTAGCGGTCAGGTAACGTTCCTTATACTGCATTACCAATTTCTAACGAGAGGTCTTTACCTTCTATTTTGCAGGCCCCCATTCCAGATTTGAAGCCTCTCCCTAGTTACCTCAAGAACGTGTTCCTTGGAGAGAGAGGAACGTTACCGGTGATCATCTCAAGTAAACTCAATGCATCGCAAGAAGAAAAGCCTTGAGTCGAGCTAACGACAATAAACAAAGGCGTTGTTTGGGAGGCAACCCAAGGGGAGTTTGTTTTCTTATTCTCGCATTTTAAATTTTGGTTATTTTTCCCTTTTGTTTGCATTTCATCTTACATTGGGGACAATGTCAGTTTTAAGTGTGGGGGAAGGGATTTAGGTTGTGTTTTAATTTGTTGAAAAAAAAAAAACAATTAGTTTTTTGTTTTTAGGAAGGTTTATGCTTTAAGTCATGTCTTTGAACGTCTAGTGATGCATGAAATAGTAACTTGACTTTGTTATTGAGCATATTCCTTGACTTAGGATGTTAGCAATATTTCATAAAATAGAGTTAATCAGATTTGAATCTTTGAAGTTTGAAACAATATGTCTTGAGAAGTTGTGTGAACTTGGTGACGAAGCATGATTGAGGAGCGTATAACAACCCTTAAAAAAAAAAAAAAAAAAAAAATTTGTTTCTCTTAAGCTAGTCCTAAATTTGGGTTTAAGCAAATAGGAAAAAGAAAAGAAAGGTATGCGGTGAGTCGAGATGGAGCGTAAAACGCACTCACTCATAAACACAACCATGAAATGAGATGGAGCATAAAATGCACTCATTCTTTTTCAAAACAGAAAAAAAAAAAAAAAAAAAAAAATTGTATCCTTAGTTTGCTACCCAGTTTGTAGTAGTAAAGAGAAACAGTAAAAGAAAAGTTGAGAGGGGAGTTGTACATGAATTGGTTGTGATTAGTTCCCTTGTTTGCATTGACTGATTAAGAGTAATTGTGGAAGATGATAAAGAGAGATGAATGTCATTAACTCTGTTTTATTTTATTTTGCTGCTTCCTAAGTTAGGTATGAATATGCATGGATTAAATATTGTTGCTTATGCATCATGCTGATGTTCTTGAGATGACTTGAGATGATGGTGTTCCTGATATGACTTGAGTGTAGGGTTTGTTTGAATTAGTTTGCCCGAGGACGTGCAAAAGCTAAGTGTGGGGGAATTTGATGGGAATGCAAAATGTCATATTTAACCCCCTTAATGTTTAGTCTTTTATATGTATTTGTTTCCTAATTGTACTCATTATTACTTTATTTTGGTTTAGGAAGCAAATGGAGGTGTTAATTGAAAAACGGAATTAATTAGGGGAATTCGGACAGTTTCGCCACTGCTTCGTATTCTGGGCATAATTCTCTCATCTGAGCTCCGATTGAGATGATTCAAAGTGCTGTGGAACGCTAAGAAAGAGATCTACAACTTTCATGTTTTGAGTTTTTAGAGATACTGGCTGAATAAAGGTTGTAATCGAGCTTGAAGTTGACGCACCTGCATTGCCGACGTCCTGGAGCGTTCTGACTTGTTATGCAAGTCAGTCTATTATTGCACGTTTTGAAGACATACATGCTGCACGAAAATTACAGCTGGAAACACCACCTTCCTATTTTATTAGGACTCTATTTTATTTTATTTCCAATTAGAATTAAATTAGGATTAATGTTATTTTAGGATAAAGCTTAGAATATTTTTTAGGAGATTAAGTAGAATTCAAATACTTGAATTGGATTTGGTTAAGGGGGGAGAGATTAGACCAGGATCTCACACGCCTCTCTCTCTCTTCTGGAATTCGTTTTCTTTTGAGTTTTTCATAGCCATGAGCAGCTAATTTT
This sequence comes from Pistacia vera, assembly GCF_008641045.1. NCBI lineage: Eukaryota > Viridiplantae > Streptophyta > Magnoliopsida > Sapindales > Anacardiaceae > Pistacia > Pistacia vera. The sequence continues at coordinate 760,686 of NW_022196112.1, read as the reverse complement.
CATAACTTGGTCGAAGGAAACAGAGACCTCGGAATCAATAAAACTGTGAAATCTATCTGTTTTTAGTGTTCAATTTATGTTTTGAGTATTGGATGTTCTTCTATGCATATTGTCATGATTGTTGCGTTTAATTAATAGGAGGCCTACTAGTTTATTATTTGTTACAATCTACTGCCAAGTTAGATATCAAATCCATTATTGTTTGATCCCTCTAACTTGTGAAGTAATTAGGGTTTAATAATTTGCTGCGTCAGGAATCATTAAATCTTAAGAAGAACATTCAACTAAATTAAATATAACCGCTTGTGTTTGTGTTGTTCAGCTTCATGGATTTCTCTAGCCCTTAAGGCTGCCACTAGATTAAACCTTTAGTGCTTGTCTAGGGTTGTCTAGTAGTAAGATTAATTAGATCCCTTGTTTCCTAATTAATTACAACTAAGGAGAAATAGGAAAATAGTTCCAACAGTGAATACTCAAGGTATGAATTGATTTATATTTGCATCAATGATCAATTGTAAGATTCCAATGGTGGATGTTGACTTAGACCAAGGTTTGTTATTTTGATTGATTAATTAGTTTGAATTGTTGTTTTCCTGAAATTGTTTCTGTTTTACTCAAAACCCCCCAGCCTTGTTCACATAACATTAAATTCGGCTAGACACTCTCCGTGGGAATGATCCTGACTCACACTACTACATGTGTTTTTAGTTTTTAATTCTGGGTGCCTACGACAGCATGCCAAAATGCATAAAAATGGAAAACAGAATAAGAAAAATAGAAGAGAAGAAAGAGAATGCATTCCTATGCATTACTGCATGTGCATTTCATTCATGCATTGTTATCGTGACTTCTATCATGATTTATTAGAATAAGAGAGAAAGAAAGAAATAAAGAAAAAGAAAGAAAGAAAGAAAGAAAGAAAGAAAGAATAAAGAGAGAGAGAGAGAGAGAGAGAGAGAGAGAGAGAATTGGTAGAAGGGTACCGTGAGAAATAGAAGCAAAGAAGAAAATAGAAGGAACAAGAGAGAAAGAAAAAGAGTAGAGTAAGGAAAGAATGAAAGAGTGATGCACGGGGATAGCGGTGTAGAGGATTTACTTACTAAGCATTTTTGTGCTCACCCCATTGTTTTCTATGTTTTTGTAAGAAATAGGTGAGGATGCGGTCGGATGGACGTTGGCAAGCGGAGAGAAATGGCTACACTATCCACCATTTTGATAGTTTTTGTACATGTTATTTTGTACTATGTAAAGAATATATATATTAAATAAAGAAAAATTTGGGCCCAACTACTTTCTATTAATTATACATGTATTTTTATTAAGTATATTTTATGAGCATATTAGTACAAAGAAGTCATTACACAATCCTATTCTCATCATAGACTTATGCAATTCATCATTGGCACAACAATACAAAAACATAAAAACAACTGAACACAAATCAAAATTTCAAATTTTGCTACCCCCAAACTAAAGATGACATTGTCCTCAATGTCACAACATGCACATTTCAGGAATAGAAAAACAAAATGTAAAAGGGTACAAGATAGTTCCCTGATTATTCCGTGAAGTCTGAGTTTCGTTCAACAACATGCACACCCATTCCTTGGCTTTCTCATCATCTGTAAAACAAATGAAATTTTGTGGTGTCCACTGTGTTAGAAAATTTCACTAAATAATATGGAAATATTACAACCTAATCTCGCCCTTACAACTACTAGGAAATTCAAACAACAATTAAAAATCTACAAAGAAAAGAAACTTAGTTCCAATGTACGAAACAAAAACAAAAACAAATGAAAACATAAAATATAAAACAAATGCTTCAAGTTTCATTCTTCGTCTTCCTCCTCGCCTTTGGTGTCATCATCTTCTTCCTCGGAACCATCTTCTTCCTCTTCTTGCCAGTCTTCCTATTGGAAGTTCAAAACATCAACGCCCAGATTGGTGCAGCAGCTGTGTTGCATATTGTACAGCATTCGTGTCTGCTCTGTCATCCAATCTTGATATTGTTCCATCCAGTTCACTTTGTCCAAAATTTGTTGCAGTAGCTCCTTTGTCGTGGATGTTGCAACAACTTCTATGGTTCTTTGTCTTTTCGTTCCAAAGTTGGGTCCTTCTCTGGGAGGACGCTCAAGTAGCTTGTGATAGTAGTTGGTGTCGAAGACTGGGGCAGGATGGATAAGTGGTTCATCATCAACCTTCTTGACTCCCACTTGAGTGCACAGCTCAGTGATGAGGTGTGGGAAGGCAAAGCTCTCTCGCCCTGGTTTGGCTGCATGCTGTATACTCGCCATGATAATATTCCCCACATCCATTTTCTTTTTAGTGGCAATGAAATAAAGCAACATTGCCCGCTCAAAAGCCACTGTACTATAATGCGTCTCCGAAACCATCATCGCACACACAAAATACTTCCACAATCTAGCCATAGGAATCAAATTCGTTCCCTTAATGCTCTTTCTCCCCTTCTTTGAAATCTCCCAAGAGGTACCCGGCTTTGCTACGACCTTAAGAATCTCCTCCTTCTTAAACTGCCTCTTTCTAAATTCCTAGTACTCATCATGGTCAATTGGATATTGGCCAAAGATGCTTGGGGATGTGCAAACCATAGTGCCTAGATGTGGAGTTTGTCATAGAGCCAAGAGTCAATTCAAACCAGGGTACTCCATTGCCGATTCCTAATCAACCTTGGGAAGACCTTAGCATGGATTTCATTGTAGCCTTGCCAAGAACTCAAAGAGGTAAGGATTTCATAATGGTTGTTATTGATAGATTCTCTAAAATGGCACATTTTATTGCATGTTACAAGACCAGTGATGCATCACATGTGGCTGAGTTGTTTTTCAAAGAGATTGTGAGGTTGTATGGTGTACAAAGAAGCATTATGTCAGATAGGGATACCAAATTCCTTAGTCATTTTTGGAGATCTTGATGGAGTAGATTGGCTACCAAACTTTTTTTTTTAACCTCTACTATTTTGGTAACCCCAAAGTGACCCTCAAGCCCTCCTCTATGTACCTCTCTCACAAGCAACTCTCTAAAACTCCCATGAGGCACACATAGCTTATTGCCCTTGAACAAAAATTCATCTTGGACTACATAATCTTCAAAATTGCTCTTAGTGCACTTAGCTATGATTGCAGCCATTTCTTCATCTTGCTTGTGGTGCCCTCTCATCATGCTAAACCCAAGTACTCTTCATCCAAAATGGAAAGGATGGAGCACCTTCTTGAAAAAGCACCAGCCACCACATTAATACCCCTTTGCTTGTACCTAGAAACAAATGAAAAGGATTGAAGAAACGCAACCCATTCAGCATGCTTGGAGTTCAACTTATGCTACCCATTGATGAACTTGAGAGCTTGGTGATCCAAATGATGCAAAAATTGTTTAGGCCTTAAGTAGTGACTCCAATGATCTAATGCCCTAATAATGGCATAGAACTCCTTATCATAAATGCTATATTTCCTCCTAGAATCATTGAGCTTCTCACTAAAGTATGCTAACGGCCTCTTATCTTGAGTAAAGACTGCCCCTATTCCAACTTTTTTTGCATGACACTCAACCTCAAATACTTTGTTGAAATCAGGTAGAGCTAGGATAGGTGCTTCACAAAGCTTCTTCTTGATCACTTTAAATGCCTCGCTTGCCTCTTTTGTCCACTCAAAATTTTCCTTCTTTAAACACTTGGTAATGGGTGACATGAGAGTGCTAAAATTGGGCACAAATCTCGTATAAAAAGAAGTTAAACCATGAAAACTCCTTACTTTACTAATGGTTTTATGTTCAAGCTAGCTCCTAATTGTATCCACCTTTGACTGATCAACCATTATACCATCTTCCGAAACTACATAGCCTAGAAACACAATGCTCCTCATAGAGAACTCACATTTCTCCATCTTAGCAAACAACCTTTGCTTCCTTAAGACATCAAACACTTACCTAAAATGGCTAACATGCTCACTCTCACATTTGCTATACATTATTAGGGGTGAGCACAGGTAGTGGGTAGAACCGGAACCTACCCGGAACCAGTACTGTGCGAGTAGGTTCCGGTTCCAATTTTTTGGAACCGATACTGTGCGGTTCCAGTTCTGGTTCTTATGTGTGGAGGAACCGGAACCTGTAAAAAGGGTACCCTGTTTGGAACCTTTTTGAAACCTATTTTGGAACCTGTTTTTGAACCTATACTACAATGAAATATTTGTGAAATGTGAATAATTGAGCGTTTCTATTGTTTTATAAAAAAAATTTAAATAGAAAAAGTTAAATTTTTAGAATAACTTAATTAAATAAATATACAAATACAATTATACTTATTACATATAAATTACACCATATTGAAAGCTTTAATATATTATAATACATTAATATTAAAGTTTTGATTAATTAAGTGAATAATTAGAATTATGATCCAATTAAAAGTGTTTTACATTTTTAATGTTATTAAAAGAATCATTTTTGAATAAAATAGTATATTTGATTGAGTAATAATATATTTAGTTATTTACTTCAATTATCAAGTTCTAAGTATATCTATAATAAATTAGTAATTAATTAATTATATATGATAAATTGATAAACATTAATAAATTTAATTACTAGTTAAATATCATACTTAATCAATTATAACATTACATTATAGTTAAATGATTACTTAATTAATTATAATTTTATAACATTACTTAATTGATTTATAGTATAATTAATTATAGCATTACATTAATTGATTACTACTTAATTAATTGACTTATAAGTTATAACATAATTAAATAGTTAATTAATTGACTTATAATTAGAAATTTAATTAATTATAGCATTACGTTATAGATTTATAGTATAATTACTTAATCAATTATAACATTTTATTATAAACATTAGTACAAACTTAATTAAATGATTAAAAATTTAAATAATTATAATATTACATTAAAAATTTATAGTATGATTACTTAATAGTTAATTCACTATAACATTACATTATAGTATGATTATATAATTAATTATAACATTACATAATTAAATAATTACTTAATTGATTATGTCATTATATTATAAATATTAGTAATTACTAATTTACTACATAAACATTAGCATAATACTTAATTAAATGATAAGAAATTTAATTAATTATAACATTACCTTATAAACATTAATTAAGCATTACATTATAGTTAAATAATTACTCAATTAAATTATAATATTATTATATTACATTATATATTATGATCACTTACTTAATTATAGCATTACATAGTTAAATGATTACATAATTACATAATTAGTTATGAATTTATAACATTACATTATAAACATTAGTAATTTACTAATTTACTATATTATTACATTACTTAATTAAACGATTAAAAATTTAATTAATTATAACATTACCTTATATATTTATAATATGATTACTTAATCAATTATAACATTCCATTATAAACATTAGTATATTAATTAAATGATTTGAAATTTAATTAATTATAATATTAAATTATAGATTTATAGTATGATTACTTAATTCATTATAACATTACATTATACTATTATAGTATGATCATATAATTAATATAACATTACATAATTAAATGATTACTTAATTGATTATGACATTATATTATAAACATTAGTAATTAATTTACTAATTTACACAATACTTAATTAAATGATTAGAATTTTATTAATTATAACATTACATTATAAATTTATGTTATGATTACTTAATTAATTATAACATTATATTATAAAAAATATTACAATACTTAATTAAATGATTAATAATTTAATTAATTATAATATTACATTATAATAAAATCCTAAACCCAAATAGTATATCTGTTAGGGGTGTATTTGTAAACTTTTAAGGTATTTTTGTCATTTTTTAAACTAATAGGGGGTAATTGATTTTTTATAGGGTACCCCTGAAAGGAACCGGAACCTGCATTTTAGGTTCCAGTTCCTTGAATTGAAGAACCTGCATTGTGCGGTTCTGATTCTGGTTCCCCCAGAAAATGAAGGGTACTCAGAACCGCTCACCCCTATATACTATTATATCGTCAAAATAAACAGTTAGAGTAGGTGCCCTAGAGCCAATTAATTATTGTAAAATTGACTCTATAATAAATGTTTATTTATCAATAAATTGCATATTCTTCTATATCGTGTATGTAATGATATATGTCCTTAGGATGTTAGAATCGTGACGAGGGTATCAAGTGTTTCAAATCTTGATAGTGAGAACCCTATGATCACATAAGGTGGCCATTCTAGAACTGTCCGTAGCCTCAGTATTATTCTGACCAAGGACATAGATAATACGATAAGGCTATCATAGTGTTGAATGGCCTTGTCGAAAGGCAGTGACTAATCTCACTTGTCAAGGTTGTTTGCCGACAACTTGGTGCAATGCATGGGTGCTTACTAGAGGCAAGTTCACTGGATAGACCCAGCAGAGGATTTCATATGGATGGTAACCCCAGTGTCTATGGAATAAATCCTCTAACGGATGGTGGCGCATGTGATCCTTTGACTTGAGATCACCAGAGCGCCTTGTGCAACAATTGGTGTAGTTTGACACTAGCCCAACGTAGTTCTATTTAGAGCTATCAATACGGTAGTGCTTGGCTACATTGAGAAGTGTATCGAGACTATAGTGGATCGACAAATGATTCATCACTCCTAGGTGCGGGAGAAGTTATCTCACTGGGTAATTCAGTAAATGGCAATGACACTAAATCTGTGGCCATAGTGGGATTGAGTTGATGCTTAATCCAATTTAATATTCCTGTCATTGGTCTAGTAACTGAATACAAACATGTCGAGGATATCTAAGGTTGACACTATTTATGTACCTCAGTCTCGATGAGATAATAATTGATGAAAGGATTTGATTGCACGGTAACCATACCGTTGACAAGCTGCTATTTTGCTAAATGCGAATCTATCGGGTGGCAATGATGCCTTGCTGGGGGCCAATCTTGGTCTGTGTGTAGTGAGACAATTAATTGGTGTTAATCGCAATACTATATACTGTCGATATGACGAGGAGCCTATGGGTCACACACTTAGAAGATAATTTAAAAATCAATTTGTGAGAAGGGTATTTTCGTCTTTTAGGATGAAAGGGTATTTTGGTAATCTCACAGTGCAATTAAATTTGCTGAGGTTGTTGCCTGTATTTAATTTTAATATTAAAATTAAATTAGTGAGATTATATTTAAATATATCTATGTATATATATTTAAATGAATTATTATTATTAATTAAATGTTAATATATTATTATATATATTAATTGATTTTTAATTATAATAATAATTAATTAATTAAAATACCATAAAGGGTGTGTTTAGTTACAAGGGTGAACTAGGGTTAGAGCCCATGGCTATTCCTAAGTGGAATAGGGTTTTGATTGTTGCACTATATAAGTGCAACTTAAAATTAAAACAAATAGAATTATTCATTCAATTAAAACCCTAGCCACCTAAGAGGTTCTCTCTCCCTCATGTTTTCTTCTTCAAGTGAAGAAGAAAATTTTTCAATTTTGATTGTTCTTCATTCTTGATGCCGGCAATTGTTCTAGGAAAACAATTGTTAGTTCTTCGGATTATCTTCATGTGGACTTCCGTGAGTGCGATCCTACATTGGATCGATTAGCGAAGAATCACGTAAACAATAGACGATGAACAGTTGGTGGTGAACAGTAACCAGTTAACAGTAACCTGTTAACAGTAACCTGTGAACAGTGTTCGTATCCGAAATCAGAGATATTCGGAGGAGCCTCCAAACGTCAGTATGAACTAAATCCTTGTATGGATTTGTTTTAATACAGTTTTATTTTATGTTTCAGTTTATGCATGAAAACGTTATAATCTGTACTCGGATCTTGGTTTGTGTAATTAATCAATTCGTTTTAAATATTATGTTTTTTCGCTGCACGAATCCGATCAATTATTACCAATGGTATCAAAGCCTCGGGTACTAGATTATAATGTTTGATCCTTGATTGATAACATGTATATTTGATTGAAAATATGTTGATGCATAAATTGATTGTTTTTAAATCTGTAAAATTTTGTTTAATTGATCAATTTACTAATGATGTGTTGATGAGTTATTTTTGGTTGATTGATGTCCTGGTCAAATGCTTATGCATTCGATTCGATTTGGATCCATATCATTATGTGAAAAACTGCAAAAACGGTTACTGTGCGATTCACTGTTTTGCGGCGTTAGCCGGGCAAAATAACACTTCGCCACGGCATGATGCAAAAAGTGAATCTGGCCACGGTGAAATAAAACTTTGCTACAACATAAAAGTCTCTAGAACATTTTTTGTTTTCTGGAAGTTTATGGTGTTTGCCACGACGAAATAAAACTTTGCCGCAGCATAAAAGTCTCTGGAACATTTTGTGTTTTCTGGAAGTTTATGGTGTTTGTCGCGATGAAATAAAACTTCGTCGTAGCAACCATGTGTGTATGAACTTTGCAGTGGTGACTAAAGTTCTTCACGGTGGCAAGAAAGCTACTGTTCCGTTTTGTTTTTCTGTTTTTCGCATAGGGGCCAAATTACAGTTTTTGAACCTATAAAGCCAATAATGATTCTGCACATATAAAAAAGGGTAATTTAATAATTCCACCCACCCAAATTCAAAATGTTAATTTTGGATGTATGCAATGTTCTTGTTTGAAATTGCATGGTGGTCGGTACATGAGCCTTAGACTTTTGGTATGTTTTTGTAATTTTGGGTTTACTTGTAATTTTATAAAGAAATAGGACCTGCGTGGTGTGCCTCTCTCTCTTATATCTCCATTTATTTCTTCTTCTCATCTCACTTCTCTCATATGTAACACAAGGTTTCTATTTTATCGATGTAAAGTAGAATAGGATTTTTATTATAAAATACCTTGTAATGATCGTGAAGAAGAAACGAAAGAGCTATGAAGAGGAATAACTTGAAGACCCAAGATTTACTTTTAAACCCCTAGGTTGACCCATCGATTCCTTTAGGCTCGAGGAAATCAGTTTTAGTGGGTCATGTACTGACACGTTTTATTTTGTTTAGAATGCATGCTAAGGTTGAATGTTAAGTAACATGTTAAACAATGACATTCTAACAAAGATAATAATATGGTGAGACATTTAATAAAAACCCTCAACTTAAGTATATTAAGTCAAGTATGTCTTCCATCACCATGGTTTTAATCAAACCACTATTCGTCGAAACCTTGTTCGCCAAAGCGAAGGGTACACTTCTACCAGTGGGAGGTTAAAATTCATTGGAGTTTTCCTTAATGGTGATGGGTCGACTTAAAATGATAGTTTTGCTTGCTCGCCAAAGCGAAGGTTGATAAACACATCATAGGCATAGTAGAGAAGTACACTCGTTATGTTTACGTGGCGACATGTAGTGTCCACTCTACTAATATTGGGAATCACACTTGAGGACGACGGCTAGGCCATTGGATTGTGTGATTGGCTTGTTGGCTTGCTTCACATTTGAGGTTGGTAGTGGGAGCTATCAACTGGTGTGGATTAAGTTTGTTGGCCTACCTAATTGACCCATTTTGGCTTGTTCATCAAAGCAAAGGTTTGAGATGGGCCAGATGGGATCACAATCCACTAGGAAAGCCAACGAGCTTTCCCGAGTTAATAGTGAGGGCTATTGGCTTGAGGAAAATAGTGGGAGCATTTATTTAATAAAAGGCCTTATTAAATAATAAAAATAAACATGATAATAATTTTGCTTTATTCGGCACTTGTAGTTTCACTTAATTGAGCAAAATGATCCCAACATCACTATGACAAATCATCGAACTGGAAGAGAAATTGAATGGTGAGAATTTCGTTGGCTGGTATAGAAGTATAAATAGTATACTTCAGTCAAGCGATAGATTATATACCATTGAGCAAGATTTGTCACCAGAGCCTCCTGATAGTTCTATCCATGAGACTGGGTATGTATATGTGAAGCATACACATGATGCGAAAGCATAAATGACTAGATACATCGTGCTTGCATCAATGACACCATTACTGTGATAGTAGTGCCAGAGAATAGACTTGGCTTCTAATTCTTCATTTTCTTCAAAGAAATGAGAAGCATATGGTGTCTCAGTCATTATTTAGATGTAGGATGGAAGAGGGTACCAAAATTGATGATCATATACTCAAGTTGACCGAGTATATAAACAGGCTTGAGATTTTGGGATGCAGACTTAATGAATGTTTAACAATAGACCTAATATTACAATCTTTCCTAGATTCTCACTCTCAATTTGTCTATGACTTCATTGAGGATGATAAGAAGAATACCCTTTCCAAGCTTCTGGATATGTTGAATGTTACTGAGTCAGGCATGAGAACGTCAGAAACATTGATGTTGGTTGAAGCTAACTCAAGTAAGAAGGTAAGGGGTCAGAAGTCATTGGAAGGAACTACTATAGATAGAAAGGGTGTTTGTCCTCCCTATAGGAATCCCAGCCACTGGAGGAAACATTGCAAGGCTTTTCTAGCAAAAAGGAAGAAGAATGTTACTTCTTCGTCAGGTATGTTCTTGATTGAGATTAACTTCTCCCGTCAACATCTTGGGTCATTGACACAGGATGTGGTACTAACATTTGTTCTAATGTGCAGGGACTACAACAAAGTAGATTGCTCGTCGAGGGAGAGGTAGACCTACTAGTTGGAGATGGAGCACATGATGCTGCATTAGCTATAGGATCCTATTGTCTGATTTTGCCTACGAGCTTGTTACTTGGAACTTGTGGATTGTCATGATATTCATTCAGTTTCTAGAAATAATTTTTCTGTGTCTACTTTGGACAAGTAAGAATATTGCTTTACTAATGGATTGTTGTCTTTTAGTATAAATAGTATTCTATGGAACTTTTTCATAATAATATGTTTTCAAAATAGACAATAATAATATTCTCAAAGTCACAACTATGCCGAATGTGGCAAGTTAAGTTAAACATACATAAAGGGATGTGGGAGTTAGGTCTATGATAACGTTTTTGTGATCTACCCATATAATTCTGGGGTTATGCCCTAAAGACTGCGACTCACGCACTAAATCGTGTGCCGTCAAAGTCTATAGATAAAACTCCATATGAACTATGGAGTGGGCGAAAGTCCAACTCGTCTTATCTAAGGATTTGGGGTTGTGAAGCTTATGTCAAGAAATTGACTTCGAACAAGCTGGGCCTAAAATTTGAGAAATGCATTTTTTGTGGGGTATCCTAGGGAAACCAAAGGGTACTATTTCTACCATCTAGAACACAAAACCTTTTATTGCTCATACTGGTAACTTCCCATAAATTTTTTTTTCTAAGAAGTACTAGTGGGAGAAAAGTAGAACTCGATGAAGTTCTAGTACCACAAGATACATTAGATGAAGGATGGAATGATGTGCCACAGGAAGTGGTTGAACATCAGGAGGAGGTTACTCCACAACTTATAGATCAAAGTGAACCACCTCAAGTAGCACAAGAGCTATGTAGGTTTGGGAGAGTACGTCATAAGCCTAAGAGATATGGTTATCTCATGATTCAGCATGGGGATGTATTGGTCTACCAAGACAATAAACCCAGAACCTACGAAGACATTATATCGGATCTAGAATCCATTAAATGGCTTGAAGCCATAAAATCTAAGATGAGGTCCATGTACCAAAACCAGTCATGGTTTCTAGTGAATTCACCTGAAGGGATAAAACCCAAAAGGTGTAAATGAGTCTTCAAGAAGAAGACTGACATGGATGGTAAGGTGCATACCTATAAGCCACAACTAGTTGCCAAAGGTTTCATACAAATTCATGGTATTGACTATGAAGAAACCTTTTGCCAGTTACCATAATTTAATCCATCTCGATTATGCTTGTGATTGCTGCATATCATGACTATGAGATTTGGCAAATGAATGTGTAAACAACTTTCCTAAATGAAAACCTTGAAGAGGATGTGTATATGGCACATCCCGATGGCTTCATTCTTGATGGACAAGCTAAAAGGATATGCAAGGTATAGAGGTCCATTTATGGACTCAAGCAAGCTTCAAGGAGTTGGAACATTCGTTTCGATGAAGCCATAATTTAGTTTTATCAAGAACGAAGGTGAAGCCTATGTTTACAAAAGAGTGAATGGGAGCGCAGTTGCATTCCTAGTGTTGTATGTCGATGACATATTTTTGATCAAGAATGTTATACTAAGCTTACAGTCGGTAAACGCTTGGTTATCCAAGTGATTCTCCATAAAGGACTTAGGAGAAGTAGCTTACACTCTCAGAATGAATATCTATCGTAATAGATCAAGAAGTTTGCTTAGCCCAAGTCAGAGTACGTAGACAAGGTACTGAAGAGATTCAATGTGGAAGAATCCAAGAAGGGATCTCTTCCAGTGGCACATAGTGTCTATCTCTCTAAGGATATGTGTCCTAAAGCACACCTTAAGATAGAATGAAGAGGATCCCACATGCTTCAGCAAGTGGATCCATCTTGTATGCTCAGATTAATGTCTCATGTGTATCAAGCACTTATAGGAGATATCAATCAGATCCAAGAGAGCGATGCTGTGATTGCATGCTCGGACTGATATCTTCTACGATATCTTATGTGCATTAAGCACTTATAGAAGATATCAATAGGATTTTAGTGAGCAAGGTGTTATGTACTCAGATTGATGTCTTATGTGCAATCAGCACTTGTAGAAGATATTAATCAAATTCAAGTGAGTGACACTAGATAAGTGTCAATAGACATCCTTAAATAACTAAAAAGGGGCTAAGGATGTGATCTTGGATTATGGAGGGAAGATGAGCTCACTGTAAGAAGATACAGTGATGCTAATCTCCAAACAGATAAAGATGATTTTCACTTACAATCCGGATTTATATTTTGTCTCAATACAGTTGTAGTGAGCTATAAAAGCTCAAAGTTAAGTATTGTAGCAGATTCTATGATTGATGCTAAGTATAACGCGTTGTTTAATGCAGCCGTATAGGCAGTTTGTGTCAAGAAGTTCATTATTGAACTTGATGTGGTTCCAAGCATTGTTGATCCAGTAAAAGTTCTACTGCGATAACAATGGAGCCATTGTTGTGGCTGAGGAATCACGGTCTCACCAGTAATCCAAAAACTAACTTAGTCGATTCAATCTTATCTGAGAAGTCAATCAGAAAGAGAATGTACAAATTTTTAGAAAACCTACTAACCCACGGTTGAAGTTTCTGTTGGAGCATAAGCATGATGAGCACTTGGGTCATTTGATGTTAAATACATGAATGATTGGCTATAGTGCGAGTGGGAGATTGTTAGAGTAGGTTCCCTAGAGCCAATCAATTATTATAAAATTGAGTCTGTAATAAATGTTTATTTATCAATAAAATGCATATTCTTCTGTATTGTGTATGTAATGATATTTGTCCTTAGGATTGTAGAACTGTGACGAGGGTATCAAGTGTTTCAAATCTTGATAATGAGAACCCTATGATCACATATGATGGCCATTCCAGAAACGTCTATAGCCCTAGTGTTATTCTAACCAAGGACACAAATAATACGGTAAGGCTATCATAGTGTTGAACGACCCTATTGAAAGGCAGTGACTGATATCACTTGTCAAGGTTGTTTGTCGACAATTGCAACGCATGGGTGCTTGCTAGAGGCAAGTTCATTGGACATACCCACCAAAGGATTCCATATGGATAGTAACCCCAGTGTCTATGGAATAAATCCTCTAACGAATGGTGGTGCATGTGATCTTTATGATGCGTTGTAACTACAACATGCATAAATAGCAAGTGCACTAGTCGCACAAAGTAATAAAGTGATGAGTGAGTATCGTTTCCACGAGGATAGTGTTACTAAGTACCGATTTCTCTAGTTTAAGTCCTAATTGAAGAAACAATAAATTGGATTGATGGAAAATTAACAAACTAAATACAAATTAACAAAATATAAATGAATGATAATGAAATTAAAGCAAACCCAACAACTTAACTAATTAAACAATGCTAAAAAATTGCTAGGGTGTTGATTTCACCTAGATACGCTAACCCAAATCATAGAATCTATTACCCAAGTTCTAATTCCTTGATTGAAAATCGAATTCCCTAAGTTATAAAACATACCTTCTCAGGCTACATTTCCCTACATATCCCTATCAAGCTTCCGCACCCAACAAAATGAAGATTAATAGTTTAAAGTCTTTTAGGCTTTATGGAATTCTATCTGGATTTCATAGATCGCTAAACCTATCTCTAGCGTTTGCTTAATCTATGGTATTTATCCTAAAAGACACAATCACAAATCACTTCTCAGTCTCATTGTGAACAACACACATTTGAATGGTGATCAAGCATCCAAAAGTCACTAAGCAAAGAGATAAACACTCAATCATGAAATTAAAACTCAAAGTAAATCAATTCATATAAATTTGAATCATTGTATCAAGGTTACATCAACCCCTAGCTAAACAGCTCAGTTCATACTCAAAAACAAAATAAAATAACAAAACAAACTGAATCAAGATTCATCATTGAAAAACAAGCAAAAGATGGAGAAATCTTCTCTAATTTGAAGCCTAAATCTTCAATAATCTTCTCGTTCCATGAGCTGCCTCCCAAATGACGAACCAAGCTCCTTTTCTCTTCCTTTTTGCTCTAATTTATACCCCTCTCACTTAAGTATGAAGCCCTAGCAAGCCAAAACGCATCGTTTTATTTTTACATCTGATGCAGGTTTCACCGCGGCGAAGATTTTTCCTTGCCGCGGTGAGGACTTTTGGGCCAAATTTTAGCATGATACAGTTTGAATCTGGAAAAGCGTTAAACATATGAATTGTAGCCCTTTCCATTACATTTCTTTTTGTTTAGGAATCAGCCAATCCGATGTCTACAGCTCAAGTTATGGTAGAAATACTTAAGCACGTCCAAAGATGTTTTTCTTCAGTTCCCAACATACTTTTCACGAATTCAAGCCAAGTTTTCACCCTTGTCCAGTCAGAATTAGGAAAAACCCAAAACATGAAAGTTGTAGATCTTCTTCTTAGCTTTCCAAATATTCTAAATTCAGGTCATTCAGAGTTTCCAAGCTCAAGTTACACAATTTACGCTCAAAACTTTCATTTATGCTCAAAATCATCATTTAGGCCTGCAAAGACAAATTAATAGAATTAGGTAGCAATTATGGCCCAAATTGTATGAAAAGTATCCTAAATCCTATCAAAATTCAATGCAAAATCATAGTGTAAAATATGATTATCACTTTAAACTTGAGATCATCGGAACGCCTTGTGTACCAATTGGTGTAGTTTGATACTAGCCCAACGTAGTTCTATTCAGAGCTACCAATACGGTAGTGATTGGCTACATTGAGAAGTGTATCGAGACTATGGTGGATCGACAAAGGATTCATCACTCCTAGGTACGGGAGAAGTTATCTCACTGGGTAATTCAGGAAATGGCAATGACACTAAAACTGTGGCCAAAGTGGGATTGAGTTGTTGCTCAATCCAATTTAATATTCCTATCATTGGTCCAGTAACTAAATACAAACATGTCGAGGATATCTGAGGTTGACACTATTTCTGTATCTTAGTCTCGATGAGATAATAGTTGATGAAAGGATTTGATTGCACAGTAACCATACCGTTGACAAGCTACGATTTCACTGAATCTGAATCTATCAGGTGGCCATGATGCCTTGTTAGGGGTCAATCTTGGTCTACGTGTAGTGAGATGATTAATTGGTGTTAATCGCAATACTACACACTACCGATATAATGAGGAGCCTACAGGTCACACACTTAGAAGATAATTTAAGAATCAATTTGTGAGAAGTGTATTTTCGTCTTTCAAGACAAAAGGGTATTTGGTAATCTCACAGTGCAATTAAATTTGCTGGGGTTGTTGCATGTATTCAATTTTAATATTAAAATTAAATTAGTGAGATTATATTTAAATATATCTATGTATATATTTAAATGAATTATTATTATTAATTAAATGTTAATATATTATTATATTATTATATATATTAATTGATTTTTAATTATAATAATAATTAATTAATTAAAATACCATAAAGGGTGTGTTTGGTTGCAAGGGTGAACTAGGGTTGGAGCCCATGGCTATTCCTAAGTGGAATAGGGTTTTAATTGTTGCACTATATAAGTGCAACTTAAAATTAAAACAAATAGAATTATTCATTCAATTAAAACCTTGGCCACCCAAGAGGTTCTCTCTCCCTCACGTTTTCTTCTTCAAGTGAAGAAGAAAATTTTTCAATTGTGATTGTTCTTGATTCTTGATGCCGGCAATTGTTCTAGCAAAACAATTGTTGGTTCTTCGGATTATCTTCGTGTGGACTTCCATAAGTGTGATCCTACATTGGATCGATTAGCGAAGAATCACATGAACAGTAGACTATGAATAGTAGGCGGTGAACAATAACTGGTTAACAATAACCAGTGAATAGTGTTCATGTCCGAAATCATATATATTCAGAAGAGCCTCCAAACGTCGGTATGAACTAAATCCTTGTATGGATTTGTTTTTAATACAGTTTTATTTTATGTTTCAATTTATGCATGAAAACGTTATAATCTGCACTCAGATCTTGGTTCGTGTAACTGATCGATTCGTTTTAAATATTACGTTTTTCCGCTGCGTGAATCCGATCAATTACTAACATAAACAACTACAAATCTGCCCCAGAAAGGTTTTGGTACCTCATTCATCAGTCGCATAAAGGTACTTGGTACATTGGAGAGGCTGAAAGGCATGACCATCCACTCATAAAGCCCTCCCTTTGTCTTGAAGGTTGTCTTCCATTCATCCCCTTTTCTCATTCTTATTTGGTGATATCCACTCCAAAGATCAATCTTGGAGAAGATGTTGGAATCATGTAACTCATCAAACATGCCATCAAGCCTAGGTATGGGATACCTATACTTGATTGTGATGTTGTTTATAGCCAAGCTATCCACACACATTCTATAACTCCCATCTTTCTTTGGCATTAATAATGCAGGAACCGAACAAGGGCTCATGCTTTCTCTCACATACCCATGGCTAACCAGGTCATCAACTTGCCTTTGCAACTCTTTTGTCTCTTTTGGATTGCATCTATAGGCTGGTTTGTTTGGTAAGGGTGCCCCGAGTAACAAATCAATGTGGTACTCAATCCCTCTCAATGGTGGTAACCCCGATGGTAGCTCTTTGGGAAAGACATCTTGGAATTCAAGGAGTAAGGGTTGGACTAAAAGATGGATCTTTCTCTCTTGGGTTTCTTTTCTCTCAGCTTGAGTGGTGCTAGGACAGGTTTTTGGTTATTAAGGGCCTTTTCTACTTGGTTGGCATTTAGGAATAGGCTCTTTTGTGGGTTATTGGATTTGGGTGGTGTAGGCGTGGGAAGTCTTTGTTGGGATGGTAAAAGGGATAAGGTGATGGTTTTCTTGTTGAACCTAAAGGTGTAGGTATTTCTTCTCCCATCATGAACAACCTCCCTATCATGTTGTCAAGTTCTCTCTAACAATAAGTTGCAACCAACCATGGGTATCACATCACATACTACCTCATCAACATATCTTTTACCTAAGGAAAATGGAACTACAACCTGTTTTGGGACATTTATGGTGCTCTCATTACTCAACATTACAATTTATAAGGATGGCTACAGTTTTGAGTAGGAAGATTCAGTTTTTCAACAAGGGTGGTAGAGGCTACATTAGTACAACTCCCACTTCAACTATAACCGAACATACCTTCCCTTTAATGGTGCAACAAGTTTGAAACAATTTGCCCCTTTGTTCTTCGGTGGAATCAACTTGTGCATGCAAAACTCTCTTCAAAATCAAGGCATCTCCCATATCAGCTTCGTCAACAATCTCTTCACCATTTTTGGACTCCTCCTTTTCACTCTCTTCCTCTTGGACAACCTCTTCAATCTCTTGTATCTCCTTGATTGACATTACCCTCTTGTTAGGACAACATGACATTTGAAACACTTCTTGTCCTTTAAATCTCCCCGGGTACCTCTTTAAGTCATAAACCATGGCTTCTCCTTGGTAGCTTCATTTATCTTTTCCTTACCCTTGCCTTTTGTAGTGTTGACATAGGATTTGGAATATGATGGATATCCTTTATAATTGGTGATGCCCTTAAAGTATGGCTTTGGGGCCGAGAGCATCAAGCTTTGTAGTTGCTTCTCCACCTTCTTACCTAACTTGCATACATCCCCAAATATATGTCCTTAGAGTGGTGGAACCATGACAAGGGAATCAAGTAATGATAAGCCTTGATTGTTAGATCCCTATGAGCACATTTGGTGGTCATTCTAGAAATGTCCATAGCCTTAGTACTATTCTGACTTAGGCATAGATAATACAGTAAGGCTATTATAGTGTTGAATGACCCTGTCGAAAGGTAGCGACAGATCTCGCATGTTAAAGTTGTTTGGTGACAATTTGATGCGACACATGGATGCTTGTTATTCATAAGTTCACTATAGTAGCACATATAGAGGATTCCATATAGATGGTAACACCAATGTGTAATACCCAAGATGTCAAAGGTATGTTCCTAACTCAAAATAGTCCTTTAAATGTTTATTTTATGTTAAAAAGCATAAAATCTAACTAAGGGCAAAATAGTCAATTCATTTGGAATGGTATGAATCAATTATCCATAAAGAGGCATAGGGGCAAAATGGTTATTTTGCCTATGGATAAGCATTGAAAAAGTCAAGGATGAGTAGGCTTCATTGCATTTAATGGCATTAATTAAGTAATAATTATGTCTAGTGTGAAATGACCAAAATGCCCTTATATGAAGAATTAAGGACTTATGAGTTATACAATTAAAATAATTGGGCCAATTGCATAATTTTGGAAAATAAATGAAATATTTTCCTATAAATGAGATGAAATTCGTTCAAGCCAAAGGAGAGAGCCTTTCTTCAACATTTCTTCCATTTTCTCTCAAATCTTCCATGAAACAAGCTTTCTTTCTCTAGGTTTTCAAGGAGTTTTGCATAATTTTTCAAGGAGAACAAGATAGGAGCCTTGGATCTTCAATTTGAAGGGTTTAAGGTAAGGATTAAAAACTTTAGTTTTGATGTGATTTGAAGATTTGAGGTAGATGTTGAGGTATAATGTTATATATGTAGGATTAAGGTGTAAAAGAAGTCAAAGGCAAAGGATTTGTTGGAGGAAGTCTTTAAAAAGGTAAGGAAGAACCTCCCATGACTTTAGGGTTTATGCTAGGGTTTGTAGATTTTTATGAAACCTTAAATTAAGGCTTTAAGGCATAGAATTAGTTGATGGCAAGTGTAGTTGAACTCATTTATTCTACTTATTGCCTTGAATTCATTATACATGAAGTTATTGCTCTTTATGTTTTATGAGTTGTTATGTTTGATTGAAGAAAATGAAGTGTGGATACTGATTGTGGCAAAAATTGTAGTATTGGAGGCCACATGGTGTTGAATGGTTGCTATTAGAAGTGTTGATGTGTTGTTTGCATTAGCTTACAATGTTATAGCAATAATGGATGATTATGGGAATGAGATTTTACACTTCCTTTAAGATGTTAAAGACTATTAAGGGGAGGTTTATTTGATCCATAAGTTAACCTATTGGTTAATGTCAATAGGAATTGATGTGGCATAGTTAATATGAAAATTCGGATTTAATGGGCTTAGGGGTTTTGTTAACCCTGCTTCTGTATTTCGACCATAACTTGAGTTATAAAAATCGAAATGAGATGATTCTTGAAGCATTAGAAAGCTAAGACACAGACCTATAACTTTTATGTTTATGCCAAGAGCCAATTCGTTTGAGAAAAGGATGGAAAATGGCCTGAAGCATAAACTGGTTATTAAAGTTTAAGATTTAACATAATCAATTCTTATGATTATGAATTGATTATTAATGTATTATTGTAAGTATGCCATGTACTAATGTTTACCCATTAGTTAGATGATATTTGAAAGATATACATGGTCATGATGTTAATACATGATTAATGTTATGAAATGGCATGAAGATGCAATATAATACATGTTTTAAGATGATGTATGTGAGCAAGAGGTAATGTAAGTGGATTGATAATCCATAGATGAATTAAAAGTATTAAGCTCACCAAAATATGTATTTACATGCCATAAGATGTTAGAGATGCAAATAAACATGATAGAGATGCATATAGACACGATGGAAAACGCGTAAGCATATCCTCGTATACCGGTTGAGGAAAGATGAATATATGCTTTAGATGCTAAATAACGCGTAAGCACGCCTCCCGATGATATGAGCTCTAGATGAAATTTGAGGCTAGATGATATGAAGTGCTTAAGATGCTAAGAAAGGTCCGATCGGCTAGACGTTAAATGTTTCATATGCATTTAGTTGCATTACATGAGTTATGATGTTATTTACATCATGAGATGATTTATACTCATGTTAGATGATTTTAGATGTTATGTCATGATATGTGATGTGTGTGTACTATGTTTACATACTTATTTGTATGTGTACACATTGATGTTTATATAGCCATGGGATAAAATGATGAAAAGCATATGAATTAGTAATAAAAAAGGAAGTAACCCTAGATGTAAAAGATAAGTGATGTGTTAACAGATATGTTTAAATAAAGATCAAATAGTACATTTAGAATGAACCGGATCATTCCTTACTTATCGCTCAGTAAGGAATGATCCGGTTCATTCTAAATGTACTTTTTGATATTTATTTAAACATATGCGCTCACCCTTTCATTGTTGATTGCTTTGCAGGTAGACTAGAAGTGAGGGATGCTAGAGACAGCGGGACTACACGTGAAGGGAGATGATTTATTATCATCTCGATGTTTTTTATCTTGATGTAAATATGTAAATGATAAATATTTGTGAAATACATTTGAAAGCTTCCACCCTATAAATATGTTTTGATTGTGTAATTTCTTAAAGTTTGTAAATTATAAGTTTAGATCCTGCGTGATATTTTATATGCATGTTTTGGATATTATTATTATTATTATCCTTATACAGATTTTTTCTAAATACAACTCGTTCTCTAGACATGTATCCTCGGGATTCTCATTCAGGGATATTCAGAGGATACCTGACTGGAGGGGGGTTTTACACAATGGCTATGGAATACATCCTCTAACAGATGGTGGTGTATGTGATCCTTAGACCAGAGATCACTAGAGAGTCGTGTGTAAACATTGGTATAGTTTGACATTATCCAAACGTAATCATGTCCAAGGTTATTGGTATGCTAGTGATTGGCAACATTGAGAAGTACACTATGGCTATGCTGGATTGACAGAGCATTCATCACTCTTGGGTATAGGAGAAATTATCTCTGTGAGATATTCAGTAAGAGGCAACGACCTTAAATCTGTGGCCATAGTGGAATTGAGTTGTTGCTCGTTTGGTATTGGTCAGATAACCGAATCTGAATATGTCAAGGTGGTTCATACTTGAAGCTGACATTATTTCTATGCTTCAAAACTTCATGAGATAATAGATGATCAAAGGATTGGATTGCACGGTAACAATACTATTGACATGTAGCGAATTCACTGAATCTGAATCTATCGAATGGCCATGATGTCCTGCTAGAGGCCAATCTTGGTTTGTGTGTAATGAGACAATTAATAGGGTGTTGATCGTGTTAGAGTAGATGCCCTAGAGCCAATCAATTATTGTAGAATTGACTCTTTGTAATAATGTTCATTGATCAATAAAAGGCGTTTTATACTATATCGCGTAAATCATCATTATATGTATTGATATATGTCTTTAGAATGGTAGAACCATGACGAGGGTATCAAGTGTTTCAAATCTTGATAGTGAGAACCCTATGAGCACATATGGTGGCCATTCTAGAAACGTCCGTAGCCCTAGTATTATTCTGAAGTAAGGGCACATATAATACGGTGAGGCTATCATAGTGTTGAACGACCCTGTCAAAAGGCAGTGACTGATCTCACTTGTCAAGGTTGTTTAGTGACAAACTAGTGCAAACATGGGTGCTTGCTGTAGGCAAGTTCACTGGACTGACCCACCAGAGGATTCCATATGGATGGTAACCCCAGTGTCTATGGAACAAATCCTCTAACGAATGGTGGTGCATGTGATCCTTAGACTTGAGATCACNAAAAAAAAAAGAATATTCTAAAGAATATTCTTTTTGGTGCAATATTTGGTGTTGTGGGTTGGAGATGGAATAGTGTTTTGCACCAAATTTTGCACCAAATTGGTGCAATGGGTTGGAGATGGTCTGAGTGATGACGGAAGCTCAAGAGGGAGACTCCGTTGGCACACTCTAATTTGACACGTGTAATTGTTTTAAAAATGGTATTTAAAAGCCGAATCCGTATGGTTAATTATAAAACTGGGTCTCATAAAATGCATCCTATAGAGTAAAGGATTTTGCTTGGTTGAGAAAGACAAGAATATACATATGCTTGTCTTTCTCAACCAAACAAACTTTCCCAAAGAAAAGAGTAAAGTCGATTAAAAGCTTCTTTCTCATCTCTTATATATATATTGTAATTTAGTGGTGATATTAAGTAATAATACAAGAAAGATAAAATAAACAAAATAGATAAGAAAGACTAAAGTGAGAAAATTGAGAGATGCGAGTAATATAATCTTCTTTCTCAAAACTTGGATTGCTTTGAAATGAAAATTGATTAATTAAATAAAAGGGATGAGGGATTATTTATAGTAAATAGACCCCTCCCACTTTTCACCGTCTCAAGTAAAGGCTAGGGGTGGGATAAAAAATCCGAAAACCGAACCGAACCGAAAATTAGGTTTTTTTACAAACCGGTTCGGTTTTCGGTTAGTAAAATTCAAAAAACCGAAAAACCGATTCGGTTTGAAAAAATTGCAAACCGGTTTTACCCTACATATAAAAGCAAAATTTTTTTTTTTCACTCACGCAGTCACGCTACAAGCCTACAACAGCACCATCCACATTCGTCTTTCACTCTCTCAGCCTCCAGTCACCAAATCTGAAAATTTCAAGATTCAAATCTCTGCACTTCGTCTGCGTCGATCGTCGTTCGCCATCACCCATCCACACTGTGAGCTATTTCGTCATTCGCCAGCACCCAGCACTCCAACAGAGTCACGCCATTGTCCCACCGTGAACAGAGTCTTCTCTCCAAGCTTCGATCTGTCGAGCTTCAGTCAAGTCAAGCCTCAAGCCACCGTGAACAGATCACTCTCCAGTCAAGCCACCGTGAGGCGTGAGCAGACTCCACCGTGAGGCTTGAGCAGACCCACCCTAAAGAGACGCCACCGTGAGCATTGAGCCACTGAGCAGACCCACTGTGAGCATACTCTTGAATCTTGATTTGAACAAGTTATTAGTTATATGCCATGCTATGATGCTATTTGAACTGTGGATACTCTTGAATCTTGATTTGAACTGTGTCAAGCGATGGTCCACCCTGAAGTTTTTGTTTGTTGAACATAGACATAAAATAAGCATTTACATTGCATGTTGGCTGAAGTAACAACTTCTGCAAACTAGTGCAAGCAGAAAGTTGCACAATATGATTTTAGACTTTCGGTGGAAGGATTTTGGATGGTTAAATGTTCATATGTTTTATTATTTTCATTTATAGCTGTTAATTGCAGATGATGATCTTCTTCGTGTGCCATTAACAAATCCGGAGAGTGCGGAATCAAGAAACTTCATTAACACCAACATTGTGGGATGCAAATGATTTATGTTATATTAAGTTTTTTTACTTTGTAATTTTATGTTATGTATTTGAGTTTATTAATGAATATTGACTATTCAATGATGTGTAATTGAATTCTTTATGTTTTTATTTCATATTCTGGATTCAGTATCTGCAAATAAGTAATTTAATATGTTAATGTATTTTTCATACAAAGAATACAAATATAATACAAAATAAAAGAGAAACATAATATGAAATTATATATAAAATAATAAATATTTAAATTTAGGGGCTTGAATAAAACATTGAAGAATTTTATGGATTAAAAGGTAATTTGAAAACCGGTTAACCGGAAACCGAACCGAAAATTCGGTTCGGTTTATATTCGGTTTTTAACCGAAACCGGTCCGGTTTTCGGTTTGGATAAACCGGTTCGGTTAACCGGTTTATCCCACCCCTAGTAAAGGCGGTGGATGTCCACCAAATTTTCTACAATACTCCCTCTTGAACATCCACTGCTTACAAGTAAGTGTATTTAACCTTATTCAAGAAAAACCATGTGGAAAAAAAACCTAAGTAAAGAACACAACTGTAACGTGAAGTTAGACGTACTTCATACTGCCTCATTTAAAACCTTGTCAAGAAAACTCAGTGGGACAAAACTTGATCAAAGAAAAAAGAGTACAGTGCACATATGTCCAGTACAATATACTTTTCTAAAAACTCCCCTTAATCGATGCTCCTCTTAATCAATGCTCTCTCTCATAATAGTAGAATTAATTTAGTAACTTATTGAGCCGTCGCATACCAATGTTATACACTAACTTTTCAAATGTTGATGTCGGTAAGGACTTAGTGAACAAATCTGCTAGATTATCATTAAAGCATATTTGTTTGACATCAATCTCTCGATTTTGCTAGAGTTCGTGAGTGTAAAAGAACTTCGGTGAAATATGTTTGGTTCTGTCTACTTTGATATACCTCCCCTGACTTGGGCAATACATGCCGCATTGTCTTCATTTATAATTGTGGGAGCATCTGAGATACGTGGCAATTTGCATGTACTTTCAATATGATGGATGACAGATCTTAACCATACGCATTCTCGGTTGGCTTCATGAAGAGCAAGAATTTCGGAGTGGTTGGAGGAAGTGGCATCCAATGTTTGTTTTGTAGAGCATCATGATATTGCAATACCATTATAAGTGAAAACATATCCTATGTGCGAGCGGGCTTTGTGAGGATCAAAAGGTACCGAACATCTGTATAGCCAACTAATTTAGGATCATTAACAGATTTCCTTGGATAAACTAATCTAAAGTTTTTTGTTCCATGAGGTAACGAAAGACATGTTTGATCCTATTCCACTGTCGGTGAGATGGTGCAGAGCTAAATCTTGCCAACAGATTAACTGCAAATGCTATTTTTGGTCTTGTACATTGTGTCAAATATAATAATACACCTATTGCATTTAGATATGAGACTTCAAGACTAAGTACCTTTTCATCATCTTCTTTAGGACGAAATAGATCATTTTAAGATCAAGAGACCAAACTACCATTGGGGTACTCAAAAGGTGAGATTTATCCATATAAAATCGCTTAAAGATCTTTTCAGTATAATTTGATTGATAAAGCAAAATTCCATTTGAACAATGCTCGATCTGCAGGCCGAGACAATACTTTGTTTTCCCTAGATCATTTATTTCAAATTCTCTTTTTAAGGACTCAATAGCTTTTGTGACCTCTTCAAGAGTCCCTATTAAGTTCATGTTATCGACATAGACCGCCACAATTGCAAATCCTGATTTTGACCTTTTTATAAAGATACATAGGCATACAGGATCATTGATGTATCCTTCCTTCATCAGATATTCACTGAGACGATTATACCATATTCGTCCTGATTGTTTCAACCCATATAACGATCTTTGCATTTTTATTGAATACATGTTCCTTTTATTTGCTTCTAGCACTTTGAATACTTTAGAGATTTTCATATAGATATCAGTATCTAGTGTACTATACAAGTACACAATGACAACATTCATGAGATGCATATCGAGTCCTTCTAAGATTGATAAACTAATCAAGTATCGAAATGTGATAGCATCCATCACTGGTGAATACGTCTCATCAAAGTCAATTATAGGTCTCTGCAGGAAACCCTGAGCAACTAATCTAGCCTTATACATAGCAATCTCATTTTTCTCATTTTGTTTTATTATGAATACCCACTTGTATCCTATGTGTTTCACATTTTCAGGTGTTTGGACTACAAGTCCAAATATATTACGTTTTGCTAGGGAGATTAATTCTGTTTGAATTGCCTCTTCCCATTACGACCAATTATGTCTTTGTTGACATTCATCAACAAAACATGGCTCAAACTCATCATTTATAATTCTAGTAGCTACTACGTATGAGAATATGTTATCAACAATAGTTGTCTCATGATTCCACATTTCTCTAGAGTAAGCATAGTTTATAGAAATTTCTTCATTTCTATGTTCTTGTATTCCTTTAAGGATTTCTTCCTCTTCAGGGGCTTGTGTCCTTTCAGGGACTGTTAACTCTTATAGAGTTAGTTTAGAAGCTCCATAAGAGTTAGTTTAGAAGATGTGCAATTGTCAATTATTCTAGTATTATCAATATTGGCACCTATTTGATTTTATGCCTTTTGTTTCCTAAGAACAGTATCCTTGGCTCCAATAGGCCTACCACACTTCTAGCATGTAACAGATAAATCGATCACTGCCCACATGGATTGTTCATTGGTAACATCAATCCTTGTTGGTGTATTGAAGCCTAAGAAATATTTTCTGTCCCAAAGGATGGTGTGAGTTATTGCACCGTTTACTATACAAATGTCTTTACCATTACTGGATATCAATGTCTCAGTTTCAAAGTCCATCCTTAAAAAAGAGTTTTACATTATTAAGGATGTTTACAAAACTTCATCTTCATGATATGGAACTTCAGGTCCAATTTGTCTCTGTTTTACAAACTTCATGTTTGTAATTAGTATTTAGAACTTCAAGTTCTAAAACGATATTTATTTATAGAACTTCAAGTTCATTTATCAAATATAATATGGAAGCACCATTGCTAACATTGGTTATCAAAAATATAATGAAAACAAATCTAACCATAAAAGTTGTATTTAACAAAATAAATAGATCCGACCATGAAGGCAGTATTCAACAATAATAGATAGATCCAGTCATAGAGGCAGAATTTAATAATAATAAATAAATTCGACCAAAGAGACGAAATTTAACAATAATAAGTAGATCCGACCATAGAGGTGGAATTTAATAGTAGTAAATAAATCCGACCATAAAGGTGGAATTTAACAGTAATAAATAAATTGACCATGGAGGCGAAATTTAACAGTAATAAATAAATCTGAAAATAGAGGCGGAATTTGACAATTATAAGTAAATCCAACCATGAAAGCAGAATTTAACAGTAATAAGTAAATTCGACCATAGAGGTGGAATTTAATGATAATAAATAAATCCAGCCATAAAGGCGGAAACAGAGATTAAATAACACTTGTAGGGTTAAAAATGCGTATTTTAAGTAGGCGTGCATTGTTACACTTGTTAAGCTCTTTATGCTGATAACGTGTTGTAATTTAGTGGTGTTATTTAATAATAATTCAGGAAATATAAAGTAAACAAAATAGATAATAAGGACTAAAGTGAGAAGATTGAGAGATGTGATATATATAAGGAGATGAGAAAGAAGCTTTTAATCGACTTTACTCTTTTCTTTGGGAAAATCAATGGAAGTTTTAAGCTCAAGTGCTGAACCCAACATTAAATTAAGATGATATAAAAAAATAAAAAATAAAAAATAAACTCATTTTTGTTTATTTCATCAAGATAAAATCCTTACAAAATAATGAAAATTAAAATCTAGGGGTCCGTTTGATTATTCTGATACTTTTTAAAATAATATTTTAAAAAAAGTTAAATTTGGTGAGAATTACGATGTAGGATTTGAAAATCAACAAAAATACCTTTTATATTTATTTATTTACTAAACACCTTTATAATAAAATATTAAAAATTAATAAAAATATCCCTAACTCACCTATTAAATACAGACAGTTGGTCACTACCACCGGAGAGTTGTTGAAGTGTTGTTGTAATTTCTAAAAAAAAATATTTAAAAATATTTAATTAAATGAATAAATTTAAGGAGTTTAAAAGAAATTGAACAATATTTTAAAAATAAATTAATTTTAATGTTTAACTATATTGAAAAGTATGCCTGTAACAAACGGAGCCTACCTGTTTTCAATGTATCGTATTTATGCTTTCATAATTGTTTTTTAATTCTGAATAAAGTGTATATAAAATAATAATAAGTTTAAAATTATTATGAAAATTTTGAATTAAAGGGTTATCCTTCTAATGCAAGTTAGGTGCTACAGTACAATGAAAACTTCTAGTGCAAGTTAGGTGTTATAGTACAATGAAAACTGTGTAAGGAATCTCCAAAGCGAGAAAAAAAGTTTATACATCAATCAAATCAAACTTTATCTCAAAAGCAAGGGCATGTGATGTACTCAGATAATATATATATATATATATATATATATATATATATATGTTTGAAGGGTCTGTTTACAGAATTGTACAAGCCATCAGTGACGGTACTGTCAGGTGAGGGTTGAAGGATCGACTGTAAAATTATTGCAGTGTAAAACACACATGGAGAAAAATAACATGTAAATGATAATTGATAAAGCCAATTACTTGTGGATTGAAGCCAAGATATTAGAAAGAACTTGTTGAATCAGACAACAATCCTTCGTTCCATTAATTCTAAGTAGAAGACTAAGAATGAAAAGAAGATGGGTGGGAGGCAAAAGAAAAAGGTCCAAAAGTAAAAGTTGCTACGATTTACTATGAAAAGTAGTACAGATAATGCTAATTTTCTAGCGTCGCAAACAGACAAGAGAAAAAAGTTAATCGGGAAAGAAAGTTTGAGAAAAGTAATGACAGACTGATTTTACAGGTGGCCATGTACCTAGTTTTCTACCGTCGCAAACAGACAAGAGGATAAAAGGAGTCACAAGCTCATTATTGCTCCGTTCACAAAATAGGTTATCTATCTGTATGATTTCCGTTTGCATGGATTTTATTATCATTTATTTTTTATTGGTGGGTTCATTAAAATAGGTTTCACCTTCTTATATAAATTTTATTATCCATTTGTGAGCATCTTTAATTATATTTTTTATTTTAAAGATCATGTTTTACGTAAACAAAAATGATATTCATTAATTTCTAAATATAAAAAATAAAATTTATATTCAAATCTAATATATCTTTCAAATTAATTTTAATAAATAAGAGAGAGAATTAATAATAAAATATATAAAAATTTATAATTTATTAAATAAAATCAAGACAGAGAGTAAAATTTAACTTTTTAGATGTAGAAAATATCATTTAACTCTTTTATTTTTTTATTTATATTTAAAAAATAAATAATTTATTAAACTTTTATATGTATAAATAAATTTTTTATAATAAAAAATTGAGGTGATATAAGAAATAGATGCTTTAATTAACTTTCACGTCAAAAATGGTAAAAAAAAGGTAATGGGAGAAGTCCGTGAACTAACATTATTGCGGATAAAAGTAGGATGCAGCTAAATAGAAGACTTTGTCAAACCAAACAGAACCAAGTTTGACTCCCAGTCCCCAAAGTTCATCAATTATTTATCCGGTTTCGCTGGCACTTTTTCCTTGTCAGTTGGTATTATTTTTACATGTAAATTTCAATGATGTCTTTCACGAATTTTTTGTATCAGTTTTTTTTTTTTTTTTTTTTTCTAAAATATTAAAAATGATCGGAAAATGTGGAAGATAAAAATATGAGTAACACTACACTCATTAACATTTTTTACTGTCACATATCAGTTTATAATTTGTCAATTTATTTGGGTCTCACCTCTCTAATAATGTGTCCCATCTAATCAAATCAATCGTAAACTCCCACATGGTGTTAGTAAGAGAGGTTAGTGAGAGGGATTAGTAAGGTTAGTATTATTGTAAAAATATATTCTATATGTTTGTCAAACATTTGAAAACATGAAAAATAAAAACGCGTTTGATATATTTATCTAAAATATAAAAAAATAATGAAAAATATAAAATTTATCACTTCACACAATCCATAAAACCTCTTCAAATTATTACTTTGTTTGTTTTAAAGAAATTTTCTCAAATATATTAATTTCTCTTATCCTTTTACAATTTTATGTAAAATATTTTTGATTTAAAATAAAAATGCTTGTTTTAGTAGAGAAATAGAAAGAGAAGGAAATAATTATTTCTAAAATGAGCTCAAGTCGCTCACATGTCGAATCAAGCCGAGTTTGAGCCTCTCAATACTTGACTCGAGCAACTCACAAGCTTACTCGAGCTCGACATATCAACAACTCTAAATCTTTTCTTCTCTTTCTCTCCACTTTATTCTTTCTTTCTTCCTTTTGTACTTTCTTTCTCCCTTTCTGTGTGACATAACCTGAAATCCCTAATTCTTCCTTTCGTTTACAACCCCAAATCAGGGAATTCAAATCCAGGAACTTGATAATGAGGTTGAGGTTACTCTTCCTACGCTTAGAAACTCGGTGTCTCTAGAGCAGAATAAAGAAGTTCAACCTATCATATCAAGGAAAAATATACTGGAAGCAGATGACACTGCTAGTGATGCTAGGAGCAGCAGTAGCAGGAAAATAGTCGGATATAAATCTGTACAAATTCCAGTATATGAAGTCGAAACTCCAAGCACGAAAATGATGATGAGTTATGAAATGTATTGTCATGCAATAGTTCAGGGAACTACTGACACTTGCATTCGTGCTAAACTGTGTTTTCTAGAATATGAGGAATATACTCTGGATATTCTTGTAGACACAGGAGCAACCAAATGTATTGCAAGGAAGCAATGTTTTCTGGAGGAACTTTGGAAATCATTGGAAAAACCAATCCTAAATACGATTGCAGATGGAGGTCAAAGTATGATCACGGATGTGGTTGAGAACGTGATTGTACTATTAAACAAGAAAAAATTTACTCTAAAAGAAGTTCTAATAGTGGATTACTTAGAAGTAGATTTTATTATCGGGAATAGCTTTCTGCGAGAGCAAATAGAAGTTAGACCATTTACTCAGGATAACGACCACATTATCCTTGGAGGTCATAAAATCCATTTTCTTGCTAAGCCTGAACTTTCAAAAGTTAGAAACGGTTTCAGACCGGTGAAAATAAGGCAAGAAGTAGATCACATTGTTTTCCAAATTTTGAAAAAGGAAAAATGGTGGTTGAAAACTTTTGAAGTAGAAGAAGTGGATAAGACTTGTAATGTTTTCTTTCAGAGATTGTATCCTAGTCAACATACAAACCGGATAGCACGGGATATATCGTAGGAGGTTGGTCCCTCTAGAGCATGCCCTAAGAGCACGGATAAATCAACACATAAGGAGATAATCTCGAAGGTCGAAAATAAAAGCCAAAAGAACTCTTTAAGGATTGAGGAACTTGTAAAATCCTTTAAAGAGGAACTTTCTCCATGCTTTGATGATCAACCATTAAAGATATGGGAAAGGAACAGTATATATGCTTCGCTTAAATTAAGGAAGGATAATGAAATGATAACTACCAAATCCTATCCTTATACTCCTGATGCAGAGGAGGAATTTAGCAAGCAAATACCGGAATTGTTGGAAAAGCAATTAATACGAGCTAGTAAAAGCCCACACTCTTCGCTAGCATTCATGGTCATGAACAGAGCTGAGCAGGAAAGAGGAAAGGCGCGGATGGCTATCGATTATAGGCAATTAAATGATAAAACTATTGATAATGCCTATAAGATACCAAACAAATCAGCTTGTTTGAATAAAGCTAGATTTGGAAAAATCTTCTCAAAATTCGATCTGAAGTCAGGTTTCTGGTAGATTAGAATGGAGGAGTCAAGCATTCCTTTGACGGCTTTCACCTGTCTGAAAGGATTGTTTGAATGGATGGTTCTGCCTTTTGGGCTTAAGCAGGCACCATCGATATTCCAGAGGAAAATGGATAAGGTTTTTGGAGACTTATCTAGCTTTTGTGTAGTTTATATTGATGATGTTCTGGTTTTTAGTAAAACCAAAGAAGAGCATATAAATCATCTTAGACTAGTAATCAAAAGATTCCTTGATAATGGAATGATTCTATTTGAGAGAAAGGTAGAATGGTTTAAGAACAATGTGAAGTTCTTAGGCGTTGAGATAGGTGAAGGAGGTATTCAACTTCGAGAACATATCTCGAAGAAGTTGCTGGGGTTTCCAAATGTGCTGGAAGATAAGCACATGTTACAGCAATTTATTGGATTAGCCAATTACATGCGCAAGTATGTTCCTAATTTCGCTAATTTAATCAATGGCTTGACGCTTAAACTTAGTGATAAAGTACCCTGGGATTGGACACTTGAAGACACTAATTGTGTTAAGCGGACCAAAGCCTTGACAAAATAATTAAAACCTTTAAAACTCCCGGAAGATGACGATGTGCTTATTATAGAAAGTGATGTGTCTCACTTGTACTGGGGAGGTGTGCTTAAGGCTAAGGGTACTGATAATATTGAACGAATTGTTCAATATGCGTTAGGAAAATTCTCTCCTGCTGAAATAAACTATCATGTTCATGAAAAGGAAGTTTTAGCAGTGAAAGAATGTATTGATTGATTTCGATTGTTCGTAATCAGTCAGGAATTTACTTTAAGGACAGACTCTAAATATTTAAAAACTTTTATGAAATTGTCTTTAAAGGATGACAAAGCTAGACTAATCAGATGGCATATTTGGTTTGCAAATTATAGAATCAAATTTGAATATATTTCTGGTAAATCTAACTTTGTTGCTGACTTTTTGTCTAGACATTTTTCTGAAGAATTACAGGATGGTAGACAAGAAGGAAACTAGAAATCACTTCTCATGCTCCAAGTGTAGACAAAGAGGACACTTGAGAAGGAATTGTCCCTTAAAGATAACTTCGGCTCCAAGGGTTACTGCAAAAAAGGAGAAGACTGCGGATAAGCAGGTGATCTCTACTCCCAAGCAGGTTACTGTGACAAAGTAGGTTAAAGAAGGAACGAGTTGAGATTATGACTCTGATACTTCGGAAAGAAGAAACCCAAAATTTCAACGTTTGAAAGGTACTTCTACGAAGGAAATTACTTCTGAAAATGAGGTTACTCCTAAGAAGGAAAAACAGAAGACTCAGAAAAAATAAATAGTTTGTTGGTCTTGTAAACAAGAAGGACATGAGTGGGCTAATTGTCCACTGCCAAAGACAAAACCTTTTGAGGATTCATCATCAGGTGCTGCAAGCGTGGTGACTCCACACACTCCACAAAAGCTGTTAATTGACGCGAATATTTGTGAGAGGTTTCGCTTTCCAGAAGGCTTAAGATTAACTCGAGCTAGTCAAACACTCTAGGAGGATTTGGAAACCCAAATTAGAATCACATTGGTGACAGGTCAAGGGGAAGTACAACTGCAAAGGTGTTTAGAGAAGCTAGCAAGAAGGTTAACATAGTTGGAAGCTGATAAACTGTTTTATGAGAATGAGGAGTTTAGAGGAACTGCTCTGCTTTATGAAGCAGGAATTCAAAAGCTCGAGGTAATGAGAAAATGTCATTTGTTTGACATGGTGAATCTCAAACTCCAGAATCTGAATAATCTAATAGTGAAATTAGGAAAATCTGACTTGGCGGATTTGGTCCGAGGATTAGCAGTTTATCTTAATGGCACTATGGAATTGTACGTTCCATAGAAAATCTTTAGAAAAGGTTATTGCAAAAACCTTTTGGATAAAGGATGGATCGATACAATAGAAATCAAAGTACAGGAAGCAATGGTGGACCCGAATATGCCAAACGTGGTTAAGCAAACGCTCTGTGTATTGAATCGAAAGGTCGACACTTTTACTTGCATGATTACTTCCTCATTGCAAGAGAGCTATAATGTTCAACCTGTACAGATATGATAATTTCTTGTAGGAGAACCATGGTACTGAATTATGCTAGATAACGATGTAAAAATGGGTTCTTATGCACTAGAAGAAATTCAAAAGAAAGAAGAGGAAGATTGGACCAGGCTGCATATTGCAAAATTGCTACTGGTTAAATCCAAACTGGAGGAGCTTGTTAAAGCAAATGCTACTGTCCATATCCATAATGGGATAGTGGTAGTATTACCAGACAAGTATGTGACAATCTAGGATACACTCTTCAAGCATAACCAAGCCCAATTAAGAACGTTATTAGAAAGTTTGATTTAGCCCATCTACCAAAGCAGACTTTAATGGAATGTACTATTGATCTTCTGAGGATGGTCTTAGCCCACGATCAGGAATCCCAAGAAGATGAAAATCTGAAAGATTTTATTAATCTTATAGAAGTGGATAACTTCAAAGACTAATAAAATCTAGAAGATGAAGATTTGGACAACCAAAAATGTCCAACACATAATATGCTAACGTGTATCAAACAAGCGGAAGATAATACGTGAACATCCAGGATTTTACGAACAGGATTCAATGATCCAGATTAAAAGAAGGCATTGGATTTTGTCCTTTATAATAATTATATTTTGACTTTTGTATTTTGTATTTTGTCTTGTGTTTTGTAATAATTATGTTTTGTCCTTTTGTAATTATTAAATATGTAATAATTTGTCTTTGTATGACATGTGGACCCTAATGTCATTATCTTTGTTTTGATTTGTTTTGTCTTATTGTACGGATTCAATTAATTTGAGATTCGGACTTCTCTATATAAGGAGAAGCTCATGTTCATTTTGAAACAGAGAAAAATTAATAATATTTTTAGTTTGTCCCAAATTCATTCTCTCAATCTCTTGCTTTACTTTTGAATTGCAAACTCGAAGCAAAGAAAAAAGGTTCATTAAAGAAGATTGATACTCATGTATGAATTAATCTTTAAAACTGAATCTATGTGTTTTTCTCTCCAATAAATCAACTAAGAGCCGAGCCACTGTTTATTTCTCTAGCTGCAGTAATTTTTGAGTTGTAATATCTTTTTCTCTCTACCAAATTTAGGGACATTTGCATATTAAATTGTTTGTTCTATTTATTATCAGGTTGATCAAGGTTTTACTTTATGTTGTTCACGATTGGTTTCGTTAGACTTTTTTTGTTGTTGTTTTGATTCTTGGTTTGTTATATGTTCAAGAGCTTTGATATTGAGTTTTTTTGTGAAAATTGATTTGGGATTGGTAATTGTAGACGATAAAATCTACCCGAAAATATTGCTGAGATGTTGAGCCATTGAGAACCTCGAATTCCTATAGAGAGACACGAAAACGAACGTGAAGTACTTGGGGACACTGGTGTGATGTCTGTCGTAAGCACTATGATGCTCTAGTGAACAAGGTTATGACGAAAAATTGAGCGGAAATAAGGGTAAGAAAGTTACCGTGTTTCAAGGCTAGGCAAACTATCTTCAATGCAGAAGGGTCAAAACTCGATTCTATGGCAAAGGACGGCTAAAGGCGGGGGAATTATGTGAGGCTTGCGTTTAGAATGCTTGGATTCTAGACTTTTTCTTCTTTTTCCTCTTCTTTTTCTTCTTTTTTAAGCCACTGACAACCTCGAATTCCTACAGAGAGGCACGAAAACGAACGTGACGTACTTGGAGACACTGGTGCGGTGTCTATCATAGGCACTCCGATGCTCAAGTGAGCAAGGTTGTGACGAAAAACTGGGCGAAGATAAGGGTAAGGAAGGTTACCATGTTTCAGGGCTAGGCAACTATCTTCACCGTAAAAGGTTTGGAACTCGATTCTACGACAAAGGACAGCTAAAGGCGGGTGAATTACGTGAGGCTTGCATTTAGATTGCTTGGATTCTAGAATTCTTCTTCTTTGCCGCCACGCCTCTCTCCACAATCTGCCACCAATTGAGTTTTGATTCATCAAAAGCCATGAATTAATCGAAAATTCTAAAGTTCATTTGGAAAATACCTTTGCCGAAGACCAGAAGAGGAAGAGATTGGTGAACCCACGAGACAAATTTCTACAAACGACTGGAAATGATGAATCGGCGAACGGTAGAAATCAACGAACTTTCCCCCAAATTTTACTAGCGTACACTTTACATAACCTAAATTCAATTTCAATTGAATTGTAAAATATAAAAATGTCCCCATAATTTATTAAAAAAAAAATTATACCTTGATTCCAAGTTTTGGTTTTTGAAGGGGGAACTAAAACAAAAACCGTACAGTGATGATTCCCCCACTTAGACCATCTTCAACCCATTGCACCAATTTGGTGCAAAATTGCACCAAATTGGTGTAAAATTTGGTGCAAAACACTATTCTATCTCCAACCCACAACACCAAATATTGCACCAAAAAGAATATTCCCTATAATATTCCCTAGAATATTCTTTAGAATATTCTTTTTTTTCTTTTATTGTAATAATCAACAATTAATCTATTTCACTTATTATTTTTGTATATATTAATTAAATATTGGGAATGATATTTTTATTAAATAATAATTATTTTGAAAATTATACTAATTTAATAGAATTAAGTATTTATTTAATCAAATAAACATTACATTTAATATAGAAAAACATTACATCTAATATAAACATTACATTTTATTTTGAGTTATTGTAGTTTAATATTTGCATTGAATAAAGTTCTATTTTTAATTTTTCATCATTTTTTAAATTATATCATTATTATAAATTTATTATTATAAATAATAATCAAATTAAATTAAATACAAATACTCAAATTAACTTAACAAAATTAAAACAAAAAAACTAAAATTAAAAAAATTTGTTTTTTTATGTCTGCTACAGTACCGCGCCATTTTGGCGCAGTGCTACAGTGCTGCGCCAAATTTGGCGCAGTGTTTAGCGCGGGTTGGACTGCCAACCCACGCCAAATTGGGTTTTTTGCACCATTTTAGCGTGGGTTGGAGATGCCCTTAGGAACCAAAACCGACATTGTGAGGGCTGATTCTGGTTCCTACTCAGAATTGGAACCCCTATTCCTGCCAGTTTTGGTTTTGACGATTCTTTGCACACTCCTATTTATACAACCCCTACCCACATGTAGTACGTTACCACTCTTTTCCTTTCGATTTGAATAAAAACGTTAAACAAACAAATATTTCACGTTTTCTAGATAAAGAGAACGAAAATAAACTCTAAAATCATAAACGAACAGGGCCTTAATCATCGTTAATGTTACTTTTGTTGTAATTTCAATACAGACAACTTCCCCTAAAAGAAGTTATGCGTGAATGAATTTGTTATTTTTTTTTTAATAACATTAAACAAAAAAGTCGAAAATAAACTTCAATAATAAAAATCATTATTACATGGTAAATTTGTGTAAAGTTTCAATTTCAGAGGATTGTTTATCTATGTATTATTAAATAAGATTGAATTGTAATCCTTATAATTTGATATCAGATTTATGATATTGTTCAATTTATTAAACATTCAAAATAATAACGAGGAAACATGGAACCAATTAATTGTATAATCTTGCCGGATTTTGAATCTGAATCTTCGCATTCTGCATACGACATGGGCTTGTAAATTAGGAAAATATAAAAACTTCATAGACCTTACATAGAAAATCGAAACTCAACGTTCAAGAATTGAAGCCAACCCATAACAAATTCTGAAGAAAATCTTTTATGGAAGGAATACACCAATCTTGATGCACTGTGAATGTGCAGCCACTTATCCTACTAAAACAATAAACTATTAACCAATAATATAATGCTCCGGTTAGCAACTGACCTTCATAAATAAAAGAATATTCCATCCACAATACAGAAGCAAGTTTAAATCTACAAAGTTACAACATAAAATTTCTTACACTATTAAATTATCATTTTACCGTTAATAATGTATGAATATTGGCATGTAATTCCTAGATGACAAGCCCACACATCTACTTGCACCTGAATCTATTTTGCCATTTCAGGCCGCAGATTTTTTTTCCCCAATTGTGAAATGAAAAGAGAAAACAATGACAGTAACAGTGACGGTTCCATCTTTCAGTAATTTTTACGCTTTCACAATCTTTTCCAAGCCTTGTGTATTTGTTAAAAAATTGAATACAACATCCTCGCAGACATGAAATCAGTAAATTCAAAAAGCTCAGTAGTACTGACTTCTGATCTGTAGGGCATATTCAATCATGGCAAGTTACCGGAATTGAGACCCATAGATTCTGCAAATTCTCTAGCAGCCATATTATCCGCTTGTACCTGCATTAATTGCAAATAACACATAGTTGGTGTCCACATAAAATTAAATGATGTATACTCAAGAGTATTGGTGTCGGCATAGTATAAAATGATGCATACTCAAGAGTTATCCAATCCGTAATGGAAGTAACAAAAAAAAAAAAATCCCAAAAAAGGAAATACTAGTTTTTCAAAG
Organism: Pistacia vera; assembly: GCF_008641045.1. Lineage (NCBI taxonomy): Eukaryota > Viridiplantae > Streptophyta > Magnoliopsida > Sapindales > Anacardiaceae > Pistacia > Pistacia vera. The sequence goes on along the minus strand of NW_022196112.1, from coordinate 722,471 downwards.
TTGAATCCGAAATTTTTTAATTTAAAGTGATATAATAATTAATTGGAATGGGAAAATAATTGATAGAATGACATACCAAGTGACATGATAGTGTCAATCAATTCACATTATTTGGGATGAAAAATTAGAGACAATTGAGAAGAGTAGCATTACTCTATAATTAAATTGACATGGTTTCAGATTCATATAAAAACACCCAACTAATAACAACAATAGTAAAAATAGCCAGTTAGACATACCTGAAGGCGATGCAACAAATACATCAAAAAGAGATGTACAAATACCTGCAGAAGATTCCTCATTATTGTTATCATATAATTTATATTCATCGATACATATATATATGTTTCAAATAGATGTTGTAACTAAAAGGTGAACCACTCTTACAAGATAGAAAAGCAGGATTACACGTGCTGTTGGATACCGCCAAAGAAATCTTGTGGCCCTGACGGCCCCTGAGTCCAATAGTTTTGCTGCCTTCTGCAACTGCATGAACAGGTTGAAGCAAAATGTTAAAATGAAAAAAGGGCGAGTAAATCATGAGCTACGAGAGCAGGGATACCTGTACGCTCGCTGCAGCCATGTGTCGGTGATGCAAGGGGAGTGGCCTGCAATAACCCGATTGTAAGAAAAAACAGATTGAGGTGAAGTCCCAATACAGATGCAGAGACATTAGTGAACATATGTTTTCCAGATGAGGATGTAAAGGTGGGTGGGTGGTGACATTTTAGTTCACTTTGATTTCACTCAGTTAATTTAATACCAGTAAAAAGTCCATTAAAAATAGAAATGTGTCTGCAGACCTGGAGAGGGGGCTGAATCAGAGGAGAAAGATCAAGACAGGAAAAGCCAACTAAAATTATTATATCATGGGCTTCAAAAAGTCCAAAAGTTGCACAAGGAAGATTCTAAGTCGTATCAAGTACCAGAGAAAGGAAGAGAAAATGCCACTACAGCAGAAAGTAGTAATGCCAGAAGATGTTATCGAACGACAACACTGCAACTAATCTAACTGATTGAGATTATAAAGAGCAGCCAAGGAAGCATTATCAATCTCACTAACATTTAGTTGCTTGGAAGTCTCAATCAGAATTTTCGAATGGAAGAAATAGTGCCAAATCCAAGTGGACAAGATTAAGCCTTTGCACAGTGCATCCAATAACTACCACCAAGTCATACTTCTAGCTTCCAACCCATTTTAAAAAAAAGTCATTGAGACCAACATACAATGAAATTCAGAAACAAGTAACATACTCAAGTGTCTTCATTTCTGTGTCTTCCTCCCAAGAAGACCATGCCCGGCGAGAAACTCTACTTCTTTCTGCCTCAACCTGATCAAGATAATGTTGACATCAAACAAAAACAAATTCAAAAAAGCAAAAATACTCCATACAATATGAGAAGCAAATCAACAGAAAAAAAAAAAGAAAAAAGAAAAAAAAAGATGATTACTTTAATCAAGCAGCATAAAATGCCAAAAACAGACCTGTGCTTCTTGAATACGTTTTATTTCCTTCTCCAATTGGAACTCTGCTGCAGCTTTTTCACTAGCCATGGTTTCTAGCTGTGTTTGCTTGTAGTACTGCATCAGATGACGATTATAGCTACAGAACTTTAAACATAATTATGGGACATTAACTGACTAGATAAGTTTAAGTTTATCTTACCAAGAGATCAGTTAGTTCACGGTAGCGTTTCTCTAGATCCATATGCTCCTGTTACAAGGCAACTAGAACCAATAAGATGACACTTGAGTAAACCATACAAAATCCTGCCAAACCCAGAAACTGATAAGGGAAATCACATGAACAATTGAATTTGATTTATATTTACTCATGTTAAATGTTATAGTTGATTGAAGGGTAACATGATAAAATTAAACATCTACAACGGCATTTTTCAATTTCAAACAATAAATCTCTTGCTCCCTTCAAGGTTAGCACAATAAAAATAAAAAAAGAACCAAGCTTCAAATATCATTAATTGATTTGAGCCAGAAAACTTTCACTCTCTCCCTAGAACAAAGACAGGGAACTTGGTTTATGATGACTCATGATGCGAGAAAAAGCAAACAAAAACAAAGAACTTGATCTATGATGACTCATGATGTCGAAGAAAAGCACAACAAAATCAAAGAAGAAACTAGTCCTATAGTAATTCAACATTTTAAGACAGCAAAGGTCTCTCTCTCAATACAAAATTCAAATGCATACCTGAAACAAAATTAATACCTGTTCAAAAAAAGATTGGGATCACTTGATACAAAAACGTTTGCCTTTTATGATATAAAACCTATGAATTCATAAATATTTTACTTGTTCGTCACTTGGAGACCGCCAAACAACTGAGTGTCTCTTTTAGCTTCCAATTATAAGATGTTTGCACTCAAGGATATAAATAATCAGTTTTTATCCACTCATGATCATGCAATTTCTGCATCTGCAGATCTTCATTATTTGTATTTATTTATTTTGGTTAAAACTATAATTTAAAAAGAGAACAGGAAAAAGGGGAGGGGGTGACTGGCTCAGAGTCATTCCAACTTACTTATCACAAATCCAGAAAGAGTTAACTAAGTTACCAGCACAAGCAGATGTTTGTTATAGAAATTATTTGAACCTACACAATGCACTAAGGACATTTTAAACATAGAGCATTATGGTACATTTCAACTTTACAAGTTCATCACAACTTATAAAGAGAAATTGCACCAGGCAGTTAGTTGAAGCTATAACTAAAAACAAGGCCTAAACTAGACAATTGACAATGGTGACTTCAGCGAAACTACAAAATACATAACACTTTGTCAAGGTATTGGGCATTAAAAAAAAAAAAAAAAGTTCCAGGAAAGTTGGCACTCCATTGTCATGATGTCACAGATTCCTAAGCTGTTGGTGCCCCTAATTCAAGAATCAAAATGATTGATGATAAAAATAAACAAGGAAAAGCAAAGGCCTCAGATAAACCAGAGTGGTCACCTCTCGCGAATAATGCTCCGCATCCCTCTTCATGGCAGCCATTTCGACTCTCATTTTTTGCACTTCCGCCTGCAATTAAACCAGCAATCAAGTCATACCAAAAAAATCCTTAAATTAGCCAGGAAAAACAATGTAAAGTTGAAAATTTATTTTTTGATAGGCAAGTTATCTTATTTATTTAATCGAACAAACTCTGGCATAGAAATCTCTATAGATATTAGCATAAAATCTCAAAACCTATTTTAGAAATCAAGCAACAACTACTTGCCTCCAAAGAAGAAAGCTTGCTCTCAGCATCTCTCTGGCCTTGGCGTGCACGTTCCACTTCATCTTGCCATGCCTGCATCTTAATGTTTAAGACTTCTCAGTGATACTAATGTAACAGATCCCCAAGGGGATAGCGGGATAGCCTAGGCGGTCAAATCCCCCTCAGACCAATTTTTCTTTTGTTGGGGGAAGGATAATGTAACAGATGACAGCATATCATAACTAGTATCACTTTTGGTACACTATACATCAGAATTATAAGAACTTATTTTTAATTGTTGAACTTGAGCAGATCAAACTGGAGACACAGACCCCATAATAACATAGAGCAAAAATAGAAAATGAGGTTCATATACAGTAAATTCTAATTTCTAACAATATAAAATTCTAGAAAAATGCATTAGTTCATGAATAATAATTATTAGTCATAAACTGAGGAACTGGGAATTATTTCTTCATAAAACATCAATTTTCCCAGGAGTACGAAAATCTCTTGCTACAACTTATATCCAAAGAATTCAACTTACAGATTTCCAGTTCACACCGTTTCATTATTTACCTGAATCACTTGATTTGCTTCATCAGGGGACTTCTTTTGTCCACGGCGAGCACGAGCTTCCATATCTTGCAGTTCTTGATTTAATGTTGCACATTCAAGCTGATGGCATATAGTGATAATTATTCAGGAAGTTTCAAACTGTAGATTTATCAAATAGGTGGAAAATAACCGTTTACAGAATGGTTATTAACCATGTGTCTACATACCTCAAGTACCGCTACCTTCTGCTCAAGGTCCCCCACCTTTGCTGTCCTCTCATCTGCAACTCTCTGAATGGGGAAGCATTTATAATATTCGATGAAGATAATATAAACTAATGCCAAAGAATAGGTGTCAAGTTCTACTGAGAAAAATAATAAATTGAACCATTTTATTTCCATCATCGTGACATTCTGAAATTCCAAAGTCTAGACAACATCCATTATGAAGCTAACACAGAATAGACTGTTGAATATGCTTAACAGAGACAGAGCAGCAGGAAGAATCAAACTGACTAGTAAAATGATCCTGAGACTGCAGAGGTTCATCAATAAGGAAACACTGAAAGGTGCAACACCAGTTGGAGGATATGTGATTAATTTTCCGGTTCTTTATTAAGATGGCATGAAAATAAATAAAGATTACCAAACTTATCATAACAAGTTAAAAGTTCCTATCAGTCTGTTAAAGATATTCTGATTATAAAATCCTTGTTAGTCATATACATGTGACAAATATTAACCTATAAATTAAGACCATATTCATACTTAGAATCTTCACTGCAGTACATAAGGCAGTAAAACTGAGTTACTTCAATACAGAAACTACTAAAAGCAGAGCATTGGGAATCAATTGAATGGGAAAATTTGCATGTATTGCAAGTGACAATTTCTCCCAATAATTAAACATGTAATTTTGGGATCTAAAATGATCCATATAATTTCTAGGGAGAGAATAGTCTATGTTCAATTTCCAACTGCATGAAATATGATAAGTTGAGGCAATCAACGTCTATGGATAAAAAAGCAAGACGTCTTGGCATTCATAATAATGGTAAAAATAGCCAAACACATAAAGTGCATTTGCATACCAAACCTACATTATTCACATTCTAGCGAAATAAGCATCCTTTGGCAGGAGAATCATGCACTATAATGAGGAAATGAGCCATAGCATGATAAATTCTTACATTACCTGCACCCTAGCAAGGGCTGTCGATGCCTCAACAGCTCTATGTTCCAGTTCCACTTCCCTTTCCATAGCAGCCTGTTTCACCATATAGAGATTTTAAATTGTGGGAAACTGACTGCAAATACATACATAAACAAATAGTCACCGGTCAGAACCATTTTGGTAGCATTATGTGCAGCACGTTCTTCTTCAGCTCTCCTTTCAGCAGAAGCAAGCTCCTCCCGTACAGCCTAATAAAGAAGTATAATCCTTAGTTATCTAATAGTCTGAAACAGAAAGAATGCTTACAAGGATATGCCAGTATTCATATCACAGATGCAATAAGTATGAAAAACCAACTAATTTACCTGCATCATCCTCGTCTCTGTTAATTCTCTATTTCTCATTATGGACTCCATGTTCATCTGAAAGCAATCAAGTTTATAAATGTCAAAACTAATTTACTAGATGGTAAATAAACATACAAAGAAAAATATATAATTCTAATTTAATATAAAGATAATACATAAAAAATTAAAATAAATCTTTGAAAGAAAGGACCCGTTCTCATGTGCACTACATAGTTTAACATTCCAAAATTTAAAAACAATTCTTAGATGAACCATTTCAAGCAGATGTATAAGATGCAGAATGGCCAGAAGTTTGATGAAGAATTTCACTCCGCGTAGACAGGATAAGGAAAAAGTGAAAAAAAGGATCATGAATCAATAACTGAACTGTACATGGGAAACATTACCAACCTGCAGCGAAGCCAGGTTTCCTTCAGATAAAGCAGCCTGTTTCTTTAGTGTATCTATAGAACTGACAAGCGCCTCAATTTCTGAGTTCTTCGCTGCTAAAGCCTCAGCCATGTTTGACTCCACTTTAGTTACTTCACTTTTAGAAGCAGATAATTCTTGCTGTAGCTGCTTTATTTGAGCCTCAAATGATCTACTCAGTTCTCTCTGTTAAGAAGCATTTTAAAATTATAACCAGCACTTCTGTGATGAAAGGAATAACACGTACAAACAAAGGTAACTTGAATGATCACTCAAATGATAAGATCGAAAGCAAATATGATGATTCACCTCCGCAACAAGAAGTTCCTCCAGCTGTGCATTTTCAGATTTGTACTCTTGAAGACGTGATGAAAGTCCAGCACAAACCTGAGCATTCATCAAATAAAGATTAACAGAAATCAAATTGCCAGGCCAATAGGAAAATAGGAAGGCTCCAAAACTTAGTCCTGGGATTAACCTAACACCTCTAGTTCGCACTTTCATAATAATAAATTAGTAAAGAAGTTCCTCGGTGGTCATACAAATTAATGTCTAATTTAGACCAAAAGCGGAGAGGAAATGAAGAAAACATGGAGGATCAGTTTGGAAGTAAGAAGCCCTTTTGACATCTCTTCATCTGCAAATAATTCTCAATGTGAAAACACACAGAAAAGGGGATGATATTTGGAAAGGAAAAAAGTGGATCTTCAGCATCCCAAATGAATTGGGCTTATTTAAAAAAGGCCATGTTCTTTGGAAGATCTTTAGGTCTGAATAAAGATTCCTTCAAAACAATTTGATTGCAAGGTCATTCCAAATTGGTAAAGTGTATTATGTATGAATGACTTAGGATGAACAGATACTATTAGTATAAACAAAAATGGAGAAAGAAATGGAGAGTCAACCAATAGGAAGTGATAAACGAAACTCAATTTGCTTTTATTATTTAAGCCATAAAGAGTCAGACAAAAGAACAGTCCAGATTATTTCCTACTTAATGCGTTAAAAGTAAAAAAACATGTGAATTCAATTAGTACCCAACCAACTAACAATTCTAATCCAAGATGGACAAATTAAACAACAATTTCTACCCTATAAAGCATTTTATCTCAGAAATTTTCAGTTCTTAAAAATAAACAGTCCACATAAATCATCACATTCTTACTCCCCTGCTCCATATTCACCAACTCCCTTTGAATCAAATAGTAATCCTTCAGTTCTTAAAAACAGTCCAGATAGAAGACTAATCTTTTCCAACAAACAACTGATTGTCAAATTCTTTTGCTCCTAAAAACAAGGTACATGAATTCTGAGATCTTACCCGAGCTAACCTTGCTTCTTTTGACTGGCCAGTGGAAATTGCCGTTTTCAGCAATCCTTGAGCCTCATCAAGTTGGTCCTGTACCTTCGTAGGCGGACTATCCATTTTGTGCTCCTGCTGCTTCTTCTGAGTTGCAACAGTATCAACCTTAGAATCAATATCTTTCAATGGACTTCCACTATTAACAGGAGGCTCAACAACTACAGATAGAGATCTCTCATTATCTGTCTTCAGAGGAACATCAGCATCTTCTGATTTGATTTTTTCTCCAGCATCATTTGAATGATCTTCATTGGCAATCCCAATTTCTTTGGGAAGCAATGATGAAGGAGATTGTTCTACATGAACATCTGAAGCATTCTCATTGAGAAGCTCACCATTTGAAGTTGATACAGCAGTGTCTGCATCAGTAACAGTTACAGGAACTTCTGCAAGATCAGCATCATGTTTACCTGAAGCATTTGCTGGAGGCCCTGTCGAAGGAGTGCTGGGGGTGTCTTTTTCAATACCTTGCTCCTGCTCATTATTTGGGGTCTTACCACTAGGGGTCCTCTCATTTTCAACTGCTGAAGGAGCAGCCCTATCTCTGTCAGGTGTTAAATCTAACTGGAAATTTGTGTGAGCCTGCTCCTGTGCAGTATCACCTATATTTTGAGATTCATTTGAGGAGAGTCTCTTTTGAGCCTGCAACTACCTATGTGTGAGTTAATGCACTTAATCACAGTCATTAGACATGAATAAACTTTAGACCACAACAAGATATAAATATTCATGTTACCTTTGTCCTTGACTTTGTCCTCCTGGCTTGAGATCCTTGTCCGTTGGAAGCTTAAAATTAAAAAGAGAAAGATCAATGGTAAGACGACATGAAACAAAATATATTACAACACAAGAAAGTCAAGGCAACTTATAGCTAGGCAATACAAAATACCACCATTTCTGCAATTGCAATGTCATATATAAATCGAGTCACTTTTAACATTTCTTAGTATGGGTGAAATCATATTTGTAACTCGAATGCAGTTTTTATGCTTTAAAGTTGAAAGAAAGCATTGATTTTATATCAAAAATTCACATTTCAACCAATTCAAAATTGTTTGAGAGCAATTATGACTAAATTCAACCCAAACAATGAAGTTTGCTAAAGCTAGAGTCAGTTATACATGGATATTCAATTAAAAGCCAATGCTGCTTTGAAACTCAAAGCACATCCAAGCAAACATAAATTTCCATATTCACTAACTCCCAATTGTTTGCAGCCCTCCACAATCAATATGTCAACTCAGCAAATAACACCCATATGTGCCAAGGCTACGATTACCGTTAAGACAGAATTGCCAAAACAGCCATCAGGTGCTGTGCCAGTTAAGTATCCCCAGTTAAATTGATGTATCCATGAAAGAATCAAAATCCATTATAAATTCCAGACATCATCTAACTGTAATATTGAGAAATATAAATAAGATTCAGCCGACAAAAGATCTATACCTGGTGTCGGCGAATCAGATTGCTCATCTGCCAAATCACTGACAACCAGCTTTGCTCTTCGGTCTACGACTTCAAACAAATCTGAACCAAGAAAGAAAAAAAAAACAAAGCACTTCCATAAAGTAATAAATAAATTTAAATAAAAGTATTTTGATAAAGAAACAGAAAATCACATCAAAGATGTAGATAGTCTATAACTTGAAGATACATTGACAGATAGCATTTGTCAACAAAGAAGTTTATAACTTTCTCAAAACTATTTACAAGATTCTTAGTACAAACAACAAATTATCAGATCAATGTAGTAACCAAGCTTAATCTGCAATTTAATATTACAAATAGGTTCGTAATCTCACCAACCAACCTCGTATTTGATAGTAGCTTAAAGCCTTAATTCATTTCAATTAAGATTCACATCTAACAATCGAACAATTTACACAATAGATAACTAAATTTTCACAAATAGATTAGAAAAAGATGAGATTAATAAATGAAAGTTGATGCTGAATTGCAGACCTTCGGCAGCTTTGAGCCACGAAGCCATTGATTCTGAATCTCGAAGAATTCGTGCCCTAGAAAATGTGGATCAACGTGACGTCCATGCACCAGCGGGAAAATATGAAGAGAAGTGTAGGTTAAATGGGCAATAGCTGAAACTGAGACAAAATGATTTTGATTTAATGCTTAGATGAAAAGCGATTCGGTTGTTTAGAAAGAATGTGAATTTGAATTTGTTATGTGTGTATGAAGACATTAGTTAGTTAAGGGAAGGGTATGTTACAAGTTAGAAAGCGAGGAATTGAGTGATCTTGCTGTGCTTTCATGACTATGCTAGTGTGATGCTTTCACTAATCTAGGCCGTCCAATTTGCTGAGGTTTGATCAGCCGAGTGTCTCCCTCTTTGGCTGTTTCGTTTCTACCTTCTGCCCTATGTAGAGTACTTTGATCCCTTCAACATGTAATTTTGTTTTGATACTAGTAATCTGATCTGAACTAGGAAAAAAGGTTTTCAAATTGCTTATTATTGTAAAGAATTATGGATCTCTCACCATTTGAAGCATTTCATCATACTATTGCCACCTCTTGACACATGGCAAAGGGTGGTATCAATTTGTGGCACCTAGTGGCTAAATGGCAAGATTTGATTAGTTTGGGGGGTGGCAAGCATTACTCTGTAAACGCTTCCTCTCCTTTGTAATTCTTGTGTACTAACGTGAAAAGATAATAAATTTCAGCCCCTTTGCTGTTCTTCCATTTCAATAGTCCCTTATCTTTCATTAGTTACGTATTAGTCCTTATAATTGTCTTATATTTTGTAATTATTACAATACGTTATCAGGACGACCAGCTTATCAAGTGTAACGATGTAGGCCTACTGAAAGTACATATTTTTTACCCTAAAAATGTTATTTAATTCTTGTTTCCGCTTTTATGGTTGAATTTATTTATTATCATTAAATTCCACGTATTTTCAATCTCACGTGTTTCTTAATCTCTGTTTCCGCCTTTATGGTCGGATCTATTCATTATTATTAAATTCTGCCTCCATGGTCGGATTTATTTATTACTGTTAAATTTCGCCTCCATGGTTGGATTTACTTATTACTATTAAATTCCGCCTTTATGGTCGGATTTATTTATTATTGCTAAATACCGCCTTCATGCTTGGATCTATTTATTGTTGTTAAATACCGTCTTTATGGCTAGATCTATTTATTATTACTAAATAACGCCTTCATGGACGGATCTATTTATAATTGTCATTTTATTTATCAATTCTTTACAACTATCACATTTTATATTTCATTTGTTAGTTTTGGATGCCTGAATGCATCCCATGACATGCATCCAGAAGATGCAGAACTAATTACATTACTCTTATTAATGAATAGTTCTCGAAAATGTCGAACCTTGTGAAGCTCCAGTATGAGGCCTTGAGACTAGATGGAAAAAACTATGATGAATGGGCCTTAGACACTACTCGCCATCTAGAATCTATGAAACTGGGTGAAGTCATTAAGGAAGGAAACATGACGTCCCTGCAGGACAAATCAAAGGCTACTATTTTCCTTCGGCATTATATCCAAGAAGGGCTACGAGCTGAGTATAAGGATATAAAAGATCCACTTCAATTGTGGACTAATTTGAAGGAGAGATTTGAACATAACAAATTAGTAATACTCCCAATGGCTCAGTATGATTGGACTCATTTATGTATACAGGACTATAAATCTGTCAGTGCATATAATTCTGCTTTATTTGGGATTGTCTCCAAATTAAGAACATGTGGAGAGAAAATAACTGAAGAAAATATGTTGGAAAAAACATTCTCCACTTTTCACCCCTCCAATATGCTCTTGCAGCAGCAATACAGGGAGCATAACTTTAAGAAATATTCTGAATTAATTTCTTGTTTACTTGTGGCTGAGCAAAATAATGAACTGTTGTTAAGAAACCACCAAACTCGCCCCACTGGTTCCCAACCGTTCCCCGAAGTGAACGCAACGACTAGTAGTAATAATCATGGGAGTGGGCGGGGTCTAGGTCGAGGTCATGGGCGAAATAACTATCAACCCAGAGGTGGTCATAATAAGAAATTTCAATCGCCCCACCCAAAGTAGAGCAAGACTAAATCAAAAAATGAAAGAAGCCACCCACATACCAAGAAATCAAGAATAATGAAAACAAGTGCTATATATGTGTAGGAAATGGCCATTGGTCACGTACCTGTCATACGCCCAAGCACTTGGTGGAATTGTATCAAGCATCGATTAAGAACAAAAAGATAGAGAGACAAATCTAACTGATGCCCCTGAGTCAAATCATATTGATAACTCTGAACCGATTGGCCTTAATGTCTTAGATTTCTTTGGAGATGCCGATATGGAATGTTAGAGTCATTATGAAAATGCCTGTGATTTCCAGGATTTATGTAACTTTTGTCATGTTTTTGAACTATGCATTTTTTTTTTTTAATATTTTTGTCTTGTTTTTACCCCTTTAAGTTATGTAAACACTGTCACTAATGTAAAAAAATGTTTTCTTTAAAGGATGAAATTAAAAAATGAAAAATCGATATCTAGTAATGATGGAGACATATGTATAGTAGACAGTGCAACGACGCACACCATCCTTCGGGATAGAAAATATTTTTCGGATTTGACATTTATTGAAGCTAAAGTAAATATCATATCAAGGTCTGTAAACATAATTAAGGTCTCTAGAAGAGCAACACTCGTGTTACCAAGCGGAATTAAATTAAGTATCCATGATACTTTATATTCTAGCAAATCCAGAAGAAATTTGCTTAGTTTCAAAGATATACGACTCAATGGATACCACATTGAAACTTTAAGTGAAAATGATAGAGAGTTTTTATGCATCACTGCTAATATTTCATGCCAAAAGCATGTACTAGAGAAACTTCCTGCTTTCTCATCGAGGTTATATTACACATTCTTGAAGAATATTGAAGTCTATGCAGTTATGAACCAGAAGTTCATTGATCCTGAACTTTTTAAATTTTGGCATGACCGTCTTTGTCACCTAGGATCTACTATGATACGTAGGATCATAGAATACTCACATGGGTACCCATTAAGGAACCTGAAGATTATATCACCTAATGAGAGTATTTGTATTGCTTGTTTACAAGGCAAATTAGCACTTAAGCCATCCGTCACTAAAGTTGGTGTAGAATCCCTATCATTTTTACAAAGAATTCATGGGGATATATGTGGACCCATTCATCCACCAAATGGACATTTCCACTACTTTATGGTACTGATTGATGCATCGGCACGATGGTCGCATGTTTGTCTACTATCTACCTATAATGTTGTCTTTGCTAAATTGCTAGCACAAATTATCAGATTACGTGCACATTTTCTAGATTACCCAATTAAAGCAAGATGTCTCGACAATGCTGGTGAGTTTACGTTAAAAACATTTGATGACTATTGTACAGCAATAAGAATTGTTGTTGAGCACCCGGTACCACATGTACATACCCAGAATGGTATGGTATGGTCATTTATAAAGCGTATCTAATTAATTGCAAGAATTTTGCTACTACTTACACAATTACCGAAGTCTACCTGGACTTATGTTGTTTTACATGCTACTGTGTTAATTCACCTAAGACCCACAACATATTATCAATACTTTCTGATACAACTTGTATTTGGACACCAGCCTAATATATCGCATTTAAGAACTTTTGGTTGTGTTGTGCAAGTTCCAATTGCACCCCCTCAACGAACCAAAATGGGACCCCAATGTCGTTTGAGAATATATGTTGGCTATGACTCACCATCCATCATCAGATATCTTAAGCCTTTGACGAGTGATCTATTGCTGCACGTTTTGCGGATTGCCATTTTGATAAGACAATATTTCCCCCTTTAGGGGGAAAGGTAAATCCTCCTAAAGTAAGGTCTGAACTTTCCTGGAAAGTGAATTCTATGTCTCATTTAGATCCTCGCATATCTCAATCTGAAGTTGAAGTACAAAGAATAACACATTTGCAAAATATTGCCAACCAAATGCCTAATGCATTTATAGATGCAACAAAGATAACGAGATCATACATTCCTGCTGTCAATACACCAACAAGGATGATGTTACCATTGAACGATCCATGCAAGTAGCAATTGATTCATCTATTACATGCTAGAAGCGTGGTAGGCTTGTTGGAGCTAAGGATACTATTCTTAGGAAACGAAAGACACATAATCAAATAGGTGCCAATATTGACAATACTGGAATAATTGACAATTCTATATTTGCTAAACTAACTCCAGAAGAGTTAATAGTCCCTAAAAGGACACAAGCCCCTAAAGAGGAAGAAATCCCTGAAGGAATGCAAAAACATAGAAATGAAAAAATTTCTATAAATTATACTCACTCTAGAGAAATGTGGAATCGTGACACAACTATTGTCGCTAACATATTCTCATACACAGTAGCTAGTGAAATTATGAAGAGTTTGAGTCACGTTCTGTTGATGAATGTCGACAAAGACATGATTGGCCAAAATGGGAAAAAACAATTCAAGCAAAATTAACCTCCCTAGCAAAACGTAATGTATTTGGACTTGTAGTCCAAACGCCTAAAAATGCAAAACCCGTGGGATATAAGTGGGTATTCACAAGGAAACGAAATGAGAAAAATGAGTTTGCTAGGTATAAGGTCAGACTAGTGGCTCAAGGTTTCTTGCAGAGACCTGGAGTTGACTTTGATAAGACGTATTCACCAGTGATGGATGCTATCACATTTCAATACTTGATTAGTTTATCAGTCTCAGAAGAACTTGATATGCGTCTCATGGACATTGTCACTGCGTATTTGTATGATACACTGGATACTGATATCTATATGAAAATCCTTGAAGGATTCAAAGTGTTAGAAGCACATAAAAGGAACATGTATTCAATAAAATTGCAAAGATCGTTATATGGGTTGAAACAATAAGGACGAATGTGGTATAATCATCTCAGTGAATATCTTATGAAAGAATGATACATTGATGATCATGTATGCCCGTGTGTCTTTATAAAAATGTCAGAATCAGGATTTGCAATTGTGGCTGTCTATGTCGATGACATGAACTTAATAGAGACTTCTGAAATGTCATAAAATTTGTTCAGTATTTAAAAAGAGAATTTGAAATAAAGGATCTAAGAAAACAAAGTATTGTCTCAGCCTGCAAATCGAGCATTGTTCAAATGGAATTTTGCTCCATCAATCAAATTATACCAAAAAGATCCTTAAGCGATTTTATATGGATAAATCTCACCCCTTGATTATCCCAATGGTTGTTCGGTCTCTTTATCCTAAAAATGATTTATTTCATCCTAAAGAAGGTGATGTAAAGATACTTGGTCCTAAAGTACCGTATTCAAATACAATATGTGTATTATTATATTTGGCACAATGTACGAGACCAGACATAGCATTTGCAGTGAATCTGTTGACAAGATTAAACTCTGTACCAACTCGTCGACATTAGGATGGGATCAAACATGTCTTTTGTTACCTCAGTGGAACAAAAAGCTCGGGATTATTTTATCCAAGGAAATCTATTAATGATCCTAAATTAGTTGACTATACAGATGCTAGATACCTTTCTAATCCTCACAAAGCTCGCTTGTAGATGGGATATGTTTTCACTCATAATGGTACAGCAATATCATGGCGCTCTACAAAACAGACATTGGTTGCTACTTCCTCCAACCACTCCGAGATTCTTACGCTTCATGAAGCCAGCTGAGAATGCGTATGGTTAAGATCTGCCATCCATCATATTGAAAGTTCATGCAAATTGTCATGTACCTCAAATGCTCGCACAATTATAAATGAAGACAATGCGGCATGTATTGCACAAATCAAGGGAGGATATATCAAAGGAGACAGAACCAAGCATATTTCATCGAAATTCTTTTACACTAACGAACTTCAGCAAAATCGAGAGATTGATGTCAAACAAATACGCTCCAGTGATAATCTTGCAGATTTATTCACTAAAGACTTACCGACATTAACATTTGAAAAGTTAGTGTATGGCATTGCTATGCGGTGACTCAATAAGTTACTAAATTAATTCTACCATTATGAGGGAGAGCACTGGTCAAGAGGACTAGAGGAGCATCAATTAGGGGGAGTTTTTTTTTTTTAGAAAGGTTTATTATACTTGACATATGTATACTGTACTCTTTTTTCCTTGATCAGGTTTGGCCCCGCTAGGTTTTCCTGACAAGGTTTTTAACGAGGCAGTATTCCACACGTCCAACAACATTATACAGTTCATCATGTAATTTTGTTTCTTTGCTAAGGTTTTTGTCCCATTAGGTTTTCCCTAAGTAATGTCGACTATAATTGTCCGTAAGTGGTGGATTTTATTTGGTGGAGATCCAAAGGGGAGTACTATAAAGAATTGTGGATCTCTCACCATTTGACACATTTGATCATTATTGCCACCTCTTGACACATGGCAAAGGGTGGCACCTAGTGGCTAAATAGCAAGATTTGATTAGTTTGGGTGGTGGCAAGAATTACTATATAAACCCTTCCTCTTCTTTGTAATTCTTGTGTACTAAAGTGAGAAGATAACAAATTTCAACCCCTTTGTTGTTCTTCTATTTCAGTAGTCCCTTATCTTTCATTAGTTCTGTATTAGTCCTTATAATTGTCTTACATTTGGTAATTATTACAATACTGATGTATATTTTATTTTATTTTGGTTTTAAGTCAATCAAATGTAAAATGGATAAAGGACTTTAAAGTTGAGTACCTGATCTCACTGAGAATGCAACATTTGGTAAATAGTACTATAGTTTGGTTTGTTCGGTGAGCAGGGCTCCAGGCTAGCATCCCAGGCCCATGACTATTCCCAAGTCCACCAAAAATTTTAAACAAACCAAAGTCCAAGTTGGATAATGGATATCTTGTTTTGTCTTTTAATTTCTAGTCGAGTACAAAACCCAGTTTAGAATTAACAAAACCCATCCATACGTGGTGTTTCGAAGGCCATTGGATTGATTTTGTTTGTTTCTCACTCACTGATATGTGTTTTCTCTCTGTGATAGGTTTTTCAAAATCTTTAGAAAGGAGTTATTAATGGATGTGTTCTTGATACTATTAATTTGGTTATAAAAAATAGGGCGAACGACTTGTACATACCCAAAGTTTACTGTAATGACAAGTTTGTCGTTGTAAAATAAAGGCATATCAGAGTTTGTAATTGAATTAGTGTAATATTTGTTGTAAGTGAAGTTAAATTTATTGCTATTATCTTGTGTCTTTCATGGAGCGTAGGCTGCAAGAGAAACGAATATATGAGTTCCAACCGAAGATGAGGGTGAAATTAAATTGAATTATTATTTGGAGAGTCAAGCAAAAAGTTGAATAGTAATCATATTTGGAGTCGAATTTGGATACGTCCAAGAGTTTAACATGAAAAAATCAACTATTTGTATTGGTGTTTTTATATCACGATTTTATTTTTCAAGGCTTCGTTTAATGCTACAAAGTCACTGATGAAGATCTCAAAAACTCTCGACACCTTTCATGAAACAAACTTCAAGTAAATCCGACTCTGTAAATTCCCTATTAACTATGTTTTAATGGAACCCTTTAACTCATTCTAACAGGAGTCTTCTAAAGTCCTAGCTCCAACAACTATTAACATTTCCTCGCAGTTTCAAATCATCCAAATTAGTTCGTCAACAGTACGCAAAAATAGTAAATGTGCGTAGAACTCACGGATGTCCGAATTATAGCAGACTTCGGATCCAAACATTCCCCCCCATGTTAAGAATCCAAAACAAACATCTGACTGTTGTCAATTCCACAAACGTTTATTAGTTGTCAAAAGACGGATAAGCAAAGAATGCTATACTAAAAGAAGTCGAATATTGGATCATCCGAATTTCGAAAGTCTTGTCCTCCATCTCTATGGTAAAATTTCTCTTGGAAAATGACAGATTTGGATCCACAAATTGAAAACAAAATCAGGAAACAGTTTAGAATTATCTCTATCATAAATCAAACTGAGGACCCACCAAGCGTTTTGGATACTCCGATATTCGAGTTCCATAACTCTACATAATGACAGGAGTTAGTGAAAACTAAATATATTTCCAATATTTATATGATCGGCAATATTAACAGTGCCTCTTTTGATAAAATCACAAAGGAAATTTGGTGAAAAGTCAGTCTCTATGGCTTCTTGCTCACGAATTCGAAAAACATAGGAAATGACATAGTGACTTATTTATCTCTTGATAGGTGAGATCAATATAATTAATCTACATTAGTGATAAGGTATGATTTATTTGGTTACAAGTTTTGACCACGGGATCCACATTAGGGTGATTAAAATTTAGTTATGGACTTAAAATGTGGACTTATACTACAAGAAAACATTCATACCGCGACACGGGAGACCGGTGTGGTATACCATACACAACTACGTATGTGACGCGAGCTAGTTTTCCATTGTAAATATACTTCTTTGGCACAGAATGCACTGAGGTATCCCATTTCTACCCATTCCAGCATTCAACATGGCGTTAGAAATGAATTTACGTATGACCAGAGCACTCCCAACGCCGTTTAACGATACCGCGGTGTTCGCAAAATGCTGACACTGTTTGGTGTTGGGTTTTTAATATATATATATATATATTTTTAATATTAAATGAAAGATATTTAATAATTAACCTAATATATAATTGAGACTAATATAACTGTAATCTGATATCAATTATTACTAAAAAGAAATAACTCACGTTGTATTTAGTGGCAAATTTTGTTTACGAAAAATAATCAACATGAATTATTTTTTATTGTGAGAATGATATCAGAATTATAAGTAGAATATGAACGTTTTGATACTTTTCATCTTGAGCGTCGGAGTGCCTACGGCAAACACCACCCCGGTGTTTCCCGTTCGCTTCACGCGTGTGTTTCTCTACGTGTGCAGGTGCAGCGGATCGCTAGTGGCCTTAACCTCATGGGATCAGACCCCCCTTCTGTACAGGTAGATTTTTACGTCTACAGTTCAAGCTGAGAACAAAGACACTTTTATATTTTATTTATTGTTTGCAATTGATGGGCCAAACCTGTCATTTTCCTCCCTGCACGTTAAGAAATGAAAAGAAAGAGCTGGTTGGATTAGTGAACTCCGATTGAGGATCCGAATCCGTCTGATGATTGTTTATTCTTTAAAATAAACACGTCAACAATTCTCTGACTTGAAACAGAGGCAAACTGTCAAGCTTATACCGGATCCAAGTTCGGACTATTCGAAAGTCTTGTCCTCGTGGTAAAGTCAGAAGCTCTCCTGTAATATTAATATTATTTAATTTAAAGGGTCATATCAAAGTTGAAGGAAAGTCTAAAGAGACAATTATATTTCGGATTCGAAGTCGGATGTTCGCATGCATGGAGGTTTGGAATGAAGTGTATCAAACATAAATAAAAAAAATTAAAAAACTGATGTCCATAACCGATTTAGGACCCACCATTGTCGAGGAAATTGGAGAAAGCAAGCAAAAAGCACATTAAGCTTCTGGCTCATAGTTGGAAACACTGTTTAAGTTTTGTTTTCAATTGGTCAATCTTTGTTATTGACTTATAATGTTCCAAACTGAAACAGGGGAAGCCAACAATCGAATTCGGATCGAATATCGGACTCGTCAAAAGCTTTCTTTGGTGGGTTCTCATTTTATTTATAATTCTAAACTGTCATTTTCTTCTGCCAAGTGCCAAGTTCCCAGAAGCAGCTGAGGAAATTGAATGAAGCCAGTTTATCTTCAATAGGATTCAATATCCGACTATTCGATGTCCTTTTCGTCTGTAATATTTTAATCTTTTTCTCGTAAGTCCATTTATATACATATAGAATTTTGAGAATGTGTTTTAAATTTGAAAATATTTAGATTATTTTTAACCTTACCTTTACTCATCCAACTATTATTGACAGTCAGTCATCATCGCTATGATTTTCACTGTGGCAATTCATGTATTTTTTTTTTTTTTTTGCTTGATAGTTAATATTGTTATTATAATTTTCATGTCACTAAATTTTGTGTACTCTATTACAAATTTTAAGACTAAAAGATTTTATTGTACAAGTCATTTGTTCTATATTACGAGTGGGGTGTTTGTTTAAGCTTATAAGCTGGTCAAACTAACTTATAAACTTTAAAATTAATCTAACATGTTTGTTTATAACTTTTTTTAGCTTATAAGTTGAACTTATAAGCCAAAAAAATAACTTGGGAGAGAGATCTTTTTTATTTTTTATCTTATAAGCACTCTGCTTATAAGCTAGTTTGATCAAGTATATTATCACATTATCTTTGTTTAATTTTAAAATTCTATAGTATACTCTTATTTATTGTAGTATCCTTTTTAGTCATTTTATAATAAAATGTACTTATAAACCACATTTTACCAAACATGTTAATTATTTATCTGTTACTTATAAGTACTTTAACCAAACACGTAATTGCTTAAAATTTCAAATGCTTATAAGGTAAAATTAGTTTATAAGCACTTATTACTTATAAGCTAATTTTCATAAGATCAGACAAACGCGCTCTAAAAAACTAAAAAAATAAATTAAATGATTATAAGTTGTCATTAGAGAATAAAACTTCATCAATGATCGATGTGATTGATTAGAATCAAACTTCGGATTTCGGATTTCGGATCTCCTTTGAATTTTGGCTAGAGGAATTTGAAGGGCTTTCAATACGTGGCAATTTCAATTTTGGATTCGGAGTCGGATATTCGAAAGCCTCTTATAGCCTTCATGAGATTTGAATATATTAATGAACACAGCTCGATAGCTTTTGCCTCGCTCTAAGCTCTCATCTAAACTTAATGGCTACTGCCTTTGTTCTGATGGCATTCTGCGTTTCATTACAAATTTTATGTCGTCTCGAATCTATCCACCGCAGCCACCACCTTCTTCGGTCACCGCCGAGGGATCTCAGGCAGCTACTTCAAGTGTTGCCCAGGCTCTAGAATGGCAAAACATTTTAATGGCATATTGCTTTGACTCAGCCCTCAAAATAGCTGTTCTGTTTGCGCAAAAGAAATCAGAACTCCCTCTTTCCATCCATATTTTTTCTTTTGCGATCTTATTAACCTTTCTTTGTCTCTTTGTGGCAAAATTCATTGCTCCAAAGTTTGATGTTGCTTCCAAAGTAGTGGAAAAAGTTGCAGTCCTCATTGCTGTCACTGCGTTCATCATAAGTGTAACAATCCCATTGCATTGATTCTCAAGTGAGTTTCACGGGTTCTCTTTGTTATCTCCTTGTTCTCGCCGCCGATGTGATCTTCAGGTTCATTTGTGTTTGTTTTCACGATATGCATCCCACTGTTGTTGTCGTTGTAAAATAAAGGCATATCAGAGTTTGTAATTGAATTATTAGTGTAATATTTGTTGTAAGTGAAGTTAAATTTATTGCTATTATCTTGTGTCTTTCATGGAGCGTAGGCTGCAAGAGAAATCGAATATATGAGTTCCAATCCGAAGATGAAGGGTGAAATTAAATTGAATTAATTATTTGGAGAGTCAAGCAAAAAGTTGAATAGTAATCATATTTCGGAGTCGAATTTGGATATCCGTCAAAGAGCTTTTAACATGAAAAAATCAACTTATTTGTATTGGTGTTTTTATATCACGATTTCTATTTTTCAAGGCTTCGTTTAATGCTACAAAGTCACTGATGAAGATCTCAAAAACTCTTCGACACCCTTTCATGAAACAAACTTCAAGTAAATCCGACTCTTGTAAATTCCCTTATTAACTATGTTTTAATGGAACCCCTTTAACCTATTCTTAACAGGCAGTCTTCTAAAGTCCTAGCTCCAACAACTATAATACATTTCCTCGCAGTTTCAAATCATCCAAATTAGTTCGTCAACAGTACGCAAAAATAGTAACTGTGCGTAGAACTCATCGGATGTCCGAATTATAGCAGACTTCGGATCCAAAACATTCCCCCCCATGTTAAGAATCCAAAACAAACATCTGACTGTTGTCAATTCCACAAACAGTTTATTAGTTGTCAAAAGACGGATAAGCAAAGAATGCTATACTAAAAGAAGTCGAATATTGGATCATCCGAATTTCGAAAGTCTTGTCCTCCATCTCTATGGTAAAATTTCTCTTGGAAAATGACAGATTTGGATCCACAAATTGAAAACAAAATCAGGAAACAGTTTAGAATTATCTCTCATCATAAATCAAACTGAGGACCCACCAAGCGTTTTGGATACTCCGATATATATTCGAGTTCCATAACTCTTACATAATTGACAGGAGTTAGTGAAAACTAAATATATTTCCAACTATTTATATGAATCGGCAATATTAACAGTGCCTCTTTTGATAAAATCACAAAGGAAATTTGGTGAAAAGTCAGTCTCTATGGCTTCTTGCTCACGAATTCGAAAAACATAGGAAAATGACATAGTGACTTTAATTTTATCCTTTGATAGGTGAGATCAATATAATTAATCTACATTAGTGATAAGGTATGATTTATTTGGTTACAAGTTTTGACCACGTTGATCCACATTAGGGTGATTAAAAATTTTAGTTATGGACTTAAAATGTGGACTTATACTACAAGAAAACATTCATACCGCGACACGGGAGACCGGTGTGGCTATACCATACACAACTACGTATGTCGACGCGAGCTAGTTTTCCATTGTAAATATACTTCTTTGGCACAGAATGCACTGAGGTATCCCATTTCTACCCATTCCAGCATTCCAACATGGCGTTAGAAATGGAATTTACGTTATGACCAGAGCACTCCCAACGCCGTTTAACGATACCGCGGTGTTCGCAAAATGCTGACACTGTCTTGGTGTTGGGTTTTTATATATATATATATATATATTTTTAATATTAAATGAAAGATATTTATATAATTAACCTAATTATATAATTGAGACTAATATAACTGTAATCTGATATCAATTATTACTAAAAAGAAATAACTCACGTTGTATTTAGTGGCAAATTTTGTTTACGAAAAATAATCATACATGAATTATTTTTTATTTGTGAGAATTGATATCAGAATTATAAGTAGAATATGAACGTTTTGATACTTTTAATATAGGGCGAACGACTTGTACATATCCAGAGTTTACTGTAATGACAAGTTGGTACCTAAAAGGTTTTGAAACGACAAATAGGTACCTTCCGTCATATTCTGTTAGTGATTTTTGTTTATTAATAGTGAAAAGACTAAAATGCCCTTCAAAGTTTCAATTTTTGTTTTTTATAAATTTAAAAATTTCTAAAAAACCCCCTAGGTTTGCTAATTTAATTAAACACCCCCGTATATAAAAAGTTTGTTAAATGACAAAAACACCCCCATCACCCCAATGCCAGATTCCGGCCACCATCGCCGGAATCTGGCCGGAAAACTTCATTACGACACAGATCCCCATCGGATCTGTGTCGTAAAGTGCCGATGTGGCCTTTTCAGGCCAGATCCGTCACTGATCTGGCCGGAAAAGGCCAGATCTACTGCCAGATCTGGCCGTCGACGCCGTAGATGGAGTTTTGCGGCGTCGACGGCCAGATCTAGCCGTAGATCTGGCCTTTTCCGGCCAGATCAGCCACGGATCTGGCCGGAAAAGGCCAGATCGACGCGTTACGACACAGATCCGACGGGTCTGTGTCGTAACGCAACTTTCCGGCCAGATTCCGGCGGTGGTGGTCGGAATCTGGCACTTGCCGGTGGGGGCGTTTTTGTTATTTTATAAAACTTTTATATATTGGGGTATTTAGTGAAATTTGTAAACTTAGGGGGTTTTTTAAAATTTTTAAATTTATAAAAAACTAAAATTCAAACTTTTAAGGGTATTTTAGTCTTTTCACTATTAATAAACAGTAATAAACAGAAATCACTAACAGAACATGACGGAAAGTACCTATTTGTCATTTCAAAACCTTTTGGGTACCAACTTGTCGTTACGATAAATCTTGGGTATGTATAAGTCGTTCTCCCTTTAATATACGATCAAAGTTGAGTGGTCTTAGATGCTCACCTCACAAACTCTACAATAAAAAGTGAATGCTTAAACGCTCACCTTTAATCCGTACAGTTAATAATAATTAATATCCACTCAATCTTAATTTAAGTGGTGTATAATCTTCAGATCCGTCAGATAACGATTATCGGACTTATTTGGCCCACATTTTAATCACTCAACACTGTTTACTTTCCAATTTCCATTAGAGCAAACCACATGTTCCCGCGCAAAGATTGGCGAAAAAAACAGAGTTTCCACCCTAGTTCATTTATTTCAGATCCCACTCTTAAAATAACAGAGTCGGTGAACTCCGTATTATAGAGGTACAATTACCAAACTACCCTCCATTCTTCTTCTTCATCTCCCCATCCACGGTTGCGGCTTTTTTTACAAACAGATGGTGGGCATCAATGGATCAGTGGAAAATGACCATTTTTGCAACAACCTTATCTCCCAACATTCAACAAATCAACTCCAATCAATAGGCAAACAAACTACAAACAAAAACTCCAGCGAAATCACTCCTAAACAACCCCAAAAATCAAATCAAAGTAACCAAAAGTGAAGAACACCCGTTTTGAAGTTCCTTCGCCACTCCCGCCTCATCGACGCACCGTCGCACTTCCTTCGCTACACCCGTCCCAGCCGGCGACTTTTGAAGTTCCCCTGCAACAACCTCACCCAAAACCAGCCCCACTACCTTTCCTTTGCCGCCGCAAAACCCATTAGCGAACAACAATTCGCGCGACGCCTGTGCGCACGGAGAAGGCCGTTGCACCTCCTCTCCCCGCATCTGCCACTCTCGTCCTCTTGCACCCTCAGTCAACCACACCGCCTAGCCGCCGTCGAACACATCTTGCGCACCTTCACGCGACAGAGTTTGTTTTTCCGGCTGAGATTTGATTGAAGAAGTTGACTGAATGCAGTTTTTTGGGATTTTGAAGTGTATTTGTGTTGTGGATTGAGGCAGTTTGTAGGGATTTTAAAGTGTATTCGTGTTGTAGGTTGAAGTTATTGGTCTTGGTGATGGAGTTGGAGGCGGAGGCGGAGGCAGAGAGGAAGAGTTGGGTTTGCAGAAAATTTTGAGAGGATAGGATTTCTCATTTTGAAACAAAAAGACCTAAATACCCCTTAACCGTTATACTAAACGGTTTTTATTAATTTAAAGATGGAGATTTGGAATAAATGAAACGAAGAAACTTACCATTTCGTTAATCTTTGGGCAGGAACATGTCGTTTACTCTTTCCATCACTCACAAATCACAATTACACTTCACTTATTATTGCATTTTCTCTTTCTTCATTTTGCATCATCAAATTCAAACCCAATTCCAGGAAAAAAAAGAAAATAAAACATTGATTGTTTTTGAGTTTAAAGAACGTCTTTTTTTTTTTTTTTTTTTTTTTTCAGTTTATTGTACAAAATTAAATAATATTTTAATTATTCACGTATTTTTTATTATATAAAATTGGATAATAAACATTAGTATTTATATAGTTAAAATAAAAATTAAAGAAATAAAAACCAAAAAGAATACATTGTTAGACAAAGGGGATTATAGTAAGGAAAATAATACAGTCACTAACGGTAGTACACTGAATTTTTGCACCGAATGATGTGACAAAATTCTGATCGTTGATCAATTAATTTAATATTAATCAACGGTCAGGATTTTGTTACGTTATTCGGTGCACAAATTCGGTGCACTACCGTCGGTGGCAATAACATTACTCTTATAGTAAAGGAATCAATTTTTTGCCAGAGTATGGTGTGCCTGGGGCCAAGATTTCCATGATTTTGTGTCGTTGGCCTCGCTTATTCTTTGTGAAATCGCATGTGTTTAAAGAAATTCTGTAGTCGGTCCAGGAAATGGGTATCAGTCCTTTGAAGATACAGTTTGTTCTAGCCATTGTAGCGAAAAGAATAATGAGAAAAGTTTCTGTGGGAAGGGAAACTCGATGATTATAAGACATGGGGTTGGTCTGACAAGGAGTTTTTAGCAGCATGTACGAAGAGTCCATGGTGTTTGATGTCATCTATGGATAAGATTATGGCAGCAATGTACTTTTTTGTGAACAAGATGGGTTGGAACACCCAATTCTTATTACACTGAACTTGGAGAAAAGGCTTATCCCTAGGGCTGCAGTAATTTAGTTTTCGTTATCAAAAGGCTTAGAAGACTAATAGTTTGATTTGTAGGCTTAAGTGGCCTGAAAACACCTTCCTGCAAAGATTTGTGAATTCTTATGATGAAGCTCCCCAGTTGTTGAAGCTATACAAAGAGAAGTTGAATCCTCCGAAAAAAGGCAAAATGATCATTGTGTAGAAACATGATGGATGCATTAATTATTTGTAGAATCCTTACATTGTAAAATCCAAATTGCATTTTTCTATGCTATCTGATCTTTATAACTTATTTGCATTCAAAAAAGTTGTTTAAATTTTGTTGCAATTTAGTTATAGCTGCCTTCCACCAATTTTTGTTTTCCTGTTGTTCTTTGTCTCTTGAGTAAAGCATGATTTTTGTTGATACTGGATTTTGGCACTAACTAATTGTCACGTGCGTAGTGTTGATTGGTCACAAAGCACACGTGATAATGAATATAGAAAGCGAAATAAATGCTATGAGAGCTTTTAAAGTGGTTCGGATGCTAAGGTAGCAAGTCCTACGTCCACTAAGTTGTATTGATATTGATAGTGTGGGTCAGGTCGCAACAGCGGACTGACTTACAAAAAGTTGGGAAATAGATACAAAAGCGTGAGAGAGAGAGTTTTTGTGTAAAAATTTGTCGAATCCCCTTAATGAAGGGGTCTTCCTCTTCTTATACCCAGTTAAATATGCGTAATCATCACTAAATCCTTGGGTTGGTATGATTGTCAGGACCTAATCTGATTTTACGTCCCATTACCCATTTTCCAAGCCGATTTCACGCGATTTGGAGCAGGTTAGCGGACACGTGGGAGCACCAGGGCGTTTGGCAGGCCTGACGTGCGCTTACCGTTCTGACGGGAGTAGGCCACGTTTCGTCACGCAACTCCACGTTAGCCTTTGGTTTCTTAGTCATAACAGAAGCCCTATAGTTTGTAAGGTTTGAGGGTCGAACCTTGGAAACTAAGTCATGCCGCGGTTGGAGGTTTTGGTTGTTCCGACCTGAATAGAAGAAGCTCGGGACATGACCTTCGATGAACGCGACCTCGCACAGTTCTCGCCCAAACGACCTGAGAATCGTCATTTTAACGACCTGGATCCGTCAGGCGCTCTTATACGTGCCTTGGAGAGATTCAATGAACCTGCATCCATGCTGTCAGGCGCTTTGCACGCGCTGCAGTGTCTGCCAAAAACATTAAATGTGCTGTGCTGACTCGGCGTCGTTTCGACAACTCTGACTGCACGACACACTTGAAACGACGACTCCTATCATGGCATTTAATGCGACGTGGGGGGCATTAAATGCGGGGAGAGAGAGGAGGCTGTCGTTTCGGTTCCGAGAAGTGGTAACCGTCGATTCACAATCCATATAAAAACTCACATTTTTCAGATGAGGTCACGAAAACCCCTTTTGCTTCGAGTGACAAGCCTTTGCAAACCAGAAATCATTCTTTTCCGATCGGCGCTTCTCAGGCAACAAAAACGAGTTTCGGCCTCGGTTACGCATCCCAGAAGGTAAGATTCTCTTCTTCTCTTTTTTTGCATTTGTTTGGTTGGTGGGCAACGGCGTTGGGTCTCTCGGTGTTCCACCAGAGACGCGCCACTATTGCCGGACTCGAGCCGTGGGTGGCGGCTCAAGTTATTATTAGGGTTTTAGGAATTTGTCCCCTGCCGCCGCACGGGACAAAACACAAAGGCCTAAATAACCGTGTCTGTCGATGTTGCAGACTCTGGAATGGATCCGTCAATGTCCAAACCTGAGGAAGCGGCCAGCTCGTCCTTGCGGGACGTTCCCGAGGACACATCCCTTGATGTCTTCTCAGTTCTCACCCAAGAAGAATTTAATAGGATAAAAAAGCAGTTTGACGTCCGCGCGGAGGTGTTCCTCGACCATACCAGGTCGTCACGGCGCCCTTCTGATGGCCTTGCCGCGATCTCCGAAGAGATCTTCAAGGGTGGAGGGACGATTCCCTTCCATCCTTTCATTAGGTCGATCCTGGATCACTTCGAGATCGCGCCGATGCAACTCACGCCAAACGCGTATGTCATCGCCGTCGCGATGTACATCGCATGCTACGAAAGCGGCTTGGGTGAGCCAACGGCAGTGGAGCTCGGCGTCGCCTGTTACCTCAAAAAGAGTAGGGACAAGGATTCATACTACTTGTCCCGGTGACCTACCATCGCCGAGGGGATACATAGCTATCCCAGCAACGCGGGGGCCTATGAGACGAAATTCTTCTTTTTCTGCTATGACGGCCACTGCCGCTTTCAGACACCAAGTAGGTTATTCCTCGTGAGGCATATTATCTGTTCGCATGCCCTATAATAACGACCTGTATTCTTTTGCAATTAACAGAACGACCAGCCAAGACTTACTTGATGACCCGGACAGGCTCGTATCTTTTGGAGTATTAGACAAGGAGAGCCGAGATGCGAGGAAGCTTGTAACAACCGCGAACTTGCGGAAGTACGATTTTTTCAATAACAAAGCATCTTTAGAACCCTTGGAAGGTAAGTTACGTTGATTCCCGTCCTGGTCGCGGAGCAATTTTGTTTACTAACGAATTTGAATGCAGAAACTATGCCCCCGAAGGAATCCGAGTAGCCCCGTCGAGCACCGTTCGTCTTCCTTCAATCGAGGAGGGAGAGAGCGGCCGAAGCTGCTCGTCCCATTCCTGCACAACCGGTGTGAACTGCTGCACCTTCACAGCCCCCTGTGCATGAAGCGACCAGGGTAGAGCAGGTCGCTCATGCACCACCGGTACGCCCAAGGCGTAAGGCCCCGGCCCAAAGGTCGAAGAAGAGGAAACAGATTCAGGCCGAAGAGTCTGAGACCGAATCCGAAGAGGAGCCCTTGAGGTCGCGGAGGGACTCAAGGAGGTCGGGCAAGGAACCTGTAAGTGAGACGATCACCTCCGACAAGGCGAAGGACATACCAGTACTGGACTCGTTGGGGAGCCTGCTCGAGTACTTGTAGCCGATAGTCTATTCTCTGCTTGAGTGTGGACTATCGGAGTCTTATGATGAGATGCTGACACGGGCGACGATCTGATGACCACATCGTTCCAGCATCTAAGCAAGGTAAACGAGCTGTTCTTAAAATTTTGTTCTGGTTCATTTCTAAACATTTCGTGCTCGCAGGCTCTACTTGCGATGAGGATGTCTATGGAGAGGACTCGGCTGGGAACCGCGAAGGGGTCCAGCGACCTACAAGAGGAGGTCGCGAAGCTCAAGAAAAGCCTGGAGTCCGCCGAAGCTGAAAGAACACAAGCGTTCGATGCGGCGAACAGGTATTTGAGCCAAAAGGATGCTGCTTTACGAATGGTGGACTTCCAAAGGGCGGAGCTTGAGCGACGTGTGGAGGACGTGAAGGAACTCCAAAGGACAACCGCCAGGCTCTCCAAAGTGGTCGGGGAGAAGGACCAGGAGATCCAGGTGACCTCTGTATGGGCCCAACGAGTTGGACAGGAAAAGGAGGCCTCCGAACAGGAGAAGCGAGCTCTTGAGGCTGAGCTCCAGAAGAGTTGCGAAAGGATCGCCTCACTGACTGAAGAAATGCGAAATCAGTCAGAGGAGCTAGAGGAAAAGGCCGCCGACTTGGCGATCGGGTCCATTTACTCCCTCCGATTAAGGAACCCAAATATGGACATTTCTGACCTCCCGGAGGGGTGGCGAGAGACTTTGCGGATCATGGCTGAGGAGGACGATCAGGCAGCCGTGGCCGTCCAACGGCCAGACCAGGCAGGGGGTTCTGGTTCGAAGGATCCCCCCGACCAGTCGTAGTGTAATGAGTCGACCCCATCGTAATTGGGTCTAACTTTTGTTTGTACATAAATGAAGATACACTTTCTTTTAATTGCAGTTCGCTTTTTCATACATAAGTTTAATTTACAATTCAATTTGCATAAGCAATATTACATGCGAATTCTTACATGCGAATTCTTACACGCGAATAGAACACATACGAACTGTCTCGAGCGAACAAAATTAAGCTTTACATTAGAAATGAAATTAACATAAACTGATTGAGAGCTGAGTTCGAGATTACTGATAGTATGGCCGGAGGTGTTCGGCGTTCCAAGCTCGGGGTACTTTGGAACCGTTCAGTCTTTTGAGATGGTAAGTCCCTGGCCTGATCACCTTGTTGACCCGGTACGGCCCTTCCTAGTTAGGTCCCAGTACCCCGGCACTCGGTTCTCTGGTCCCAAGGAGAACTTCCTTTAGCACAAGGTCCCCGACCTAGAAGTCTCTTCGCTTGACCTTTGAATCGAAAAACCTCTTTGCTCGCTGCTGGTAGGCTGCTATCCTTAGCGAAGCCTTGCTGCGATGCTCTTCAATGAGATCCAAACTTGCCCTCATAAGTGCTTCGTTTTCAACCTCGTCGTACAAGTCCCTCCGAAGAGAACCAGTCCCCACTTCTACAGGGATCATCGCTTCGCAGCCATGGGCTAGCGAAAAGGGGGTCTCTAAGGTGGAAGCTCTTGGAGTTGTCCTATACGCCCATAAGACTTCGGCGAGGTCGTCAGCCCAATTCCCCTTGGCTGCCCCAAGTTTGGCCTTTAGAGTGTGCTTGATGGTTTTGTTGACTGCTTCAACTTGGCCATTCGCTTGCGGTCTGGTGACTGAGGCAAATTTTTTATGGATGCCCAGCTCGTCGCAGAACTGCTTGAACTCCTCGTTATCGAATTGCTTTCCATTATCCGAGATGAGGGTATGAGGAATTCCGTAGCGGCACACTATGTTCTTGAAAACAAAGTCTTTCAGCTTTCTAGTCGTGATCGCGGCTAGTGGTTCAGCTTCCACCCATTTCGTGAAATAATCTACCGCGATCACGGCATACTTGACCCCTCCCTTTCCGACTGGCATGGGGCCGATAAGATCGATCCCCCACATAGAAAACGGCCAGGGGCTAGACATAGTTATCAGCTCGTGAGAGGGGGCTCTCGGAATGTTCGCAAACCGCTGGCATTTATCACATTTCTTGACAAAGTTGTGTGCATCTTCTTGAATCCGGGGCCAATAATATCCCTGACGAACAACCTTGTTCGCAAGAGATCGGGCAGCTGTGTGGTTGCCACAGATCCCTTCATGGATTTCCCTCATGATGTAGTCTGCTTCTTCGTTGGCTACACATCGGAGGAGAGGGGCACTGAATCCTCTCCTTTACAGCTGGTCCCCGATGAGTGTGAAACGAGCAGATCTTACTCGCAGGACCCTTGCCTCGACTTTGTCGCTTGGCAAGGTCCCATCCTTGAGGTACTGGATAATGGGAGTCATCCAGGAATCCGGTTAAGCCACATTTACGGCTTGTTCGGTCGAGCTGATAGTTGGAGCACCAACGAAACGAACAGGAATGTTGTCTGGAGCCTCTGAATCCAACGAGGAGGCTGTCTTTGCCAAGGCGTCCGCTATAGAATTGCTCTCTTTGGGGATCTGAGCGATTTCAAAGTGCTTAAATGACCTCAGAGCGGTCTTAGCCTCTTTCAGGAAGCGGACCATGTTCTCTTCCTTGGCTTGGTATTCCCCTAGAATTTGGTTGACGACCAGCATAGAGTCGCTTTAAATGCTGATCACGGTTGCACCTATTTCTTTGGCAAGTCGCAACCCGGCGAGCAGGGCTTCGTACTCGGCCTCATTATTGGTCGCTTTAAACCCGAACCGGAGAATACCATGAATTCGAGCCCCCTCGGGACTCACAAGGAGAAGACCCGCACCGGCTCTTTTCCTGTTTGATGACCCGTCGACGTAGAGGTTCCAAGTCGACAGGTTCTGAATACTTTCTTGCACAGCTTCGCTAGGCTGTTGCTCGCTTGGGAGATAGGAAAATTCTGAAATGAAGTCGGCAACAGCCTGCCCTTTAATGGCTGACCTGGGCCTGTACTTTAGGTCAAACTGGCTCAATTTCATGGCCCATTTGAGCAGTTTACCCGAGGCTTCTGGTTTCTGAAGGACCTGCCTGAGGGGGAAATTTGTCATTACATTGATTGTATGAGCATGGAAGTAAGGTCACAGCTTTCTGGATGCGACCAACAGAGCAAAAGCTAGTTGCTCCATTTTCGAATATCGCATCTCGGCATCCGATAGGCGCTTACTTGCATAATATACTGGCCACTGAGCCTTTTCCTCTTCCCGTATTAAAGCTGCACTGACCGCGAACTGGGAGACGGACAGGTAGATGAGCAGGATTTCCTGTGGAAGAGGCTTAGAGAGGAAAGGTGGCTTCCCAAGGTGCTCTTTTATACTCTGGAATGCCTGCTCGCATTCGGGAGTCCATTCGAATTTCTTATTGGCCTTCAGAACATTGAAGAATGGTAAATAGCGGTCTGTTAGTCTTGATATGAAGCGACTAAGTGCCGCTACCCACCCGTTCAGACTCATGACCTGCTTTTTGCTGGTCGGGCTCTCCATATCGAGCAGAGCTTGAATCTTTTTGGGGTTTATTTCTATGCCCCACTGATTGACCATATATCCTAGGAACTTTCCTGACGATACCCCGAATGAACATTTGAGAGGGTTCAGCTTCATTCTATAGAGTCGGAGTATGTCAAACATCTCTGCGAGATGCGCAATATGTTCTAAGGCGACCTGGGATTTGACCAGCATGTCATCCACATAGACCTCTATTGTCCTCCCGATCTGGTCAGAGAACATTCGATTGACCAACCTCTGATAGGTCGCACCTGCATTCTTGAGGCCGAAGGGCATGACTTTGTAACAGTATAGCCCCCGGTCCGTAATGAATGTCGTATGCTCCTCATCTGGTCTATACATCGGGATTTGATTGTATCCCGAGTATGCATCCATGAAGCTTAACAGCTCATGCCCCGAGGTGGCATCAACGAGCTGGTCGACTCTCGGCAGGGGGAAGTTGTCTTTCGGGCAAGCTTTGTTGAGGTCGCTGAAGTCTACGCAGGTCCGCCACTTGCCATTTGGCTTCTTTACCAGGACCGAGTTGGCAACCCAGATCGGGTAGAGAGCCTCACGAATGGATCCATTTCGGAGAAGGTTCTCCATTTCTGTTTTTAGTGCGGCGTATCGCTCCGGATCCATCGCCCTTCTTTTTTGGCGAACTGGCTTGGCTTCACTGTTGACATTCAATGAATGGCAAATAATGTCCAGGCTGATCCCGACCATATCTGCGTGCGACCAGGCAAACACGTCAATGCTCTCCTTTAAGAAGTTTACCAGCTTGGAAGCGAGCTGTGGGTTGAGACAGCTTCTAATCCGTAACACTCGGCTCGGCTCTTTTGGATCAACCGAAACCTCGGACGGATCCTCAACCGGGCCGCTGGAGGGAATTTCTTAGATTCACGGATCTATGTTATCCTCCGCTGGACCAGGCCGTGGCTCGATGCGACTGATCGCCATAGCCTGGCGGGGCACACATCGCGAAATGCCCTTTCCCTTATCTGCCATCTGGACCGCTTTTACATAGCATTCGCGAGATGCGCTCTACGATCCGCTTACTTTGCCTATCCCCGTTAGAGTGGGGAACTTCATCTTGAGATGATAAATGGAAGTGACTGCCCTGAAGGTTCTCAGCAGAGGTCGTCCCAAGATTCCATTAAAGGCCGATGGGCAGTCCACGACCAAAAATTCAGTAACCCTAGTCACCTCGTCGTAGTCGCCGAGCGTGACTGGTAGCTGGATCGTTCCTTTGGGGATCAGGTGATCCCCTGTAAAACCGTACAGAGGCATCGAGGCTGGCTTCAGGTCGGCCTCGACTAGGTTTATTCTATCGAAAACGGACTTGAACAGGATGTTCACAGCGCTTCCGTTGTCTACAAGCATTCTGCAGACATTATGACACCCTATCAGGGGCGTGATCACTAGAGCATCCTCATGAGGATGGTGTAAGCGAGCTGCCTCCTTCTCACAGAAGGTGATCAGTTCCTCCTTTCTGGCTTTTTGAGGTCGCTGCAAAGTGTTCATCACCCTGATCGGGTCGTGATGCGCTTAGCGAACATACCTTTCCTGCGCTCCTCGCGTGTTTCCCACGAGGTGCGGACCTCCAAAAATTATGTTCACACTGCTGTACTCGCTGCGATCATGACGCTTTTTCTTTTGCTCCCCTTGGTTTTCTTTTGGGGAGTCATCAATGTACTCCTTGAAGTGCCCCTTCTTGATGAGCTCTTCGATAGCCTGCTTTAGAGCTCGGCATTCATCAGTGTGATGCCCGTTATCCCGGTGGTAATGGTAGTATTTTTTGCTGTTTCTGGCCGTAGCAGGAGTTTTCATTGGTTCGGGCTCACTGAGCAAGCTGGCCTCCTCGGATTTGTCGAGGATTGCAGATATGGACAAGTTCAGCGGAGTGTATTGAGTCTTGTCGCGGTCGCGACGAGGAACAGGAGCATAAGACTTTTTCTGCTCATAGCGAGGTTTCTTCATTTTTCGCTGATCGTCAATGTCTCCTTTGCGATCAGCTCTCCTATTATCTCCCTGACCAGACATACTGATGGAAGTGCCGTGATAGCGACGGCGGAGTGCCGCCAATGAATTCTCTATTCGGAGATACTTTTCTGCCAGGTTGTAGAATCTGGTGAGGGAAATATCATCCTCAGCCTGCAATTCTTTCCACAGGTCGGTTTGCGGGCGAACTCCAGCTATTATAAGTGTCCGGATGGACTCTTCGGAGAGTGGGCCACCTTGTTGAGTTCCCGGTGGAAACAGTCAATGTAAGATTGCAGGGATTCGTCTCTTTCTTGCCTTATGTTGCTGAGGTAGCTCAAAGGCATCGAAAACTTCTGATTGGCTTGGAAATGCCGCAGGAACGTCGTGCTCATCTGAGGCCACGAACTGATCGATCCCGCCGGGAGCGACCTTAACCACCGCTTGGCGTGAGAAGTCAGCGTCACAGCCAAACAATGGCATTTTGCAAGGTCCGAAACCTGGTGGAGCTCCATCAGGTCGTTGAACTCATATAAGTGAACCTGCCGATCATAGTTCCCATCAAACGGCCGCATATCTGGTATTCTGAACCCTGGTGGAAGTGGAGCAGCTAGCACTTCGGGAGAAAAAGGGGATGTAGAGGCGACTTGCGCCTGTTCATTTTACTGCTCCCTTAACCTGTCCAGAGCTCGCTGTAGCTCATCAATTTGTGGTAACGGAGCCAATTGGGGATTGCTTTCACCCGTGTGAGTCCAGCCTTCTCGATTACGGTTCAGGAAGGTCCGGAGGTCGGATTTCTCCTCGCCTCGGTCGACATTTTCGGTCGCACTCGACACACGCTGGCTAGAGGCGTGCGAAGGCGATGGATCGTGTGGGGCATTCTCACGACGCTCGCGGTGGTACGAACCACCCCGCGAGGTGTGGGGGCCACCCGCATGATAACGATCGGGATCGTTTTGCTGGCGGCGATAAGAATCACGCATGGCATCTTTGCTTGGGTTCGCCTGCGACGTGGCATGGGACTGCTCAGGATTCACTTTTTCGCCGAGTCTCAGCTTTGCCGATACCCTGCTCGGGGCACCTTTTGTGCTCGCTGGTCCCCGGGGGCCCGTAGGCTGACCTTTTGCCACTTGCTTGCCCTTACGTCTACGCGCTGTAGTGCTCGCGGCACGGGTTATTGCACTTTGCCGAGCTTTCGCGCTACCTGTAGGCGTCTTTGGCGGTTGCACCGCCCTAGCTGTGGTAGATGACATGCCTTGGTCCAAACGGTCCAACCTTTGGTTGACCGTCTAGAGAGTATTGTCGAACCTCTCCAGGTAGTTTCTGATGGCAGGGTCAAGTTGTGAAGCTGCCGGGATATCCCCCGCAGCATTTTGTGAAACTGGAACTTCTTCAGTACACTGATTAGCTTGCTCTGGCTCATATTGGCGGGCCATTTGCTGTTGTAGGACCAGTAGGTCAAAGATTCTCCTGATGAAGGGTAGACACTCAATCAAGCCCTCATTCTAGCGTCAAACTGTTGATGCTGGATTTTGGCACCAACTAATTGTCACGTGCGTAGTGTTGATTGGTCACAAAGCACACGTGATAATGAATATAGAAAGCGAAATAAATGTTATGAGAGCTTTTAAAGTGGTTCGGATGCTAAGGTAGCAAGTCCTACGTCCATTAAGTTGTATTGATATTGATAGTGTGGGTCAGGTCGCAATAGCGGACTGACTTACAAAAAGTTGGGAAATAGATACAAAAGCGTGAGAGAGAGAGTTTTTGTGTAAAAATTTGTCGAATCCCCTTAATGAAGGGGTCTTCCTCTTCTTATACCCAGTTAAATGTACGTAATCATCACTAAATCCTTGGGTTGGTGTGATTGTCAGGACCTAATCTGATTTTACGTCCCATTACCCATTTTCCAAGCCGATTTCATGCGATTTGGAGCAGGTTAGCGGACACGTGGGAGCACCAGGGCGTTTGGCAAGCCTGACGTGCGCTTACCGTTCTGACGGGAGCAGGCCACGTTTCGTCACGCAACTCCACATCAGCCTTTGGTTTCTTAGTCATAACAATTTTGTACCATGCTAGTCACTAAAAGCTGTACTTTGGGATCTTCTTCATTTGGGTTAGAGTAAGAAAGCAAACAAGAAGCATAGTTGTAACAGGACTTGGCAAAGGCAGAGATATGTACAATTGTTCTATGTCTCACTAATGAAAAAACTATCAAATAAAGACTATAATTAATGTGTTTTGTTCTGCATCTAAAGAAAGAAAGACAATGCGATCCTTTGAGATTTAATCAGTATTCCTTAAAGCTTCTTGACTATGATCGTGATTGTCTTAAATGTTTCTAAGATTCACCCCTATTCAGCTCAATGTTTCCCTGTTGATCATCTCGTCTTTTTATTGCTTATAAGGTGTTGAGAGGAAATCTCTCCCATCATAGAACAAAATGCTCGTTGTGGATCTACTCCAAACTAAGAAAATGAAACAATGAATCCAAATGCAAAAGTGGAACCACAGATCTGAAAAATGATTTAGAAAGATGCCCAAGTAAAACCAATCCTAGTGGAGTTGCAGGTAGTAAATCAATTGAAACAAGTTATTCTTTTAACAATTGTTCAGATGTTATTGAAGAGGCACATGGTTTCAATCCTTGGAGCTTTGAGAGATTTGGTTCATGGAAGGGACCATTTTTCATTGTAGGTGTTGAACCACAAGCAAAATTTAGGGGTGCAATGGGCTAGGCTGGGCTTCTGTTGAAATTTATTGGGTAACAGAAGCCCGGATACTATTGATCATCAATCAAGCCCATCAAAATGGACCAACGTTGCACAGAGCCCAAACTGGAAAATTTTGGGCCTAGAGTTATCCAATAAACTTCATGATTCAACAAGTAATTTCCCTTTTAGTTAAATGCAGTTTTAGGCCTTTGGCAAATAAAGTCCTTATGCGTGACGTTCATGTCAAATACGCGTGTACCGACATGGAAATAAAATTTTCCGTACGCTGATGTTAACGTAAGTCGGATTTAATGGTTCGAATTTAAGTTACAACTACCAGTCTACCTCCCCCAGTATGTAATATTTCCATACCCAAAATTGCTATATATTCACGGAAAGGAGGCTCAGTGTTTCTCATTCAAAAGCTTACCTACTAAATTAATTAGGCTCATTTGTAAGGTAAGATATGGAAGCAAGAACCATGGAATTTGATCCTCATCTGTATTTTCAGGTAGGTATTTGTTTTTCTTATCTTTAATTCCATTTCAATATTGGGGGGTGGCGGCCTGGTTTTGATATCTCATATCTGTGTACTTTTATGTAGGTGGGAAGGGAAACAATCAGTGAGGGAATGAAGCGTTTGCAGAATTTAGCAAACTGGTACAACTCGACTCCAGAAAAGGCTGGATTATTTGATGAAATCATCACCTATCTTCAATCTCTTCAACCACAAATAAAGGTGACGTTACATATTAACATGTTTATTCGTCTTCAGTTGTTTTTTTTGGGTGATTGTCGTTTTACTGTTGTATGATATTCTTCCTATAAAGAATTAGCTTATGTGAATCTTGAAAATAAAATAAAAAAAATGGTTCATGTGGTTATTTTACCGTCATACAAAAGGTAAATTAGAGTTAGATTTGGGTTCTTTGTTTTGATGGTTTTGGTGAAGTAAATAATTTATGATATTACATGTTTTTTATCATTAAAATTTATAGGAAATTGAATCTTTAGCGCAACGGGAAGAAGCACGTGTATCAACAGACCTGCATCATGCGCAGGTAACTCTCTCTTATACCTATTAATAAGAGGAAATCTAAAATAACCTGTGCTATAATAGTTAATCTCAACTGTTCATCTTTAGCTTACAACGATTGATGGAAGGATCAGTGAGTTGTCATATTGTATATTTTCAAACTAAAACAAATGAATCATTTTTGGAATTTCTTTTCTTAAAACTTTCTTTGTTCATCTCTTTCTTCTGCAAAGTTATTCACTAGTAAACTATAGAAATAGACTTGGTCGCCTAAAATATTTGTATTCATTCTGTCTCGTCCAGGTTAGTTAAATTTGCCTTTTATTGTTTAATTATTAGGTGATAGAGCTATTTGTATATTAACAGGAAATCACCCAAATAAGAGAACAAAATAAAGAGATTGAAATGGTGATGAATACAAATGTGGAGAATTCATCATGTTCTAAACGGAAAAGGCGGTCAAAGGTTTGGGAAGACTTCACATACTCTGTAGGCAAAGATGGGAAGGAATGGGCTCAGTGTAATCACTGTAAGGGAAAGTTTGTAGGATCAAGTAAGAGCGGAACCACGCACCTCAAAAATCATTTGAACAGCTGCCCAGTTTTGAGAAATCCAGGTGGAGATGCTAATAAAGCAAAAGAGAAAACAGTGATTGATCCAGAAATAAATGGCTCTGATTTGGTGCGAAAGATTATTAAGTATGGGCTAGAAGGCATAAAGGATGAGATAGTTGATGTTTACCAACAAGAGAAGGATAAGCTTCGTGGATATTTAGATAAACTCCCATGTCCATTTAACATGACAATTCAGGTTGCTCGCTATGGCAGTTTGGTAATGAAAATCTGGTTTATTGATGATAGTTGGGAGTTGAAAAATTGGACTATTTGTTTTGGACATTACAATGATAGTTTACTTGAAATTGTGAAGTCTTCGCTTGTGGATTGGCACATAGACAAAAAAATTTCTGCGATAGCAGTTAGAGCTTTTGATGAGAAGAAAGAAGAGAATATTTGCAATTGGTTGAATGAACAAGGTTTACTTTCCTTCACTCCGATTTGTCCTTCGATTTCTTCTTTATTCCAAAGAATTCATCGTTATATCCGTTTCGCTGCGTTCGGAAGCCATTGGGAGAAAGCAGCTATTTCAACTAAATTGAATAAGGTTTTGGACTGTCAGAAAGCGTTAAATGATTTGGGAGATGATGTCGGTAACTTCTTGATCTATCTTAGACATAAAACCGCAAATGAGTATTTCCCGATGATATGTCCGATTTTTTCGAAATTGGATCAATTGGAAAGAAGTGATTATAGTTACATTTGTGAGACTGTATCACATTTCCGGAAAAATATTGATAAACTTTGGAACGGTTCTATGTTGGTTTTAGTGACTAGAGTAATTTTGGATCCACGATTCAAAAAGGATTTTATTGTAAAAAAACTCTGTGAAGAGATGTATGATAATGATGTAGGTGCACGCCTTATCGGAATCATTGATGATGTTACAAACATTTTCAACGAATATGTAAAGGAAACTAACAATCCTATGTCATCATTCTCTCAAGAGTCAGAACTCAACCGCTATTATAGTGATTCCAAGTGTCCTTTAGATGAAGGGTTGGATATACTACAATGGTGGCGTGACAAATCTTCAACTTATCCAACAGTAGCTAGGATGGCACGTGATTTCTTATCAATACCTATCTTTGTTAATCATGAAGACAAAGACAAAGATGAAGATGACGATGAAGGTGAAACCGAAAATGATTTCTATTTTTATTTTGAATTTGATTCATATAGTCGTTCTTCTGATGTTTATGATTTTGTTAAAATTCTCGATGATGATGATGACTTCAAATTTAAATTCACATGTACAAAATTGTGGTTGAAAAATCTCGAAAATATTTAATTATATGTTATTGAAATAATAAATATGTTCTCATCTTGTCCATTTACTTAATTTTGTCCTTTTAATACGAGTTACCCATAAAGCTAAAATTAAAATAAGATATATATATATTTATACTTCTCAAGTTTTATCTCAATTTTTTTTTTTTTTAATAATAAGCCATGTCATTTTTATATCTTAATTTTGTTCATCTAAATTTATATATCTTTTGACATTTACCATATTACATCCTGTAGTGATATACAAAGGAGAAAAAACCTATATAATTAAAGACATACTAATTGAAATCAATTATTTAAAAATGTCAAAAAAAAAAACCTAAAAAAGAAAGAAATTAGAGTTATATATATAATAAAACTCGTTTTTCACTATTTGATTTGAGGATATCTTTTTTATTATATTACCAGAAAAAGGTGTTAGAAAGTAAATTGTAATTTTAAATTCAAAAAAGAAGTTTTATATATTTTATGATGAAAAATATACACATATTAATTTGGACTATGATCTTCAAAAATAGATGAATTTAATTAAGAATGATATGCCCACTGGTGATTAGTAAAATTTAACTAATTATAAAAGCAAACTTCACTAAATCTTGTCCTCCGCTGTGTATTAATTCTACTCAAAAGTTTCCACAAACTCTTTAGTTTTTATTGTCTCTTGTATTCTATTCGATATTAATAGTTGAGTAGGACTTTTTTTCATTTCAATTTTAAATAATATTTACTAATATTTCATATATTTTTTCAGCTGTTTTTATTTATTAATAAAATTTAAATTAAATTGATTTTAATGATTTTCAAAAGCAATTTCTAAACATAACTTGTTTGAGAAAAGATTCATGCCATAGTGTTACTAGTCTTTCTTCAGGAACCACCAATGTATATATATGAGCAGAGATTTTACTAATTTTATTAGTGCTGCAATGCCAATGAGATCTTTACATGTAAGCACTGAGATTGACTTCTTATTTCTGTGAAAGTCAAAAGCTCTTATTGTAAATACAAACTCTTTTTTCATTTGCCTTCACAATGAAATAGGCAGGCAGTTGCTATATATATTTACATGACTGAGTAGCCTGGACCACCACCTCCCTCTGGCACCGTCCATTCTATATTTTGCTTTGGGTCCTTGATGTCACAAGCCTGAACATCATTCAAGCTAACAAAAAGTTATTTATAATGTGCAATCTAATGTCACAATTCCTAACACATGAAATGCTATGATGAAATTATGCTTTCGAAAACGATTCCGATTTGGGGAAATCTCATCGACTTCTCTTAGAATTGCAGAAATCCATTACCTTGCAATGCAGGCAGTTTTGAGCATTGACCTGCAACTTTAGCTGATTCTCATTGTTTGGGACATACCTTCATTTCAGATTAAGATGAAATAGACATATCAGAGATTGATCCATGTCAATAATATGTGAAGCACAAGCTTATAATAAATACACATTACTCGTATACACGTGCAGGACAATATTGTGACTCAGGTGCAGCATACTCCGGCAAATTCACAAGTTCTGGTATCTTTGGGTCCCTTAAGCGAAGATGAGCTGGCTGATCATGTTCATGATTTGTGTTGCTCCTAAATAGGCAAATAAAGATAAACATATCATTGCTTTGAACATCCAAAACAAAGAAGAAATTGACAATTCCAATCGTCAATAGAGTAGTCCTCTTTTCCTCTTCTTTTTCTTTTTCTTTTTTGCTTGATTGATGTTAGTTTCTCTAAGGCAATCCAGTTTTACCTTCATTGAGGTCTTGCATTGGTTTCAATACAACTAAAGCCATTCATTTTTTTGATTTAACAGAATGCACAAGTCTAAGAACTTTTCACAAATCACCAACAAGAATTATATTCTACCACTTGGTCCACCTGGCCTAAAAGTATAAATGAAAATTTGAACTTCTAACTGAAATCTAATTTCCTTTGCAGCTTTTCTTTGACATTTTAGCAACAAAGAGATAAGTAATTACTAGTGCAGAAGAGTTTGTTCTGTAAAAACCTGTGCAGAGAGGTTGGTACATCAAAAGATAACACACCATCAGGCTTTGGATATTGAAGAGGTAAGTGTAGCCGAGCAACCTGCAAATGCAAAAATGAAAAAATACATAATAATGCTTCACACTGCTGAGTCATGTGATCTATGTGAGAGTACCACAAAATAAATGACAACCGATTTCTACTGACTTAATATTGCAAACCTAAACTTTGAGATTTGTGGTTTCTCGACATGTATGTTAATGTGAATTTGTATTTTTGACATAATCATGCTCATTCATACTATAAAGGAAGCTCAAATTTTTTTCCCCTATTTGATTTTCCCTAAAGTAAATTTTCTTCCATCAAAATTTATTATTGATGTTATCTTACAAATAATCGATAGATTCAACAGATTTGTCTAACGTAATTTAGCTAAGCCAAATGTTTGCTATAACTGAATAAATAGAAAAATCCATTGGTCATTATGAGGTAAGAATCCATGATTTCTTAAATGGTGGTGTTCTTACATCTGTTGCTTCATGGTCAGGCTTCCCATGTTTCAGCGTGAAGGGGGACCTTCCTCTTAGTATATAGCTGCCAAGCACGAAATTAAGCTGAATAAGGTTTCACTTGAAAAACTAAGTATGAGAATACTGCATAATCTTTACACAGAAAAAAGAAATACTGATCAACAGCAACAATAATAAAAGTGAGAGGAGGATAAAAATCTTACTGTTCTAAAGCACTGATTGCCAAACCAGGAAAAAGACCATACTCGAATGCCTACAAGGGGAAAAGACTTCTAAGATGGATGGCGATTTTAACTTAAAGAAAACAGTGTAATAGTTCTATAATTTAAAGAAATTTGGCATTAACCAACATTCAATTTTATTAGCTCTTTCAAAAATTCAGTCACCACTGAGATCAGTCTAAAAATATGTTTTGTATTAATTTACTTTGACCATCTAACTAGAGTTCGATGAAAAGTAATATGAGCAAAATGTTCCATACCATCCAAAGAAGAATTAGGATGGTTATACTGAAGTGTTTCATTTGAGAAATGACTAATCAGAAAAGCAAGAAGTAATTACTTGAGATCGGCCTTCAACAGGAAAGCTCAGGAGATAATTAAAGAGCTTAAATTGGAGCATTACAAAATAAAACAAAATTGTGGCAAATCTTAAAAAAAATATAGTTTATAAAGTTAAAGCAATAAGACATGAGAAATGCTTTACTAACAGGTCGGTAGTTTCGAGCTCTGCGGAGTTCTTCCCACACCCATGAATTCTTTAAATTATCCCAATAGGTTTCCATATTCAAGCCTTCATGAACTGCACCAAATGCAGCTTCTGCTGCTAGCATTCCTGTAACAAACAGACAGAAAATTACGATGAACTTGAAATTATAGCAATCCCCATATATACTGCTACTTTAAGCACACATGGTAAGATTCTGGAATCCAAGTAAATATTTTTAAATATTGTTGCTTAGGGCACACCCAATAGACTATTATTTGTCTGAATCAATTTTTCAGCAATCCCATTATTGAATTACACACCATTCAAGCATCCAAAATGCAAAATTTCACATTCACTGCTTATCTCTCACCATATGATCCATAGACACTCTTTTTAAGTTTAAAAATTTTACTATAGAGCAACAGTGGAATGACAGTTCCTAATCTTCCATTAACTCAAACTTTGGCTCCCACAAAGAGCATACAGACCAAATAATATTGAATAGTGAGATTTTCCAATTGAAAATCTTGTAGAACATCTATTTAAGAAATTAATACAAAAATGTTTTCCACCCAATGCAAGTTGATCCACTAAACATACTATATTAAAAAATAAAATAAAAAAACCCAAAATTAAATGAACACTGCTTTAGAACATGGAATTTTAAAACTACCCCAATACAAATTTAGGATAGACATTACTCCTTAAAAGTTGTCCTTTATGAATTTGTATGGCATTAATCCAAGCTAACAAGAAAATGCTTCACATCCATAAAAGGTGCAATATCAGTATGTGATTAACCAAAGGTAAGCTTATTTCTTCTTTTGATAAGAAACTATAAGCTTTCAATTAACATAATTAAGAGCTGAGGAGAGATACTATGATAGGTTATTTGAAAAAACCTACCATCATTTTCTAATTATTATAATTCTATCAAGTGGAAGACAACCATTTTTTTTAAATATTTCTCAATTCATTGCAAGTATTTAGGAAAAGCAAGAAAAAGACTAATTAAAGGACAAAGTGACCTGATATGTTATAAAGAAGAAGAAACACATAACATTAGTGATCATTAAATAACCATGTTCAGTTTAAAATATCTAGATAAAAAGA
The DNA here is from genome assembly GCF_008641045.1 of Pistacia vera. Classification (NCBI taxonomy): domain Eukaryota; kingdom Viridiplantae; phylum Streptophyta; class Magnoliopsida; order Sapindales; family Anacardiaceae; genus Pistacia; species Pistacia vera. The sequence goes on along the minus strand of NW_022196112.1, from coordinate 678,823 downwards.
ACCTAACATAACTGTCAAGTTTGCACTATAACATGTTTAAATTAATTCAATGTACTCATATTCGCATGTTCAAGCTAAGGCTGTACAGCCAAAGATTCCTGTGAGTAGTTACCTGATTTCATTGCAGTATGAGTTCCCTTTATTTTTGGTACATTTAAAAAGCCGGCTGAACATCCAATAATTGCTCCTCCAGGGAAAACTGGATATGGAATAGACTGAAATTTAACTAGAATCATATTCTTATATGTATAACATGTATGCTATATATAATAAAAACAACAATCATATTGAGAGAATGCAAATAAAGCTCCTAACCTGCATCTGCCTAAGGTTGAAAATTATAGGCAGAATCTATATACACATTTATTGCATTCTCCCTTTTCCAACCAATTAGTACCATTTCCATAAAAATTGGTGATGCATCATTCTTGCATGAGACCATATTAGAATTCAAGTAGATAAATATTTAGGTTTTTGTTTATTCAGGGGAGCATTTCCAGTACAGATGGTTGGAAAAGGATAGATGACTAATTTACCTGAAAGCCGCCTTCATTTAAAGTGCAAGCTCCGTATTGAATCACAGTCCCACCTTCCAGAAGCTGTTTAATGGCTGAATGGTGTTTAAGTTTCTATCAGATGAAAAACCAATACAATAAACTGAGTCAGATTCCAAATAATTATGCTTCACAGATGAGTGATGAAGAAGGCTATAGATACACATCAAGTTCTAGGAAACTTTGATTTATCAACCAAAGGTAGCAGGGAAAATAAACAAAAAGCACTTGAAATACTCTTAACTCCTTTCAAAAAGTTTTAAAGGGCAAGTCCTTTTTTTCAACTGCACTTTCCACAAAATAGGCTGGATTTATCAGTCTTAATCATCTTATGCATAAAAATTCTCAATAAATAGGTTTTCAACTTTGTTGTTATCAGTCTAATGCTTCCTGCTAAGTCATACCTCTAGAATCCTCTTTCTATTGGGCAAAAGAAGCTTAAGTGTACAACACTGACATAAACAACCTTTTTCTCTGACAAAAATGTTATTGAAACATAAGATGATTAAAACCTTCACTAACTTCTGTGATAGAGTTGCAAGAAAGTCACCAGTTCAATATCCTACTTATGCAGAGATAGTTCAATAGGCCCCAACCAAACTATATGGTTTGCCGCAATCAAGGGAATATTTTATATAGAAGTTGTGGTCAATAAGGTAAGGACCAATTTAAAGGTGGCCTTTGGTTGACCGTACACTTCTGGAACAGATAAGAGGAAAGACAGATGCTTTTCTGAAACAGTTAGATTCAGTTATATTAAGACATAAGAATTCAAAACCACAAAAACATGCACCAAAAATCAAAAACTGCAGGAAAATGCATTAAGTATATTCACGAAAGATTTAGAGATCTAGTTCACCTGAAATTCGTGATAAGGACTCAAGAATGGATTGTGATAATTCAAAGCAACCACTAGGCCAAGTGCAATCTGTATGCTCAACCAAAGCAACAAAATAACAAATAAGCTATTGCAACAAAAGGCTTGTATAATGATACCTGTCAATAATAAGGCTTTAAAAATTGAAAGCCAGAATTATTTTAAGAACACCAAGAAAAGCATAAAATATTGATCTTCCAAGATGTGAGAAATTGATTCTATCAAAATGCTGACATGGTTGAATAATCACTTGAAAAATTACCTATTCTCTTTTTTAATTCTACTTTTTTTTCACCTGATAGCAAGAGATTTGAAAATAAAAAAATAAAATGAAAAAAGGATCTCTGAATTTCATAATGATAGCAATAACGACTTTGGTGGTGAAAGTGGTATGGCAATTAACAATCAATGGCGTCCAAGGAAAAATCAATTGGAAAGGAAAACGATAACAAATACCTGTCTATCATTCATGTGGTACAGAAACGATCCCCCATATGTCTTGTGATCCAAGGGCCAACCCAATGTGTGAATAACCGTACCAGGTTTGTGCTTGCTCTCATCAATCTCCCAAACCTGATCAAACACAGCACAGAGAATTTCTGAAAGTTACTTTGTGTAGGAGTCTGATAAAACTTGCAAACTTATAATCAGTAAGATAACTTGAAGACCAAAGAACTTAAAAGAGGACAAAACACACACAAAAAGGCCACCTCCACAGTTGACTTGCTCTAACTCTCTATATAAGAACCTTTCTCTTTCGAGTAGTAACACAAAATTAAGAAAAAGAAAATTATTAAAGTATAATACAGGAAAGAAATGCTATTATAGTTATATAGATACATAATAAGTTCGGAATGGAAAATGTAAAGGCTGCTGATAATCAAGCATGACAAAAGAAACAAGCAACATCATTATTAACTCATCAATGTATCCACACACACCAGGAGTATGTAGCTAGCAAAAGTGAATTATGATAGATGGCACATGTGATTAGTTAAAATCTTATGAACCAACAAAGACATGTTGTAATAGGGTATCAAGAGTTCAAAATAACTATATATTAAAACCCTATATAGTCAAGCCCAGGGAATCATGAAATTCATATCAATTGTAGATTACCTCTTTAATTCCCAAAGCATAAGTCTGATGTTGCGCATGGCTCTTCTCTCTCAGTTTGTAATTTTTAATTATTTTCTGTTTCAAAGAAATTGAAGTAACTGGTGGTTGTTAACGTAAAGGTTGAGCATCAAAGATTGGAAATTGAGAACGTTATGGCAGCTACTGCAGCAATAAGCTTTTTTCTACATACCTCAGATAACGATCCTCGACATCCTTCAGCTAGAAGTGTTATCCGACCTGCAAATTATTAACACATTGTTATTAGAAAAAGATTCATCTATAAGGAAGCTATTTTAACCAAATCTAGTGAAATAAGGCATTCCCTTAAGTCAATGATTTTTTCTTCTTTTTAATAGGAATTAAAAGTATGAAATGGACTGGATGTCCATACAAAACATAGAATCTATGAAGGAAACAAACACTATACAAAAACAGTAAATAGCATAAAATATATCTGCTATAAACCAGAGGAAATAAAAAAAAGAAAAAAAAAATCATTGAATAAACAAACAGAACTCCAGCTAAAGAATTAATTTTCTAGAAGCCCATGAAGAAAGAATAGTCCTAGAATTCCCTGGAGAAGAAGGCCAAAAGTCAAGAAGCCTAAGCCTATCTCACAACCCATCACTGTTATCTTCACTATCTTCCTCAATAATTTGCTTGTTTCATTCTTGGAACATCACCAAAAAAAGGGCACATACAACATAGTCAAAAAGATTCTTGGATTTTTCCACCTCTCACATTTGAGTCAATGATGACTCATGTAGAACCTCAATCTTGAGACAGATACAGCTCAAACTCGTACTCACAATAACATATCAAATTGCATGACGAGTTTGACACAATACCATCATACAATGGCAGCATTTATGTAACTTTATTAGGTGGAGAGGGAAAAACAGGATGCTACACCAGCTTGAAGATAACATAAAGAAATGAACCTCTCTGTGTGTGAGAGAAAGAGAGAGAAACCTGCCTCTTAATTCTACACCACACTGAAAAGTATCCTTTTTGTAACCATCTTTGGCAATTCCCATATCATTAGTTGCAATGCCGATAACATTGTTGTTTGCATCGTACAGGATCTGAACAATTATAATAACTTGTCAGGTAAACATCCAATTTCATATTGAGCATCAATGAAAGGGCGAAGTAGGACTACCTCACTGGCAGCAAAGCCTGGATATATCTCTACGCCTAATTCTTCAGCTTTCACTCCCATCCAACGCGTTAACTGACTTAAGCTGCATAATAAGACGCAGAAATCAAGATTGTTGCCATAATCTGACTGCTCAAGGCAAAGAGGAGTTGCAAAATAAAGCAGATATTATAAGAAAACAAGCGGGGGGGAATAATAAAGCAAAACATGTAAGCAGAATGGCTCATCAAGTTCTCATTTTAACAAGAAAGGTTTTTGAGAGATGAAGATGCTCACAACTTCAATTTCTTTAATAAAATTTTTTTACAAACCAGCTTTGTTAGAAAGGGGAAAAGGAATAGCAGAGTTTAAGCGTCATACTTCAACCTACTTTCTAAATCCAGAATCACACTTTTTTTCATGTGACTCCAGAATTAAACAGACAGCATAAGAACAAGTTGCATTGAATTCCAGAATAAATTTGCTAATATGATTTGAATTGATAAGATATAAATCAAGATCATGATATAGATGATAAGCCTAAAATACAATTGGCCAGGTTTTCAGATAAATCTATGACTCCATACACCACAATTGGCAGCTATATAATTCAGTATATTCTTCAGAATTCAAGTCCCAACAGTACCTAACAAAAAATAAACAAATCAAAAAGATGCAAGATTCATGATTTCTATTAATAATGTTGAGATAGCAAATAAGCAAAAGATTTAAATTTTACCAGAATTTTCTAAAGGTATACTCGAAGCATATACATGACCTAGTTACCTTATAACATAGTTTTCTTTGTTATTGAAAGGAGATGGAAGGGAAAATGCACGGTCTTTTGTTAGGAACCAAAACTTGTCAGAAGAAACTGGGACACTGATTGGTGCCTGCAAAAAGGTCGGTGAAGACCATACATTGAATCAAAAATAAGACAAGTGGTCATACAGTCTTCATTTTTCCTTATCAACAGATGAAGCACCCACATTACTATTATTTATTTTGCAACTATTAGAGCATATGTCCAGAACTCAAGTCAATGTACATTCCTTTGAGTTCAAAGCATGAATAATGACCAGGGGACTTTTGATCCAACTATACTATTGTAAATATTCCATATTTATTATGGACTTCAAATTAGCTTCAAGAGCATGTCAATATATGTACTTAATCAAATTAACAAGGCTGAACAGTGAATCTAACTTTCTCATATACAAAACTTAAGCAGCATTTATAATAAGCAAGCTTCGTGTGATCTTCATGTACCAGATTTAGTGATTCTCACATGTATATAAACTAAACTACATTAAATGTTATGGTGGTCAAATGCATATTATACGGTACAGTGTAGAAATGAAAGAACTATAGAAAGCAGACAGTGTAAACAAGCACCTCTTCCTGTTTCCAATTCGGGAGAAGTTCATTCAATGCCCGGGGTTCAAAAACATTCCCAGATATGATGTGAGCACCTATAATCACATGGAAATCATGAAGGCAGTAACCAGAGATTATTAAACTGCTATGCTGAACTTGCAGATTCTGTAACTAACAAAAAACAAGATGGCCAGCATTAATTTATGAACGCACTAATACCAGATACATAGTCAAATAAGTAATTATTGAAGGCATACAAATTGAATGGCTATGATGAAACCCTTGATCAAACTTCTACAAGTCACTCAAAGCAAGCACGAGGTAAAGCATCAAAGAACAATTCAGCCGTTAAAATGAATGAAACAGAAACGAAGCCCTCCTTTTAAAGTCATATTTGAGTTGCACCAAGCAAACTTTGTAAAGCCATGTCATTCTATGTTGACGTGCATCTGTCATTTCCGTGCCTACTTATTTCCAATGCTATCACTTAACTAGACATCAGCTTCCACAAACAAATCATAACACTCTTAATAATGCAGTCTCATTGGTTCATTGCATATAACAACTAATTCTTCTAGCACTTCAACCTAGTAATACTACCTATACCTTATCAAAAATGCATTTGTTTCAAAACGTGAATTTAATTTTATCTTTGATTTCTTTGCATAGACCTTGAAGACTGAAATTTCTTAAATTTTCCAAAATTAATTTCAAGGGGAACGACATAAAGGAAGTTTCACATAACATCCTTAATTGCAACATATAATGACAGAGTTTTCTTGAAAACACCACTCTTTGAAATGAATAATACAAATAAGTTCATCTAACTTGTGTCAGGAAATCAAATAATGACTGGGTAAAAGTCAACCCAAATACTTCCTATTTACAGTAACATTTTACCAAGCATTTAACCGCACAAATGGTAATTTCAACAAGAAATCTTCTCACATTCACTGGATCAAGCATAGAAATGAATAAGACTGACTAGTAATACAATGCTAAACACATACTGAGATAATCAAATATTTCAATGAAGTTATAAACTCAAGTGCGGTAAATTAACCCAACATATTTTCAGCTATGTGCATTATAACCTATGCACCAATTTCCAACCTGAACTTACAATTCAAAGAATTTTTTACACCATAGGTAATAACCATTAGATTGGCTTGGATTAATGTGACAGTATCCTTCCAAATTAATCCAATGGTTATTACTGTATTTTAGTCCTGACAGGTAAGTTAATATGATCAAAAACTTGAGCAAATTAAACTTCAAATCCTATTGATATGTCACAGTTCCAACAAGCCATATGTTAAGAACTTTTGACACAAGATAAGCAAATAAAACATACTAAGCTTAAACAAAACAATCCCATATAAAGAATTAAACTTGCAATCCCACTGATATGACACTGGTCCAACAAGCCATATTTATAAACTTTGTCACAAGATAAACAACACTCACTACAATTTCATATAACCAAACTTCAAAAAACCAAAACATACCTACTTCTGCACCTTTCTCAACAACACAAACCGAAAAATCAACATCCTTGTCCCGGCAAAGCTGCTTCAACCTTATAGCTGCAGCCAACCCAGCAGGTCCAGCCCCAACAATCACAACATCATACTCCATAGCCTCCCTACTATTTTCACTACAAAACCCTCTCACAAAAAGCCTCCCATTCACAACCCCACTTCCACGCCCGTCAAGCCTCCTTAAATTTGACCCATTTGGCACATACCCAGATGAGAAAAACCTCTTAAAACCACCTTGGGACCATGAAAAACAAAAAATTTGATTAAATGGGTGATAATATGAGTACCCATTTGGAGTTCCAGATGAAATCTTGGAACCTGATTGGTTTTTAAAATAGTTAGATGGATTTAAAAGAGAGCTGAGTGTCTGGTGACGCCTAATAAAAGAGTTGGATTTGCTGGAGATTGAAAGAAACTTGTACATGATTTCAATTGCTGACGATAAGAGAAAGAGAGACTGTATTTGTAAGAAACAAATTGCGTTCGAGTTTGAAGTGGAGAGTTTGTTTAGATTATGATGATGATGATGATGTTACGTGTCACTGCTACGATTGTTTAGTTACCAAAAAACTGAGACTCAAAACTGACGTGCCAATCTCGTCAAAATTTGGAAATGTTATTTGATCTTCTTCTTCCTCCATGCTCCACTCTTCAATTACTCTATTCCTTTCATCCTTATCATGTTATTTATTGATCAAAGTCTCATATTTAAATCCTCTTTGATTATGTTAATTAAATGCTTAATTGAATATTTTATTCTATATTACTAATGTGATTTTGTTTTCATGTACATGTAACAAAACAATATTTAACTATTATACAACGCCTTATTTAGAAAAATGAGGTTAATGTATAAGATAAGAAATTTTTTCGATAAATGGATATGTTCATCTCATCATCTGTATAATATGTGAATTCTATAGACACTTGTAATCTATATATATATTAGATAATTGGAGGCTTACTCTATAATAATATGATTTTATTTTTTATTTTTTCATATTCATATAACCAAATTATCCTTGGCTATTGTGTTATACCTTATCCTTAAAAATGAAGTGTTTAACCAATGCCTGCATATAGGGGTGGTTATGTTCATACTGGTGACAATTCTATTCAATCAAAGTAAAAAGAAGTTTTCCAAGTTCCTGAGTTTGAGTTCTCCCAAGCCCTCATAGGGGTGGGTCACTGAAAAATTACTTGGTCTAACTTTCAAGGATCTAGGAGATTAGTTAATATGCGCATAAGCTAACCCGGATACTCTTAGTCATCAAAAATAAATAAATAAATAAAATGAAGTATTTCATATAGTATGGAAGGATCATATGATACAACGGCTTTAACTATTATATAAGTGCATATGTTTTACATTTTTTACTTATAAATTCTGCGTTATAAATTTATAATTTTTAAATTAATGTATTGATTCAATACTGAATTGTACAAAACTCAAATATAATATATTAATATTAAAATCTAAGTTTTCATAAGATGTTTTCTCAATTCCCTTTGAGACATGTTGTCTCATTAATCACTAACCTGTTGCAATTTTCCAAAAGTTATGTATGACTTCATGTGGTTGCCTGGTTGGTACAAATCTTTACTTTAGAGGGCTAATATTTTGTCAAAAGTGTTCCTGATGACAGCCCTAAGTATCACAATTTCATAAGCAAGAAAAAGCAACAAATACAAGTCCTTATGTCATTTAATCGTCACATAGTTTTACACAATTCCAAGGCAAGAACCCTAATTTAGCAGGCCAAGAAGCAGCTGTTACAACAAAATGAAGCTGAATTTATTACGGGTAAGGAAGTGTAGCAATGTGGTTATGAGCCACTGTTCCAATCCACAGCTTCCCTTGAACCTCTTTAACTTCACTTACAAGCTTCATCACCACTCCTTTTGGATCCTCAAGAACTTCCAGGATTTCTCCCTTTTCATTGAACAATGAGATGACTGTGTACATTCTCATTCCCATCATTCTCGCGAGGATGCTCATTCGGATTGGTAGCCGGAAATAGACACTTCTAATCCACGGATTATGTGTCAAAACTTCTTGTGCTGCAGTCCGGCAACAATCTATTGCCACCCAAAATTCGCCTTTCTCATTTATTCTTACATTGTCCGGAAAACCTGGCAGGTTAGCAACAAGTTCAACAGTTCCTGCTCTTGGACCCTCCATCCAGTATTTCATTAGCCTGTGGCCGTTTCAAACATTAATAATCAAAATGTCTGATGAAAACCTCCACCAAATTTATGAGAACACATGAAGCATGGATACAAGTTATACCTTGGAATGATAAGACAAGTCCAAATCAGCTTTGTCTACGGACAAAGAACCTATAACTAATGTAACTATGAATCTAATGGAGAGTTTAATCCTAGCTCAGGATGAACGCTGGCCACATGTGTTAAATTTCATAAAATTATCAAAAATACCTAAACTAGGCAATTCTGCAGGTAATATTTGGATCAGACCTAAACTAATGTGAATGAAATTTACCCGTCTCTTAGCTTGTGAGATGTGTTTTAGACAAATTGAATAGAGGAACGGTTACCCTCTTTGTAGTTGGTTGATAAGACAGTCTCAATTAAGGCATTATGTTTTAGAGTCATGAAAAGTAAACATATTATGCGTTCTGCCAGAAATGAATCATGTTCTGCAAGAGATACATTGAAATGTTACCTGCAATTGGTGGTCTCAGTGAAAAGCAGGAAGGATTGGTCCTTAGAAAACTGCACTCCATTTGGAAAAGCCAAGCCATGTAAGACCACATGAGTTGTTTTAGTAGGAGGATCATATCTCAGAAGCCTGCCTGTTGCTTCTCCTTCCAACAAGATAAAGAAATGGTTCCTGCTAACAAGTTCCCGTTACTACCTCCATAACCATAAATATACAATATGAAGCACAAATTGAAGAAATTGTTACTGGAAAAAACTTTATGTAAAAATTTAAATTCTTTATGATAACAATCTCTCTTTAATGGTGCTCTAACCCGATTATGAATTTCGCTTGGTAGGAACTATAGATATTGTATGCTTACACTCTGTTGTATCTCTTGCTAGTGTCTGTGAAGAAGATTGATCCATTCCTGTGAATGTCGAGGTCGTTAGCAAAGAGTATAGGCTTCCCTGCTACTTGAGTTGCTAAGGGAGTAGCAAGTCCTCCTTCAGGTCCAACTACGAGCAGGCCATAATAAGCATCAGCTATGTACAAGTCTCCAGTCTCCTTGTTGAATCTCAGGCCAAGCGGGCGACCGCACCATTTCTCGTGCTTCCATTGCTTAGCTGTGGTTGAGTCTACTCCTCTAGCACACAGCTTCTCTGACCTTTTAAGTGCAGAACTTCCAATATAATCAGAATGTACCAAATAGAACCCAACAAACAGTTTATGAACATGCATTCTAATTCATATATTCTACGAGCATTTGGTTAGAAATTTTCACAGTGACTACAAATAGGCATAAACTTGAGTCTGCACTAGAGGTGCATTTGTGAAGACTTACCAATTTGTTGTTACAATTGCAAATGTTTCCCATCCAACATCCTCTCCCATCCATCTAACAATGCGTCCATCGGCTAATCCTGCATAAGGGCCACGCCCAAAGCCATCAAACTCCAATGATTCCGGGCCAAAAACTTCATCCACAAACTCCAATTTCCCATCCCCCAACCGGCTGTGGTTGTCCCTAGGCCACTTCTCCATCACCTGCTTGTATGGAGCAATTTCATGCTTCACAGGCCTGAACTCATGGCCACCTACAGGCCCCATGTCAAGAGGGTCCATTACAACAAATCCTAAAGCTAGAGCAAGAATCAACAGCAATGGATGCTGCAACAGAGTTTCATCCTTGAGAAGGCTTTTCTTCTCCATGTAATGTGCTGTTTGGTTAATCAGAAAGAATGTCTAGCATTTCAGGAATTTTCATTGGACTTACATATGTTAAGGGCTGAGCGGTAGCTAGCAATCTAGCATGCATTCTATATGACAGCTCTTTGTGGTTGGATTTAGGTTTTCTGTAGTTTTGGTCATGTTTTCTGCATTCTTTGTTGTATAAGATTGAGAAATGTAACAGAAGCTAAATTACTAGTTACCTAGCTATCATCCCCATGCAAGAAAGTGTGTGTTGATTTTCTAAAATTATAATGTTTCTAAGCAAATTTTTTATAGCTGTACGAGCGCTTGAGCAGTAATGAGCATGAACCACTACACATCTAACCAAGCAAAGCCAAAACTGAAAAAAAAATGAAAAACAAAACCAGATTTTTTGCTTTATGCAAGCAGCTTGGTAGCTATTAATGGCATTTGTAGAATTTAACCATACATGAGGTCAGAAGAATGCCTATTCAATAGGGACGGAGTCAGGAATTAACTTAAGGGATGGTTAAGTCACATAATTTATTATACTGTTGGAAAAAGAAAGTGGAATGTACTGTTAATTCATTGAATATATTAATACATGTACAGTCTGATCAAAACAAAAAACCAAGCTAAATTAATGAAAAAAAAAAAAAATTTGAACGGGGTCAGAAGCCCCTCCTCCCCACTGTATAGGTATGTCCTTGGTATTCAGAGAAATAAATTGTGTGTTTTTATTTTTATTACGAATCATTTTATAATATTGATATAACATCGTTTGATAAAGATAAAAAGTATTTCTTTCAAAACTAAATTTTCAACCCGTGAAGCTTTCATTAAGTTAAAAGCGAGTTAAACAAAATAATCGAGAGGTTTCTTCTTCGAAAAATGTTAATAAATGTTAACCACTTCACCAACTGTTCATGTGTATCTTGTGACCTAAACTTCAACAACTTATCTAGCAATACACCAGCTAATTCAATCAAGCCTAAACTCAAACACTTGATGAGCAATTGACCCTCAACCAAACTAATCAATGTAAAACAGAACCAATACCAATGAGTCAAAAGTATTTATCATCAAATTTACCTTTCTTGCATCACTGGGAAATCGCCATCAACACTGACAAGAAGAGTAGCAACCCACCACTCCCTGCACATTCAATACAATCTCAGAACCATTCCATTCAGATAATAACCAAAATTTATGTTAGATTTTCATCAAATTATCCTAAGGGTAAAATTCTTAATTTGATAATGTTCCAATTAATAGTATTAAGAATTAAACATTTCTTGTGACCTTGTTTAGGAGTTAAATAATTTAACACATCTCTAATCACGAGACATTATTAATACGAAACTATTATTATGTTACTAGTTTAATAGAAATACTATTTATTGGTTTGATAAAGTTGTTACTCGAATTTACTATTAGTGAGTGACACTAACGATAACAATAACGGCAACGAGATCAATACCCGGTAATAACAATTAAACATTTTGTATGACTCTATTGTTAATTGGATGATTTAACAAATCTTTTTTTTAAGTATACGGGGTATCCACGTTACATTAGAGTTTGTCTAATCTTCAAGGTCACAGAATACCTTACAAATCTAATGGATCAAAATAATTACACAAATATGATAGATGCTTCTTCTATAACTCAAGAACGAAATATTTTAAATATAGTTAACCCTGATAATTAAAGGGTTTGTCATCCAACAACAAAGGAAGAGGTTATTTAACAAATCTTTAATATCGAGACAATACTAATATGGAAACCATTATGTTACTAGTTTAATAACAATGCTATTACTAACCATCGGCGGTTTATTGTTAATGAGTCACGGTGACAGGAATGGTGACGGCGGATCAGTATCAGCAACGGTAACATTACTGTGAAATCTTTCAAAGGCAAACTGAATAGTCTGAAATCTGAATTTCTTGCATAATGGGTCAAAACAGTTTAAAGCTAACACGGCCGACTTTCCAGTTAGAGAAAGTTATGCTTATCCACGTGTCAATTTCTCATTTGCTTCCCTTTATACTCAAACCCCATAAAAATTAAATTTTAATGATAAAACAAAATACAAAACAAGAAGGGAATGTTGTTTTGCTTTTTTGTGAAACAAACAAAGAGAAAAGAAAAATTAAAAAAAGAAAAGAAAAACCCCTTGTTCGGGTTCTTATAATCTCCGTGATTGATGCTTTTTACCAGTCTTCATTGCTGAGATATCTGCTCTACACGTCAAGGTGAGGTTTTCTTTTTTCTTTTTTTCCTGCAATTGATTGTTAATTTTAATTTATTTGCTTTGTGTTTGAAAAATATTTAATTTTGTTTTAAGCGGGTATTTTGATCGTGTTCTAGTTAGTGGACTGTAAATTCAGCTGTCAATTTAGGGTTTTTTGAGATGTTTGTTGTTTGAATTGTAAAGGGTATTTATTGAATTGATGATTGTTGATTGTAATCATCAATTTTGGTTTGTATAAGAGATTTTTGAAAACCTAATTTGTTTTGGAGGAACGTTTTCTTATGGAGAAAAATATATACATATATATATTTTTTCATGAGTCTTATGTGATTTGTTATGCCAAAAAATTAATTAAATGTTTTAAGTGGTTTATTCTTGTGTGCATTTGATTTGTTTTTAAGGTTTCTAATCAATGAAGGATTATGATTCCTTTGTTGTTAAGGCTTGATATGATGCTTATGAGTTGATGATTGAATACCTCGAACTACTATATACGGAAACTGTGGTAGTTATTTTTGTTTTATGGTTTTATTGCATATTGGTGACTTTTTTTTTTTCTATTTTAATCTTAGGGATTATGATTTTGGGTTGCGAAATGCTAACAACGCGATAATGTTATGAATGTTACTAGAATTGGAAGAGTCGTTCTACTTAGGACTGATTGCCTTGATCTATATTGTGATCCTCTTTTCAGCTTTGAGTTCATTTGAGGCTCAGTGAGCTTTATGCATCTGACCAGCTCATAATTGTTTGTTACAAGAAACTCGAAAAGCTTGCCTTGGCTAGTTCCCAAGCTTAGGATTGTAGATTGGAAATTTGGAGTAGTGTGGTGCATGGTAGATATTCCTTTGTGGTATATCTAATCTATTTACCTAAACAAATCTGGTGTTTTGAATGGAGGCTGTTTTTGGCAGGTGGATTTCTTGATAGGGACTGTGGCTAATAAGGAATTCATTTAGGTTTTTCTTTGATAAATTAGCTCTGCTGGTTTGGACTTTTTTTTTTGGCTAGAATGAAGCTATTAGGATGCTACAGTTTGTTAAACCATAGTGTGTTGTGTATTCTTATTGTTTGGTCAATTAAAAAACAAATAATTAGTATAATTATTTATTTTTAGTACCTAGGCATCTTTATGTAAGAGTCACTGTTTGTAAGGCTAAGCTATGCGATATTTATGTTGTTTGTCAAACATAACTAGAGTGTAACCCTAAAATTCAGTTACCAGCTCATATCTTCCTTCTATCTAATTCACTCTTATGATTCTCTGAGTTATTAATGCGAAACAGGGCATCACATGGCTGGTTCTGAAAGCGGAAATGACCCTGAATGGATAGAGAGAGTAAAATCAGGGGGAGCTGTTCCACATCTTGACCCAGAAAAATGTACAAATGGTTGGGCATCTCCACCAGGTAACAGGTTTATGGTAAGAGGTCCAGAGTACTTTTCCAACAAGGTTAAAATCCCTGCTGGTGAGTATCTTTTAAAGCCTATTGGATTTGATTGGATTAAAAGTTCTACAAAAATTGGGGAGGTCTTAAAACATCGGAATAACCGTGTTGGGAAGGCTATTGCACTTGAGTTTCCAGATGGTGATAAGCCTTTTGTTTGGGCTTTCAATCTACAAGTCCCAAGTAAAGATAATTATAGTGCCATTGCTTACTTTGTGGCCACAAAACCAGTCCCAGAGGGATCTTTGATGGACCAGTTCATTAAAGGGGATGACAACTTTAGAAATTCAAGGCTTAAACTGATTGCCAACATTGTCCAAGGTCCTTGGATTGTGAGAAAAGCAGTTGGGGAGCAGGCTATATGCATAATTGGGCGTGCTATTTCATGTAAGTACTCTGTAGGGGAGAATTTCTTAGAAGTAGATATGGATATTGGATCTTCCATGGTGGCTAATGCTATAGTTCATCTAGCATTTGGTTATATCACGACATTGACTGTTGACCTGGCTTTCCTCATTGAGAGCCAAACTGAAGCAGAGCTTCCGGAACAACTATTAGGAGCTTTCAGATTTTCTGAGCTGAACCCTGCTTCAGCTCAGCTGGTAGAACCAGGGTTAGATGGAGGAAGTGATAACTTGCAGTCGTCTCTGCCAACACGTTTATGGAAGTCACTTGGGCAGGGATTTTCTCAGCTTCTGCATCCCGGAGCTCAAGAAAGTTCCCCTGACTCAGTTCATGTTAATGGAGTTGTCAATCATAAAGAAGGTGAAGCCACTATGAAATGGTAAGTGTTTCATTCCGTGATCATATATTAAACTTTGACCAAGATAAGGTTGGTGCTCTGGTCCATACATCAATATGGAAAGGGAAGCTAACAGAAATATTGAAAAGACAAATAACATTATTGTTGCTGGCAGCAGAGACTATTATATTTTTTTTATGACATTCTTTAGATGTTTGAAATCTGGCATCCATTTTCAACAGAAGGCTATATTCGAAATAAACTGGTTGTTTTATTTAATTCTTGTGCAAGTTCATCAGTATATATCAACCATGAATTCCTCTTTTAAATTGAGATACACCGTTCACCTGACATTGTTGTCTGGGAAAATCACGACCCTCACGTTTCTTGTGAGACTCAGTGAATATCATCTCTCTCTCTCTCTCTCTCTCTCTCTCTCTCTCTCTCTAGCCTTTGTGTAACCTTTGCCTCTGTATTTAATGAGCAATTTCTTCCTCTACTGTTGTTTCACCAAAATGTATTGTCAGCTCTGGCTTCCTGATGCTTTTCATACCATTTCCCTTTTCAACAACATAAAAACTACTTTGGCAGCCAAAAGTTTTTCCCATATTCAACTTCTTCCCATGCTTACCCGCTTCAAATGCAAGTATTTTTTTTAAATTTTACATATGGATTAGCAACGTTAAGGTTCACTATGCACTTTCTCATTAGTTCAAACATGGTTTATGCTATCTTAAAGAAGCCTGTTAGTCTTAATTTTAAATATGCTTTGTATTGCTTATTAAAGGTTAAAGAAACTTCCCTTAATATTTCTTTTCCTTTTTATCGTTAACCTTGATTGTTTTGAAGTTATATAGATAATTGATCACTGAATTATAGCTCTTGGCAACTGTGTTCATATTTCTGCATGGGTTTTGCTTCATTTCATCGACCGTTATAATTCATGTCATTATTTTGTCTTTGCAGATCAACCGGTATTCCTGACAACAGCGCATTTCTTGCTGTTGGGGACGATTGATTTATTTGTTGCGGATTTGTTGATGTTACGAGCATATATTAATTACAGCATCAACAACTTGATTCCTAGCAATGCCTACTATTCTTAATTTATCATTGCTTAGTTATTAGATTTTTATCATTTCATACTGTTTATATAAGATATGCGGAGTATATGTGAAGTCTAGTACCAAGTTTCATGTAAGTAGAGTTTGTTGATTCCACATCTTTGGATTTCTGTTCTGTTGGATAAAAGCAGCAGAAGTTCAGGGTTTTGAGCTAGATTCTCTCCATGGCTGAAAAATATATATCCCACTGCTATTACAATGATAAATACAGGTTAAGTTTCTACAAATCATCATTGTATAGGTATCAATCATTAATGTGGAGTTATTTTTTATTTATTTATTTTTCTCTCTCTTCCATTTCTCACCTGTTTGCTGATGTGAACATTTAGGGAGAGTTCTTCTATAAATTTTGTGTCTTTGTTTTTTGAATTTTTGAGAATATTAAAAATATTAAAAAAAAATGTAAAAAATGAAAATGTGTTTGGCATGTTTGTCTGAAAACGCAAAAAATTATATAATAATAATAAAAAATACGAAATTGGTCGCATACACAATCAATAAAACCCTTTTAAAGTACTACTTTTTTTATTTGTCTCCAAAATCCTAAGTATATCAATTATTATTTTTATTTATAATTTTGTGTTAAAAATTTGGATTTAGAAGAAAAGTTTTTGTTTGAAGAGAGTTAAGAAAACTTATAAAAATTAATAGAAAATAAATTGCTTTTCATTCATAATTTTAAATTGGAACATATTACACTTATAATTTAATCTTATTAACTTTCTCACATATTGGTTTTTGAAGAATTTTTTGGCTTTGACTAATTGTAAGTTATTACATAGATTTGGAGAGAGAATTTGTAAGACAGGTTACTCTTTATTGTTTTAAGTTTTCATATAAATGATGGGAATTACATTACATCTCCTCACTGTTTTCTTCCTTCCCTTCACACCCATTTATTGAAAATGTTACCTAACTGAATTTCGTGATTTTCAAGACTAAGAAAATGAAAATAATATGGACGGATATATCATGTCATTTGCTCGACGGATATATCACGTCATTTGTTCGCTTATCTTTTAAAATCTTCTTGTTTATACATTCACATTAAAGATTGATAATGGTAAGGCGACCAAAAGATAAAACAAACATATATATAATAAAATATTATTAACTGAACATGGAGATTTATAGATTATACGATATGCCTATCTTAAGATTTAGATGACAATTTGCAGAAAGATAACAATATGCTAATGCAAAGCGAGCTCCCTGATGAACTTGTAACTATGGTTTATTCTTCGATGGAAAATGCGAAAACAGCCTGCAAAGAAACAAATACGATCGAGAAAATTTGTGAAACAGAATTAGATGCCTGATCTGCAAACAAATCTTCTGTGAATAAATCAATCCTTTGTGGGGATTTCACCAACATCTTGTGGAGAACTAAATGTCATACACCCAAATTTCCAGCAAAATTTATCCCATTTTCTCTCTCTGGCTAAGCCTCTATGCCTGTAAGTAGTATATAATGAAACCAGAAAAAATTGCCAGAAACAGAACAGAGTACCCTACCACAAATTTTATGAGATGTAAACCATGAACTTATCTGTTAAGACACCGATTTGGACTTCGATGAACCTCAGTCACACTAGTTTAGTTGGTATTTTCGACTAGATGAAAGTCGATACGTGTTGTCCAGATATTTGGCATTAGTACGAACTACATTTGGAAACTAAGTTGCAGGAAATGAGCCAACACAGAAGCCAAATGTACAAACACCTGAGGCACAATAGAGTTAATTCAGGGTAAGGCAGTTTTTATGAACACAACTAGTCTTCAAAGGCTGTCCTTTAATAAGTGTCATCAATTCCCAGTCTCAAGTATGATTGAAGTTAAACCTTAAAGCATTTGACAGACATTCCACAAACCAAAGTTAGCGATGGAATAATCCCTTCGACATTTTACAAGAAGTGACATATACCTAAAGACTATTCAGTAATGCACAAAAGCAGCCATCAAACATCAAGTGACAATGCAAAGTGAAGAATCAACCAAAAATAGCATGCTTAAAAACCTAACTGGAAACTTTTTCTTCAAGCACTAGCTGGAGATTGACAATGTAATGGGTAATGTGTAATGGATTGATCAAATCCAAATCATTACAGCAGGACCATGTAAATAAGAGAACAAAAGTCCAAAAACATTTTGTCACCTAAATAGAGCACATGTATCTTCATTATTTATGACAAAAAAATACAACAGCATCAGCAACTACACCCAGCATCACTGCAAGCGTGCTTCAACAATAATCCAATTCAATTTCAGGAAAAAAAAAGGCTAAAATATGAAAGGAAAAGTCAAAAAACAATCTGTGATAACATATCATTTCCACATCTGTATTGCGCCATGTTAAATTTAAACAAACTCATTTTATCATTTCTTTGAAAAAATGGAGGTACAGTCTGTAGACAACAAATAATCAGAACTAAAAGATTAATACTAAAAAATTAAAAAATATTAGAGAAAACAAATTTGCAACTAAACAAAGAAAAGAACAATGAAGACCAGTAATTTCTCATATTGCATTGTTTTGGGGCAACAGCATGCGTCTGCCAATGGAAGAAGCAAAAAGTCGCACCAGAAAGCTTGTATAACCATAGCAGAAGAGAGCAGAAAATCTGGACATATACAACCAGGAACATCTCAGTAATGTCAAGGCTAACCATCTAGCTTGGCATAGTAAAATCATATATTATCATCAAGGCTGACTGTTGAATGAGTAAGACGACTTCTAGATATAAGAGTAAGAAATTGACCCTAAAGTTAGACAATTTCAACACCTTCAGCTGGAATTGAACTCATCTGCAAGGTTCTACCATTTCCAATAAACCGGACAGAAGGCAAGGATGGATCTGTGACAGATTCTATCTCAAGAAAATCAAAATCATATGTACCAGACCGCTTCAAGCTGTACACAAACACAAGCACAATCCAACCCAACATAGAAAGTGCCCAGAAATTATTCATCCCATGAATCAAACCCCAAGCTATTGCATACCCAACAACGATTCCCGACAAATGCCCAAGAAAACTGGCTTGCGGAACAATAATAGAAGTGAAAATCAACGACTCGAATGGCGCAAAACTGATGGGTAGTGAAAGAAATCCAAAGAGATCCAACTTTGAAGAGGGTTGTTTCACAGAAAGAATCGTCATCCACCCGAAAACAACACAAGAGTACCCAACAGCCGTCACTCTTCTAAAATACTCAAGCTTAAATCTTTGTATCAATATATGGTACATTCCCAAGACAAGCGCCCCAGATAACACAACCAAAATAAGTGTGTACTGAAGATAATATGCCACACCAAGACCCATGTGCCCCAATTGCTCTACAACACCAAGACTCCAAAGTGCACTCATATTGAAAACAAGATGCAAAACACTTATATGTGAAAATGCCGATGTAATTATCCTCCAATGGTGCCCTTCTACAGCTGTTTCATAACTCAAACCGACATGTGAATACCCTATATTTTTCTTCTGTATATAAAACCATATTGCACTACATATTCCAATTATACAACTTGTGGCTGGCTTCTCCACAATCTCATAAAACAATGGCCTCCCCATTTATACAAAACCCTTTTCTTCTTCAATTTCTCACTTAAAAATCCCCACTTTTCTCCAACACCTAAATCTAGCTAAATTTAATCAACAATATTAAACACAAACTATAGCTCCATCAAGGCTAGAACAATCATAAAGTTCAAATATAAGAAAACCCCAATTCAGAAGCGTCCAAATTCAAATACCCAGATCAAGAAAACCCCTACAAATGTGATCTTCACCACATCTGACCGTTATTCAACATAAAACGGACAAGGGTTTCCCAAGAAACAAAAAGAAACTTTTCCCCTAACAAGAAAGTGCAGGAAAATTCAATGTACAACGATGGAAAATCTTTATAGTAACTAAATATTAGGATTTTTAATTTCAAGAATAGAAAGGAGATCAAGGTTCTGAGGGATCAATGAAAATGAGAAAATCAGGGTTTTGCAGAGAGAAATTTGTCACCTTTGGCTGAGAAACGATCCCAAGTAGCGTCGTTTTGGCAACTTAGATTTTCTGGGTGTTTCTGATTCTGTTTACGTGCTATTTACCTATGCCCAGACTGTAGCAAGATTACGAAAATGCCCTTGGTGTTTTTCAGATAAATTAAAATTTTATTTACATTGTTTTTAATTTTTTTTTTTTTTTTTTTAAATTGCCATAGGAATAAAATATAAAATATCTAACATACAAAATTTCTATCAAATTTTTTTACATTGCAAATTATTTTTCGAATCTCAAAAATTATAAAATTTCATCTTATAACCTTTATACCACTAATACAAAATAGAAATGGATTTAAGAGAGAAAGTGAAAGTAATTAAATTTAAATTAATTAATATTGATATCAAAACATCACGTTAAATGTTTAGAGGGCTTTTGGTTTAATAAATGTTGTATTACTGGAAGTCTGGAATGTTATATTAATGGAAAGATAAATTACTTTGAAAATTACTATGAATGTTATACAAATATGTTTGGTTATATTGGAATAAATTAGTAGATATGTATATTGATATGTTTGGTTGGAATGAGTAAACTAGTGGATATGTTATATAAATTACTGAATTGCCCTTCATTTTTAATGTTATTATTATATTATTATTATTTAAATCATTTTTTTAACCCCTTATATTTGAGAATTTAGCTAAACACCTCGACAATAAAAGTTTAAGAATTAACAAAAACACCCCAACCACCTAGAGGACAGCCAGCCATCGGCCACAACTATCGATCGGCAGTTGACAGTCGCCTAAATAGCGCACGACCGATAGGATATGGTCGGTTGTGAGTTGATCAAGCTGGAGACGGCCAGATCTACTACCAGATTGTGGTCGTTGTTAACAACCAAAACTCTAATCGTTGTTAACAACCAGATCCACGGCAATCTGGTCGTTTTTGAACCAGATCGACGCACTGTTGGCCAAATCCAGCCAGTCGTGCACCATTCAAGCGGGCGATGGTGGCCAAGTCCGACATTCTTGTAAATTGTTTTCAATACAAAGTCATTCTTGTCCAAAATTTTGTGTATAAAGTTAAAATAGTCTATGAATATTCTTGTAAATTGTTTCCAAAACAAGGGCATTCTTCTCCAAAAGTTTTAATAGTTAGGGTCCTTTTGGTTCAGGGTCATATAATATAATGGGGATAATCTTCGTTTATTTTGCAAGATTCCATTGTTTAGTTTGTAAGTAATAAAATATTATGGGTATCTTCTATTGCAAATATAGTGTTTCCTATTTGTAATATGGTGTTATTAAAATATTATTGAGGTAATCTGATTTTTATACCTATTTTGTCTTAATTAAATACCATTTCGAACGTAATTGCCTCAAATGCCTGCCAAACAACCATTACTCAGGCCCAGAATTTAGCTAAAACATCTCAGTCATAAAAAAGTTTAAAAATTAACAAAATACCCTCAGCCACCCAAGACCACTGCCGGCGATAGTCGCCATAATGGCGCACGATCAATGGGATCTAGCCGGTCATGCTTTGGTAAGGCCAATTCCAAATCCATGGCCAGAAACAGCCAAATCTAGTCATTTCTATGGCCGTTTCACTGTCAATGATGTGACTATGAAATGGCCACATATCAGCTATATTGGGGGTATCCGTATTTATAGAAGCTTTCATTTTAATGCTTATCCTAATTGTTGGTTCAGTTTATGCGTGGCGAAAAGGAGCGTTGGAGTGGTCTTAGTTTATGAATATTCAGATAATAACAAAATAATAATAATAATAACATTGAGACAATTATGAATTCCATTGAGTTTTCCTTACGTGATCAAACAACCCAAAATTTTGTTATTTCAACTACATCAAATGATCTTTCAAATTGGTCAAGACTCGCCATGAAATGGTCACTGTTTCATAGCCACATCTTTGGCTGCGAAACGGCCATAAAAATGGCCAAATCTGGCCAGAAACGGACTTACCGACGCACGACCTACCAGATTTCATTAGTCGTGCGCCATTATGACAACTGCCGACAACTGCCGATGGTGGTGGTTGGTTGTCGGTAGTGGCTTGAGATGGGTGAGGGTGATTTTGCTATAAATTAAAGTTTTAAATGGATGGGGTGTTTTAACAAAATTTCAAATATAGGGGGCTAAAAGAAATAATTTAAAAAGTAATAATAGAAAATTATTATACTAATAATTAAAAAAAAGGGCAATTTAGTAATCTACATAAAAATATCCACCCCACTTATCCTCCCAACCAAACATATAAATATAACATACTCACTAATTTATTTGAAGCAACCAAACATATTTCCTTAAACATTCCCAGTAATTTTCAAAGTGATCTATCTTTTCATTAATATAACCTACCCCTATAATAAAATATTATGTGAATCAAACGCTCTCTTAGGGATAAAATTGTAACAAAAATAAGATTATCAAGTAATTCCGGAATACCTAAAGAAATGGTAGTGTTCAGATTACCCCATATATAACCAACAGTGATTACTATTAATTTTGAAAGATTACCAAAATCTTATATTGTTTTCCAACCAAAAGTAATATAAGATGATATTACTGGAATAATCTCAATTCTCACATAACCCCCAACCAAATACACCCTTAAGTTGATGTAACTTAACTCTGGCTAAGACTGTGCCACCCAAGCTATTGAGTAGCTTATTAATGGGGGTTGTATTTTGAAAGGATATTCATATATAAAATACATATTATTTCTAATTATTAAGCCATTAATAACATGTAAATTATCACAAATGGATTTGTGAAATTTAAGACACATATTATAACGGCAAATTATATTAAATAACTTATTATTGGGAACTCAAATAAAAAAATAGCCTATTTTAGAAAATATATCATAAATTAGAGCGATTCCAATAGAGTCATGGGTTTCTATTGGATAAAGTTTGTTTTGTTTCAAGACTCTATCCGATAAGATCCGACAGTATTCCTAAAACAAAACAAACTTTATCTAATCAATTGTTGTCCATTCTTAAGATGTTAACATATATATTATTTTCTACTCACACTTAAAAAAAAAAAAATAAATAAATAATTATTATTATCATGATTTCCCTATTACAAATAACAACATGAAAAAATTGAGTTAATTTCTTTCTTATTTTATGTTTGTAAGTGCTTACTCATTTTATATTATTAGTCTTTTAAAAATTCTTTTCATATTTTATAAAATATCATGATTTATCATTTTCCTCTGAAAAGGTAAAACTCTTTTTGTGGTTAAGATTTTATACAATTTGCATCACTATAAAGTAATTAATTAGCATCTAAATTTAAAAATTTAAACCATTCACAATTCTCTCATTCGATGATTCATAATTTTTGTTATAATTTACATAAAAAGAAAAACGAATTGGAGCAATAGATTATTATGATATAAACTTTATTATAATTATATTGAAACATCATCAAATTCATTTCATTAGACGAAAATGATATTACACCGATGAATCTAATGCTATTTAATTATGATTATAACAAAGTTTAAATCATGATTCCCTTCGAATAAGAGTTTCACTTTCTTTTTTTTTTTTTTTTTTTGTTTTCCGAGATGTTGCAAAATATTACAACTATTAAAATGAATTTATTTTGTTGAATGTACTTGCATCAAAACGATGTGGTTTAATGACGTCTCTAATTACATAATGGCTAAATGGTGATTAACCACAGAAGCTCCTTAAAGTCTTCCCTCTTACCATAATTTCTTCCTTTCGGTTGGGCTATTGTAGGGGTATTCAAAAGAACCGGTTGGAACGGGAACCGACAGGTACCCTGGGTTTGGTTCCGGTTCTTATCCAGAACCAATCGTCAATGGGTAGGTTCCGATTCGAAATTTTTGGAACCGTTACTGTATGGTTCCGGTTCCTATAGTTAAGAACCGGAACCGAAACTAGGAACCAGGAACCGAGACTAATATAAAATAAAATTAAATATTAGGGGGGTTAATAAAAACTTTTGTAGAAAAAGTAATGTGAATATATTTATATTTATATTTATATTTCATAACATTTAAAGTAAGTTGGTTTGACTTTTGAGAATCTACCTTTACAAAGTAATGGAGTTTGTCATTTTGAATTTATAATTTGTAATTTTATTTTTGTTAACAAGTGCCAGGTGGGGGGGTATTTGTAAGTTTTTAAGGGTTTTTTTACCATTTTAAAAACTTTTGGGGGTCAATGAATTTTATAGGGTACCCAGAACCGAAACCAGAACCATTGTTACAGGTTCTGGTTCTGGGTACCTAGGAACCGGAACCATCGGTTCCGGTTTTGGTTCCAAATTTCAAGGAACTGTCGGTTCCGGTTCTGGTTCCTTCAAAAAGTGTAGGGTACTCGGAACTGAATACCCCTAGGCTGTTGTGACGGGTGAAGAAGATAGAAAAGTAGAGTTAATTACACGGACCTCCCCTAAGGTTTTAACATTTCACAAGCGCATAGAAAAGATTTTTAGGTTAATACAAACACCCCACTTTTTTAACTTCTGTTAAGGCTGTGTTAACATTATTTTCCTTACACCCACTCAAACATAAAAAAATAAAAAAATAAAAAAAATGACAAATTTTTTGTTAAAGTTAATTGAGATAAGGGCAAAATAGACGTATTACATTAAAAACATATTTTAAAAAGTTTTTTTTTTCAATTTTTATATTTTTACTTTGCAAAATATTTAAATTTTTGATTTCGTATTTATTAATTTACAAAATATATATATTTTTAAAACTTATGCTTCAATTTTTTAAAATTTTTAGTTAATTTACAAATAAAAAGTTCAAAGCAATAAGATTAAGTGTTTTTCCTAAGTCAGCTATGGTATTTAGAATTTTTTTTTTTTTTTCAAAAAAGAGAGAGAGACCGTGGTTCTGGTGATCTAAGAATGGTGGTTTTGATGATAAAAGATCATCATATACTTTNTCATTAGACGAAAATGATATTACACCGATGAATCTAATGCTATTTAATTATGATTATAACAAAGTTTAAATCATGATTCCCTTCGAATAAGAGTTTCACTTTCTTTTTTTTTTTTTTTTTTTGTTTTCCGAGATGTTGCAAAATATTACAACTATCAAAATGAAATTATATTGTTGAATATACTTGCATCAAAACGATGTGGTTTAATGACGTCTCTAATTACATAATGGCTAAATGATAATTAACCTAATTAATTAACCACAGAAGCTCTTTAAAGTCTTCCCTCTTGCCATAATTTCTTCCTTTAGGTTGGGCAGTTGTGATGGGTGAAGAAGATAGAAAAGTAGAGTTAATTACACGGACCTCCCTTGAGGTTTCAAAATTTCACAAGCTTATAGAAAGGATTATTAGGTTACCACGAACACCCGACTTTTTTAACTTCCATTAAGGTTATTTTTTTTACACCCCTCAAAAAAAAAATTTGACAAGTTTTTGGTCCTAAAGTTAATTCAGGTAAGGACAAAATAGACCTATTACGTTAAAAATATATTTTAAAAAGTACATTTTATTTTATTTCTTCAATTTTTATATTTTTACTTTGCAAAATATTTAAATTTTTTATTCGTATTTATTAATCTACAAAATATATATATAACACTTATGCTTCAATTTTTTAAAATTTTTAGTTAATTTACAAATAAAAAGTTAAAAGCAATAAGATTAAGGCTCTATTTGGTTCACATTTTTACGTTTTTGGGAAAAGTTTTTGAAAAAAGTTAAAAAAAGATTGAATTGGGCGGGTATTGCGATGTAGAATTTACAAATTAATAAAATACTCCTTATGTTTATTTTTTTACAAAACACCCCTATAATAAAACATTAAAAGTTAACAAAAACACCCACAACCCACCCATCAAATATGAACAGCTAGCCACCACCACCGGAGGGTGGCCGGAGTCGCCGTATCGGTGCATGACCGGTTGGATCTTGCCGGTCATGCTCCGATATGGCCTTTTCTAACCAGATCCACGGTGGATCTAATCGCATTTGCTCGTCAACGACGGCCAAAGATACAGCCGTCGTTGATGGTCAACGACGACCATATGTTGGCCGTCGTTGACGTCTGGTTACGGCCAAATCCATGGTGGATCTGACCGAAAAAGGCTAGATCGGCGCACTACCGGCAAGATCCAGTCGATAGTGTGCCATCTTACCAGATTCCAGCCAACTTCCGGCAATGGTGGCCAGAATCTGGTATAATGTGGGTTTAGGGGTATTTTTGTAATTTCAAAAAAATATTTAGGGGTATTAATTAAATTAATAAATTTAAGGGGTTTAAAAAAAGTTGAATAATACTGAATAATATTGTATGCGTTTGGTTTAATATTTTTATCCCTATTCTGGATCCTATTTTTCAAATAGCGTTTGGTACAATATTCTCAAAATATTACCCTATTTTTTTTAATTACATTTTAACCTCATAAGGTTATTAATTTCACTAAATACCCCCTGAAAAAAAAGTTTAAAAATTAACAAAAACACCCCCATCAACCCAACTTGTCAGATTCCGGCAACCACCGTCGGTGATAGCCGGAATCTGTACAACGGCCAAACTTCCGACCAGAAATGGCCGGAAGTTCACCGCTGTGGCCTTTTCCGGCCAGATCCACCACGGATCTGGCCGGAAAAGGCCAGATCTGGCCGTCAGCGACGGCCAAAGAAATGGCCGTCGTTGACGGTCAACGACGGCCAAATCTTGGCCGTCGTTGACCGAAAACGACGGCCACATCTTTGGCCGTCGCTGACGGCCAAAGATGGCCGTCGTTTGGCCTTTTCCGGCAAACGACGGCCATAACAAACCGTAGATCTGGCCTTTTCCGGCCAGATCCACCATGGATCTAGCCGGAAAAGGCCATAACGACGTGTTACGGCACAGATCCGACAAGTCTGTGCCGTAACGAAATTTTCCGGCCAGATTCCGGCGGTGGTGGCCGGAATCTGACACTGTAGATGGTGGGGGTGTTTTTGTCATTTTACATGTTAGGGTCTTTATTTAAATTAGTAAACCTAAGGGCTTTTTTATAAATTTTTAAAATTTACCTCGTAATACTCCCATATCCAATAACCCAATACTATCCCTAAAATCCTACCCAAAATACTAAACCAAACGCACCCATTGTGAGTTTTTGGGCATTTTACTGTTTAACTTTTTTGGGAATACTAATAATAGTATTCCCAAAAATCAACCAAACAGAGCCTAAGTGTTTTTCCTAACTGAGAGAGAGAGAGAGAGAGAGAGAGAGAGAACGTGGTTTTGGTGATCTAAGAATGGTGGTTCAGATGATAAGAGATCATCATATACCTTTTCCGAGAAAGAAGTAAATGTTTTAAAAATAATATTAACTCTTAAATATGTTTTATTTAGAAAATAATTCTAAATATTTTTTTTATTCTTTTGAAATCTTTAATTTATAATTTAGTATTTTAACAATAAAAGGTCTATTTTGCCCTTCCCTAAATTAATTTAACACTAAAAGAGTAAAAGTTGACGGTGAAAGATGTACGTGACTAATTATCGTCAACTTTTTCTGTTGTAGTCTTGTAGATAGTGTAAAGAAAATAACTCTAGCAGAAGTTAAAAGAGTGGGGTGTTTATGTTAACTTAATTATCTTTTTTTATGCTTTAAAAAATGTTGAAACCTCAGGGGAGGTCTGTGTAATTAACTCTAGAAAAGTAAGAAAACAAAAAATGCTACACCTTTTGTAAGCGAAACAGCTCCGTTTTGAAGTTTGAACAATGAAAGCCAACAGTTGAACAATAATTGTTATATATATATATTGAAGTGCTCGAAAAAATTAAACTCTTACCCATATATAAAAAAATAATATCATTTTAATATATAAATTTTGTCCTCTGTTAATTATGATGTCATAATGAACTAATTGTCTTCTAGAACATTGGAAGTTTATCTATAACCATATAATTAATCAGAATTATTTATTGTTCTTAACGCTATCATGCTGTAGAATAATTTCCATATAAATTTAATTAATTATGCATGATCTTGACTTAATTAATTTATTAGTTCGTGATCTTTATCTTCATAAATCAAACCATATCAACCAATTTCTCTAATTGTGAGAAAAAGAACTAATCCTTCAATTAAAATCCACTAATCAAGTTTTATTATTTCTTAATTTGTTGTAACAATACCCACCAACCCTCCTTGTAATATTTCTTCTATTGTTCAACCACTGTTTAACCCCTTCATTTTTCCTATATAAACTTCATCTTCAAACACTTTCTCAAGCCTTTCAAAATGAGCGAGCTAATTACTTAGCTAGCCATTA
The DNA here is from genome assembly GCF_008641045.1 of Pistacia vera. Taxonomy (NCBI): domain Eukaryota; kingdom Viridiplantae; phylum Streptophyta; class Magnoliopsida; order Sapindales; family Anacardiaceae; genus Pistacia; species Pistacia vera. The sequence goes on along the minus strand of NW_022196112.1, from coordinate 650,468 downwards.
ATTATATTTCCTCATCAAAATTATTACTAACTATCGACTTAATTGCATGTGTCGATCATGCCACAAGGTAAGGTTCGGCCAATAATCTTGTTCAATTGGCTTGATCATCACAACGACAATAAGTACGACAATCTTATGCATCGTAGCAAGTCTTTGCAACTCACTGACAGATGGGAGGATGATTATGGAAATGGGAATCGTCAAGATCGTCGTTATTGGCATGCTAGGCGGGAGTTTCTGAAGAGTTATAATCTTTCTTGTAGACAAAACAACGATTCAGGGTTTAAGTTCAAGGAGAAGCTAAGAAGGTCGATAAATCAGATCAATGAAGTCACCATCGAAATCGTCTCGGATATCCGAAAAGGAATGTCAAAGAGAAGGATTGGATTTAGGTTTTATAGGATCAAATTTGCTTTGCCATCTTAGGTTAGTATAAATGTTGGATGTTTCACTCCATGGTTGTGCAAAACTGATAGTAGCTTAGTTAATTAAGTAATTAGTTACATAATCAATGCGATGATTAAGGGAATTAGATGGAATTAATATATGTAATTGCCAAAATAAATATTACATTTGGCTTTTATTTCTGTATAATTAATTATAGTGAATTTGGTTGGTATTTAAGTTTGGCTTTATTTTCACATCAAAATGTCAAACTCGTGGAGATTAATTCAAGGATGTTTGGTGAAATTTATTAAATAATGAATAAAAAGAAACAGGAAAGAGATTGCTATGATATTGACACGATAATATTGTAATGAGATCAGTATGTCAACAACAGCCCATATATACATTAAAACCTCTATATAGTGATATTTTATATAGGAATAAACTTTATATAATCATAAAAAATTATAGTCATAATTTGGGATAGTTATAAATAAAAATAAACTCTATATTGTAATAAGTTATAATTTTTCTAATTCTCACCTTAAGGAAAGTTGCCTCTACATGGTAATAATTATCTGTATATTACAAAAAAAAAAAAAAAATTATGTTATGTAAAATTAAAGGTTTAAAATGAAATAAAATATTTATTTAAAATTATTTGGGACGATGATTTATACTTTAGAGTTGTTATCACATCTTTTACCTTACAAGTACATAATAGCTCGTTAGCATAGATGCCTTCTTGTTGAAGCCAAAATATTTTTAGTTTCTCAAGCATGTTTAGAACTTCATGGCACAAGACTTTTTGTATTTCCGTACTATTATTCTTAGGATTATTTCATTTCTCTTCTTGTCTAATTGCAACAATGATTTTTCATTTGGTTGAAACATACACGATTTGTTGCTCATTTGAATAATCGAAGAAGACATTAATATCCATTCGATTAATTTAGTGAAGTTGTCGAATCTGATCACTCAATTCTATAGTGACTCTTTTATTCTTTTCATCCATTTTATTTGTAACTTACAATTTATTGACATTAGTGGTCTTAATTTTGCAGCGTTTAAAAACCCTTGACAATTATCTGTGGCTTCACATCAATTAACTATACATCAACTGCATTTACAGTTCTATTAATGACACTTATTTTTCCTGGTTCTAATAAACGATCTTTATCCGTTTCAAAAGCAGACAATTAAAGCGTTGAATTGAAATCCTAATATTACTAAAATATGAATTGAAATCCTAATATTATACTACTAAAACATGAATTATAAAATCAAAAATCAAAACTATAATTTTTGTAACTACACTTCCATTAAATTATAGCCGCTTTATAGTAATAAAATTAATTAGTCCCATCATTATGACTATAGGGAGGGCTTACTCTATATTACAAAATATTATTCTTTTCTCAGAATTTGATTTAAATATAAAACGTGAAACTAATAACAAGAAAACATCGCATATTTCAAATCACACAAAGGGAATTTATTGTGTGAAGGGCCCAAATGGGTATGAACCACATGTGGAGGCAATTTACACATGAAGTCCACCTCATGACTCACACCCAATGAGTCCAATTAGAATTTGTCAAGTCAATTTTTCATATTTAGTTCTTTCAATCTTAATAATTATACGACTATAATCTTTATTGTTATATGATTGGGCATCCCATATTTTAAAAAATAAATAAAAATCATCTAAACGCGCTAATTATCATTTTTTTTATATTATAAATATGAAATAGTAATAAAGAAGAAAAATAAAACATTAAAAATATTGTTTATTTTCATATTTTTCAATATTTAGTTATATATGTGATTTTATTTATTTTTTTGTATTAAAAAAACAAAATTTTATAAATGAATTTAAGAGAAATGAAAACGAAAACGAAAATAGTAGTGAATATATTCTAAAATTCTATATTATTTGAAGAGAAGTTCTTATATTTATCATATTTTCAATATTTTAGTTATATATGAGATTTTCTTTTTACTTTTTTTGTATTAAAAAATGAAAATAATCAATGAACATATATTTTCTAAAATAAACGAAATTTAAAAAAAAAAAAAAAAATGAGAACAAAAACGAAAGAGAAGATACCCTAAAATTTTACCTAATTTTCTAGGAAGATTTTAATGCTACTCCTATGATAGCCCTTGGATGGGCACATTTTGCATTTATTTAGTTGTTAAAATGTCAATTATAGCTTTTGATGAATTATAAAGCAACACGACTCTTTGAGAAATACTATTGTGCTATGCAAAACACTCATTCAATACAATACTTTTATGAAATATTTTCATTTTTATATAAATGTGTTAACCTTTGTAGGGTCTTTTTTTTTTTTTTTGTTTATGGAAATGATTAAAAAACCTTGAGAGATCATTTTTTTTTTTTTCCATTGACACTTAATTACATAAATTTTATATACCCTTCAATTGATTTTTTTTTTTGTATAATTTCAGAAAAAAAAAAATCCTAACAAACTATAAAAGTAAAAACCAACCACTTCGTTGTGGTCGAATGTTTCAAGGTTCGGCTTGTTAATGAACTTACCTATCCATTGGGTTCGTAAAATACTCAATGACCCTAAGGATAAGAGGCTTGACATGGACTTGGTCCGGATACCTCAGTTAAAAAAAAAAAAAAAAAAAAAACCCCTAAGAGTGTTTTATTATTTTTTTGAAATATCAAATATAAAAAAAAAAAAAAATAATCTTTCAACAAATTGCAATAATTTCATCATTCTCTTACAAAGTTAAAATCATTACCACAATAGTATACTAGATAGAATCTCAATTTTGTAACTCAACTGAAATGACAAAACACATAATAGATGATGGACTTTTTTCTATTGTTAACTTGTTAACATTTTGAATTGAGCAAACGACAAAATCCCACCCGAAGTTTGGGAAATCCCAAGTTAATACGGTTGGTTAATTATCCCGTTTTGCCACTCTTAATCTAACAGTGTTAATAACGGATGGATCTGACACAGTGACAGTGAGTATCAATGACTGAAATACCCTTGAACTTTGACTTTAGATTATTTAACAAATAAAATCTAATAGACTGTAAAAAACCAAAATGCCCCTATTTAGTTTATTTTCCAAAATAGTGAAATACCCTAATGCCCCTAAACCGTTTGAAAGTTCAGCAACAATTGTTTGAATGTGAGGGTTTAACTGCATAATGGCAAAGTAATATTTCTTAAAAATGGCATACATCCTGAAAAGTTTTAAGTTTGAACACAAACACATCCTACAAAAACCAACATCAAAGAGAACAACACTTTTGCATTGAACATATATATATGAAAAATACATATTGGCCTTGAAATGTGATGATCAACAGCCAAAAACAGAAAATTAAAGCGCATATTACATCAAAAATACCCACATACAGCAGTCCTAAATCAATTACAACATTCACAACAAACAACCTAAATCAGTTGCATTCTGGACAATATTATCACCCATATTTGCCAGCTTGCACGCCGACTAACAACAAAGTCTATGTACAACTTCCCCAGATTACCAAAATACAACAGCATACTTCAACTCCACACATCCAAAAAAAACAAACATCATGCTTTACATTTAACACACCCAAAAAACAACAACATGCTTCAACTCCACACTCCTTAAGTACTGAAAAAAATCATAAAATCAATTAAGGGGCTACCCTTGACAGTTTGAAGCATGTCACAATGTTAAAATTTGAAGGACTGATATTACACTAACCTGCTACCTTGACAGTTGCTTCAATGTTGACATGTCTAACGTTGTGGGCTGATGAAGCTCTCCTCTCTAAACAAAGCATAGAAAACAAAGTTAATTCAAGCAAATTCTATTACAAAAACAATACTAATCATGTTAAATAAAAGCTGTAAAATACCCTTTGATTCTGTTGTTTGAATGATTTTGTGGGCAGCGTCTCTTGTATGTCCTAAAGTTCGACAGATCCCACACCTAAGTGTTGACGTTTGGTCATCCTTGGTTCTTCATGCATCCTTTTTTGGCCTTTTTGGGCCTCCCAACCTTGTATGTTTGATAGGGGGATTCAGCTGCCTACCCCCAAGCAAGTCAGGCCAACTAAGTGGGTCAGGTATGGGGTGAATGTGTCAACATATGTTTTTACGTATGAAGTGATCCTTAATGAAGAGTCCACATAATCCTCCATATTTCTAATGTTCCTAAAAAGCAAACAGCGGACGCAGCACACAGGGACTCCAGAAAGTTGCCACATTCTACAGTCACAAGTTTGAGATTGAAGGTTTAATATGTAACGTCTACTAGGAAGGCAGTTGTTATCCACCACTTCAAAAATCATCACTCCAGGCCAAATAGCTTCAATATTCCTAGCAGATCAATTAGACCATGATTTTTCATGTACAACAGGGGGAACAGTTGTGACCCATCATTCCTAGCCTTTGCCCTAGCTTGCATCTGTACATAACTACTCCCATATATGCTCTAACAAGCTTAGTATGGGTAATTCTCTATTCTCTCCCAACCAGCTATTAAACACTTCACACATGTTATGTAACATGATAGATTTGGAATCAAGGTCGAATGCATGCCTTGACCAGGATCTCACATCTATTTCAATCATCACCTATGAGCTTTCTATCTACAGCTTCAAACTTTCCATGGCTTGCTGAAAATCAATGATATTGGCAGCCCTACTAACAGCCAAAACAAGTTCCTTAACCTCAACCCAGGAATTTTTTCCTAAAGTTAGCAAAAAACGCTAGCACAATGTCTAACACTAGCATTTGGCCAACAAGTGTATAGCATCCACCAAACCCTTTTGCCTATCACTCATGATAGTGATAGGGCAATGTCCCCTATAAACCCTTCAACAAGGTCATAAAGTATCTCCATGATTCCTTGTTTTCTATCTCAAAATGGTAATTGCTACGGGAAAATGCCACTGTTAGCATCCATAGAAACTGCTGATAATAGTACTCCCATAAGGCCCTTTAAGATGGGAACCATCCACACCTATAAAATGCCACAACCCTTTATAAACCCTTCTTTTGTGCTGCAAATCTAGAAACACTCTGAAAGTTTGGAATCCCTTCTGGACTAACAGATTCACAATACATGGAACCTGGGTTGGTATGTTTGACAATGTGATCATATTTCAACAAACCAGTAAAGGACTATGCATGGAGCTTGTCTGACCTCCCCTTTGCCAGCTGATTAGCTCATAAAGTTTGGATCTAGACAACTGTAGATAGTGTTTCCTACCCAACGCGTCTACCAATGGCTTAATTGATGAACCCTTTTGGGATCTGATGAAGTCCCCATTTTCAGCCCCAAGCAGTTGTTGCCTCTCTATTATATAAACCCTCGTGCATGTATGTGAGTGCCTATACTTCCTAATCTGAAAAGACACATCATCAGGCATCAAAGCAGCATATAGATGAAATGGACAGTTTGTTTGCTTAAATTTAGCCTTAAATCTTCTTCTCTCATTGTGAATCTTCCTAACAGAAAACCCCCTTTGAATTACATAATCTCGAAACACCTTCAAGTGATCAACTCCCTCAAACACTTGACCAACTTTGAAGTGGATTTTCCCATTATCCCCATATGCAACGTGTGACCTTCATGTGCTTGCTAAACCTAGTTACTGCATCTTCATCATCAGTAGACCCTCATATGAACTGTCCTCATGGTATTCAGACATTTCCCCTTGAACTTCAATGTCCTCTCCCCAACACTACCTGCCCAGTTTGATTTCCCTTAACCACTACTACCTTGCCCGGTGATTTCCCTCAACCCCACCACTTCCTTGCCCAATTTCAATTCCCTTTACACCCCCACTTTCCTGTCCAGTTTCCATTCCTTCAACCACCCCACTTCCCTGTCCATCCTGCCATTCTCATGGTCTTCTTCATAGCACTTTCATACTTCAACACTCCAATAGAACTATCTGGAATACCTCTTCAGCTTCCCTATCCTGCCTCAAAAAACCCTCATTGTCCTCTGGTTGGATTCTAATAAAGTTCTAGGTTCAACAAAGTCCAGTGTATGGCTCTACAGAGAATCTTATCACTCGCTTGCCAAAACTCTTATTTGCCAAATATGAATTCCATATCATCATCCCCTTCCACTATGTATCTACCCCCTGACAAGGGTAGCTCAACCTTATACTTAAACTTCTCATAAGGGTTCATTTCGACAACCTCATTCTCCGAAGCACACATCGTTTCACATCTTAATAAAACATCTATAACTATACTCATCCGGATCAACATTTAGTATTATATTCTAAATTAAACACTTCAACTTTAAAGTCATAGGAATTTGGTTTAAGCCTGCATAAACAAACCACAACCAAGCAATTATACAAAAAATCACGGCACACCCTACCCACCCAAGGTACGTGGCATTGTACACCAGATGTCGTCAACCACTGCTAGGCAGCATTTAAGACAGTTACTGGTTTCCAGCCAATATACCAAAAATTTCCCAACGCCACCAATAAAAAAATCAACTGCCACCACCACAACAGCATCACCACCCTACCACCACCCAGGTACGTGGCATTGTACACCAGATGTCGTAACCACTGCTAGGCAGCATTTAAGACAGTACTGGTTTCCAGCCAATATACCAAAAATCACCCTAACGCCACCATCAACTCTACCACACTATACCACCATACACACACCACCACCAAAACTAACAGTGCCATGCAACACCAATATCCTAAACCCCTACTACACCAAAACTTTAACCCTAACACCACTGTCAACTATACCACCACTATATCACCAATACACACAACAACCAATACTAACACGCCATGCAACACCAATATCCAAACCACCACTACACCCAAAACCTAACCGTAGTCTTAAAGCCTCATACTACCACCATCACCATCCTACCACCACCCAACAACCACCCTACCATTATACAATCACCGTACCAACCGACCACAACATACCCCCATTGAACCACCAAACATGCACCACTAATCCATCAACCACCACCCAATAACCACCCTAACGCCACCACCACAACCCTTACACAATCACGACACCAAACACAAACAAAAAAGCCAATCCCAGAAAAATCCAACACAAACCATATACAAAAAATACGTAAATAAAAGTCGATATACCTTGCCGCAGACCACTTCGCCATATCGTCCATCCGTCGAACTGTCGTCTTCTTTACCCGTCGTTCGTCTTCCTCTAACCAGCGAGATTTCTCTTCTCGTTAATGGCTTGTATTCCTTAAGGTTGTGTTTGCGCGACCGATACGATGGTTCGGTTAATGGGTCTAGGTTTGGTTGTCGTTTCGTTTAGGAGTCAAAGCAGAAAAAACCAAACGGCAAGGATTCGGTGAGGCTTACGAGTTTGACTATGGGATGGGAAGAAGGTCAGTGCAATTTTTGTTGCACAGGTGATGAGGTCGTGGGGTAATATGGGTTAGTTTTTCAGAGAAGCATTTTCGTTTGAAAGAGAAAACGAAAGAGAAAACGAAAGAGTATAGAGAAAAAGAAAAAAAAAAAAACCCCCTGACATTTGCAATAACTCCAGCCGTCATACTTATCTCCCTTTACAGATTTTGCAACAATTTTCTAGGCTTCTTTATTATTTTTTTATTATTTGAATTTAATTGGCACCATTTCCCTAGGTTTCTTTATTATTTGAATTAATTTAGAATTAATTTATCTTAAATGTCGTTTTTACCCTTTTGTTGTTAAAACCAAGTGAACGGTGTTAGATTAAGAGTGGCAAAACGGGATAAATTGAACCAACCGTATTAACTTGGGATTTCCCCAAACTTCGGGTGGGATTATGTCGTTTGCTCTTTTGAATTATTTCATTTACATCCACTGTTTTCAGTATTTCCGACTGCATATATCAACATAAAACTTGTAAACAAAAAAACAAAAAACTTTTGTTTTATAGTTTTACGTCCTCTCAATCAAAGAAGTTTTTTATGATATTTTTACTCAAGGGGGCTGATATTTATAGAGGAGTTGGTATTCATTTCAAGTACAGTAGTAATGTATGCTTCAATGTCCCCACCCCAATCCAACAGTCAAAACTTCATCAATCTTCTCTCCAACCAAACTTCTCCAACAGATGATCCCCACACCAAATTCCAATCACCTTAATTAAAGCCCTAAAATTTGTCACCACAAGAACCGTAGCTCAATGTGGCAAACTTAGAGACAACCACACATGATAAGTGATGACTTCAAGAGTTGAGACTCTTAGACCCTACATTGCTTTGCTCTGTCAACCGATTTTCTAGCTTTTGATTTGCAAAATCTAAAGCCTTATCTTCACTCATTCTCCTCCATTCATTTCACCTCTTCCTGTATCTTCCACTATACATCATCACTTCCTTTATTATTATTATTCCACCGTCTCCTACATTTTCTCTTTTTCTTTCCCTTTTTTCTGTTTTGTGTTTTGGGTGTGCGGTGGCTTTGCTTTTTGGTCTCAACTTGAGGTTTTCTCAAAAGGGCTTGAGGATCTTCCAAGAAAAAGGCCTTTAACAGTCTCAAAATTTGATCTTTGCATGCACATGCATCTATTTGAAGCTTGAAAAAAACACAAAAAAAGGGTTTGTATCTTTAAGTGAACATGAAGATTCAGTGTGATGTGTGTGAGAGAGCTCCTGCAACAGTGATTTGTTGTGCAGATGAGGCTGCACTCTGTGCAAAATGTGACATTGAAGTTCATGCAGCTAACAAATTGGCAAGCAAGCACCAAAGGCTCCTCCTTCAGTGCCTTTCCAATAAACTTCCTCCATGTGATATTTGTCAAGTAAATTTCTTTCCTTACTCTTTTTCTGGAATTGATTCTTTGTTTGGTTGATTCTTTTGTAATCTTCTTGTTGAGATTATCGATATGCAAGTATTGTTGTAGAGGAGAAGGCAAAAAAAATATTCAGATCTAATCACATCAAGTGCTAAAGGTGTATTTTACAATGAAATCATATGGGGGCAGGGTGTTGTGTTGTATTTTCTTGTAAATTTTGAAGAAGTATTTGGGATATGATTTGTGGGATTTTTGTGTAGATTAGAGTTAGGCTGCTTTGATTCTTTAAATTTAGCTTCACATGGAAGCTGCTAAAGGTGTTGATGAACTGAAATGAGGAATATTTCTAGAGACTGTAGTTTAAAAGTTTATGATTGTGTAGTCACTTTGAATATCAAGTTTGGTTCCATTTGGTTCACTATTTTTGTGTATTTTGGAATCTTCTTTATGACATCAATAATAATGAAATCATCAAAATTTTATATAATTTATTTTGTCTATCTTGTATGATTTACAGGAGAAGACTGCTTTCATTTTCTGTGTTGAAGACAGAGCCCTCTTCTGTAAGGACTGTGATGAACCGATCCATTCAGCTGGTAGCCTTTCGGCAAACCATCAGCGGTTCCTGGCCACTGGAATCCGAGTAGGTTTGAGCTCTAGATGCACCAAGGATACTGAAAGAAGTAACTCTGATCCACCTAATCAGAGTACACAACAAACTTCTGTCAAAGTGCCTGCACAGCAACCATCAAGCGTTTCATCTCCATGGGCCATGGACGATCTGCTTCAATTTTCAGATTTTGAATCCTCTGGAAAGGTAAGAAAATATATGCATCATCAACTGCCTCAGAAAATATGTATGCACTTAATAAGTCAATATTCTGTCTTTCAAATAATTGTAATTACGGATAACATGCATATAGAAACTTAGCTAATGTTAAATAATTTTGAATCCTTAGAGAAGACAAGGAATCTTCATTGAAGTTTATAGAAACCTCGCTAATTTTAAACTGAAGGTATGTGATCTTAATTGATGTGATAAAATTTGGAGTTCATTTTTGGTCTTACATCATCTATAATTTTGACCATTCACAGTAGTATTCAGCATATTCTTCCAAACATCGAAATACTGAATGCAGAGTTGTCTAGTTGATTATCATGGATGAGAAAATCGAGTCTTAAACTTTCTCATTGTTCTTTTGCTTTGCCTTTAAAATGTTAACATCTTTCTACAATTTATTTTCTTCTCTTTGCAGAAAGAGCAACTCGAGTTTGGAGAGCTTGAATGGCTAGCAGACATGGGACTTTTCAGTGAGCAACTTCCTCAGGAGGCGCTAGCAGCAGCTGAAGTTCCTCAACTTCCCGTCTTCCAGTCCAGCAATGTTCCCTCTTACAGACCGATGAAATCGAGCACGCCGCACAAGAAGCCTAGGATCGAAATCCCAGACGATGATGATGAGTATTTCACAGTCCCGGATCTTGGCTAAACGTACACAAATAAACTCTACAGTGTGAGTCTATAGGTTGATGATCTGCATATATATACACTCATAAGTACATGAACATATGTATTTAGTTACGTATGTACTTACATGTGTATTCGATGTGTTATAATGCATTTTAGGAGCGACAATTCCCTGTTAGCTTAACAGAAAGCATTAGCTTAGTGATTCACCTTTCTTTGTTTTGATCCATCAATATGTGTTTCTGGTTTTTTCTTTTATTTCTTCTTTTGCTGAAATTTCGAATACATGGCGCCACTATGGTGGGGATATTATTCACACTATCCAGTTTAATACTATGCCTACTGTGTGAGTGTAAATGTTGCCTTTCGTTGGATGTGTTTAGTAGATTTGATCAATCAGTCGCTTGTTGAGATGCTTATTGCTCTTGTATTTCCAACTTGAGCTTAACAAAAAGCAGACAGGAATTCAACTAGAGGAATGGTTTCCCACTGTGGGGGGTGTTTAATTAAAATGTCCAAACACGTTGCCCACCCAGCAATTTTTGAAACATCAGGGGTGGTTTATCTTTATTGAGGCCTCCCTTGATGATATAATTGATATTAGATCTCTGGAATACAATCAAACTCAATCAAAAAATCTTGTTGCTACTTTATAAAAAAAAGGGGTAAATTTGTAATGCCAGCATTATGTTGTTTTAACATGATAAATGATGTTCACTAAAACACTACCGTTTTTTAACTAGAGTGTCAGGACAGTTTATGCACACTTTAACTAGTCTTTCGAAGATCTTAAAATTAATTACTAGTAAATCTCTCAATGGTCACTTCTATTAGCAATCGAGGTGGATCGAACTCAAACATCTTGAATAATATATCTAAAAGTTTCTATCGTCTCACTAGCTAACCAAGGGTTATAATGTTTCAATTATGTATAAACAAATACTCTATCAAATAAATACTTTTATTATAAGCTGTATCATAAACGAATAACACTGCCATAAACAAGTTATACATCCAGTTTAACTAATCTTACCACTAAACGATGGATTAAGCCTCAACCCATTTAATCATATCATGTCCAAAATTGCCACTTGTAATGGTTATAATAAACACCAAATGCCGTTTGGCTAGAGAGACACTATGCAAATGCTTAAGGTATTTGGACAGCCCAAGTAAAAAATTTGGAATTCTTTCAATAAATATTAAAATATGCTAGTTTTCAATAAACACGTACTCTTTATTTTTGCAAGAAACCCTATCATGTTTCGTTCTTCCTTATGCTATTTTATCTATCAGGAAACCTGCAAAATTTTCCTGGGGGTTCTGAAAGTAGAGGTAGGTTGAAGGTGCTTACTACCAACTAACAAAACTTTCACAATTTAGGTATCCCAAAGTGTTTCGCATGACCATGCTATTTTAAACATCAACTCTGTTGCAGGTCTGCCATGAATATTTCATGCATCAATCTCCAATCTCAACCCCCTTATAAAGAACCTCTTCACAACTAAACAAACCAACAATCTCTAAACAATTTTAAACACCCTGGAACCACATATGCCTGCAGATATGCCTTCAATCTTTCCATCTGGTTTATATTCCATCGTTTTAACAGCATTTTTAGCTTTGTTTCCGACCATCGCTCATTCAGTCACTCTAGAATCTGATTCTGCAGTTCTTAGTTTGCTTAAGCGTTCCATCGATCCTAACACAATTCCAATATCTTCGTTCCTCGACACTTGGAATCTCTCAGCAGATCCCTGTGAAAGTACATCACAGTTTCTGGGAATTTTATGTACATACCCTGAAGAAGAATCACGTCAACGAATAGTAGCAATTGACCTGGACAGCTTTGGATATGATGGGGTTCTAACACAATCAATAGGAAACCTCACAGAGCTCACCACCCTCAATCTAGGCAGAAACAAATTTAGAGGGCCAATACCGGATTCTATTTCTGGTCTCAGAAAGCTCACCACACTTTCTATGTCAGGCAATTTCCTCAGTGGCAGTATCCCCAGAGGAATAACCATGCTTAAGAAGCTTGAATCTGTAGACCTGTCATACAACACCCTCTCAGGTTCAATCCCTGCCAAACTTTCTGGACTAAGAAGACTAATCCACTTGCGTTTATCACATAATGAGCTCTCAGGCAGAATTCCTGACCTTACAGCGTCATGGCAGCTTGATACATTAGAACTTGACAACAATCAGCTATATGGTAATTTGCCGAATTTTCCGGCAAGTTTGAGGACTTTGTCTCTGAGCCATAATACATTATCAGGGCATATTACACCAATAGGGAAGCTTAAAAACCTCAAATTACTGGACCTGAGTAATAATAGGCTTACTGGTTCCATTAGACAGCAGATTCTTAAATTGTCTCAGGTGGTTCACATTAATGTTTCAATGAACCTCTTCACTGGAATAGAGGTGGCCAAGTTTGTTGGAATAGAAACACACCTTCAAGATTTTGATGCCCATGGGAATATGATACGCAGTCGTTTGCCAGCCAACTTAGTCACCGTCAGCAACCTGACTTCCGTTAACCTGGCTCGGAATGACTTCACCGGGCCGATTCCAAGGGAATATGGGGTGAAAGTGGTCAACTCTTGGAAAAGCTTGTTCTTAGATCATAACTTCTTAACTGGAGATCTTCCACAGGAGTTCAGCAATGCTAGCATCAGGATGAAAGGAAGTCTGGCAAACAACTGTTTAAGGTGTCCTACAAATGTAACATTGTGCCTTGGTGGGCAAAGGTCAACTTCGGAGTGCGTTGGGCTGAATGATGGCTCGGAGTGAAGAATTCTTACACATTCAAAGTACTTGGTGGTTACCTGGAACAAACTTTGTAAACCTGCTTATACCAATTCATTTTAGCATAAAAAATTGGGTAACAATCTAATTTTCAACTCGTAGAAAGTAATAATCCTCAGCACTTTTTCCTTCTTGGTTGATTTTCTAATCATTCATGTTGAATACAATTACAGTATTACACAAAGCAATCTAGATCTCCGATTTTCTTACTTCCAAAACACAATATCTAAAGAAAATTTTTGTCATTGCTAAGTCTGGAAGCACATTATAGTCAGTAATATGAATATAATGAATGAAATATAAGAAAATCAACTGGGAGCCGAATTGCCTGAAACATTTAAAAAGCTGCTATGAACAGGATTCTTTCTCACTACAGTATATAAGAAAATGTTTAAAATAGCCAATTAACAGTAATGTTGCCAAGCCACAAGAAAAGTGGGAGTTGAGCAAAAGCAATAAAGATCAAGAGATAATGATGCCTGCTCGAATCGTGACTTCGCATCTCTGAAAAAAGGACTCTCTTCATCGTCTTCACCAAGAAGATTCCCATGCACATGCACGTCCAGAGGATCAAAAAATAGTAAGAGTAACTCAACAGGATCCTCCCAAGAACAGCCAGACATATTCCTGTGAAAGTATAACCAGCATATGCCACAACGTCCAGCAAGGGCGCCTCCCCACTACCCAATGAAAGCAGAGTAACTTTCAGCAGCATGACTTGCATAAACCATCCAAGCAATCCCTTGACAAACAACCAGTTTAGAGCTTCTGGGCTAAACCTGGCAGAACAAGAAAAGTATTATAGGAAACAGAGCAAATTTAAACAATAAAAGAGCTAAGAAATTTACTTGAAGATGAATTCAGTATCATGCCATTACACTGAAAATTAACCAGACACCAATGGAATAGAGATCTATGTCAACTGTGCTACCCTAATTTATAATTCCTAGCCTTTATGCCATACAGCATATTTATTTAAGAAAAAAGTAACTTTAGACAGTATTAAATTTAAAACTTGAAAGCATTTTAACTTTCAATTTTTAACACAAATGCTTGTTTTACTTCTCTCGAAAAAAAAAAAAAAAAGTGCATGGCTTGACCATGAAGTGTCATAGTTTATGTTTCAATTAGCACTTTACATAAACGTATGTCTTTCCAAAACAACACCAGGAAACAACAGCTAATATTGAAAAACTAAACATGTAAATAGGGAACCAACAACAATAGAGAAGCCGTTTAATATTGAAAAGCTTGACCATACTCACTTTCCTTGAAGACCCAATGCCAAGCCAGCAAGAATAACGTAGGTGCTAAATGCCATAAACGGAATGTACAAATCCGGTGCATTTATATCATAAATTGGTGGCTTATAAGAAAGCCTGCCTCCCACAGGCTCTGTTATTCGCGTCCAATGGCCCTGACGGAGAGAACAATTTAGTAAAAACAATTACTGCAATGCATGTGGGGATAGAAGCCATTACCAAACAGAAGAAAAGATTTAGTGCGTACCCTGTGGAGAAATGGTAAGAGAACAACCTTTATCTTGTTCCTTACATATTGGTCATTCACTTGAAAGTAGTACTGAGGGTCAGAGAAGTACCTACTTATCTGTTCATATTCCAATACAAAATGTCAATCATAACCAGAAGACTTAAAATCATACTTTAAGACTGGAAAAGAAAGAATTTTGCATAGTAGAACCGAAGACAGAAAGGGCGATTCCAGTTATACAAATTTTACAAGACATTCCTAAAGATGCCAGCACATTCCCTTGAGATCATATCTAACCAAGTGTTCCTTATGGCACACATTATTAGGAAAAAAGTAAAAGAGTCCTATAAACTTACATATTACATAAGGCATATAAAAGAAACCAAATTTAGCCTTTCTAGACAGCATTAATAAAATCAGTCAATGCCTCGTATGGCCAAATAATTTTTTTTACAGCCAAAGCTCTAATTAAGAAGTTCAGTAAGCTGCAGTGAAACATTCCAACAGACTAGGAGCCTATTGTCCCAGCATGTTTGTGGGCAATATGAAACTTGAATCACAAACTATATATAATTCAATTTTAGAGTAACATCATTCAGCTTCATTCAGCTTACTATATAACTTTTCCCACAGCTTAGATCAGAACGGTGTTTCAAATAAACAATAGCCTTGGCAAGCTGCTTACATTGCTTTGTACATACTCAGAGCTGGACCCTAATATTTTTTCTCCATATGCACCCAATCCACCTCTAATAAGTCCTGAACCAGCTCCGTAAAATGAATTCCCAAATGGACTGGGCTGAGTGTTTGTTGGGGGTCTTGGCACCCCAGGCTGCGGTCCCACATTGTTATACATTTCTGTAACCCAAAAAAAAAAAAGAAATTCAGAAAATTTTTGTTGACGGCAAAGCCTTTTTGGCATCTAGCATCTGTTAGAAATTGAAAAACTATTTGAAAGACGTTTTATAGTCCCATATTTCAATTTCATATTAGAATGCACCACCTCTCAACATTTCTAAAATTTCTCTCAAGCCGTAAATTCCAAAACAAACATATGGATACTGAGCAAAACTTCTCGGAAGACCTTCTTTATAAATCAAATATAAGAATCATTACAGCATTGGATAACTGAAAATGTTGTTAGAAAAAATAGCATTATATAATTATAAATTTTTAAGGTTTAACCTCAGACCAGGTAATAAAAATTAACCTTGATCCAAAGAATTAACTCTAAACCTAATAATACACTCATAGCATTGAATCAAACAAATAAAAGAACCAAATTCTTTGAAATAGCATTAGCCACAGATTCACCAACGTTGTTGCTAGGGTACCCTTTAATGTAATACTTTCTTTCTTTCATTCATTCATTTATTAATTTTTTTTCCCTTCAGGACCTAGCTCCTGCATCACTTAGACTTTATCTAAATACCGCAAATCAGTTACTTTAATTAGAAAGGAATATATCAAAGCAGAAAACAGTCAAATCCATGAATTCAGAAAGTTTCTCATTTAAATGTTTTTCATTATCACAACTTCTAAGAAATAAATGCAACATACGTTATTTAAAGAAACAGAATCAAACACATAAGTAAGAGAGAGAGAGAGAGAGAGAGAGCAAGAATCTGAAACCATTCCCAAAGCAAAACCGATTCCAAATAGTTGTCAAACATTCTTTAACAAAATTACACCTAACTACAGTAACTCTCCTTAGACATTAAACAGTTCAAACAACATGTAAAATTCAAATCAACTTCATCACTTATACCACCCTTACAAATCAACATTGAGCTCTAACAAAGTGTTATCCTATTGTAACTTTTAATCCTATTGTAAGTCACAAACCTTTACTCAAAAAGCAATAAGACAAGCTCCAAACCGTCCATTTATTCGAATGCAACGATTCTAACAGTTACCAAGTCTGCAACAATAAACCCTACCCTCTAGCTCCAACTAACTAGATTTCCCTAAAATTACAAATTTAACTCCTATTTGAGTTAAATTTTCAAGTTCCATACTAAACCCCTTACAAAATGCATAACTTATAAACAAAAAAAACCCACTTTGTATCTTCCTATTTACAACTTTTTACCCTCAACAAGCTACAGGAACAAAAACCCACTACACAAATCAGACTGAAAACCTCACATGAACAAACAAATGATGCAAAAACTTCACATTCTGATAACAAAAAAATAATAAATAAATAAAACAACTTTAAAAGAACCCATATCACTAAAACGTCAAGCAAACATGTCCCAATCCATAAATTTCAGTTTTTGAACATCTAAGAATCTAAATTAAAAAATCAAACAACAGATCAAGAACATATTCGCAAATCCTAATAGAATAAAACGAAACAAAGTTTGATTTGGATCTGGGAAAGTGACCTTGAAGATCAGGTATCGTCGGGTTTCACGGCGGAATATCGGAGCTCCGGTTGGGTTGACTTCGCGGCGGGGTGCTTTGAAGTCGATGAAACGACGTCGTGATGGAGACAGTGAAAACTGAAAACGGTGAGCGAGAGCGAGTATGCGTACAGGAAGAAGAGAGAAGCAATAAAAAGGTTAAAAAAGCGAAGTGGGAGTGTCACGTGATTCTCGCGTGCCAGCCGCTCTCATGTTTCTTGCTCTTGCATCATTTAACCACTCACAAATTAGAAACATATTAATAATTAAAAAAAAAATATATATATATATATATATTTTTCAATGATAAAGTACATACATATAATATGTGTACATATATATAAATTAAATTAAAAATGCTAATCGCTAAACTTGCTATATGTTTAATTAACCATATATCTTAAGATAGATTTGTGATATGAATTATAAGGGGTCTGTTTGGCAAGCTACTTTCCCACTATCCTATCCAAAAAACCCAAAAATGCATTTGTTTTAATATTCTAAAAATCCAATTATATTTTATTCAACTCAAAATATTAACAATTACCTTTCTCAATAAAATTTTAAAATTGACAAAAACACTCTCACCCACCCAAGCCACCATCACCCGCCAACAGCCACCTCTGTTGTGGTTGCCACCGCCAGTTGCCACCTCCGTTGTCATTGCCACCGCCAGTTATTATTGTTGTAACAATACACGACTAGCTGGATCTGGTCGGTCGAATGCCGATCTATCCGTTTTTGGCTAGATCTACAACCAAAGATCTGGTTGTTGACCACCACATATGGTCGTTGATGACGACCATATCTTGGTTGTAGTTGACGCCAAACAACAGGTCAACGACTACTAGATCTATGGCCATGGATCTGGCCAGAAAAAGCTAGATCTAGCCGATCGTGCACCATTCCGGCCACCTTCCGACGGTGGTGGCCGGCTGTCGACAATATGTGAGTCGGTAGGGTGTTTTTATCAATTTATAAACTTTTATTATGGGGTGTTTTGTTAAATTAACAAACATAGAAAGTTAAAAATAATCTAAATAATTTCAGAAAATGCTATTCAGAAATGTACCAAAAACTTCTCAAACTCCTACCCTATTTTCCAAAAAGCTATTCAACATAGAAAGCTATTCTAAAAAACCAACCAAACGGAGCCAAAATTTATATTGGGGAGATTACGACACGATAGACAACCCTTAAAGATTTTAAATTTATTATTCGGATGACAACTTTTGTATTTTTTATCATAGACTACCCTCAAAGTTTGAAAGGGTATCATGGATGTCTCTTTACCCTAACTTCGTTATTTTGTCGTTGGTGGTTGATAGGTGAAATGGTAATTTTATAAAAAAAACCATCTTGCAAATGTACTAGTAATGACAATCTGATAGGACTAGTGCGAAAGAGTATCTGTGATAAAAGTTTTCAAACTTTAAGGGTTCATTTAATAATGCAAATACAATTTCAAACTTTTAAGGTAATTCATGATAAAAAGTGAGAAAGTTGTTATCGAAATGATAAATTTGAAAACCTTAAATGAGGATTTGATTTAGAGAATGTTGTATTATTGAGAATTTCTATTATAATTAAGTCACTATAATATATTTGTTTGTAATTTTTTTATTCAGTGTTTGTTTTTATAAATTTTAAATATCTGAAAACTAATATTTTTATATAAATATTTTGTCAATATTAATTATGATATATATTTATAATTTGTGTTTCAAAGCATGAATTTGATAAAATATAATGAAAATATTTTAAATTTGCAACTAATTCGATTTTTTTTTTTTTTTTTATTATGGGTATTTACTATGTCAGCTATAATGAAAGTAAAATAAGAGCACAAATAAAATAAGTTAATAGAGATTAATGTTTTAATGGGTATGATTGGAATTTAAAAATTAGAATAGATATTTTTTTGGAAAAGTCATTTAAATTGAAAGACGAAATGTTTAGTTTTCTTTCATATATCTTAGATAATCAAACTATCATTTTAAAACCCGACCCATTATGAGACTCGGCAAGGTGACCGGGTCATAGGTCAACCGATCCAACCGATTGGACTGGGAATGTCAATAATAAAAATAGTTTTAAAAAACTTTGAATTAATCCTTTAAATTTTAGTATATTACAAAATACCCCTAAAAATGCAATTAGGCCCTAAAAACTTAATTTATTTAAAAATGCTCCATTTTAGTCCCTAAAGTTTTGAAATATTACAAAACACCTCCAAAAATTACAGTTAGTCCCTACAAGTTTGAAAAATAACAAAACCCCTCTAGAACCTGAAACAGACCGAGGAGACTGTCAGGTCCAGGTCCGAGTCCGAGTCCCAATCCGACCAATTGGTTCGATCCAGTCAGAGTTTTAAATAGAGGATCAAACCAACAACTCATAAATATCTTAATATAAAATAATCACTTTTTCTAAGTCTTCAAGTGAAAATAAACATGCCCTAAAGCATGTATTATATAGATAATTAAAGATGATGAATATATTAAATAATGCGACAAATATGAACGTGAATTGATATGATAAATAATATGGTAATGTGTAGCGATGATCTAGAAAATTATGGATAAAGGAAGGTAAAGTGTAATGTTTAATAAATGAAAAGGAATAAAGCATAAAAATTTATATTAAAAAAATTGCATTTAAAAGGAGAAAATATAAAATTTAACAAATAAATTTTAATATTTGAGGGTATTTTAGGAAATTTAACATTTTCTGGTTAGTAAGGTTTAAAGTTTGGAAAGATAGTTAATTTTGTTTAACCCCTCCATTTCTGGTTCATTTTTTAATATTTTTATTAAAAAAAATATTTTCAAATAACTAATTTTTAATCAGTCTCATCACTTCTACACGTGTAATTTGGACACTTCCACAATTAGAATTGCAAATGACATTTTAACCCCGAACCTCCACTTCCATGAGTTCCATTCTTTCTCCGCTGTAATGCGTCAGAGTTCCAACCCGATTTTCCCCTTAAACTGATTGCTTTGAAATGGAAATGGAGGAAACACTGAAGATACTGAACAGCTCTCTCTCTACTATCAAGTGGCGCCTCAAATCTGCAGCCAAGCTTCGTCTCGAAATCGGTACGGTTCTCTTCTTCTTTCAGTTCTTCATTTTTCCCCACTATCTTCAATTGAGTTCTTCCTCTTTTTTTTTTTTTAAATCTGTATTATTTCTCCTGTCGTTTGGTTTTCTGGGTACCTTTCGAAATTCCAACTTTGATTAACTTTCTGGGTGTTTCTGTTTTTGCTTGGTTTTAAGCTTTTGGAGTTCATTTTCAATGATTTTGCAGAAATATACTTCTAGTCATTCTATGCACTTGCTCTGTAGAATTCAAATGTTCAACATTTATTATTGAATAATACTAGAATCCGCAGTAGTATTATGAAATTTTCATTCCAAATGATGTATCTTATTGTGATAAGAAGTTGAGACATTGACATGTAAATGATAAATTTATACATAAATGATATGGTAATGCCTTGTAGGATACTTTGTTGCTCAAAAACTTTGAGATACTACTTTTAATGTGTAGAATTACTCTTTAGCAATCATGCATTCCATGTTACAAATATTATGATTTTGTTCAATTTTTTACATTAACATTTTATATGATATTATGAATATGATGTTAAACACTACTAACCTGTCGTACGGACATCGCTTAGTCTTGGTAAACTGGCATTCTGTAATATTAGTTTTTATTGATGGAAAAGTGAAGGAAGTAAGTCAAGAAGATTTTGAGGTCATTGTGATTGATGATGTTTTGGTTTGTGAAATATGAGAATTAGGTTTTAGCTTTCATGTTGGTTGTTTTTCTTTCATTTTCCAGAAAAAAAAAATGGTACTAAAGGAATTTAGAGCTATCCGAAGTTTACTTTTGTTATTATAGTCAATGCTTTTTCTCAATGATAGGAATAGTCGATGCTTTTTTTTCTATGATAGGAGTACTCGTTTCTGATTGATGAAATATTTTTAAGCAATATTTTGGCGTTTACTTAATATTCTAAGTTAAAGAAATTCATGGCTTTCACATATTAAGGTGTTAGAACTATTTTGTATGCTTACTAGTTTTGTCATATGGAAATGAATTCACTTGCATGTTTTCATGATTAGGTGGATTTGTTTTGCAGATATTCTAGCATTATGCACTGGAATGCGGCCAGTTATAATGGTAGACTACGGTGGGAAGATGCCTGAACTGCAAGAATATCTATGTGCACTTCTTAAACTTTGTCAAAAGGTTTGACCATACTTTCTCAGTAGATAGTTTGACAATTCAGTCAGAGTTTTGCACACTGCCTTTATTTCAGCATGTGTTCATTTAATGTTAATTTTGGCTTTCTATGTGGTTGGTTGAATAAAAGGATATATCGAACAATACAATAATTTTTTCATTGACAAAAAAGCAACAGTCTGAGAATTGAAGAAGCCCCTAAATGGAATTAAACATTTCTTATATGTTGCTGTGAAACACATGTGCTTGATTGGTGCATACCAACATATTTGTGGGTTTGATCCATTATAATCAAATTTATTCCATTACTCCTGTATTATTTGTAGTAAGCATCTCTTCTTGGGGTGGTAATCTGACGAGAAAGTAACGGGGAGGTATTTCGGGAAGACGTTAATTTTTTATGGGGTAGTGTTCACTTTCTAGCTTCTCTCTAGGTATTAGCAACAAACAAATACTCTAGATATTTCTTTTTCCTTTAATATATGAAGGGTTAGGATATTGTAATATAAATATTTTATGTAAAAGTTTGACAGATTGATTCGTCCATTTATTATAATCTAACAATAGTTAATTGAAACAAAAAGATTGCTTTCGTCATTGTCAACTCAGCAACTCTCTGAATGGTTGGATTGGTTCAGTTTGGTGAAGTTGGTGTTGATGCACAACGTCATCATTATGCTTGTTGATAATAAGGGTCTTTCTTTTTGTTCTGTTTATTGGGAGTTTATTACCTATTTAGGACTTATATTTCCTCCATTTCAGGAGTCACCTGTTTTTGAGGATCTAAGAGTAATGATTATAGAAGATATGATATACTTGATTAATGTTAAAGAACTCGCTGAGCATGTTAGCTCAAGCTTGATTTCAGAAGCTGAATTGCAGTTTGTGGACCTAGAACAGGATCCCCCAAAGGTTGCTCCCTGCTGTAGGCTTTATTATTGAAACTTTCATTTTTCACTTTTTAATGTGCAATTTCTTTCCTCTTTAGTAAAAATTTTTCATTTCTATTCCAGATGATAACAATAACTGAAAATAGCTCAGTGGGAATGCAATTAATATCAGTTCAGAAGCTGTTCTTGTCATTTTTCCCACTCGATAAAATGAACAATGATGTTGCGTTGTGTAACAGAATAGATGATAAGTCTAAATCTCAATCATCCGATAAGCCTGTTGCTTCTCAATCTTCTGAAGTTATTGATCTCAGTAACTGCTTGCATGATACTCAGGTTACTGTGCCAACTTTGAATGGGTAATTTCTTAACCTCATCATCACATGAGCATGTATATCTCACGAGAGATGAGATCACTGTGTTATACATATCTCCCCTGATCTGGCCATTTCTTTTATGGGTGTTTTTAGCTTTGGGGAAGTTGATATGAATGTGAAATATCAATGGCAATGTAAGATGTTTACACTGTTTAGTGAAATCAGTACTGGAATGAGTACCATAAATCCTACTATTAATCCAAGCAAGTATGGAACCTGAAATGGTTGTGGACTGCCTGAAAGGTTGCCCATAACCATAGTTAGACTTAACCTGTTTAGCTGGAAGTATTACATAAAATTGCTGCTTGTGTCATTATTATATCCCAGAGCAATAAATCATTTGTGTATTTCTGTTAAGAAGAATGGTTCATAAATCATGTGACATATACCAGTAGCTTCTTGTTGTAATAGAAAAGCTAATTTGTACCATGCTATTGTCATCTTATAATAGTATAAAACTGGCTTTTCGTGTTTCAGATGGCTTCTTGGTTATCCAGTAGTGTATTTGTTCGGCATAGATCATATTGCTGATGCTATTTATAATCTTTCAACCAAGTCTCTTCGTATCTTCAGAATTGTAGTCAGCAGGTTTGTTGTTTTTCGTACTTATCTCTGAACTTTAATTTGCATTGCTATTTTGCTACAATCCGAAATATCACTTTAATCACTCACTAAATGTTAACTAGTGGTCCATTATCAATGTCAAGCTCTCCTGGAAGTTTTATATTCTCTTTTTCGAACTTAATGTTCCAATACACTAAAATTGTTTTCGTCTTTTGTTGATATGCAAAGAGTGAATTTATCTCAAAAGTTAATGTACTCTCAAATTTACTGGGAGGCACACGTGTTTACAGTAATCCTCTTGATCAAAAGCAAATCAAGCTGTAAAATGATGCTGTGGAAACTGATTTATTGAAATTATTTCCTTGGCGACCTCTAGGATTTATCTGACAAAAAGGGGTGATAGATTTGTCTAGCGGTCTCTATGTGAACATTTACTTTATATTAGTGGCTGCCTGAAGTAAGTTCCCTCGTCAAGCAATTCATTAGAAGTAGTGTAAGATCGTTACTGAGTCTGAAACTAATGGTTTTCTGATGACAAAGTTCGCTCAGTTTGCTAATTTCAAAGTTGTACTGTTGCAGGAATGGACCTCCTAATAAAGGATCTCTGCCAGAAGAACTAATGAGGTAACGCTTTATTCCATGCTAAATTTTAGGTAATGGGGATATTTTGATGTTTGATTACCTTCCTGTCTCATCTCGGTTCTTTCTTGGGTTAATAAGGCTACAATTTCTAGTGAGATACTTTTGGTGCTTTCTTCTAATGATTTGCATCCTCCTATTTGATAGAAATTGTTGTTCTTGTAATAGTCATTGTATGGCTGTCATTCTGAATCTCTTGTAAAGCGGACCCCATTCTTGCGTGATTGCTAATATTCAGAAATGTTAAGAGAAATCTTTGCCGAAATAATACATTCTTGCCGAAATAAATGTGTAATGCCTTGGGATATGGTGATGGTCCAATATTTTCGTATCGATATTTGTACATGTGTAAATCAATTTTTATGTGAAATTTGATGGACAGCTTCTCAGTGCCTTATGATCTAAGCATGGGAGGAAGCAAAGAACCATGGGCAGAGATGTTTCTGTCTAAGATGCAATCAAAATGGGGTAAATGCAAGCAAACTTGGAGGACCTTAAAGATGGAGGTTAGCGAATGCTTTCCACAAGCGATCGCATTATAGGTATGACCTAACCCCAATCAAGAATTATGTATAGTATTAGAGACTTATCATACTATAATTTGTGAATCAACAATGCATAGAATTTTGCATTTAGCAGGGGAGGTGTATAAATTTCTCTTAATGCTGTGGTTTTTTCAATTTTACTCTTCTCTTAACTAGTCAAGTTAAGCTTGTTCATCTAGTGACTTAGCTTGATGCAACAAAGAAAATGTCACTTCATTCAGAATGCGAATCTGAAAATTGGAATGCAAACTTGTCGTTATTCATTAACAAAACATGAAGGTATTTCATATATTTATAGATGATAGATGGGAGTCTTTTCTATAATGAAGAGCAAGAGGGAAGATATAAATGAGGATTTTGCTATGTTACTAGGAACCACAAGTCATAGGATCCAAAAATGGAAGTTGTATATGCTCAAGCAAGCAGTAGATATTGTGAAGGGCTACATTCCCGAATCCGTTGCGTTGTGTTATCAGTTCATCAAATTTTGTTGAATTGAAATCTTGAAATAGAATGGAGTTGTGTTACTGGAATAGCATTATTCTCTCCGCTTACACTTAGATGATGATTCAATCAATTTTAGGAGGCAGAAAGTGATTGACTAAAATGGCAAAATTTTATTTTTAATTAACTAAAGCCTGAGAGCTCAAGTCTTTTCATCATTACATGCATGGACAAAGACCCAAAAAAATGAAAGCAAAGAGGGTGAGAAAATTTGAATGCCCTCTTTCATTGAAATCCAGAGCAAACAACAAGACAAAAATAAAAATAAAAATAAAAATGAAGAATTAAAATTTTTGTCTATGCCCCTTTGATTAAGCTGAGCACATCAGCCTCTGTGGGAAGAGCTGGAATTGCTCCCTTTTTGGTAGTTGTTATGGCTCCACATGCATTGGCAAATTTAAGTACTTCTCTCAACCTTGCTTCATCCTGCAAAAAGTGATAAACGTAGGAAGAGAAAAAGTTAAGAGACTAATTTTATTAGCAGATACCTGACTATCGGATTGACTTAGATTATCTTAGGGCAATTACTTACCTCGAGAACAGATTGATCATCGACAATCTTGCATAGTAAAGCGCCGATATATGAATCACCTGCACCGGTTGTATCTACAGTGTTGACATGGAAAGCTTCCACTGATCCTTTGAAAGCCTACATTTGAGCAAATTTGAAGAATGAATTATTAGAGTATTGAAAAGAAAATCCAACCACTGATCCTTTCATTGCAAGTTTTACCAACACAAACAGCTTACATTTGGTTAAGTAATTACCAAGTTAGCTTAGATTTTTATCAGACATTGGTTTGATTGTGATCATTTTGGACACAGGCTTTTGGATTTTAAATAAATGCAGGACTGCTTTCATTAAAATAAAACTTCAAGGTGGGGCAAAGATCCAACTCACCTACCACTTGCATAAAAAACATAAACAAACATATACAAGTCGGTTGTGGGGCTTTGACTTACATATACATGACTATCACAGTGAATTCATGTTTCACAAAAACCTTTAACAGCCTGTCCTTTAGTGGCATCTAAGGGACATTAAATAATTGTTATATTCAACAAGAAACCTATTCTAATAGACTTTTCCATGGTGCTGACTAGATTTCATGTCTCTATATCGTTTATAATCAGTTTACATAGATAAAAAATTACCCATTAACGAAAAAATTCAAACACAAATCTACGAAAACATCCATGCAAACACAATTTGCCAGTTGGGTCTAAAACTCACAGCTACTAACTTGTTACAGCTAGAAGTCCATGACACTATCACAGTGAACTTGGTTTTCACTAAAATATAGAATAACAGCCTGTCCTTTAGAGCCACATAAAGGACTTCTCCTAATTCTAACCTAAATTAAGAAAATTGCTTTGTCTTAACTAATATAGGATGGCCATCATTTCTATATTTTTAAAGAGTTAGCTACACATTTTTTTAAGTTTATTTCAATGCCAAAAATTGGGATCTAGAGTTACTTGTGCAGAAAACAAAACAAAACCAAAAATTCAGACTTAATCTAGTTGATTCATACTCAACTAATTATACAGCTGGTGTAAGAGGGCCTATACATTCATTTCTGTCTAAAAATTAACAGCTACTAACCCATTACAGCTAGAAGTCAAAATTTTAGGCAACTAACAATGATTCATACTTCACCCAACACAACCACCTATGAGAGGAGAGATTAAGTTAGCATACCTTAGTATAGTACCTACAACCATGTTCACCAAGAGTGACCAAGAGGAGCTTCAAGTTAGGGTGCCATAGTGACAAGGCAGATTCATCATCAATCTTGTTGCTGCCGGTGAGGAACTCCAACTCTACATCACTGACCTTGATCACCTCAGCCTTGTCCCAAATGCTCAAAATCTGTTCACGCGCCTCTTCAGGGGACGGCCACAATGGCAGCCGGAGGTTTGGGTCGTAGGAGAGGAGGGCTCCTGCATCCTTGGCAACCTCCATCGCCTTTAGGTGAGCCGATCTACATGGCTCCACAATCAAGCTTATTGATCCATAATGGAAGACCTTAGCCTGCCAACATCAAAATAAATTTTACTCAAAAATTAAACCAAGAAAAATTAAAAGATAATGTATCCCATGTGGGTGCATTAGTCAAAAAAAGAGGTTAAAAATCACAAGAAACTAATAAAAGTCAAAGTTGCACATGGGTATGAGAAAAGTTTAAAAAACAAATAAAAGCAAGTAAAATGGAAAATAAACCCTAAATATGCAAATCTCAAATTCATCATAACACAAACGTGTTTTTGAAAAATAAATTCAGTAACTTAGGAGTGATATCACAAAAACACAATTTTAAGGTAATAAATCCAAAATCTATAAACTAGTAACTTAAAATCGAGGAATATTTCAAATAAAATAAATATCATAAAAACACGAAAATTAGAATTGATTCGATTTTTGTTTTTTCTTTTTTATATTAGGCGCGTGGGATACGATAAAAAAGGAAAGAATCCCGAAGGGCCCACAAAAGGAATAATGGAATCCAGGAAAGACGACAATTTCTAGGTAATAGAACTGAGAGAAGGCTTCAAGATTAGATCTGAAAAAAGCATGGACCCGCACCACACGGTGGGCCTACTTTAGATGGGCCACACTTTCTAAAACGTGACGTGTCATTGTACCGTCATCGATAGCACGTGATGTCGCCTGTTCATCACAGAGAGATTTTGATCGCGCTGGATCTCTTCGAATCATCATCATGATTAGTCATGCCTCGTGTAGGCCCCACCGTGGTTCCGTTCACCGTGCCGTCACGCTAGCACCTCCATGATACTGACTAGTTATAATAATTGAAAGGATATTTTTAAAATTTTTTTTTTTTTACCATAAAGAAAAAGAAATTTAGAATTTTTAAGACACGTCACCGCACGCCAAAGTGAGAATCTCAGACAGAGATCGATGAACCGCCCGTGAGTTTATCATCTCTCTCAAAAAGTCCAAAGTCAAGATTTTTTTCACACAAAAATTCTACAACGAGAAAATACGTGAATTGAGGTGATCCACACAGCAGTTAACGGACACGACCCACCAACCGCGCGTGAGCGACAGAATTCAATGTAAATTTCACACACACCCCAAGATTTTTCATGATAAATTATAAACAACCCTATCTCAGTAGTCATGAAGGGGGGGCTTTTGTAGTCAAAATAAACCTCAAGGGACTCGAACGATATTTTACAAATAAAAACTTACGGATTTGATGAGCTCCAGATTCAACTCGTCCGGCCTCAACAGCATGTCAGCACTGGGATTCCTATAAAACATAAACTCACGCTCGCCATCGGCGCGTAGAGTAACGAAAGCGAGAGCGGTCCTGGCACCTTGGTCAAAGTTGATGCCATCGCCACTGACGCCATTCTCCTTCAAGATCCCGGCCAGCATGTGGCCGAACTCGTCGTCGCCGAGCTTGCCGACGAAGGCTGCCTTGCCTCCGAGGCGAGCCACGGCGATCGCGACGTTGGCGGGGGCGCCACCGGGAGCCTTGAGGAAGCCGGGAGCCTCGGCGAGGGAGACGCCGGAGACTGTCGGAACGAAGTCGATCAACATCTCCCCGAAGGAGACGATGAGACCGGAGCCGGTAACAGCGCAGTTTGAAGCCATTGGAGAGAAGGAAGGGGAGAGTCTGACCACGAAGATAGAGAAAGAGGGAGTGATGAAGAGAGAGAGAGGTTTTTGAAAGCGAGAAGAGAAGATTATTTATAGCGGGAGGGGAGGGTGGGTGGGTGCCGAGAGAGGTAGAGAGTCTATGCTTGGGTTTAATTACTGGGAGTTAAGAGGGGTTTATTGGGAAAGAAATAAAATTTGTTTGTGAGATGTTGCGGGAATTGTTACCTTACCGTATATCCCAGCACTTACAGGGACAGAGGGTATAGTATGATTAAATTTGGTAGGTTAATCCAATAAGAATATTTTGATTGATATATTGTCATGTTATTAAGGAAACGTTAGATAAATTATTAGAGCATACTCCAAATATTTAGGTATAAGGTAAAAGCTTTCTTGGATTAGACTATGATTCAAAAGGTGGTGAAATTCGATCAGGTTATCTGTTATATTATTAAGATAATGTACAAAAAGATGATTAGGATGATTTTGAATTAAAGATAAATTAAAAATTATTACATATTAAACATGTATAATTATCACATAAAAGGTAACGTTACTTCGATACTGTAAACTTAGTTTAGAGGATGTTAAGATGGATGACGTGTAATTTTTATATTTATCTAATAAAGATAAGGTAATTGTTCTAGTTCTAGTGGGCTTTGTGGGACCCACTTAATAAGATTAGAATAATGAGAGCATTAAGAGGACCCTCATTATGAATTGGAGAATAATTATTAATTGTGCTTATCTTATTATTTAATATCATATCATATCATATATTATTTTTTACTATTAATCATAAATAACTTTATTTTGTTGGTAATTACAATTAACTTAAAATACTCTGAATTAATGTTGAAATCAATGCCTTAAATTAAGGGTTAAGATTCTTAAGAATATTGAATGTATATTATTTAATTATAATCCTTTTAAGTTAAATTCTCATTTCATAACATTGAATGGAATTCTTTCAATTTAATTTGTACATTATTTTATACATTCCCTTTCATGTAAAATGTTATCTGAATTCTAATTTTATTTCTTTCCAATTTCGAAATTATATATTAATGCTTTAAGAAGTGATAGATCCAAGAATTTATGTTAGGATGAGCCAAAATAAAAACTAATTATACATTAATATTTTTGTTGGAGTG
This sequence comes from Pistacia vera, assembly GCF_008641045.1. NCBI lineage: Eukaryota > Viridiplantae > Streptophyta > Magnoliopsida > Sapindales > Anacardiaceae > Pistacia > Pistacia vera. The sequence goes on along the minus strand of NW_022196112.1, from coordinate 620,537 downwards.
GACTAAAATATAGAAATTGTATATATTAATAATTTTTTGTAAATCCCGCCTCAATTAGAGTAGCATATGTCCCTCTGGCTTTGAGCGTCTAAAGAAAAGCACAAATAGAGTAGAAAAATCAACCTATTAAATGATAATAAAAAAAATATACAAATTTATATTTTCACAAAAAAGAATTCAATTTTCTTCTAAAATAAATAAAATAATTTCGTATAAAAAATAATACTACTAACTAAATTAACGTTAAGAAAGAGTAAATGAGTTATTAGCCTATCTCAACCCTCATTCATCGTATGCAAATATCCATATTTTCAAAAGAAAAAACAAAAGTAAACAACATTCACGACGATGGTTCAAAAGTGATACTTATTCGTTACCATATTGAAAGACAACGTTACTTCCATTTAATAACGGCCAAATAACCTCTTTAGTTCTTGAAACGTGTATAAGTAAGTCATCCGAATGTTATTATGAGCATAACGGCACCCCAACACCAGTAATATAAGATGAGCTAACATTTTAATTGGTCGAGGGATTGGTGGGTCACTATCATCCATGGTTTCATCAAATAAAGTGGCTAGTGATCAATTTGGTGTATACATTGCAACAAATAGAGTTGGTGGTGGAGATCAATTATTATTTTAACAATACTTCTCATCTAACATTCTTGCTTTTTGGGGTGTTTTTGCAAAAAATATTAACTTTTTTGCAAACTACCCCCTAGCCCCAACCACTTCACCACATTCACCCCCACACCAAATTATGAATATAAAAATAAAGTGTTCATTTATGAGAAATATCTCGCAAGCCCCTACTCTTTGCATTTATTTTGTTTGATTATTAGTTTATGAAAATTTATTCGATAAAGTTGACAGTTGATTGAATCAGTGAAATTTTCTTTAATACCCTTGTCTAGAATGAGGATTTTGTTAAGGCACCTTAGAGGAAATGTTACCCTCTCCCTTTCTGAGTTATTGTATGGTCGCTATTCAATGGTCTATAAAGGAGGGGTAACATTGCCTCCAAATACATGTTAGTTGATTATATTGATTTTACCTTCCGTATTAATAAACTAAATTAACACATGTTATTTCGATATTTTCTGTGTAATTTATAGTTTATTCTCTCTATCTCTTTCATTATAGTTCTCTATAACTATTTATTCAAGCTTTAGAAAGAAAAAACACATCTTTGAGATTAAAAATTTTCCTATTGTAGTTATAATTATAATTGTATTTATATTTTATAAACACTTATCGAGAATGGTTTATTATTGCTACAATGTTTACATTGGTGAGGAGGGTACAATGAGAAATTATTTGGTACCATATGGATCTAAGTGATAGTTATAACATCTTGGGAGAGACTAATGTTATTTTCTATTAATTTAATACTATAGTCTATTGATTGTTATTTTCTATTGGACTATACTCATTGTCACTTGCCCAACTTTACTCTTATTTATATTAATTAATTTTCAATTTTATCTAATTAATTATAATTCAAGACGTCAAGTTTCACGGGTTTATTTTTTATAATAAACATATGGTCCTTAAACATTTTATTTATTTAATATGATGACAAAATCTTTTAAATGTCTTCTTTAATCTTCATATAAATTATATGTTTAATTCTTGATTTGTTACAATGTCACATGGTGTTCTTAAAATATTGATTAAAAAATTTTGTATCATTCAAATCCTATTGGCCAAATAAAACTTGGATCTCTACAAGAATAAGCATACAGTGTGCTAATTAAAACCATTAAAGTCTCGTTGTTTTATGTTTATATATTTTATATTCAAAGATTTAGGGTTTCTTACTATTATTATTTATAAAAAAAAAAAAAAAGAGTTGATCAGTATTTGTTTATATTGATGTTAGAAAGAATGAAAATTCATGACATTAAGTTGCACCCATCATGGGTATAATTCAAATATGAATTGGAAATAATGTGGATAAACACATATTTTAACATAATTTTTTAGTTTTAGATGAATCAATTGCACGGTTGAGATTGCATTTAAGTTGTGTCATTTCTTATGAAATATCCATTATCCAAAAATCTTTGATTGAATAACTCAAAAATTGCTCAATAATTTCAGTAAAAAAAAGTGGCCTGGTTCAACTGGACCATTTTTATGATATATAAATAGCCATTTACCAAATTTTGGTAGAAATATTGAATTTTTACAAGTCAAAGTTATGAGATTAATTTGTTTAATAAGAGGCATTTGCCATATAATTTCTCATATCATATGTTATTTTTTTTTCTCTTATTTATCCTCTAATACTAATATTAAAATTTAAATCTTCTTTATATAAAATTTATTAAATTGTTGTGATGATGGGTTACATAGTTTGGTCACATTAAACTTAGTCTGCAAAAGTTTTGACAATGCTCAAACTTGAAACTCCATATATAGTAATGTATATTACAATATCTGAATAAATAAAGATACGCTAATAAACACTTCTTACAAACATTGTTGTGGTAATTCGTAATTGGTCAGCTCGTATTTAGCAGGCGGCAAGATCTATTATGAGCTGACCAATCACGAACTGACACGTTGCGTTTGTGAGAGAAAGTTATTGAGAAGGGTTTGTGAGTGTAGTATTACTGTATCTGAATTCTTATGTGTAAATTGTTGCATTTTTTTTTTTTAATAGCCAAATTTTCTTACGTCAAGACTATAAAAGTTTGATTAAAATTTCGTAAATATGTTTTGAAAATCAAAACTATGACAAATGAACTCGTGAATGAGAATGATTTATAGAATTTTCTGTAAATCATATATCATATGTTATGGCACTATGAATTTACTTTTATTTAAAAAAAGAAATAACGTTCACACTTTCAATTTGATATATAAATTATTATCTAATAATTTTTTATTTTTATATTAAAGTGTTCTTATCTAAAATCCATATATATACGCACACACTAAAATGGTTAAAGTTTCATTATCTTTATCACATTTGTATATTCCCAAAAGCACCACCTCATAAGATTATTCAATAAATAATACTATTCATATCTCTAATTATTCCCTAAAAGCACAAACAGTATCTCTCTTTCTCTAAAAAGAATTAGAAAGAATGCCTACCAAAATCTCAAATCTAAAAAGCTATTAATATACATATGACAATTGGTTTTTATGTACTAAAATAATTGGTTTGTCTTCTTATACCTAAATTCCATCATATGGTTCACAAGAATTTTTTTTTTAAAAAAAAAAAAAAAAAAAAAAAAGTATCTTCTAAAAAATATTGTTCATTTTAGGTTTAAACATTTATTTTTGAGCTTCACGCAAGTATCCTTCACCGAAAGGATAGGTACATTTAGTGATGAAAACTCAACCTTTATAAATTGAGTCCTAGACTCATCTATTTGGCAATGTGAGATGTAACATAATATATGTATATAAAGTTAACAATGAATCATGTTATATCTGGATATATGCATCACCCATTTACATATTCCTAATTAAAAAACTATAATTTAGAAAGGCTATTATAAATGTGCCAACCTTATAAATTGGAAATATTGCATGGTGGGGTGCATGCTTTACTTAAAATTTTGGTCATATTTTGTTACAACACAAGAGACATTAAATATAAAAGAGAAACCCACCTGGAGGAGGACCCTTTGCTATTTAGAAATTAAAAAAACAACTTGAGATGAAGCTATGATTTTATTTATTATTTATTTATTTTGGGTATGAAATAATGAAAAATGAAATTTCTTTTGCTTGCCTTTGAAGGGAGGGTGAAGTTATGCCTATCCAATGGGATTAAGACTGGGGACTCTCATTGCGATTGGAGGGTCCTCAATGATAAGTGAATGCATTTATGAGATCAAGAATGGGAGCCATACATAAGAATGAATTTGAAATAAAAATAGAAAAAAATAACATGTGGCTCGTTTGGTTCAAAATTTGGGGGTTTTGGGAAAAGTTTTTTGAAAAAAGTTAAAAAAAAGTTGAATTGGGCGGGTATTACGATGTAAGATTTATAAATTAATAAAATACCCCATATGTTTATTTTTTTTACAAAATACCCTCTATAATAAAACATTAAAAGTTAACAAAAATACCCCTAACCCACCCTCAAACACCCCCAGTCGGCCACCACCACCAGAGGTGGCCGGAGTCGCTTTATGGGCGCATGACTGGCTGGATCTTGCCGGTCATGCACCGATATGGCCTTTTCCGACCAGATCCACCGTGGATCTGGCCGGCAAAGGCCAGATCTGGCCGTATTTGCTATCAACGACAGCCAACAAACGGTCGTCGTTGATGGTCAACGACGACTGTTTGTTGGCCGTCGTGACCGACTGTTACGGCCAAAGATCTGGCCGTTGACGGCTAGATCTTTGGCCTTAGCCGAAAAAGGCTAGATCGGCTCACTACCGACTAGATTCAGCCGGTAGTGTGCCATCCTAACAGATTCTGCCATTTTCTGGCAGTGATGGCTGGAATCTGGTAAACATGGATTACTGGGGTATTTTTATAATTTTTAAAAAAATATTTAGGGGTATTTAATTAAATTATCAAATTTAAGGGGTTTAAAAAAAGTTGAAAAATATTGGGAGTAGTATTCCCAAAAATCTGAGTTTTTGGGTATTTTACTGTTTAACTTTTTTGGGAATACTAAAAGTAGTATTCCCAAAACTGAAACAAACGAAGCCATAGGCTTTTGTCAATTTAGGGTACACATTGAATGTATACATATTTGAAGTTATATCATTCAATATTTTTAGAGCATATTTACACGTATTTTTATTTATTTATTTATTTTTTATTTTTATAGACTAATGTAATATATTTCAAATTTTTAAGTTCGGTTTTGTATTTGAGTGTCGTGAAATTGGTTTACATACATAATTTATCATATAATCGCCTAGTTCATATGATAATTATAAAATCCATTTCGTATCATTTGTAATGCAAAAATTAAGACAAAAATTTCGGATATATTATATTGCTGCTTTGGAGTCATTTAAACAAAATTTATAGGAGAGTTTTTTCAAAATATCTTGTAAGATAGTTGAATTTTCAAATAAAAAGTAAAAAACCCTTTTACTCCAAAGCTTAAAAAAAAAAAAAAAAAAAAAAAAAATTCCCAAATCAAACCATGTAGTGCCAACTTACTTATTACAAACTATAAAGTAAATAATAATAATAATAAAAATAGGCTAATAAGTAAAAACTCTCTCTCATTTATTTCTATTATGTAGAAAATGAGCAAGACCAGATTCCACAAATATTTATGTTTATACAACAATGAATAATGAATTGTTCAAATTAATTAGATATAAAAAATATGTTTATTTATTTTGTTAGATTTTATTCACCAATTAATGCTTGTTGGGTAAGTTTATATACTCTAAATTGAAAGAGACACTGCGATTGCATACGACATTATTTACAAATTTTGGTTTCAAGCTTCTTCTTTTATCTCAAATTTCCAAATTTATAATCAATGATAAATGAGATTAATTTATAGGTTTAATAATATTATCGGTTGAGAACTGATAGCCACAAGTATATTAATATGAATTGATGGTGATATTGTATAGGAAAAATAAATCTCAAATCAAAATTTATCAATCTAATAATATTATCGAACTGACATTATAGTATTGTAAGGTAATAAGTTAAAGAACATGTATATTTGATATATATTAAAGGTATTTTTGGTATGAATTTTTTTTTATTCGAGCTTGTGAAAGTAGAACTTAGTGACGTGGAACTTATGAAGATATAATTTTTATGAAAATTATGTTAGTTGTTTGACTAAAAAAAGTAAAATTGAAGATATAAAAATATGGCTGTCATTGATAACCAGACATGATCAGATCTGATATTTTTCAGGCATAGCTATGATAAATTTGGTCGAAAAAGGCCAGATTGATGCACGATTGGCTATATCCAACCGGTCGTGCGCCGTTATAATGACTTCCGACCATTCTTCAACGGTGATGGCCGGTTATTGGTATTTAATGGGTAGGTAGAGATGTTTTTGTTAATTTTTAATATTTTATTGTAAGAGATGTTTAGCTAAATTAACAAACCTAATAGGTGTTTTTATTAGTTTTTAAATCATTTCCTGTAATAACAACCTAACTCAACTTTTTCAAAAATACTACTCAACATAATAAAACAAACACAACCTCAACTTTTTTAATTCAGACGTAAAATAGCTTAATTTAAAATTTTTAAACAATTTTAAGATGCAACCAAATAATTTAATTTTTTTTTCAAAAGTACTTATAATTTTAAATATACTCTTTTACTAGCGAATAAGTTTAAACAAACAGACTCTCAAATTTATATTATATTCACATAATTTTTGTTTTATATATTCCAAAAATTATGCATCGTACAAAATAAAATTAATTATATAGATTTGATATATGGAGTAACATAGAGTTTTTCGATACCTGTAACATTGCTCGAAGTAGGCAAGCACCTTTTATTGCGATAATCAAAATGATAACGTCGTTATCCATATAGAATAAAAGATAAATTCTAAGACAAAAGTAAAGTTATTGTTTTTTATTTTTTATTTTTTAAATGTCACTCTATATAATTTATTTAAAAAAAAAAAAGAATAAGTAGGTAATATATAAGCAATATTCTTGGAACATAAGCGAAGAAGATTTTGATTCTAATGTTACCAACATGATGATGATAAAATCAGAAGGCCTAACTAGTTGAAAAAGACAAATAATAAAATCAAATTACTATTTTAAAAAGAAAAAAAAAAAAAAAAAGAAGAGAGAATAAATTTTATTGACCTTCTCTATCATGTGATTACAATAAATATAAATTTGAGTGATTTCAGAATATCTACGAAACAATAACGCAAATATCCTAAGATGAGTTCAACAAAAAATGTTAATCTTGTATGAAATAAAAAATTAAAACATACTTTTTAAAATATACATTTTTGTAAATTGACAATTCAATAATAATTTTCCTTTCTAAAGGAAAAAATCATTGGATCTAGATCTTAGACTGCGCCTGTGAAAAGTTTAAACCTTGGGAGAGGTCTAGTAATTAACTCTTCTCCAGAAAAACCAACACAACCTAAGAGATATTTATGAAGATCCTGATAAATATATATAGTAGATTTTCAAATCTATTATTTGTTATAAAAAAATTTAATTCTTAGAATCGTATATAGTTCCAAACATTCTTGAGGAGCATACTTGGCTTTCTTCAAAGTCACAATCAGAAAAGGTGTCATCTTCATCTTCAGAATCTGGTTCTCTTGTGGATAAGTATTCATCTTCAAAATCATCTCCATCTCTTATGGTTCTTCATCACTTCCCATCTCCGAAACACCTGGATAAAAGCCATTATATATGGGGTGGAATCCTTACTTTTCCTTTCCACCATTTTGAGTTTTCATGATTCTTGGGAGACTGAATTGGACCGTCCAAGAACGAAATGGGATTCCGATTATTCGGCATCACTTTCCATCTCGGCAACACCTGTACATATACAAGGAAATTAAAAAAGAAAGAAGACAAGTTCTTCTTTACTTGTATTTTTAAGAAGTTGTAAAAGATGAAAGTCTTGTACACGGTTGTGGCGATAAAGTGCCCCATAGAATCCAATGATAAGCTCATGCCTGCAAAGATAAAACAAACTTGTTATAAAGCATAGTTAATTTTATGTGATTCCCATTGATCACTAAAGAAAACAAATCATGTCTTCCTCTTAATAAATGTGAAAGTCAAAATTAAAGAATGAAGAAGATCCAAACATGGAGAATATAAGAACTACAGAGAGATTTCGAAGACCATAAAAGGAACCAATCAATCGAAAAAAATGTAAATGATGATCCTATTATCTTACAGGCAAAAGTTAAAGTACTCAGAACAGTTTATGGACATCGAAAGGCCAGAAAGTATAATGAAAGATAATGAAGATTTTTCAACATTCAAACCGGAAAATATGGAGTCCCACAATTACCACCAGAGGATACTCAATATTTTACCAATTAGTAAACAGACTTTATCCGAAAGACTTCATAAACAATGAGATGATAAGTATTCAAGTTCAACACCATGATCTTGTGTAATTCAACTTCTAAAATATTAGCAATAGTCCTGATTCTTTCTACAACTATTGTATGGTCATTTTATGGCTACATGAATTACGCTAAAAAGATTTTGCAACAAAATGGAAGGCTTTCTAGTGAATTTGTTGATTATTTACACTGAAAGGGAACTCGTTGCGGAATTTAACACAAAATCAATGACAGTCAATTTTCGAAAACTAAAAGGGGTGTTGAACTCCAGTTTGGTACATGATTGAGTTCTAACACCCAAAGACAGTCTTAAGATTGAATTATACTATTTTTATTATTTCTGTTTCATTGATTTGCTTTCAGACATTAACATATTTTCTCAAGTTCTAATCGCCTGTTTCTGCCCTGCCTCACAAGATAAAGTTTTCACTATGCTACTGTCAAAGAAAAAAATGTACCTTATTACTGGAAACGGAAATTCCATTAGCCTGAAAATCTAGGCTGATTGTTGAAGAACAAGGAAGCAAGCATGACAGTAACAATGTGGTAAAAACATGTAAAAAAATATCAGAATACTTTGCATGTTTCTCACACAGCAAATGCATCATTCTTAATCCAAATTAATCAAGCTGGAAGTCCAATTTCCCTTTTCTAGTCACATAGCTTCATAATATATTTGTAAAGCTTTTGCATAATTTCCTTTGGATGGAATTGACATCTGTTATGGTCGTCATTTAATGCAAGGAATTCTCCGTTCTAGAAACATACATGAGACTTCCATCTCATACGGTTCCTCCTTATGTGCATAATGAGAATAATACAAGAAATAAAAAAAGATTGAAATATTCTCCTTATGAACCAGCCAACCTTCCAGCAAGAGATATTTTTTCCTTAATATCTCGCACATAAACTATGGACTAGTTCTAACAAAAATTTCGAACTCATGGAGCCATCTGCTGTCCTTTCTACCATTTTGAAAGATGGGTTAGACTTTATCAACTTAAATATTTGATTTAAGTTCAAGAATCTAATTTACAAGTATCACTCCATTGCAACCCAATGGTTTAGAAGTTGCTGAAATAACATAAAAATAACTACCTTCAAATTCTCTTTCAAGTCAATTAGATTGTGATAAATCCATGGTCAATAATTAGTATCTCAATTTTTCATCCTCAAACAAGTCTCCAATGCAGCAGCCCACTTCAATTTTCAAGCAAGGTTCATGTTTTTCTTTTCTTTTTGTTTTTTTTTTTTAAATTTTTTTCCTAATAACATAAATAAATAAATTTTTATTGGAATTAGAAGAATGTTTTAAGTGAACTTGTTTAATTGAAAATTGGAAAAAGGTTAAAGATAGAAATTGAAATAACTTTATAATTAATCTGAAAATAACTATATGATTTATATAAGATAATTCTTTTTTCAATAGAAATTTTTCCTATCTAGGCTTAGGCTTACTGTTTAACATTCCACCCTGGGCAATCTCAACCCAGAGTCGGGGTATTGCCATCCCTAAAGAACACTTGGGGAAATTAAGTGCTAAGATGACACCATAAACTAACATTCTAGTAAAATGTAAGCCTTGTAATTGCCTTGTGACTTGTCATGAAGGATGGAAGGAAAATCCCTAAATATCACTTGGGGTAATGCTGTGAACCGTTGGATAAACCCATGGTAGTCTATGAGGTCCGGATTTTGTGTTATTTTTCAGGAGTCTGCATAAGTGCATATACACATATATAAACTTTTTTACTCAAGTTTGTAACACAATTTTTTTTTTTTTCATTGATCAAATGCAACAAATTCTACCATTGGATTGCAATAAACGAATGATTATGAAATAATATTACAAGTTTATATTAAAAATTTATGTTGAATTAACCTAAAACTAACTTAAAAATAGAGGAATGCAAAAGCATTGAAGTTGGAAAACGTACCTTTTTTCAGGACAATGTGTCTATTGGTGACATAATTTCTGGCTGCACATAGTTCTTCCCTCATTAAGATATTATGGCATCATCTCCAATTACTTGAATTAGGATCCCACAACTCAATCTGGCTACTTTCTGGGCATAGTCATGCACTTGTCCAGCTTTACAAGGCTTGCAATTTCCAAATGACCTCAACAGTTTCATGTTTCTTCCAATGCTCTTCAGCTAATTGGCACATAGTTAGATCTTTTTGTGCCATCTTCGTGAAATAGAAGCATTCCTCGCCGGTCAAATCATGTGGTTTATCCATAGGACCCTGAACTTTTGGAGCTTCATACTGCTTAAGTCTTTCAATCAGCAAAGCTTGCTTAACTTTGGCCTGCAATAAGAAAAAGAATAAAGATAAACAATCAAATAGGACAAGAATAAGGCTTCAGCTTGTTATCAACTACCAAGAAATTGAAAACAAGTTACAGTCCACTAATCAAAAGCCTATAACAAGTATAAAAAGCATGTCACTCAGGAAAATTTGAGAAGTTTCCGAGAAAATTGATTTTGTATAGTCATTATATTCAACACCAATTAACACCTGAATTTCCATTAAATAAGCGGGTTTTCCAAAGAAGGAATCAAAGGGTTCTAATAACTCATACTCTGGATAATTCTTAATAAATCCACAATCATAGCTATTCAGCATCAAATTTGTCGTATCACACCTCTATTTCCAATAAGGGTCATTCCACAATATAGGAGGTATGTATACCAAACACCGTATTCGTAACAGTATTTTAGAGGTCTTACATTCCCATATTACAAATTCTACATTCTGTAACAAAATTCATGTTGTTACAAGTTTTCCATTTAATATTTGCAAGTTTAGCATTCCCCATTCGAAGTCATCTGCGTATTATGAAAAGTTTCATGTTTTATCCATCTCAAAACCTTTCGATAAGCAGCCCTTATTAAGTCGAGTTATTATCAAACAAAGAATTACTGGCAATACCAAGCATTACTTCAGACCAAATGCAGTAACAGAAACAACCACACTGACCTTCTCAAGCTTGTACTTGAGTCTCTCGTCAGCATTTGCATACCTCTGCTTCTTCTTCTTCCCTTTAACAGTAAGCCGATGCCAGTCCTTCATAATCCCTGCTCTCGCTTCCGCTTTTCTCTCTTCACCTTCAACCACTTTTCAGTCACCCACTTCTCCTCTTGGGAGCCAACTTCATGAGTTTCAAACTTAAGTTTTCCCTCCAAAATCACAAGACTCACTCACAATTCCATGACTCAAATTTCTCAAATCCCACGCAGTGTTTGAACTCAAAATTGGATCTTTAGCTCGCAAAATTACCTGGTAGACGAATAAAATTAACTAAAAAAAATAATCTGTGATAAATAACAACCTCTAAAAATTTAAACCCACAATTTTTTCCACAAAATGAACGCATTGGAGTGGTAAATGGACAGTGAAACACAGTCAACTGTGAGCTTCAGAAACTAAAAGAAACCGTAAAAAGAGTAATATGAAAATGCATTAAATTTCAACAAAATTTTAGAGAGAGGGAGAGAAGGTGTACCTGAGGGAGAAAGGGCCTGCTGAGAAGGGTTTGAGAATTGAGAAGAGAAGAAGCTCTTCGTGAAGTTGCGAAAATGTACTTTCGCCACTGACGCGAAAGAGAAGAACAGACAGTTATGGGCTCGGCGAGACGGCCGGTTCGACCGGAAGAGTAAATGGGGCAACCATCGTTTTAAACATTATTAAATAAATAACTTTTATATATTTTTTTCACGAGTAAACAACACACACACCCGAGGTTTAGCCAATTAGTAAGTTGATACTCATGATTTCATTTACTCTATATTTATATACTTAAAAGTAACACCATTTGCTAAAATGGTCATATACACTATAATAAGGTGTACATTAGCATATTAAAGTACACCAGAGTTTTCTTTAGTAAGAGGCGGGCTCACGTTAACAAAAAGTAACTCATGTTAATAGTATTTAAGCCGATAATTTTTGGCTTTTTTCGACTAATTTCTAAGTCCAAAATCACTTCCAAAACCACTATTGGACTCTCCACAACCTCTTTTACAAAACTCATACCTTCACTTTTCGATCTCATTCACTGTTTCCAACCACTTCCACTCTTGCCACCTAGTGAGATTGGGTTACTTCTCAAGCTTTTTCTAATTGATTGTGGTACAATTGACCTCTCCAGACTTCACCATTAGCTTCTCTGCCATCAACTAATTGTTGTGATGTGTTTTTTGGCCGTTGGTGACTCCCCAATCGTCAGAAATCAAAGCTCAAATTTGTGCCCATAACCTACTTGATTACAGTCCTCACCTAGTTGCTGCCCAAAAGTCAACCCCATTACCACCAAATTAATGATGTTACTTTACGGGTAGGAATCTGGAATAAATGAAACCGGAGGTATCAACTTACTATTTCGCTAAACCTCGGGTGGAAACATGCCATTTACTCATTTTTTCACCAACAATTCAAAAAAAAAAATAATAAATAAATAAATTAGCACTTTGGTTACTTTAGTATTTCAAGCCCGTTACTTGAACATCTTGCTTATTTCAATCCATTTTCTTATGTTAGGAATGTATGATAAGATCATTTTCTTATTGAGGTTTTTATTATTATTATTTTTTTTGTTTTTTAATTTTGATTTATCTACTTCTAATTTTTTAGGTGGTAGAAAGGTTTAATTTCATCTACCCTGAGTATTCTTTAATAAAAAAAAAGGTCCAAACAATTATTTGAAACTATTAAAAACTTCCATGAAATTATAAAAAAACTCTAAAAAAAAAAAAAATAATAATTATTATTGTGCTGTTAGGGTTATTTCCTAATACCCTTTTAATATAAAAAATAGACAATTGTCCCCTACAATTAGTCACTTACACTTCCTGCCATCAAGTTTTGGTATTAAATTTATTGAGAGAAGGGCAAAGTTGAAAGTTAAAATATTTTGCAAAGTAAAAATATAAAAACGTTTTTTTTTTAAAATATATATTTTTGTTATTTATTTGAAATGGAGATGTGTGGCTCACCATTGATCGTGGATGTATCGGCTCTAATACCATTTATCCACCTGGTCTAATTAAACATATATTATGTTATTCTGGAGGTTCTAAAGCTTGTGGTGACACGTCCTTGTATTGAGTTCACCACCTATCATACGGTGGGTCGACTCTAATACCGTTTATAACAACTCGAGTTCCCACCTATCAAAGCGAATACAAAGTCCTCACAGTTATGTTTTCGGGTTTTTCAACCTAAAACGTGTCTAACAAGTTAAAAAACTCCCAAGGTTATACACCTTTAACCTAGACCTTCCCCACCAACGTGGGACTCTTGCCAGGTCATGACATAGATAATACTTGTTCGATTTTGCTCTAAAGATTTTAAGGTGAATTAGGGTTTAGAAGGGTGGAAGGATGAAAGCTAAATTGTGTTCTGGTCAATGGGCTTAGTATTTGTTTGTCTTGATAATCATCTGAAGTAGGTGAAGTACGCAGGGTCGTTCTTTTTTAATGAAGGTGGACTGTTTTTGGGTAAACGAAAGAGAGTGACAGGATAAATTTGAAAGAATAACGTATCCTTTTACCCAAAAATAGTCCACTATCATTAAAATCATTAATTAAGAACCTACTTTCTGACTTCTTTATTGCTTATTTTTTTTCCCAAATTCAATAGAATGTTCTTGGGTATCTCCCTGAAAATTTCAAGTTATCAATTGGGTATCTAAGCTTGGATTTTCTATAAATTGCTCTTAGAGATCCATTTGTCATCCCAAGAATCAATTACATTTTCTTGTTATATTTCTTTTCCTTTACCACAAAACCAAAAAGTTAATGAACAAATCTATACTGGCTAACTAGTAATTGCTCTTCAATCAATCCTCATTATTTTGAACTTAATTAATTTGCCAGCTATTATGCCTAGAAAAGTAGGGTTGACGCAGAACCCTGTCAGCGAAAGCGGTCAGAGCTTAGGTGGATCCCGCAGCCATTCAAACGCAGCCATGTCGTATGCTGATGTGAGCAGCATGCTCCTGCCAGTGTAGTGGGTGTGCGCCAGAGTGACGAAAGACTGGAGACGTTCCACATGTCCAATCCCTGCGCACGTCGAGTAAATCACTTGAGCAGGTGAACAATGGGACACAAGGAAGGATTTGCATGACAATCTGACCCACTCACAGATTCAGTAATCATTACCTTAATTCATCCCACTATAAATAGAGGGCTCCTCTCCCATTTGTGGGATTAGTTAATTTCTCTCTAGAACAGCATACATACTCTCTCTCTCTCTCTCTCTCTCTCTCTCTCTCTCTCTTGTAATCATTTGTAAATCAGCTCGCTGAACGCGACCTGATCTCATATATTAATACAATACTAGTGGACATAGAATTCGCTTACTTAAGCATCCGAACCACTTTAAAACATTGTTCCTCATCTTTTACTCATTTCAAGACCCCCATACACGTGTGTCTTCTGAGCCAGCTCAGCATTTCCCACGTGCAATTAGTTGGTGTCAAAATTAAGCATCAACAGTTTGGTGCTAGAAAGAGCACCTGATTTAGTAATCATCCTGCGGTCCCACAATAGCAAATGGCTCGCCGATTTAAATCTAAGTGAACCAATCATGGCGACGAAGAGATCCCCCAGGTACAAGAGGACACTTCTCTTGAGGTGCCTTCAGTCCCACAAAATACCATGGGGGATATCCCTTCGAGCTCGTGGCTTGACCCAGCCGTCATGAGTTACTTGGAGAGGTTCGACAATACTCTCCAAACGATCAACCGAAGGTTGGACCAGCTGGATCGAGTTGCACCACCCGAATCAAATGAGGAGGTGCCACCGCCAAAAATGCCTGCAGGTCGCATGAAAGCGTGGAAAAGGGCAATCGCCCATTGCCGCGCGTTAAAGAAAGGGAAAGCAAGTGGCGAACAGCGGGCTTGGAGGCTCCGAAGGGCCAGTGAACACCGATCGTGCGCTGGGTAGATTACTTATGGCATTAAGGCTCGGTGACATGTCGTGACCTAAGCCGTCCCGTGCCACGTTGTGCGAGCTCTCCCATAAAAGTGCAAGGCAGGGAGATTCCCATTATCGCCAAAATGACGACTCTGATCGTCGTGCAGGAAGTTCCCACCATCTGTGGGTCGATTCGTACCACCATGAAGGTCGGGAAGGTTCCCTGAATCATACAACGCCATCACACGGCTCTAGCCAGCGTGTGTCGAGATTGGCCAGAACTTCCGGTAGAGGCGAGGAGGAATTCGACCTACGGTCATTCCTCAATCGTAACCATGAGGGTCGAACCGATGTTACAGAAAGTGATCCACAGGTAGCTCCGCTACCTCAGATTGAGGAGCTGCAGTGAGCTATGGATCAGCTAAAGGCTTAATAAAATGAGCGAGGGCAGGTCGTAGAGGTGTCTCCCTTTTCTCTAGTGGTATTAGCCGCCTCTCTCCCATCGAGATTCAGAATGCCCGATATGTGGGCGTTCGATAGAAATTCTAATCCGTAGGATCATTTATACGAATTCAATAACCTGATGGAACTTCACCAAGTTTCTGACTTGGCAAAGTGTCGTTGCTTGTAGTAGCTCTAACTTCACATGCCAAACAATGATTCAGGTCGCTCCTAGCGGGATCGATCAGCTCGTGGCCTCAGATGAGTACGATGTTCTTGAGACACTTCTAAGCAAACAGGAAGTTCTCAATGCCTTTGAGCTACCTCAGCAACACAAGGCAAGAGAGAGATGAATCCGTCCAATCTTACATTGATAAATTCCACAGGGAGCTCCATAAAATAGCTCACACTCTCGAAGAGTCCGTCTGGACTCTCATCATCGTGGGAGTTCGTCCGCAGACAAATCTGTGGAAAGAGCTGCAGTCAAAGGACGATGTTTTCCTCACCTGCTTCTACAGTCTTACGGAGAAATACCTCCGTGTTGAGAATTCCATGGCGGCGCTCCACCGCCATGACCCCGATCCTTCGAGCAGTGCATTTGGTCGGGGGAAAATAGGAGGGCTGATCGCAGGTGGGCTAATGACGATTAGCGAAAAGGAAAAAAACAACGGTTTAAGCCCAAGAAGTCTTATACTTTAGTTCCTTATCGCGATCGCGACATGAGTCAATATACCCCTCTGAATGCATCTGTCTCGACCATCCTTAACAAGTCAAAAGCGGCCAGCCTGCTCAAAGAGCCTTAGCCAATGAAAAATCCCCTTTCAGCCAGAAACAGTAAAAAGTATTGTTGCTATCATCGGGATAATGTGCATCACACTGATGAGTGCCGAGCTCTCAAGTAGGCAATTGAAGACCTTATCAAGCAGGGGCATTTCAAAGAGTATGTTGATGATTTTGCTCTCGTGCTGGAGAAAAATCAAGAGGAACCAAGCAAGAAGCGTCGTGGTTGAAAGGGTATCTACAACGTAAGAGTTATATTTGGAGGACCGCATCTCACAGGGAATTCGCGAGATGGGTGGGGGCTTAAACGGATCTCAACGTGCATCTCGTGACTGCTATGTAAGGGCAGTGCAGATGGCGTGCAAGGGGAAAAACATCCCGTGTGGCATTCCCGAGCAGACAATGACGATCAGTCGAATCGAACCATAGCCTGGCCCAGCCGAGGATAATATGGATCTTCGTATCTAGAAATGCCTTTCTAGTGGGCCAATTGAGGATTTATCCGAAGTGGCAGTCGACCAAAGCGAGCCGAGCCGAGTATTGAGAATTGGAAGTAATCTAAACCCATAGCTCGCTAGCGACCTAACCGGCTTCCTCAGAGAAAACATCAATGTGTTCGCATGGACGCATGTCGACATGGTCGGGATCAGCCCGAATGTCATTTGCCATGCTTTGAACATCAACAGTGAGGCCAGGTTGGTCTGCCAGAAGAGAAGACCGATGGATCCGGAGTAATATGCTGCATTGAAAATGGAGGTGGATAATCTCCTTCGGAATGGATCTATCTGGGAAGCGCTCTACTCGAGCTGGGTTGCCAACCTGGTTCTAGTAAAGAAGCCCAATGGCAAGTGGCGAACCTGCGTTGACTTCACCAACCTCAACAAAGCGTGTCCGAAAGACAGCTTTCCCCTATAAAGAATCAACCAGCTCGTGGATGCCACCTCTAGTCACAAGCTACTAAGTTTTATGGACGTATACTCGGGATAAAATCTAATTCCGATGTATGTGCCAGACGAAGAGCATACCTCATTTGTTACAGATCAGGGGCTGTATTGCTATAGGGTTATGCCCTTCGGCCTGAAAAATGCTCGGGCAACTTACCAGTAGCTGGTTAACCGAATATTTTCCAAGCAGATTGGAAAAACGATGGAAGTCTATGTTGATGACAAGCTAGTCAAGTCGCATGTCACTTCAGATCACATAACGCATCTCGCTGAGATGTTCGACATCCTCCGAAAGTACAGAATGAAACTCAACCTTCTCAAATGTCTTTTCGGAGTTTCTTCGGGAAAATTCCTGGGATATATGGTTAACCAAAGGGGAATAGAGATCAACCCCCAGAAAATCCAAGCTCTCCTCAATATAAAAAGCCCGACCAACCGAAAGCAAGTTTAGAGCCTCAATGGGCAAATAATGGCACTCAGTCGCTTTATATCGAGGGCAACAGATCGCTGCTTGCCATTCTTCAACATACTCAGGGCCAATAAGAAGTTTGAGTGGACTCCAGAGTGCGAACAGGCATTCCAGAGCATTAAAGAACACATTGGAAAGCCACATTTTCTGTCCAATCCTCTCTCGCAAGAAATTCTCCTCCTGTATATGTCCGTCTCTCAGTACACGGTCAGTGTAGCTTTAGTTCGAGAAGAGAGCAAGGTTCAGTGGCCGGTGTATTACGCGAGCAAGCGTCTGTTGGATGCCGAGATGTAGTATCTGAAAATAGAGCGATTAGCTTATGCCCTGCTGATCATTTCCAGGGAGTTGCGACCTTACTTCCACGCCCACACAATTCATGTAATGACCAATTACCCACTTAAACAGGTCCTCCAAAAGCCAGAGGCATTGGGTAAATTACTCAAATGGGCCATGAAACTAAGTCAGTTCAATCTGAAGTACAGACCAAAAGCAACCATCAAAGGGCAGGGTGTTGCCAATTTCATCTCAGAATTTTCATATCGTCCGATCAAGGAATCCAAGCAACAAGCCAGTGAAGTCATCCAGGAAACTGTTCAGAACCTGTCGACTTGGAGCCTATACGTCAATGGATCATCGAACAGGAAAAAGGCCAGTGCAGCCTTCTCCTCTTAAGTCCTGAAGGGACTCGTATTCATGGCATCCTCCGGTTTGGGTTCAAAGCGACCAACAATAAGGCTGAGTATGAAGCTCTGCTCGCTGGGTTGCGGTTGGCTAAAGAAATGGGATCAACTGTGATCAGCATCCATAGCGACTCCATGCTGGTTGTCAACCAGATTTTGAGAGAATATCAAGCCAAAGAAGAAAACATGATCAGCTATCTGAAGAAAGCTAAGGCCGCACTCGAGCCATTCAAGCACTTCACGATCACATAGATTCCTAGAGATAACAATTCTGTGGGAAATGCCTTGGCAAGGATAGCCTTATCGGTGGATTCAGATGCACTGGAAAGTATTCCTGTTCAGTTTATAGAGGCCCCCACTGTCAGCTCGATCGAACAGGCCGTAAATGTGGTAGAATCAATTTCCTGGATGACCTTTATCATTCAGTATCTCCAAGACGGGACCTTATCCAACGACAAGGTCAAAGCAAGGACCCTGTAAACCAGAGTTGCTTGTTACACACTTATAGGAGACCAGCTATATAAGCGAGGGTTTAGTGCCCTTCTCCTCCGATGTGTAACTGATGAAGAAGCAGACTATATCATGAGGGAGATACATGAAGGGATCTGTGGTAATCACACGGCCACACGATCTCTCGTTAACAAAGTTGTTCCTCAAGGGTATTACTGGCCCCTGATCCAAGAATACACCTACAACTTTTTCAAAAAGTGTGACAAGTGCCAACGGTTCGCAAACATACTGTGAGCTCTTTCCCACCAACTGATAACCATGACCAGCCTCTGACCATTCTCCATGTGGGGAATCGATCTCATTGGTCCTATGCCAGTTGGTAAAGGGGGAGTCAAGTATGTGGTGGTTGCGGTAGATTACTTCACCAAGTGGGTCGAAGTAGAGCCATTGGTCGCGATCACCACCAAAAAGCTCAAGGACTTCATCTTCAAGAATATTGTGTTCCGTTATGGGATTTCTCATACCCTCATCTCTGATAATAGGAAGCAGTTCGATAACGAAGAATTCAAGCAATTTTGCGACGAGCTGGGTATCCATAAAAAATTTGCTTCAGTCGCAAGACTGCAAGCAAATGGTAAAGTTGAAGCTGTCAACAAAACCATCAAACACACTCTAAAGGCCAAACTTGGCTCAACTAAGGGAAATTAGGCCGATAACCTTCCTAAAGTCCTGTGAGCATACATGACTACTCTAAGAACCTCTACCTCAGAAACCCCTTTTTCGCTAGCATATGGCTGTGAAGCAATGATCCCTATGGAGGTAGGGACTGGTTCATTTCAGAGAGACCTGTACAATGAGACAGACAATGAGACGCTTATGTGCACAAGTCTGGATTTAGTTGAAGAACGTCACAGCAAGGCTTAGCTAAGAATAGCAGCCTATCAGCAACGCGCAAAAAGATTCTTCGACTCTAAGGTCAAAAGAAGCGACTTCCAGGTCGACAATCTCGTTCTAAAGGAAGTCTTTCTCAGTACAAGAGAACCGAGTGCAGGAGTTTTGGGACTGAACTGGGAGGGCCCATATAGACTTGGCAAAATGAGCAGGTGGGCTAGGTACAGTCCGAGTCTAAATGGGTACGGGTCTAATACTTTAGACTCGTACCCTACCCTATACGGGTACGGGTGGACCCGCAGGTGCCTACTTCTCTGGTGAAGTTCCTCTTGACCCTTCTTTACAAAGTACTCAAGATGACTTTAGGACCCTTCCTACGAATCTCAACCGCTAATCTTTGTTCTTTGTTCTTCCTTCTTCTTTGCAATCTCATGCGCCAGATCCCACCCCTCCATCCTCTGTACCACCAATTTCACCTTGTACTTCTTTGTCACAACTCACAAGAGGTGGCCATGGCTGCCACCTCATCATCTTTATCACCATTCTTTAAACCAAACCCAAACCCAAAAGCAAATACCCAAAAAAGAACAACCTCAAAATCTTCAAATCCTTAAAAAAACAAAAAGAAAATAAAACTTGTTTCCAAAATTACACAATGTTCATTCTTCCCATAACTCAACCACACAAAACAAACCAAAAAAGAAAAATTCTTAAAAGCTCCGAAATCTTGAGAAACATGAAGAGAAAACAATTTGAAGAAATGGAAATGTGCTGCTCTACAACCTATCTTGATGAACCAGAAGTGAGAAAGGCTGGGTGAATTCAAGTTTTTTTTACGCCATCAATTGGATCTATTATACTAGTAGCCCCTTAGTCGCAAAGAAGAAGAGTGGGTTGTTGAAAAACTCTTTTGGAAGAAAAATGAGTGGGTTAGGGAATGGGAACGAATGGAGATTGTGAATGATTTTGATAGGAAAGAGGCAGACTATGAAATGACAAGAGAAGAGAAGTTAAGTTTGGAGAGAGAGAGAGAAGGCAAACAAAAGTCAAAAGGTGTTTTAGGCGTCTGCTCACACGCTACGAAAGACAAAGACAAAGAATGCCAGGGTTTTTTTCTTTAAATTAAAAAGGGGTACCTGCAGGCACCCACGGGTGTACCTGGTTTACCCATTTACAAAACGGGTAGGGCCGGGTACGGGTCTTCAAAAATGGGTTTAATAATATAGACTCGTACCCTATATAATTTACTCAGGTATAGGGTCAACCAGCGGGTCCCAACCCGTTTTGCCAGGTCTAGGCCTATACCGCATCACCAAAGTGATAAGACCGGGGGCTTATCATCTCAAAAGGCTGAATGGTTCCGAAGTACCGCGAGTTTGGAATGTTGAACATCTCCGACCATATTATCAGTAATTCCGAACTCATCTTTCCTTCTAAAGATTTTACTTTTCTTAATCCCTGTAAATAACAAGTGTATGATTCTGTTCTTTTGTAATCATTTTTACATATGTATAATTCTGTTCGCATAGACTTGTACCAATGTTATTGTAAACAGTTAGAATGTGATCTCATGTGTAACATATAAAGGGTACAAAAATTGTAAGTACTCATGAAAAGATTAAAGAAAGCCATGTATTTATTTATTAATAAAAAGGGAAAGTACATAAGCGAGCAGGGCAAAGACTACAATAGTAGATTACTGATCCTCATCCCCAGGTCTTGGAGGGGTGACCTCAATATCTTCAGGCTGGTTGCCGATAACCTGTTCGGGTGCGGGCTCCTCTAGGACATACTCCAGATGCTCCTCTCCCGGGTGAGGTTCCCGAGCCGCTTCCTCTTCCTCGGCCTGCGCCATGGCAACAAGGGAATCTCGGTACTCATCGGGGAGGTTAGACAGATCGATCCTTGGGTTCTTTGACCGAAGGGCAAAGATGGACTGAATCGTCCATTCTGCAGCCCTCCTCTTGAGCTCCAACTCATATGGTTGCATCTCCGTAGTCAGCAAGGTGACACGACCTTGAGTGAATTGGAGCTTGGCCTCAAGCGCCCATTGTTGCTTCTTGGTGGTCTCCCACAGTTAAACCTTTTCCTATTCTGCTTGTAAGGCCTGCTCGGAGTTCTTTTGCAGCTCCTGCTCTTTCTCGCTAGCCTCCTTGGTGAGTCTGGCCACTATCCTTTGGAGCTCTTTCACTTCCTCTCCATGCTTCTCTAGCTCAGCCTTCTGAAAGTCCACCATGCGAAGAACATCATTCCTTTTAGACAAATACTAGTTAGCCTGAACAGTGGATGAGTCTCTTTCTGCTCGTGCGGCCTCTAATTCTGGCGTAAGCTGCACATTCTCTTCTTGTAGCTCGACCAGTCCCTAAGCAGCCCCCGGTTGAACCTTCTGCACAGACAGGTGCATAGAGAGCAGGGCCTGCGTAACGAAGAGAATAAATAGTTAGTTCCTTTTCTATGAAAAGCAAATACAAAAGTCCTCGCCGAGGATAGCTCGTTTACCTGACTCAGGTGTTGGAAGGACGTGGATATCAAGTCCATGGGATTGGAGGCCACGAATTGCTTGAATGCCTTTGCGAGCCCACACTCCAGCAGAGTGAAAACTATCAGCTGCAGATAGTCCAAAAGTTGGCCCATCGAGTCTAGCACGGGTGTGCTCATGCTTGTAGCAGGTAGAGTCTCCTCTCGGGACCTGCAACCTCTATTTGCCTCATCTGTAGACTCTCTAAGGAAATAAAGATGCCAGTCACGCCCCTGGATGGCCTTCCCGAGCGGAACACTTGGTAAGGCTACGACCTCTCAGGCTAGACACTCAGACCCTCAGTCTTGGACTCTGACTTTTCGGCCTGAAGTTGCTTCCACTTCTTGAACTTCTAGGCCAGGATCTTTTGCTTTAGGCGAGCAGCCGAAGGCTGGGGAGCACCCGCAGTTCGGACAAGAGCACCTGTCGGTGTCCCTCCGAGGGGGGACCGTTGGGAGCCGCTCCAATTGGCCAGCTGAACCCTAGTCGAGGGAAGGAGAACTGCCTTGGGCGTGACGATCTGGGCACCTTAGGAGGCATGGTCGTTGCATGCAAACATCATTAGCAAAATAGTTCGCTGCATGAAGAATCAAAAGACAGGCTAAGGTTACGAAGTTTACTGGATGTGGTCTCTAAGGTCGCTTCGGAATTGAAGAAACTGTACTTCCGTAAATTTACAGTTGTCACGAGCAGTCTTGCGTCGCGACTCTCTTCGGGCAGAAAATCGAAGGAAGTGATTCTGTCTGGATCCTCATAGAGCGATAACTTGGTCGTTTTGTTAACTGCAAATAAACAAAGAGCTCGTTAGCAAAGATCAAAAAGTAAGTTCGTGAACTCAAAAGAAATGAGAACCTACTTGGCTCCTGAAAGTGGCAAATGCCATCATATCGAAAGAAAAAGAACTTCATCTCGTATGCCCCTACATTGCTCGAGTAACTATGTATTTTAGCTTCTATCGTAGGACGCTTGGAGAGATAGAAGGAGTCATTGTCCTTACTCTTCTTCAGGATGTACGAGCAACCGAGCTCTAACGCCATTAGCTCGCCTAATCTATTTTTGTCGCATGTGATATACATAGCCACGACTATCATATATGCGTTCGGTGTGAGCTGTAGCGGTGCGATCCCGAAATGATCGAGGACCGACCTTACAAAAGGGTGGAAGGGGATCAACCCTTCACTCTTAAATATATTCTCAGAGATCATAGCCGTTCCTTCTGACGGATTCCGAGCTATGTATGACCTATGTTGGAAGACCTCTACGCTAAGAGCGTATTGGTCTACCACCTTCTGAATCTCCTCGGTGGTAATCATTGAAAGAATCTCTTGAGGGGGACCCATGGGAGCATCCTACATAGGCGAACTGGTTCCCTCCTCGGTCCTGGTCATTAGGGAATCCATTCCTCTGTGGTCTGAAAAAAGCGACATGCAGGAATCACTCAGTGTCGTACACTGTTTTATACGATGACGTGGAGGAAAAAGTAAAAGCTTCCTCCCTTAAACCCAAAAAAAAAACCCTAAAAGAATGTTTTAGAGCCACCATCAATGGCTCAAACCCATGGAGAAGATTTCATCTCCAATCAACTACCAGCATACTGTCACCGCATGGCAACTATTGAAAACAAGAAAAAATAATAAAAGTGGCAGAGGAACCATCCTTAACTCTTGAAATGAGAAGATTAATCTTCCTGCTCCAAATATCAAGCGCGCACCAGTCTGAAAGACAAAGAACCAGCGCTCACGAAAGTTTTTGCTCTTTCTGAAGAAGTGAATAATGTGACATTACCTGAAGTGAGCTTGGGGTTTTATAGTGAAGGAAATAGCGTTTTGGTTTCCCGAAGTTAAACAACGTTTGGGCGGAAAACGCATCTCACTATTGATCGTGACCACGTGTCGCAAATCAGTGAATAAGAGTGATCGTCACACTTTGAGAAACCAAATCGTCGTTCTCTTCCATTGAAACACTCAAGCGATGAGTCGTTTCCCTCCTCTACATTAAATACGCCCACGTCCGCATTTAATGCTCTACTAGGGAATGTCGTTTTAGCATGGCTCACATTTAATGCGCATGGTTGGCAGTTATTGCATACAGGACACGTTTGTCAGAGCAAAAGGTGTTCTATCAATGCATCAGCTACAAAAGTGCAATGGATAACATCTGAAGAGGTCGTTACATTACACTCTTCCTTTTATGTCAGTCGCGAAGCAACGTGACTCTCCGACCTCGTCTTATGCCAGTCGCGAAATGACGTGACTCTTCGATCTCGTCTTATGTTAGTTACAAAGCGACATGACTCTTCGACCTCATCTTATGTCAGTCGCGAAGCGATGTGACTCTTCAATCTCGTCCCATGTCCGTCGCGAGGCGACATGACCCTTCGACCTCGATGTACATCAGTTGCGAAGCAACATGATCTTTTGCCTTCGGCAAAAATCCTGCTAAGTGTAATCAAGTAGTGAATCTCGGTTAAAACCAGAATCTTCGTTGCGGCACTAAATAAGGTCTACGAACAGGTCGCTGACCTTTAAAGTGGAGATCGATTCAGGTCACCTACATGAGAATGTTTTCTTGACCTCTTTGCAACCAGGTTGGATCGACCAGTATCTCTTCAAACACATCAAATCAAGGCATAATTATATAGTTTCCAAGGTTCGGTTCTCAAACCTTAAAAACTAGGGGACTTCTGTTATGCCTGGAAAAGGAGGGTTGACGCAGAACCCTGCCAACGTAAGCGGTCAGAGCTTAGGTGGATCCCACAACTATTCAGATGCAGCCACGTCGCATGCTGACGTGAGCAGAATGCTCCTACCAGTGCAGTGGGTGTGCACCAGAGTGACGAAAGGTTGGAGCCACTCACAAATTCAGTAATCATTACCTTAATTTATCCCACTATAAATAGAGGGCTCCTCTCCCGTTTGTGGGATTAGCTAATTTGTCTCTGGAACAACATACATACACACACCCTCTCTCTCTTGTAATCATTTGTAAATCAACTTGCTGAACGCGACCTAATCTTATATATTAATACAATACCAATGGACGTAGGATTCGCTTACATAAGCATCCAAACCACATTAAAACATTATTCCTCATCTTTTACTCATTTCAATACCCCCATACACGTGTCTTCTGAGCCAGCTCAACATTTCTCACGTGCGATTAGTTGGTGTCAAAATCAAGCATTAACACTAGCAAACATATATATATATTTATATAACGACAGTGACATTGAGGTTTTTATATTTGGAGATTAGTTCTTATTTATATATATCAAGGCACAAATTTTTTATCTTTACTATTCACTCGGCTCTCCTCCTTTATCAAGAGTTAAGATGGGAAGAGAGCAAATCCAACCTCAATCTCCTCTTCAACTCCTCTCCAGGAAGTTGATAAATCCGGCAATTCCAACCCCTCATGACCTTCACAACTGGAAAATATCAGCCCTTGATCAATTATATCCTTCACTTTATGTCCTCTTCATTTTCTTCTATCCTAATTTCATTGAAAAAAATTTCAATTAGCCGGCAAGAAGTTGGACAATTCACTATCCAAAATTTTAGCCCTCTTCTATTCTTTAGCAGGAAGATATATCAATGACAATATTTCAATAGATTGTAATGATAATGGGGTTGAATTTAAAGAAACCCTAGTAAATGGCAAGCTTTCTACAGTGCTTGGGAAAGATGTTGATTGCAGGCAGCTTAGCCAATTGATTACTCACCAATTTGAATCACCTACTAGTCCTTTATAATTAGCAATTCAATGTAACATTTTTTAGTGTGGTGGATTAGCTATCGGTTTGAGCATTTCACATAAGATAGTTCATGGATTTTTGTTCACTAAGTTTATTAATGCATGGGCTACTTCATGCCGATTAAGGCTCCATAAAGTTGATCACCCAAGCTTTGATTTACCTTCGCTTTTGCCCACAAGAGATGCGGTTCTTGAAATTAAGCCTGTACCACGATTTAATCTCGGATTGAAGACTGCATGGAGGACGTTTGTTTTCGATGGTTTTGCGATATCTAATCTAAGGAAGATTACAAAGAAGGTTGCAAAGAATCACATAAATCTTCAAGGGTACAATTGGTGATAGCAATTATTTGCAAAGCTCTCATGAGGGTTTCTCAAACTAAACATGGGCAATTGAGGCCTTCTATAATTTGTCATACAATGAACATGAGAGGAAGAGCAGTCCTTCCAATCTCAAATGATTGTTGTGGAAGCCTATAATACCCCATATTTCTATGTATTTTTGGAATTTATTGGTTGTTTTTGGGGAAAAATTGTAAGAAATTGAAACTTATCAGGGGTGTTATGGTAAGGAAATAAGAACTAGGAGGACCAAAGGAAATTTGGCATCAAAGGGACACATTCAGGCCTCAGACCTGAGGCTTGAATGCCATGGAAGGAATTTTGTCTGCCTCGACAGGAAGCCCAAGTGTGGGGGGCCATATGTTAGCTTTTAAAGTATAAATTGGGGTCCAAGAGTAATAATGTAAAGTTTGTGGACTATTTGGTATAAGATACAAGTATAGGATGGCAGAACGTATAAAAATTTTAGGGACTTATATGATATTTGGCCAAACAGGGATGCATGCAAAGTTTGCCAGGGGTGCATGCAGAGAAATTGCCAGGAATGATTTGTAAGTTATCAAAGCCTTTGTTCTATGATTTCAGGGGTTGAAATGTGACAGCCAAATTCTTGGGGGTGCAAAATGGCCAAGGGACTTTGGACCCAAGTAAAATTTTCTTGGGCACAATATAAACCCATTTTAGTTCATTTTATTACAACAAATGAAAGAAGAAGCAAATTTGAGTGGTTGAGAGGAGAGTGTCGAGAAGAAGATAATAAAAGGAGGAGGCGGAATTGAGTGATTTTGGTGGAAAAAGAGCAAGTTCATGCATGCATTTTCCCTAACCTTCTGTATTTCATTTTCTTGTTCTTCTTATGGGTGATGCTAACTTCTTTTTGGCAAAATTTGGAAACAATAGGAGAGAGGAGCCAAAATTTGAACACTTGAGCTGGGAAGGAAGATTTTGATGAGTGGAATAGTATTAAATATGGGTGAGCGATTCTGGGTCACCCATATTGGAATACTGTTTCTTAAAACTGATTCCTACCTGGCAACCGATTGGTTCCAATTCCAATTCCTAGCAATTGGAATACTGTTTCTTAAAACTGGTTCCTACCTAGGTACTTGGACCTCAGTTCTAGGTCAGGTTCCCTGGTAGGTTCTGGTTCCTTCAATGAGTGGAACTGGTACCTACCCGTATAGTATCTGTTCCAACCACAATGAAATAGGAGCCGATCCTATGAGGGTCGGTTCGGATTCTTACTCAGAACTGGCGGTTCGAGTGCCTGCTGGTTTCAGGTAAACCTGTTACCCATAGTATTAAACTTGCATTAAAATCATGTTTTGGTTGGAATGATCATATGTATGTGCATAATCACTTGATTGTGATTTTATTTTAACTCTTGAGTTACGAATTTTAATAAATTGGAGATTATCTTTGCCATGCATGTGCTTAATTTTAATAAATATCTTTGATTGTGTTTGGAATGAGAGTATGGAATTATGGATTTATATATATTGGTTAATTTTGACATGCATGTGCTTAATTATGCATATACATAATATTGGTGAGTAGTTTTTAGTTATGAGAATTTGTAATGATGGAAATTGGTTATTGCTGTGGAAATTCAGTCGTTTATGGGAAGGGCTGGTGGGTTTTGAAATTGAATGGAGAAGTAGATAATAAATGTGTAAGATTAGTGGAATTAGATTGGTTGATGAATTGGAATGAAATTTTTTTGGTTTGATTTATTAAATGTTAAGTTGAGTAAAATTCTGGATTTTCTTATTTATTAAACTCTTGATTGATTGTATGTTACGTGGAATGTTGGAAATAGGATTGTAAATCTGAAATTGGTGTAAATGTATTTTTATATGAGACTTATTGAATTGCATTTGAACGGGGATTGCTTTGGTATATTGCTTGTAAATGGTAAGAAAAGTTGAAAAGGGAAAAAGAATGAAAATTGTGGGCTGGAGCATTACACTGCCACGACGGAGATATTTTCCTACCGCGGCATTGTGCTCTGGGGTGAAAATGGGGAAACTGTCATGTTTGAGAGTTATTTTTGGGGGTTGACTGGGACCGTTGAGATAGAGATATTTTATGGGTGCTCAATGAAATTTTCACATGGTTGATTACAAAGTGTTGTTATATATATATGGTAATAAAAGTTGAAAAGGGAAAAAGAATGAAAATTGTGGGCTGGAGCATTCCTCCCACGACGGAGATATTTTCCTACCGCGGCATTGTGCTCTGGGGTGAAAAGGGGGAAACTGTCATGTTTGAGAGTTATTTTGGGGGGTTGACTGCAAAGATTGAAAGTTTGGGACTGTTGAATAGAGATATTTTATGGGTGTTCAATGAAATTTTCACATGTTTGATTACAAAGTGTTGATATATATATATATACATATAAAGTGAGGTGACAAAAAATAAATGAAAAAGTGAAACAAAAAGTCAAACTCATTAAATTTACTATTTCATTCATTTTTTATTACATCATTTTGTATTTAGATTTTTGTAAAATTCCTTTGTAAGTATAATATTATCCATAAATATAGCGGAGGTCTAGAGGAGGACTGGTACTATAGAAGTATGATCTCAATCCAAAAGATAAAACACATCCACATATATTGCATCCCAATATCCAAACACATTAAGAAATATGTATGCCCTTATGCAATATATATATATATCATACATAAAATGATATTATTATAGTGATCAATTCTTCAAAGGCATAAGCCAGAAATGACTCTAGCTAAATCATCTAAAGCCTTGTAAGAACTCCCACCCTCATTGATAGCATTTAAAGCTTTCTCACGTAGCTTCATAAATGAAATTCTTTCAGGTCGATTCTCACTTACTGACTCTTTCAAGATTTGAGCAAGATTCGTTGAGTCAGGAATCGTACTCAATCCCTCACAAACTCTAATAGCTACACCCAATTCATCCACAAGTTGTTTTGCGTTAAAGAAATGATCAGCTTGCATTGGCCATGCCAGCAATAAAACCTCTCCCAATAGACCCTCAAGAACAGAGCCCCATCCCAAATGAGTCAAGTATGATCCAACCGCTCGATGATTAAGTATCATTGCTTGTGGAGCCCATCCTCTTATCACAACTCCCCAGCCACACGATCTTCAAATCCAACCGGAACAATGCTCTGATCACCTTCTTTTCCTCCTTTCCGTGGATCTTTCACAACCCATATAAATTTGACTTCACTCTTCTCCAGTGCCTCACCTAAAGCTTCCATTTGGAGCTTGTTCAATGTGATCTGACTTCCAAATCCCACATACACCACTGATTTATCCACGTGGCACGAATCAAGCCATGTCATCACCTCGTCTGTTGGGATTGAGCTTGCCCCTCCTCGTTCTGGACCAGCTTTGATCGGAACCAAAGGCCCCACACCCCAAACACGATCATGCTTCATGAACCGTTTAACTAATAAATCAAATTTCTCGCTCTCTAGCTCAGTAAATGAATTAAAAACCAGTCCCCAGCTTTGCTGGTTTTTGATATGTGTTTCCTTAAAAAAATCGTTGGCGTTTCTTATATCATAAGAATACAAAGCATTCGCATTAATCGGACTAAAGCCGATGCGTTTGACGTCCGAATTCGGAACCAAACGATGAGCAAACGAACTCATAAGAACATCGAAGATGATAGCAACAGGAGGAGAAGGGTGAGTTTGAAACCAATGAGAAATAGGATCACAGAGCTCTCTCAAAGCAGCAACTAGTTGAGGTATATAATCTGCAGTGAGATCTTGCATATTCTCAACGCCATTAGGGATTGAAGGGTTAGAAGGGAAGGGTAAAACAAGGGTTTGAATGGAGGGATGAAGAGAAAGAAGAGGGTTCAGATAATAAAGATTTTTGGGAGTGATAAATATGGTCGTTTGAAGGCCTCTAATGGCTAGCTGGTGAGTCAAGTCAAGAAGAGGAAGAATGTGACCGGAGGCTGGGAACGGGATCATAAGGATATGAGCAGTTTTGCTGCTTGAATTTGACATTTTTCTCTTTTAGTGGTGTGTGTGATTGTGCATAAAATGGAGGACTTGAAGCTCACACTTCATAAGGAAAAATTGGGCAGCATATGCTTCGATGAGTGGATATTATCAGAAGGCATCAATTCAAGTAACAATAATTCAATAAATTTGACTGGTGGCTAGAGAATAAATTATTGTTAGATGCTACCATTATTATCAGATTACATTAAGCCTATTAGTTGAGCATCATTTATTATTATTATTATTATTATTTTTAAACAAGATATCTAAACCAACTTGCACACACCTTTACTAATCTTTAGGTTTTATTGATCAATAATGGCAAAACTACTTTTTCGCAACTTCACCAAGAGGTTCTTCTCTTCTCAATTCTCAAACCCTTCTCATCGGGCCCTTTCTTCCTCAGGTACACCTTCTTTATCTCTCTCTCTCTCTCTCTAAAATTTTGTTGAATTAGATGCATTTTCATATTACTCTTTTTTACTATCTCTTTTAGTCTCTGAAGCTCACAGTTGAATGTGTTTCACCGTCCATTTACCACTCCAATGCGTTCATTTTGTGGAAAAAAATGGTGGGTTTTAATGTTTAGAGTGTTATTTATCACACATTAGCTTTTTTAAGTTAATTTTATTCATCTACCAGGTCATTTTCCGAGCAAAAGATCCAATTTTTAGTTCAAATACTATGTTAATTTTACTGGAACACACAAACCCTAGATGAGTTTTGAGAAATTTGAGGTTGGTTCGGTACACTTTTCATACTCTATTCTATTATATTGTCTAATCCAATCCAATGAAAAATGTGTTTATTTTAATATTGACTATTCAATTCAAAATCTAATCATATTTTGTTCAACTCAAAACATTTAACATTTACCTTTCACAATAAAAGGTTATAAATTAACAAAAACACTTACACCCACCCAATCCACTATCACTCACCAATAGCCAACGCTGACCACCATCGCTAGAACAACGCATGATTGACTAGATTTGACTGGTTATGCGTCGAACTTTCCTTTTCCGACCAAATTCACCAGAATCTGACATGAAATGGTCAAATCTATGGCTAAAGATCTGGTCGTTGACGACGACCAGATCTTGGGGTCGTTATTGATGGCCAGATCTTAGGGTCGTCATTGATGGCCAAATATTTGATCGTAGATCTAGCTTTTTCCAGCTATGTACACGGTGGATCTAGTTGGAAAAGGCAAGATCGATGCACGACCGGCTAGATCTAGTCGATCGTGTGCCGACAACGGACAGCCACTATCCGACAGTGGTGGCCGACTGCCGCACAGTCAATTGGGTGGGTGGGAGTGTTTTTGTTAATTTATAAACTTTTATTATAGAGGTAATTTAACTAAATTAACATATATAGGGGGTGAAAAAATAATCTAAATATTTTCAAAAAATATTTTCTAATAATATAATAATCACATTTGCATAATCATATCCTAAAATGTATTATGAATAAGATTTTAGAAATCCTATTCAAAAAAGTGTACCGAACAGCCTTTGTCATGGAATTGTTAGTTGAGCATCATTTCAAGTGACACAGTAAGAGATATTTGTTTTTTCATTATAGACATAGCACTTGGGTGTGTTTGTTTTTCCCACTTAAATCTTATATCTGACGAGAATTAGAGTCACTTATTTTTAAAACTTTTGACCAAATAGAAAAAGTACATTTTCTTAACTTAATTTTAAAATCTGAACACTCTTTATACATACATAAATATAGTTAACTAAAATATCCCTATATGATAATAAACTTAAATTTAAATAATGCTAAAAGGAGACATTTAATTTATTTTATTTTAAATATTTTAAAACTAAATTCTCTTATTAATAATTAATGTATTTTGCGGTGGCCGAATTTTTTTTGGCAAGATTCGGTAACAATATTAATATCATAATGATTATTTTTAAATGTTTTATCTATATTTTACAATTCATATATATGTATTCGATGATTCAATGTAAAAGATTGTTATTTGAAGGCCTCTAATGGGTAGCTAGCTGGTGAGTAAGTCAACATGAGGAAGAATTTGACCAAAGGTTGTTAATGTGGGATCATTAGAGCATGAGCATTTTTGCTTCCGGACTTTAATATCTTTCTCTCTTAATGTGAGTGATTGTAGGTAGAATAATGAAGGAATTGAAGCTCTAAATTTACAAGGAAAATTCATATCCACAAACACTAAAAATTGTTATCTACAAACACCTGTGGCATTCTTTGACCACTGAATATATATTTTCTCAATAAGATTAGTTGAAGCATCACTTCAAATGAATAGTTAATAATTAGTTTTTCAATATTAATACTTATATATGGGGTTTGGATTTTCGTATTTTAATTCAATAATAAGTTATGGGTTGAATTTGCTTTAAAAAGATTTGAAACGATAAAGATGTGATACAACACGAAACTGTTTCCAACATATATTTGTAAACAGAATTTATCCGAAAGGCTTCATAAACGATGAGATGATAAGAAGATAAATTTAAGAATACAAGTTCAACACCATGAGCTTGTGTAATTCGACTTCTAAAATACTAGCAATAGTCCTGATTCTTTCTACAACTATTGAATGGTCATTTTACTGCTATATGAATTATGCTAACAAGATTTTGCAACAAAATGGAAGGCTTTCTAGTGAATTTATTGATTTTTTATATTGAAAGGGAACTCGTTGAGAAATTTAACACAAAATCAACAACAATCGATGTACAAAATAAAATAAATTATTTTATTGTATTACTCAATTGGTTACGTTAGATAGTTGCTGAGCTGTAAAGTAGTTAATTGGCTAGATTAGTTTTGATTAGCTGTCAAGAGTCCAAGTAGCTATTTACCTATAGTTCTTTGTATAAATACTGCATTTACTTTACTTAGAATAATAAGAATACTACTTTAACAAAATTGTTTTTACTCTGTAAAACCTTGCGTTACTTTGTTCATGGTATCAGAGCAATAGATCCTTTACAAATCCATTGCTTTTCTATTTTTGTGATATACTCTTGCTTCTGGTCGTCATGGAACCTAATATAAGGAGCTCGAATTTTTGAAGTGAAAGAGCGATGGAATTTGATTCAGTAGGAAGTGGAGACAACATATGAAGCGGAGATCCTCTGTATCTGCAAAATTCTGATCATCCAGGAATGATTCTTGTTTCATCTCTACTAATGGATAAGAACTACTTATCTTGGAGTCGTTCGATGAAAATTACACTAGGAGCCAAAGTGAAGTTAGGGTTTATTAATGAAAATGTAAAATACCTGATGAAAGTTCTCCAGAATTGAGCAATGGAGGAGGGTAGATTGCATGGTTACTTCTTGGATTTTGAACTCGATTTCACGAGAGATAGTTAAAGCTTTCCTATATACAACCTCATCTAAAGATTTGTGGAAGGAATTGGAAGAAAGGTTTGGTGAATATGTAATGGACCTTTGTTATATCAAATACAAAGGGATATCAGTTCAATTAATCAAGGAAATATGTCGGTAGTACAATATTACACAAAGCTCAGGAAGTTATGGGATGAATTGACATGTTTAATGCCTATACCACAGTGTAGTTGTGGAGCAAGTAAATCAGTGGCAGAGATGACTTCTTTTAATCATTTGATGCAATTCCTTATGGGATTGAATGACAGTTAAGATCATGTTCAAAATCAGATTTTGGTTATGGATCCCTTACTCACCATTAACAAGGCATATTCAATGATCTTGTGAGTTGAAAAGCAAAGAGAGGTACATGTAGCATTAGCAGATAATCTTGAGAATAGTGCTATGTTTGTAAAAGCATAAGGTGTTAAGAAAGAAGCTATTGCCAAGATAGGATACAAAAGGAAGGATATGGTTAAAAAGTTAGATAGGCATTGTGATTTCTGCAATAATGATGGACATACGAAGGAGACTTGTTTCAAGCTTCATGGTTATCTAGATTGGTACAAAGATTTAAGGAACAAAAGGGAAAGATTCAACACAAGACTTATGCAAATATGACTGAGACACCTCTGGAAGTTGAGAAAGAACTAGGTAATACTGGAATTAAGTGGGATACAACAATATTAGAATTAATCCAGCAAGAGTTGGCCAAGCTTATGAAAGGGAAAGCGTCAGTTGATGGCTCTACAATCGATTTTGCTCATTTTTCTGACTTTGCAGGTATTGATCTAACACAAACATTAAGTTTGATTGAATTGTTAGATTCAAGATCTTGGATTATAGATATAGGAGCCTCGAGTAATATGTGTAATGATCTTGCCTTGTTTAAAACCTATAATTCAATTCATAAACCCACACCTATATACTTACCAGATGGATCAATTAATTTTATCCAACACATAGGAAAAGTCGTTTTGTAGCTAGCTTTAACACTTAATGAGGCTTTGCGTATTCCAAATTTTAAGTTCAACTTACTTTCAGTAAATAAACTTTCAGATTCCGCACTCATCAAGTTTGTTTTTTTATCCTACTCACTGTCTCTCATAGGACCTGCAAACTGAAGCAGTATAGGTAGTTGGCAAGTTAGTGGGAAGATTATACATTCTAGATAAATCCTCTTTTCTGCTACAACACATACTTGTAACACTTTTTGTTTTGTCACTAATAATGTTCCAACATCGACTTTATGGCATCAAAGATTAGGCCATCCATCACATGATATTCTTAATAAAACTTATGTTATCAAGCATTCTGATTTTGCTACTTTTATTTGTGATGTTTGTCCTTTGTCGAAACAACATCGATTACCTTTTTATCCTAGCACAACTCATTCTCACACAACTTTTGAATTGATTCATATCAACATTTGTGGACCCTATAAAGTAGCTACATTTATAGTTCATATATTGACCACAATTTTTAGAATGATTAAAAATTAGTTCTCCTTGTCAGTTAAAATAATCCAAACTGATAATGGAACTGAGTTTCTTAGCAAAGATTGTCATACTCTTTTCCTTGTACATGGCATTTTACATCAAAGATTATGCACTTATACACCCCAGTAGAATGGATTAGTTGAAAGGAAACATAAACATTTGCTTCAAGTAGCTCGATCCCTTATGTTTCAATCAGCTCTACCTAAGTATTTTTTTGGGGGAAGTCATACTCACAGCTACATATATCATTAACAGGTTGTCCACTCCTGTTCTCAAATGGAAAATCCCCTATGAAATACTTTTCCGTAAACCTCTAGATTATTTTTTCCTCAGAACCTTTGGATATAAATGTTTTGCTATCAACACACATCCACATAAAGATAAGTTTGCCCCCAGGGCTTATAAATGTGTTTTCCTAGGATATAACATTGGTCACAAAGCTTATAAAATGTTTGATATGATTTTCAAAGACTAAAAGTGTTGAACTCCATTTTGGTACATGATTGAGTTCCAACACCCAAAGACAATTTTAAGATTGAATTATACTATTTTTATTATTTGTTATTCATTGATTTGCTTTCAGATATTAGCATATTTTCTCAAGTTCTGATCGCTTGTTTCTGCCCTGCCTCGCAAGATAAAGTTTTCACTATGCTACTATCCAAGAAGAAAATGTACCTTATTACTGGGAACATAAATTCCATTAGCCTGAAAATCTAGACTGATTGTTGAAGAACAAGCAAGCATGACACTAATAACAATGTGGTGAAAACATGAAAGAAAAATATCAGAATACTTTGCATGTTTCTCACACAGCAAATGCATCATTCTTAATCCAAATCAAGCTGGAAGTCCAATTCCCCTTTTCTAGTCGCCAAGCTTCATAACAGATTCATAAAGCTTCTGCATAATTTCCTTTGGATTGAGTTGAGATCAGTTATAGTCGTCATTGATGCAAGGAATTCTTCGTTCTAGAAACATACATGAGACTTTCATCTCATACAGTTCCTCCTTATGTGCATAATGAGAATAATACAAGAAATAAAAAAAGATGAAATATTCTCCTTATTGAACGAAATAGAGACAACAACAGGAACAAAATATAATAGTAAAACAAATCAAACAGTAAACAAAGAAAATAACACGCGCGATTTACCCTGGTTCACCTAAAGTGGGCTACGTCTAGCTAAGTCAATATTATTGCAATATGCCTCACCTCTCTTGTTTATAATGAATGAATTGGTCTCACACCCACAATAAGAGAAAAGTATGTTTATATACTAGGTTTAAGAGACTAAACCTAGTTTTACAAGGATTCCTATTCCTAAGCCTAACCTAATAATGAATTAGTAACTTAAAAGAAATCCTACAGCGGTTATACATGGAAAAGCCCAAAACCGCCTATAAGCTCTGGGGTGTTGCCCCCGCGACCTCTACCTACTCACGGGGGAGTTAGCGGGGCACCCGCCCGCTGATCAGGTAGCGGGACCCCGAGTACGTCTCCGTTACCCATTAATGCTGAAGTAATCGACAAATCCAACATTCTCCCACTTGGGGAATACTTCACACAATGAAGGCCTACCTCATCAACACACCATGTAAACTTTGCTAAGCTCACAGCCTTGGTAAGAAAATCTGCAGCATTAACTAGTGTATTAACCTTCTCTAACAACACTCTCTAACAACACCAATTTTTCCTCCACCTTTTGCCTGATGAAATGGTATTGTATGTCAATGTGTTTTGATCGCGAATGAAAGACATGATTCTTAGCTAAGTAAATAGCCCCTTGATTGTCACACCCAATCTTCACAACATCAAGCTTGAAACCAAGCTCTAAACTCAATCTTCGAAGCCACATAGCTTCCTTGCCAGCATGTGTCAATGCCATGTATTCTGCCTCAGTTGATGACAAAGCCACAGTACTTTGCCTTTTACTCATCCAACAAACAGCAGCACCAAATAAAGAGAATACATACCCACTTGTGGAACGCCTACTATCGAGATCACCTCCCCAATCTGCATGCACAAAACCTATCACATCTAGCTCATCCCCAGTCGCCATGCCTCCCTAACATAATGATAAATCCGAGGTCCCACGAAGATATCTAAGAACCCTCTTTACAGCACTCCAATGCTCCTTAACAGGATTTGACATAAAGTGACTCAAAACTCCCACTGCTTGTGCAATATCAGGTCGCGTGCACACCATGGCATACATCAAACTACCTACAGTACTCGCATATGGCACATGTGTCATTTCTTTAGCATCTTCCTCAGACTTAGGACACTGATCAGTAGACAATTTCACTGTTGAAGTCATATTCTTCAACACCTCCTCGGTGTACTCTCTCTGCCCTAACCACAATTTACAACTCTGATAATCTCTAGTAATTTGCATACCCAAAATAAAATTTGCAGCCCCAAGATCCTTCATGTCAAATTGTGCAGCCAACAAACCCTTCACAGAATTTATCAACTCCTTGCTATTCCCTATCAGCAACATATCATCTACATATAAGGTTAAAATAACAAAGACATTTTCTAACCTTTTTAGGTACACACAGTGATCCACGTTGCTGCAGCTAAAACCATGCTGAAGAACATAGGAGTCGAACTTTTGGTACCACATCCTTGGTGATTGTTCTAAAACCACTACAAAGGCTTCCTTAACCTACACACCAAGTCTTCCTCCTTTTACATTACAAACCCTTCAGGTGCTCACTGGTAAATTTCTCTCTAAAATCTTCTGTAAGAAGCAGTCTTTACATCCAAGGTGCTAATTTCAAGATCATAGCCAGCAGCAATAGATAGAACAGACTTGATTGATGTTAACTTAGCCACATAAGAGAAAAATCTACAATAATCAACACCTCCAATCTGCGAGAATGTCAACGCCCCACTTGAGGTACGTTAGTATTGGTGTCTTCTTGCGTCTTATTGAGTTGTTTCTTGGTATTATTGTTTGGTGACCCTTTGTGAGTGGTGCTGTCTGTGTGAATACTTGCAAGAAATTAGTGAAAAAGTAGAAGAGTTCGGATTCCATGCTGCGCCGGGGCGAAGAAGAATCTTCGCCGCAGCGACGAGGTGTTGAAGACCACAGGAAGCTTGATGGACAGTTTCGTCCGCGGTGCAGAACTGTAAAAAAACCCCCCGTCCTACTCCCGTCAGGTATCCTCGATATCCCTCAAAGAGATCGACCGAGGATATGTCTGGAGAACGAGTTGTATTTAGAAAAACTCTGTAAAGGATAATAATAATAATATCCAAAACATGCATATAAACATGTCACGCACGGATCCAAAACTTATAATTTACAAAACTTAAGAAATTACACAATCAAAAACAATATTTATAGGGTGGAAGACCTTCCAGAGGTATTCACAAATATGTACAGTGACATATTTATATCAAGATAAAAACATCTAGATGACAATAAATCATTTCCCTCACGGTAGTCCCTTTACTGTCTATAGCATCCTCGCTTCAGTTACCTGACCAAGCAATCAACAATGAAAGGCGTGAGCGTAATCGCTCAGAAGGAATGCTCTGTTTCACGTTCTAAATAACTATTTGATCTTTTTAAACATATTTGTTACACACACACTATACTTTTACATCTAGGGTGACTTCCCTTTTTTATACTAAACTTCTTAGCTTTTCATCATTTATCCATGGGCTAATAAAACATCAAGGTGTACCAATAGTAATGAGTATGTAAACATAGACACCACATCACATATCATGGACATACATCTAAAATCATACTAACATGAGTATAAATCATCTCATGATGTAAAATAACATCAATAACTACTGTATAGGCCAAACTAAATGCATATGAAACATTAACGTCTAGACGATACGGACTTTTCTTAGCATCTTAGCACGTTCTATCATCTTGCCTCAAGTTCATCTGGTATTCATTTGGGAGGGGTTATGTGTTATTTAACATCTCTAAAGCATGTATTATCTTTTCTATCATCTAGCCTCAAATTCATCTAGAGCTATATCATGGGAGGCATAGCTACGCGTTATTTAGCATCTTAAAGCATATGTTCATCATTCCTCAATCAGATAAGAGGATATGCTAACGCGTTAAATAGCATCTAAAGCATATATTCATCTAGCTCAAATTCATCTAGAGCTCATATCAGCGAGAGGCATGCTTACACGTTATTAGCATCTAAAGATATATTCATCTTTCCTCAATGTATACGAGGATATGCTTACGTGTTTTCATCATGTCTATATGCATCTCTATCATGCTATTTGCATCTCTAACATCTTATGGCATGTAAATACTATTTGGTGAGCTAATACTTTTAATTCATCTATGGATTATCATCCATTTAACTTACCTCTTGCTCACATACATCATCTTAAAACGTGTATTACATTGCAACTTCATGCCATTTCATAACATTAATCATGTATTAACATCTGACCATGTATATCTTTTAAAAATCATCTAACGGATGGGTAAACATTAGTACATGGCATACTTACAATAATACATTAAAATCAATTCATATCAAAGAATGATTATGTAAATCTTAACTTTAATAACCAGTTAGTGCTCAGCCATTTTCCATCCTTTTCTCAAACGAATTGGTCTTGGCATATCACATAAAAGTTATAGGTCGTGTCTAGCTTTCTAATTCTTCAAAGAATCATCTCATTTGATTTTATAACTCAAGTTATGGTCAAATATGAAGCAGGGTTAACAAAACCCCTAAGCCCCATAAATCCGAATTTCATATTTACTAGTGCCACATCATTCCTATAACATTAACCATAGGTTAACTTACGGTTCAAATAAACCTCCCTTAATAGGCTTTAAACATCTTAAAGAAGTGTAAAATCTCATTCCATAATCATCCATTATTGCTATAACATTGTAAGCTAATGCAAACAACACATCAACACTTCTAATAGCAACCATTCAACACCATGTGGCCTCCAGACTACAAGTTTGCCACAATCAGCATCTACACTTCATTCTTCAATCAAACATAAACTCATAAAAACATAAAATAGCCATAACTTCATGTATAATGAATTCAAGGCAATAAGTAGAATAATAAGTTCAAAAACTCACTGCCATCAACTAAATTCTATGCCTTAAAGCTTTAATTAAGGTTTCATAAAAATCTACAAAACCTAGCATAACCCTAAAGTCTGGGAGGTTCTTCCTTACCTTTTTAAAGACTTCCTCCAACAAATCCTTGCCTTTGATTCTTTTACACCGTAATCCTACATATATAACATTATACCTCAACATCTACTTCAAATCTTCAAATCACATCAAAACTAAAGTTTTTCATCCTTACCTTTAAACCTTCTAATGAAGATCCAAGGCTCCTATCTGTTCTTCTGAAAAATTATGCAAAACTCCTTGAAAACTAGAGAAAGAAAGCTTGTTTCATGGAAGATTGAGAGAAAAGGAAGAAATGTTGAAGAAAGGCCTCTCTCCTTGGCTTGAACGAATTTATCTCATTATAGGAAAACAATTTCATTTATTTTCCAAATTATGCAATTGGCCCAGTATTTTAATTGTTATAACTCAAAGTCCTTAATTCTTCATATAAGGGCATTTTGGTCATTTCACACTAGACATAATTATTACTTAATTAATGCCAATTAAATGCAATGAAGCCTACTCATCCTTGACTTTTTCAAGCTTATCCATAGCAAAATAACCTTTTGCCCCTAAGCTCTCTATGGATAATTGATTCTACCGGTCCAATGAATTGACTATTTTGCCCTAATTGAGATTTTATGCTTTTTAACATAAAATTAAACATCTAAAGGACTAATTTGAGTAGGAACATACCTTGATATCTTGGGTATTACATTTCCTCCCCCTACAATAATTCGTCCTCGAAATGAAGAAACAGCTTCGGATACGACTTTCATATCTTGCTTCATTTCCTAAGCAGCTTCTTCTATTTTGTGATTCCTCCAAAGCACTTTAACAAGTGGAATTTGCTTTTCTAAGCCTTTTTACCTTTCTGTCAAGGATTTGAATTGGGCATTCCTCATAGCCAAATATCCTGTAATTCCACTTCCTCATGAAGCACATGTGAAGGATCACTACATACTTACGCAACAAAGAGACATGGAAAACATTATGGACTTTCCATGCTATTGGCAGGCAAGTCTTAAGCTACTTTGCCTACCCTTTTCCAATACTTCAAAGGGGTCCAACGTAACGTGGAGCGAGCTTGCCTTTCTTTCCAAAAATCTATAATATGTTTATAAGGCACAACTTTTACAAAAAAACTTTGTCGCCCACTTGGAATTCCACTTCTTTTCTTTTAGGTCAGCATAGTCTTTGTTGGTTGAGCTTGCTCATTCTTTCTCTAATAAGCTTAACATCTTCAATCACTTTCTAGGTCATCTGGTCCAACTGCTTGAATCAGGAGTCTTTTTCTCCAATATCATCCCAATACAAAGGGGATCTGCACTTTCTTCCATATAATGCTTCATATGGGGCCATCTGGATAGTGGATTGGTAGCTGGTTGTATAGGCAAATTCTATTAGTGGAGTACATCACTCCATTTTGCCTTGTGATCCATACAACAGCTCTCCGCATGTCTTCAATCACCTAGTTAGTCCTTGTCAGTTGGCCATCAGTTGAGGATGATAAGCCGTACTGAGGCTAACTTTATACCCAATGCTCTATGTATTCCACCCAGAAAGCATGAATGAACCTGGTATCTCTGTCTGATACGATCGTCTTGGTACTCCATGAATCTCACAATCTCTTGGACATATAATTGCCCCAACGAAATGGCATATATCTTATCCGTCATAGGTAGAAAATGAGCTGTTCTGGTCAATCTATCAACCCACACCCAGATGCTTATATCCTTGCTGAACTTTAGGAAGTCCCACAATGAAGTCCATGAGATATCCTCCATTTCCATTAGGAATCTCTAAGGGTTGGAGTAATCTGATGGTCTTTGATGCTCTGCCTTTACTTGTGACATGTTAAACATCTGGCAAATAATCGGCAATGTCGTTTTTCATACCTGACCACCAAAACTTTTCTTCACATCTTGATACATCTTTACACTCCCAGGGTGGGCGTATAAAGTGTATTGTGTGCCTCACTAAGGATTTATTCTTAGTTCATCATCTTGAGGTACACATATTCTATCTCTAAAATCAGTGCCCATTGACTATTTTAAAGTTTGTGTCTTTACCTCTATGATCGTTGGCAGATTATCTTGCAGGTATATCTTTACCTTGTTCATCTAGATCTCCTCCAACCAAAGTGGGTTTGATCTTCCATTGGGCCAATCCTCTCTTGATCACAATGTCAATTCCTTCTGGAGGATCTCCTGCTGTAATGTCCGGGACAGTGATTTGAGTAAAGAGACTTTTCTACTAAGGGCATCTGCTACTGCATTAGCTTCCCATGGTATCTGATATCACAGTCATAGTCTGGCACCAATTCTAACCATCTCCTCTGTCTCATATTCAACTCTTTTGAGTGAAGAATACTTCAAACTTTTAGGTCATGTATATGTTGCATTTCACTCCATAACAATAGTGTCGCCATATCTTCAAAGCAAAAACCACTGCTGCTAATTCCAAGTCATGGGTAGGATATCTGCCTCTATAGTCTTCAGTTGTTAGAGGCACAAGCAATAC
The DNA here is from genome assembly GCF_008641045.1 of Pistacia vera. NCBI lineage: Eukaryota > Viridiplantae > Streptophyta > Magnoliopsida > Sapindales > Anacardiaceae > Pistacia > Pistacia vera. The sequence continues at coordinate 577,754 of NW_022196112.1, read as the reverse complement.
TTCCCTTGCTGCAATCAACATGCCTCCCAAACCATATGGGAGGCATCAACGTAAAATAGCATAATCAATGCCTTCTTCTGGCAATGTAAGATTGCAGCCTAGTTAATCTTTTCTTTAACTCCTGAAAGCTTTGCTCGCATGCCTCAGTCCATTCAAATGGTAACTTTTTCTTGGTGAGAGTTGTAAGTGGTCTGGCTATCTTTACAAAGCTTCATGAACTTCCTATAGTATCCTACTAAGCCAGAAAACTTCAACCTCTACTTTACTAGGATCCACTGAACACCGTCTTTAGAGATCACATGACCCAAAAAGGTAACTCGGATCCAACAAAACTCATTTTGAAAATTTGGCATATAGTTGTTCTTTTTAATCTTTGTAACACAAATCTCAAGTGTTCGGCATGTTCTTCTAAAGTCTTGATAAAATAGGATATCATCAATAAACACCATTATGAAACTTGTTAATGACATCATGGAAAACTCTTGTTAATCAAGTCCATTAAAAATTACAGGTGCATTAGTTCAATCGAAGGCATCACAACAAATTCGTAATGCCCAATACGTTGTCGAAAAGCCATTTTCGGTATATCTTCTTAGCCATCAACTGATGGTATCCTGACCTTAGATCAATTTTTGAAAAACACTGAGGCACCTTTCAATGTGTCAAAAAATAATCTATCCTAGGCAATGGGTACTATTCTTATCATTACTTTATTCAGTTCACGTTAATCTATAACATCCTCAAATACATCCTTCTTTTCACAAATAGGATTGGAGACACCCCATGGGGAATAACTTGGCTTGTAAAAGCCCTTGTCTAATAACTCTGTAGTAAATGATCTCACCTTTCCTCTACTAGCCCCCTTTTTTTTTTTTTTTCCATGTCCTTCCTGTTGGCTTTAGGGGGACCACTTTCTTGCTTTACCATTGTCCTTGCCAAACAACTGTTCTACACTATGGATCATTAGTGCCACTAAATTCTGGAGGCTGATGTTTACTGAGAGGCCATAAATTGGTTCATCTGCTTAGGGCAACCAATGCTTTAGAGTACTCGTCCCTGCTGCTGACTTGGTACCACATTGGTTGTCACGTGTCACCGGAGTACTTGTACTTTTCGGTGGGGTTCTCCTTAAAAGCTCTATTAATAGCCTCTTGGATCATACGCTCAATGTTGCAACATTCTAAACCCGGAGTGCTTGAAAGTGCAACTGCTGGGTTAGGAACTTAGGTGCAGTGGGAACATCTTAGCATTTGAAGCATCACTGCGACCTAGATCTGTTCTCCTGGTTTTCCTCATATTTATTCCTTTCACTATCACACTATAACGTTAATCATCATCAATCCTTACATAAAATCAGGTGTAAACATACTACAGCGATTCGACAACTGAGCAGCGGAACTTTACATGAGGGAATTGTCATCAACTCTCATAAATGCCTGACTCGAAATAGAAAACATCTCAAAACAAACCCTTTTAAAGTAAAAAAAAATACTTGCTCTGATACCAAATGTAAAACCCACCTCCAGTCAGGTATCCGTTGAATATCCCTCAAAGAGAATCCCGAGGATAACAGTCTGGAGAACGAGTTGTATTTAGAAAAATTGTATAAGGATAAGAATAAAATATCCAAAACATGCATATAAAATGTCACGCAGGATCCAAACTTATTAATTTACAAACTTTAAAAATTACACAATCAAAACATATTTATGGTGGAAGCTTCCAGAGGTATTTCAAAAAATTTATCATTTACATTATTTATACAAGATAAAAACATCTAGATGACAATAAATCATTTCCCCTCACGTGTAGTCCTACTGTCTCTAGCATCCCTCGCTTCTAGTCTACCTGCACAAAGCAATCAACAATGAAAGGGTGAGCGCTAATCGCTCAGTAAGGAATGATCTGTTTCATTCTAAATATACTATTTGATCTTTATTTAAAATATATTTGTTAACACACCACTTACCTTTTACATCTAGGTGTGCTTCCCTTTTCTTACTAATTCTTATGCTTTCATCATTTTATCCAGGCTATATAAAACATCAATGTGTACACATATAATGAGTATGTAAACATAGTACACACACATCACATATCATGACATAACATCTAAAATCATCTAACATGAGTATAATCATCTCTGATGTAAATAACATCATAACTCCTGTAATGCAACTAAATGCATATGAAACATTTAACGTCTAGACCGATCGGACTTTTCTTAGCATCTTAAGCACTTATATCATTGCCTCAAGTTCATCTAGAGTTCATATCATTGGGAGGCGTTGTGCTTATGTGTTATTTAACATCTAAAGCATTATTTATCTTTTACTCTATCTAGCCTCAAATTCATCTAGAGCTCATATCATCGGAGGCATGCTTACGCGTTATTTAGCATCTAAAGCATATGTTCATCATTCCCAATCAGAATACGAGGTATGCTAACGCGTTTAATAGCATCTAAAGCATATATCATCTAGCCTCAAATTCATCTAGAGCTCATATCATCGAGAGGCATGGCTTACACGTTATTTAGCATCTAAAGCATAATATCATCTTTCCTCAAATAGTATACGAGGATATGCTTACGTGTTTTCCATCATGTCTATAGCATCTCTATCATGTCTATTTGCATCTCTAACTCTTATGGCATGTAAATACATATTTGGTGAGCTTATACTTTTAATTCATCTATGGATTATCAATCCATTTACATTACCTCTTGCTCACATACTCATCTTAAAACATGTATTACATTGCAACTTCAGCCATTTCATAACATTAATCATGTATTAACATCATGACCATGTATATCTTTCAAATATCATCTAACTGATGGGTAAACATTAGTACATGGCATACTTACAATAATACATTAATAATCAATAAATCATAAGAATTGATATGTTAAATCTTAAACTTAATAACCAGTTTATGCTTCAGGCCATTTTCCATCCTTTCTCAAACGAATTGGCTCTTGGCATATACATAAAAGTATAGGTCTGTGTCTTAGCTTCTAATCTTCAAGAATCTCTCATTTTGATTTTTATAACTCAAGTTATGGTCAAAATACTGAAGCAGGGTTCACAAAACCCCTAAGCCCACTAAATCCGAATTTTCCTATTTACTATGCCACATCAATTCCTATTACATTAACCAATAGGTTAACTTACGGTTCAAATAACTCCCCTTAATAGGCTTTAACATTAAAGGAAGTGTAAAATCTCATTCCCATAATCATCCATTATTGCTATAACATTGTAAGCTAATGCCAAACAACACATCAACCTTTAATAGCAACCATTCAAACACCATGTGGCCTCCATACTACAAGTTTTGCCACAACAGCATCTACACTTCATTTTCTTCAATCAAACATAACAAACTCATAAAACATAAATAGCCATAACTTCATGTATAATGAATTCAAGGCAATAAGTAGAATAAATAAGTTCACTACACTTGCCATCAAACTAATTCTGCCTTAAAGCTTTTAATTAAGGTTTCATAAAAATCTACAAACCCTAGCATAAACCCTAAAGTCATGGGAGGTTCTTCCTACCTTTTAAAGACTCCTCCAACAAATCCTTGCCTTGACTTCTTTTACACCTTAATCCTATATATAACATTATACCTCAACATCTACTTCAAATCTTCAAATCACATCAAAACTAAAGTTTTTACATCCTTACCTTAAACCCTTCTAATGAAGATCCAAGGCTCTATCTTGTTCTTCTGAAAAATTATGCAAAACTCCTTGAAAACCAGAGAAAGAAAGCTTGTTTCATGGAAGATTTGAGAGAAAATGGAAGAAATGTGAAGAAAGGCTCTCTCCTTTGGCTTGAACGAATTTCATCTCATTTATAGGAAAATATTTCATTATTTTCCAAAATTATGCAATTGGCCCAATTATTTAATTGTATAACTCATAGTCCTTAATTCTTCATATAAGGGCATTTTGGTCATTTCACACTAGACATAATTATTACTTAATTAATGCCATTAAATGCAATGAAGCTACTATCTGACTTTTTTCAATGCTTATCCATAGGCAAAATAACCATTTTGCCCCTAAGCCTCTTATGGATAATTGTCATACCGTTCCAAATGAATTGACTTTTGCCCTTAATTAGATTTTATGCTTTTTTAACATAAAATTAACATCTAAAGGACTATTTGAGTTAGGAACATACCTTTGATATCTGGGTATTACATTTCCTCCCCTTACAATAATTTGTCCTCGAAATTATAGAAACAGCTTCGGATATCGACTTCTCATATCTTGCTTCATTTCCTAAGCCGCTCTTCTATTTTGTGATTCTCCAAAGCACTTTAACAAGTTGAATTTGCTGTTTCTAAGCCTTTTTACCTTTCTGTCAAGGATTTGAATTGGGCATTCCTCATACGCCAAATTATCCTGTAAATTCCACTTCCTCCATCTGAAGCATAGGTGAAGGATCACTAACATACTTACGCAACAAAGAGACATGGAAAACATTATGGACTCTTTCCATGCTCATTGGCAGTGCAAGTCTATAAGCTACTTGCCTACCCTTTCCAATACTTCAAAGGGTCCAAGTAACGTGGAGCGAGCTTGCCTTTTTTCCAAATCTCATAATATGTTTATAAGGCACAACTTTTACAAAAAACTTTGTCGCCCACTGGGAATTCCAACTTCTTTTCTTTTTAGGTCGCATAGCTCTTGTTGGTCTTGAGCTTGTCATTCTTTCTCTAATAAGCTTAACATCTTCAATCATTTTCTAGGTCATCTCTGGTCCAACTGCTTGAATCAAGGAGTCTTTTGTCTCCAATATCATCCCAATCAAAGGGGATCTGCACTTTCTTCCATATTAATGCTTATATGGGGCCATCTGGATAGTGGATTGGTAGCTTTGTTATAGGCAAATTCTATTAGTGGAAGTACATCACTCCATTTTGCCTTGTGATCCATACAACAAGCTCTCCGCATGTCTTCAATCACCTAGTTAGTCCTTTCAGTTGGCCATCAGTTTGAGGATGATAAGCCGTACTGAAGGCTAATTTATACCCAATGCTCTCTGTATTCCAACCAGAAAGCTGATATGAACCTGGTATCTCTGTCTGATACGATCGTCTTGGTACTCCATGTAATCTCACAATCTCTTTGACATATAATTGCCCAATCGAAATGCATCTATCTTATCCGTCATAGGTAGAAAATGAGCTGTCTTGGTCAATCTATCAACCACCACCCAGATTGCGTTATATCCTTGCGAACTTAGGAAGTCCACAATGAAGTCCATTGAGATATCCTCCCATTCCATTTAGGAATCTCTAAGGGTTGGAGTAATCCTGATGGTCTTTGATGCTCTGCCTTTACTTGTTGACATGTTAAACATCTGGCAACATAATCGGCAATGTCGTTTTCATACCTGACACCAATAACTTTCTTCACATCTTGATACATCTTTACACTCCAGGGTGGGGCTGTATAAAGTGTATTGTGTGCCTCACTAAGGATTTATTCCTTAGTTCATCATCTTGAGTACACAATTCTATCCTAAACATCAGTGCCCATTGACTATTTTAAAGTTTGGTCTTTACCCTCTATTATCCGTTGGCAGATTATCTTGCAGGTATCATCTTTACCTTGTTTCATCTAGATCTCCTCCACAAAGTGGGTTTGATCTCCATTTGGGCCCATCTCCTTGATCACAATTTCAATTCCTTCTGGAGGATCTCCTGCTGTAATTGTCCTGTACGTGATTTGAGATAAAGAGACTTTTCTACTAAGGGCATCTGCTACTGCATTAGCTTTCCCTGGATGGTATCTGATATCACAGTCATAGTCTGTCACCAATTCTAACCATCCTCTGTCTCATATTCAACTCTTTTTGAGTGAAGAAATACTTCAAACTCTATGGTCCATGTATATGTTGCATTTCACTCCATACAAATAGTGTCGCCATATCTTCAAAGCAAAAAACCACTGCTGCTAATTCCAAGTCATGGGTAGGATATCTGCTCTCATAGTCTTTCAGTTGTCTAGAGGCACAAGCAATAACTTTCCCTGCTGCATCAACACTGCTCCCAAACCATTATGGGAGGCATCAACGTAAATATCATAATCAATGCCTTCTTCTGGCAATGTAAGAATTGCAGCCGTAGTTAATCTTTTCTTTAACTCCTGAAAGCTTTGCTCGCATCTCAGTCCATTCAAATGGTACTTCTTCTTGGTGAGAGTTGAAGTGGTCTGGCTATCTTTACAAAGCCTTCCATGAACTTCCTATAGTATCCTACAAGCCAGAAAACTCTAACCTTACTTTACTAGGATCACTGATACACCGTCTTTAGAGATCACATGACCCAAAAAGGTAACTCGATCCAACCAAAACTCACATTTTGAAAATTTGGCATATAGTTGTTTCTTTCTTAATCTTTGTAACACAAATCTCAAGTGTTCGGCATGTTCTTCTAAAGTCTTGGAATAAACTAGGATATCATCAAAATAAACACCATTATGAACTTGTTAATGACATCATGGAAAACTCTGTTATCAAGTCCATAAAAAATTACAGGTGCATTAGTCAATCCGAATGGCATCACAAACAAATTCGTAATGCCCATACGTTGTTCGAAAGCCATTTTCGGTATATCTTCCTTAGCCACTCTAACCTGATGGTATCCTGACCTTAGATCAATTTTTGAAAACACTGAGGCACCTTTCAATTGGTCAAACAAATAATCTATCCTAGGCAATGGGTACTTATTCTTTCATTACTTATTCAGTTACGGTAATCTATACACATCCTCATAAATACATCCTTTTTTTCACAAATAGGATTGGAGCACCCCATGGGGAATAACTTGGCTTGTAAAAGCCCTTGTCTAATAACTCTTGTAGTAAATGATCTCACCTTCCTCTACTAGCCCCCTTTTTTTTTTTTTTCCATGTCCTTCCTGTTGGCTTTAGGTGGGACTCCTTTCTTGCCTTTACCATTGTCCTTGCCAACAACTTGTTCTACACTACTGGATCATTAGTGCCACTAAATTCTGGAGGCTGATGTTTACTTGAGAGGCCATAAATTGGTTCAATCTGCTTTAGGGCAACCAATGCTTCTAGAGTACTCGTCCTGCTGCTTGACTTGGTACCACATGGTTGTCACTGTTGTCAACGGAGTACTTGTACTTTTCGGTGGGGTTTCCTTAAAGCTCTATTAATAGCCTTTGGATCATACGCTCCAATGTTGCAACATCTAAACCCGGAGTGCTTGAAGTAGCAACTGCTGGGTTAGGAACTTTAGGTGCAGTTGGAACATCTTATGCATTTGAAGCATCACTGCGACCTAGATCTGTCTCCTGGTTTTCCTCATATTATTCCCTTTCACTATCACACTATAACGTTAATCATCTAATCAATCCTTACATAAAATCAGGTAAACATACTTACAGCGATTGGGACAACTTGACAGCGGAACTACATGAGGGATATTGTCATCAACTCTCATAAATGCCTGACTTCGAAATAGAAAACATCTCAAAACACCCCTTTTTAAAGTAAAAAAAATACTTGCTTGATACCAAATGTAAAACCCCCCTCCAGTCAGGTATCCTCTGAATATCCTCAAAGAGAATCCGAGGATACATGTCTGGGAGAACGAGTTGTATTTAGAAAAATCTGTATAAGGATAATAATAATAATATCCAAAACATGCATATAAAATGTCACGCAGGATCCAAACTTATAATTTACAAACTTTAAGAAATTACACAATCAAAACATATTTATAGGGTGGAAGCTTCCAGAGGTATTTCACAAATATTTATCATTTACATATTTATATCAAGATAAAAACATCTAGATGACATAAATCATTTCCTCAAGTCTGTAGTTACGTCTCTAGCATCCCTCGCTTCTAGTCTACCTGCAAAGCAATCAACAATGAAAGGGTGAGCGCTAATCGCTCAGTAAGGAATGAATGATCTGTTTCATTCTAAATATATATTGATCTTATTTAAACATATTTTAACACACCACTTACCTTTTACATCTAGGTGTGCTTCCCTTTCTTACTAATTCTTAGGTTTTCATCATTTTATCCATGGCTATATAAACATCAATGTGTACACATATAAATGAGTATGTAAACATAGTACACACACATCACATATCATGACATAACATCTAAAATCATCTAACATGAGTATAAATCATCTCATGATGTAAATAACATCATAACTCCTGTAATGCAACTAAATGCATATGAAACATTTAACGTCTAGCCGATCGGACTTTTCTTAGCATCTTAAGCACTTCATATCATCTTGCCTCAAGTTCATCTAGAGTTCATATCATTGGAGGCGTGCTTATGTGTTATTTAACATCTAAAGCATTATTTATCTTTCTCTCATCTAGCCTCAAATTCATCTAGAGCTCATATCATGGGAGGCATGCTTACGCGTTATTTAGCATCTAAAGCATATGTTCATCATTCCTCAATCAGAATACGAGGATATGTAAGCGTTAAATAGCATCTAAAGCATATATTCAATCTAGCTCAAATTCATCTAGAGTCATATACATCGAGAGGCATGCTTACACGTTATTTAGCATCTAAAGCATATATTCATCTTCCTCAACTAGTATACGAGGATATGCTTACGTGTTTTCATCATGTCTATATGCATCTCTATCATGTCTATTTGCATCTCTAACATCTTATGGCATGTAAATACATATTTTGGTGAGCTTAATACTTTTAATTCATATGGATTATCAATCCATTTACATTACCTCGTGCTCACATACATCACTTAAAACATGTATTACATTGCAACTTCATGCCATTTCATAACATTAATCATGTATTAAATCATGACCATGTATATCTTTCAAATATCATCTAACTGGATGGTAAACATTAGTAACATGGCATACTTACAATAAACATTAATAATCAATTCATAATCATAAAATGATTATGTTAAATCTTAACTTTAATAACCAGTTTATGCTTCAGGCCATTTTCCATCCTTTTCTCAAACGAATTGGCTCTTGGCATATACATAAAAGTATAGGTCTGTGTCTTAGCTTTCTAATTCTTCAAGAATCATCTCTTTGATTTTTATAACTCAAGTTATGGTCAAAATACTGAAGCAGCGTTAACAAAACCCTAAGCCCACTAAATCCGAATTTTCATATTTACTATGCCACATCAATTCCTATTAACATAACCAATAGGTAACTTACGGTTCAAAAAAACCTCCCTTAATAGGCTTTAACATCTTAAAGGAAGTGTAAAATCTCATTCCCATAATCATCCATTATTGCTTATAACATTGGTAAGCTAATGCAAACAACACATCAACACTTCTAATAGAACCATTCAACACCATGTGGCCTCCATACTACAAGTTTTGCCACAATCAGCATCACACTTCATTTTCTTCAATCAAACATAACAACTCATAAAACATAAATAGCCATAACTTCATGTATAATGAATTCAAGGCAATAAGTAGAATAAATAAGTTCAACTACACTTGCCATCAACTAATCTAGCCTTAAAGCTTTAATTTAGGTTTCATAAAATCTACAAACTCTAGCATAAACCCTAAAGTCATGGGAGGTTCTCCTTACCTTTTTAAAGACTTCCTACAACAAATCCTTTGCCTTTGACTTCTTTTACCTTATCCTACATATATAACATTATACCTCAAAATCTACTCAAATCTTCAAATCACATCAAAACTAAAGTTTTAATCCTTACCTTAAACCCTTCTAATTGAAGATCCAAGGCTCTATCTTGTTCTTCTTGAAAAATTATGCAAAACTCTCCTGAAAACCTAGAGAAAGAAGCTTGGTTTCATGGAAGATTTGAGAGAAAATGGAAGAAATGTTGAAGAAAGGCTCTCTCCTTTGGCTGAACGAATTTCATCTATTTATAGGAAAATATTTCATTATTTTCCAAAATTATGCAATTGGCCCAATTATTTTTAATTGTATAACTCATAAGTCCTTAATTCTTCATATAAGGGCATTTTGGTCATTTCACACTAGACATAATTATTACTTAATTAATGCCATTAAATGCAATGAAGCCTACTCATCCTTGACTTTTTCAATGCTTATCCATAGGCAAAATAACCATTTTGCCCCTAAGCCTCTCTATGGATAATTGATTCATAAGTTCCAAAGAATTGACTATTTGCCCTTAATTAGATTTTATGCTTTTTAACATAAATTAACATCTAAAGGACTAATTTGAGTTAGGAACATACCTTTGATATCTTGGGTATTACACAGAAGCTTCCTCGCCGCAGTGACAGGCCGACCAAAATGTTTGTTAAGTTTTAGATATTTTCTTCCTAAGGGCAATTTGACCATTCTACCCCTAATTAGCAGGAAAATGGGGAGTAAAATGTAAGGATTTTTCATGGAGAATATGTTGTTATGGGGGTGTGTTTGTTGTAATGGATCAAAGGATATAGATAGAATTCCTAAAGAAGAGTAAGGGCAAAATGGGAATGTTGTGTATAATTCATTAAAAGGAATTAGTCATTGCAAACCTTATTCTTCTTCTCCATCGCCATTCTCCTTATTGCTTCCTCTCAATTTCTCTTTCTTTGATCAAGGAGTTTTAAGGGCTTTTGGAGTGATTTGCGGTAGAAAATCAACCTAAGGCATCCTAAGGTAAGGATTGCTTTGGTTGTGAAGCTTGTGAGTTTTGAATATATTGAATATTGAGGGTTTTGGTCATTTGTTTAATAGTGGAGAAAAATTCAAGCAAAACAAGTGAAAGGAAGAGTTAGTGAATCTCCACAACAAGGTAAGAATCCCAAAACCAAGTTGAGATTTGAGAATTTTCTTGATTAGGGTTTGATAGCCATTATGTATGTATGTTATATACATGTTATATGCCATGTTATTGAGTCTTAAATGGAGATTTCTGGTGCTTTGTGATTTTGAGACATTCAAATAAAGAAGTGAGATGTGGGTTGGAAAGGTAGTTTGAGATGGAATTGAAAAATATTGAGGAATCCTTTTCTTTGAAGTGTCTTTCTTTGGCAGGATTATAGCTATGTGAGGGGGTTTCTCCCACTTGGATGGTAGAGAAAGACTTAGAATTATTGTATAGTAGAGTTTTACTATGCACTTGAGTGTTTGATGAAATACCTAATAGAGGTTGAGTATGAGTAGTAAACTTAATTCTTGCAACATTGCATGCTGGGCATTTCATAAGTGCATTAGTGGAGATGAACCATCCATAGGCATTAATTGTGCCTTGAGAAGTGACCTAAGAAGAGTAGGAAACTTTGCGTATGCACTTACTCTATGAGTAGAGGACTTTGTGGATGCAACTAATCTACGGGTAGAGAGAATGAGAGTGCTAGAATAGAGTGAATGAGAAGAGTAGTAGAAATGGGTGGATGCTTTGTGATCATCACCCGACAGTTATGAGAATCGGGTTGATGCTTTGTGATCACCACGAATAGCCATTAGAAATGGGTTGATGCTTTGTGATCATCACCGATAGGTATTAGAAAAGGTGGATGCTTTGTGACCACCCCAGTTAGTTATTAAAAAAAAAAGGGGTTGATGCTTTGTGATCATCAACCGATATTTATTAGAGATGGGTTGATGCTTTGTATCATCACCCGACAGGATGTGAGGAACGGGTTAATGCTTGGTGATCATTACCAGAAGTCATGAGGAACAGGTAGGTGCTATGTGGTCTCACCCGATAGTTACGAAAACGGGTAGGTGCTTCGTGATCCCCACTCGGTAGTCACTAAGAACGGGTTAGTGCTGTGTGAACTCCACCCGACAGTCATGAAGAGTGAGATGGTGCTGTGGTGACGCTATCCGACCGTACCTCCGGTAAGATGAGGCCATGGCATCTAGTAGAAACAGAAAACATAAGTAGTGTAAGGAAAGAATTAAGAGAACTACATACGGGGATTAACAGATAGAGGGTTTTACTACGAGCATTATTTTGTGCTCACCTCGTTATTTTCCTTTGTGGATGCAGGATCTAGGTGATGATGCAGTCGGAGGGGCGTCGGCAAGCGAGGAGCAATAGCTACACGTTCCCTGTTTTTGTCTTTTAAATGGCTTTTTGTAAATGATGCTCATTGTGTATAAAAGACGTATTACTCATAATAAAAGAAAAGTTTTGGGCTTATTTTCTATTGTTATATGCATGCATTGTAATAGTTACAGCAGTTGTTACATTTTCGGTATTAGAGCAAAGATTTTGGAGATTGAACAGTGTACTATTCTCATCGCACGACGCCTATAACCGACTGTGTGAGGTAATTCTTTCCTTACAGTAAATGTGTCTCAAGTTCATTTGTGATTTTTGTCGATGAGGCGTAGTTACCAGAATCGTGTGGTAAGGGTGTGGTGAATGAAGGAGAACCTTTAACCCACCAGAGTCTACGCCCCCTCCCTTGGATGAAGCTAGAATATCGGGGAATTATACAGCAAGTCATGGCAGAAACCAAGGGAGAGTTGAAACCCCCGTACAGGTACTGCCAGTTGGCATGTCGAAAGAGGACAACCGGTACCTCCCCAATACAGAATAGAGTTGAACCGATTTACGGTCTTTCCAGTCAACATCACCCTCAGAGTTTAAGGGTACTACAGATCCAGTGATAGCAGGAGTGGCTGGGTCGTAGAACGAGCCACGGGTTTATTTCCCATGTTAGACGGGAGAAGATCCGGTATGCGAGTTTCTGTTTCGGGGTGATGCCCGAATTTAGTGGGAATTGATGGAAAAGAAACTCATGATGTGACAGCAATGACTTGGGTAGAGTTAGGCAAGAGTTTGAGGCCGAGTATAGAACAGAGGACCAAGTTCATGAGAAGGTCAAGAATTTATCAGCTTATAGCAAGGGACTAGTGTCGTGAAAGAGTATTCAGTGAAATTCAATCCCTTGCAAGGTTTACACCCGGAATAGTTAGTACTCCGGCCTTGAGAAGGGATAAGTTTGCGCGGGATATATGACAAGTTCCAACCCTCCTCGAAATTATAGTGAGGCTTTAAGGCGAGCAATGAAGGCGGAGATTTTTGAGAATAAAAATCTTCCCCGTAGGATCCTCGACAGGAGGACCAAATGAGCCACCCTTCGCCCCCAGAGAGAAAACATGAGGGTGTGAAAGGTAAAGACTGAAGATCAGAAGAAGAATTTCAATTTAGACAAAATAGAAGAGAGTGGAAGAATAAGCGGCCCTAGATGGAAGGGTTTCCTCTTTGCCCTAATGTGGGAGGAATCACCAGGAGAATGTCTGAGGGACCAGAGAGTGTGATAGGTGCCGACAGCCGGGCACATGATGAGAGATTGTAAAGCTCCTCTTCCACCAACCACTCAGAGTTCAGGAGGTATGCGAATGCTAGAGTGTTTACTGTGGCACAGGGGGAAGCAGAGGCCAGTCCATCAACCGTTAATGGTCAGTTATTATTCATTCAGTTCCTTATATGCTTTAATTGATTCAGATGCCACTCATTCATTTATATCTTATGGGATGATTGAGAGATTAGGTTTGAAACCTACTAGAGTGACTCAACCCATTAAGATAGAGTTACCCGATGGGGTTGTGTTCTGACTCAAGAGATTTTGTTAAGAGAGTCCTTGGTGATCTAGGGTAGAGAGTAACAGTTGACTTAATAGTTTTTATATGCCCGACTTTGATGTGATATTGGGCATGGATTTCCTAGGAGATATGGAGTAAAGATTGACGTCGGAAAAAAGAAGGCGAGATTTAATCTCGATAGTGGAGATAAGTTTAGTTTTGGAGAGGGCCATCAGTTGAGCATGTGATTAGTAGTGTGAAAGCTAGGAAGATGTTGAGAAAGGGGTGTTCGGGATATATTCCCATGTAGTACAGAGTGGTGATGTTCCACAGCTAGAGATTCAGAAGGTGCCAGTAGTTCGAGACTTTCTAGATGTGTTTCCGAAAGAGTTACCGGGTTTGCCTCCAGAAAGGGAGGTAGAATTTAGTATCGAAGTAGCACCGGGACAGCACATATCTAAAGCCCCTTATCGAATGGCCCCAGTGAGCTTCAAGAATTAAAGAAGCAACTCAAGAGCTTTTAGATAAGGGTTATTTCTGACCGAGTCATTCCCCTGGGGAGCTCCAATCCTGTTTGTGAAAAAGAAGGATGGGTCACTAAGGAGTGTTTGATTATGGGAGCTGAATAAAGTTACAGTGAAGAATAAGTACCCGCTACCCCGGATAGATAGACCTTTTTGATCAGTTGAAATGAGGGCAGTGTTCTCCAAAATTGATTTGAGGGCGGGTATCATCAAGTAGAGTGGTTGAGCAGAGTGTGGCTAAGACTGCCTTTCGTACAAGATATGGGCATTATGAATTTGTAGTGATGGCTTTTGGCTTGACTAATGCCCCAGCAGTTTTTATGGACTTGATGAATAGGGTATTCCATGAGTATTTGGACAGTTTATGTTGTCTTCATTGACGACATCCTGATTTATTCAAAGTCAAGGGAAGAGCATGAGAAACACTTGAGATTAGTATTGCAGCAACTGAGAGAAAAAGAGTTGTATGCTAAATTTTCTAAGTGTGAGTTTTGGCTTAATCAGTGATATTTCTGGGTATACTGTGTTGAAGAAAGGGATTTCGTAGTCCGAGTAAAGTGCAGGCAATCCTTGAATGAGAAGCCGAGAACAGTGAAAGAAATCAGGAGTTTCTTAGGTTAGCAGGTTACTACCGGCGATTTGTAGGGGATTCGCCCAACTGGCTAAACCATTGACAGCTCTCACCAAACAGAAAACTCCTTTTGTCTAGTCAGCAGCATGTGAAGAAAGCTTCCAAGAGTTGAGAAAGAGGTTAACAACAGCTCCTGTATTAGTGTTACCACAGGAGGGTGTAGATTATGACATTTTTACAGATGCCTCTCTGTAGGGACTTGGCGCGTGCTGATGCAGTTAGGTGGGTATAGTTATGCTTCTCATCAACTGAAGGAGTACAAGACCAAATACCCTACGCATGACCTAGAGTTGGCAGCCGTGGTCTTTGCCTTAAAGATTGGAGGCATTACCTTTATGGTGTAAAGAGTAATATCTACACCGATCATAAGAGTTTAGTACTTCTTCACTCAAAAGGAGTTGAATATGAGGCAGAGAAGGTGGTTAGAACTGGTTAAGGATTATGATTGTGAGATCAAGTATCAACCGGAAAAGCCAATGTAGTAGCCGATGCCTTGAGTAGAAAAGCCTATTTATTCCGGCTTACCAAGCAGAAAGAGTTAATAGAAGAATTGTCTAAGGAACAGATTGAAGTGGTTCGGGAAGAATTGCCAGTCTAGAGGTACAGTTTTTCTTTACTGAAGAAATCAAAGAAAAGCAGTGGCCGATGAGTGGTGTTAGAAAATAGTTCAGCAAGTGCTTGAGGGCAAAACATCGAGTTCTTTGTGAGAGTGGTGTCCTCTATTTTAAGCATCGGTTGTGCATTCTCCGAATGAGGGTTGAAACAGAAAATTCTTATGGAGGCTCATGACACACCGTACACCGCTCATCCGGGAGCAACCAAGATGTATCAGATGAAAGAAAGGCTATTGGTGGTCAGGTATGAAGAAGACCTTGCAGAGTTTGTAGCTAAATGTCTAACTTGTTAGCAAGTGAAAGCAGAACCCAACGGCCGTCAGGGTTGCTTCAATCATTGGTATTCCAGAGTGGAAATAGGAGAGCATTTCAATGGATTTTATCACGGGTCTTCCCAGAGTGCAGAAAGGGTGTAATGCTATAGGGTGATGTGGATAGATTAACCAAATCAGCCCATTTCCTCCCATAAAGGAGAGCACCAATGCAGATCAGTTGGCTCAGATTTACCTCAAGGAGATAGTCAGATTGCATGGTGTGCCCAAGACTATAGGGTCAGATAAGATTGCAGATTTGTTTCAGCCTTCTGGACGAGGTTTACAGAGGATTTTGGGTACTTGTTTAGCTTTCAGTATGGCCTATCATCCTCAGACGGATGGCCAAACCGAGGAGAATGAATCAGGTCCTCGAGGATATGTTGAGAGCCTGTTGCATGAATCATAGAGTATCCTGGCACGAGATGGTACCCTTAGTGGAATTTGCCTACAACAACAGTTATCAGTCTACAATTAGAATGCGCCTTATGAGGCTCTATATGGTAGACGGTGGAGGTCTCCGCTCCATTGGGATGAAGTAGACGAAAAAGATGAGTTGAGTACCGCTCTTGGGCCAGAGATGACTCAGAAGCTGGTAGAAGATGTGAGGTTAATCAGAAATAGAATGAAACAAGCCCAAGATCGACAGAGGTATGCCGACTTGAAGAGGAAGGAGGTGGAATTCCAAGTGGGCGACAAAGGTTTTTGAAAGTTTCCCCTTATAAGCGAGTAATGCACTTCGGAAGCAAAGGGAAGTTAGCACCGAGATATATAGGTCCATTTGAGGTCTTGCAACGAGTGGGAAAGGTGGCTATCAGATTGGCACTACACCTAGCATGGACAGGGTGCATGATGTCTTCATGTCTCGATAATACGAAAATATGTAAGTGATCCCCTCCACATCCTGAGTGTAGAGGACGTCGAAGTAACAGAGAACCTAGTATATCAAGAACGTCTAGTTCGATTTTAGATCGAAGGGTTAAAGATCTTCGAAACAAGAGTGTTCCGTTAGTGAAGATCCTTGGAGGAATCACAAGGTGGAAGAGGCCACTTGGGAAGTAAAACGAGACATGCAGAATCGTTCCCAGAGTTATTTGTATGAATTTCGGGACGAAATTCTTTTAAGGGTGGAAGAATTGTGAACGCCCCACTTGAGGTACGTAGTTATTGTTTTTCTTTGCTCTTATTTGAGTTGGTTTCTTGGTATTATTGTTTGGTTGACCTTTGTTTGAGGGGTGTGTTGAATACTTGCCCTGAAATTGGTTGAAATAGAAGAAGTTCAGTATTCCATGCTTCGTCGGGGCGAAGAAGAATCTTCGCCGCGGCGAAGAGGTGTGTGAAGCCACAGGAAGCTGCTGGACAGTTTCGCCGTGGCGACAGAAGCTTCCTTGCCGCGGCGACAGGCCGACCAAAATGTTTGTTAAGTTTTAGATATTTTCTTCCCTAAGGGCAATTTGACCATTCTACCCCTAATTAGAGGAAAACTGGGGAGTAAAATGTAAGGATTTTTCATGGAGAATATGTTGTTATGGGGGTGTGTTTGTAATGGATCAAAGGATATAGATAGAATTCCTAAAGAAGAGTAAGGGCAAAATGGGAATGCTTGTGTATAATTTCATTAAAAGGAATTAAGTCATTGCAAACCTCATTCATTCTTCTCCCTCGCCACTCTCCTCTATTGCTTCCTCTCAATTTCTTTTTCTGATCAAGCGAGTTTTAAAGGGTCTTTGGGTGATTTGGGGTAGAAAATCAACCTAAGGCATCCTAAGGTAAGGATCTTGCTTTGGTTGTGAAGCCTTGTGAGTTTTTGAAATATTGAATATTGAGGGTTTTTTGTTCATTTGTTTAAGAGTGGAGAAAAAGTCAAGCAAACAAGTGAAAGGAAGAGTTAGTGAAAGCTCTCCACAACAAGGTAAGTAAATCCCAACCCAAGTTGAGATTTGAGAATTTTCTTGATTAGGGTTTTGATAGCCATTATGTATGTATGTTATATACATGTTATATGCCATGTTATTGAGTCTTAAATGGAGATTTCTGGTGCTTTGTGATTGTTTAGACATTTCAAATATAAGAAGTGAGATGTGGGTTGGAAAGGTAGTTTGAGATGGAATTGAATAATATTGAGGAATCCTTTTCTTTGAAGTGTCTTTCTTTGGCAGGATTTATAGCTATGTGAGGGGGTTTCTCCCCACTTTGGATGGTTAGAGAAAGACTTAGAATTATTGTTATAGTAGAGTTTTACTATGCACTTGAGTTGTTTGATGAAATACCTAATAGAGGTTTGAGTATGAGTAGTGAACCTTAATTCTTGCAACATTGCATGTTGGCATTTCATAAGTGCATTAGTGGAGATGAACCATCCATAGGCATTAATTGTGCCTTGAGAAGTGACCTAAGAAAGAGTAGGAAACTTTGCGTATGCACTTACTCTATGAGTAGAGGACTTTATGGATGCAACTACTCTAAGGGTAGAGAGAATGAGAAGTGCTAGAATAGAGTGAATGAGAATAGTAGTAGAAATGGGTGGATGCTTTGTGATCATCACCTGACAGTTATGAGAATCGGGTTAATGCTTTGTGATCACCACCCGAATAGCCATTAGAAATGGGTTGATGCTTTGTGATCATCACTCGATAGGTATTAGAAACGGGTGGATGCTTCGTGACCACCACCCGGTTAGTTATTAAAAAAAAAGGGGGTTGATGCTTTGTGATCATCACCCGATATTTATTAGAGATGGGTTAATGCTTTGTGATCATCACCCGACAGTGATGAGGAATGGGTTAATGCTTGGTGATCGTTACCCGAAAGTCATGAGGAACGGGTAGGTGCTATATGGTCTCCACCCGATAGTTACGAAAATCGGGTAGGTGCTTCGTGATCCCCACTCGATAGTCATTAAGAACGGGTTGGTGCTGTGTGAACTCCACCTGACAGTCATGAAGAGTGAGATGGTGCTGTGTGAACGCCATCCGGCCGTACCTCTGGTAAGATGAGGCCATGGCATCTAATAGAAACAGAAAACAGAAGTAGTGTAAGGAAAGAATTAAGAGAACTACATACGGGGATTAACAGATAGAGGGTTTACTTACTGAGCATTATTTTGTGCTCACCTCGTTATTTTCCTTTGTGGATGCAGGATCTAGGTGATGATGCAGTCGGAGGGGCGTCGACAAGCGAGGAGCAATAGCTACACTGTTCCCCTGTTTTTGTCTTTTAAAATGGCTTTTTGTAAATGATGCTCATTGTGTATAAAAGACGTATTACTCATAATAAAAAGAAAAGTTTTGGGCTTATTTTCTATTGTTATTATGCATGCATTGTACTAGTTTACAGCAGTTGTTACAGAGAATCCCTTTGCAACGAGTCTCGCCTTATGCTTTGCAATTGTCCCATCTGGCTGCAACTTTCTTTTGAACACCCACTTGCAACCAATTGCCTTTCTATCCTTAGGCAATTTACATAGGATCCATGTACTATTCTTGTCCAGTGACTGCATCTCATCATTCATCGCAACTCCCACAGATTTGCATCTTCCATGGCTCTTGCTTCATTTACATTACTAGGTTCATCACCAATCACATTCAAAGCATGTAATCCACTCAAGGCACTTAGAGACAAACGAACTGGTGCCTTTCTAACTCTTGTAGATCTCTTCAACGTTGATGGCACCATAACTTCATCATCAGAATCATCCTCTGAATCATCCACAGAACCTTCATCAGCCACACTATCAAGTTTATCTTCATGGTCAGATTCTGTATACTCTAAATTTTTAGTCTCTGCAGCAACATTAGGAGTCATCTCCTCTTCTTGCTCTACTGTAGTCAGATCAAACTGAATTTTCTTTGACTGCTGAAGATCTTCAGGAGTTCCCACACGTTGTTTTACCTCTCTAAAGATTACATCTCTACTGTAGATAATGCTTCTACTCACAGGATTCCACAACTTGTATCCCTTGATGGCATCCTTGAACCCCACAAACTTGCACTTCTCAGATTTACTGTCAAGCTTGCTTCTCTTCTCCTTTGGCACATGCACATATGCATCACAACCAAAAACTCGAATAAAAGACAAATAAGGTTTCTTACCATACAAAGCTTCATACGGCGTCATGTCTTTAACAGAAGAAGTGGGAGACTAATTCTTCAAATAACAAGCCATTGCAGTAGCTTCAGCCCAAAATTCAGACCCCAAATCTGTCATATTCAGCATACATCTAGCCTTCTCTAACAGTGACCGATTGAGACATTCAGCCACTCCATTTTGCTGAGACGTGTAAGGTGTAGTTTTCTGCCTTGCAATTCTGTGTGTTGCACAAAATTGCTCAAACTTACTAGAGCAAAACTCACCACCATTATCAGTTCGCAAAGCTTTAGTCTTCTTGTCAAACTGATTCTCAACTAAGGCTTTAAATTCCCGAAATTTCTCAAAAGCCTCAGACTTGCCGCGCATGAAATAAACCCAACAATATCTAGAAAAATCATCAATGAAAGATACATAATACCTGGATTTACCAACAGATTCCACTGGAGTGGGCCCAAAAATGTCACTGTGAATTAACTCCAGTATTTTTGTTGCTCTTGTGCCTGTCGATTGAAAACTAACCCGATTCTGCTTGCCTTGTAAACATTCCTCACAAAACCCAAAACTCATGGAACAGTTAGGAATACCTTCAGCCATATTCTAAGTCACCAAAGTAGACAAAGTCGTCTCTCCAATATGCCTCATTCGCTGATACCACAATGTTGCAGAATCAATTTCTTTTTCAGCCTCCTTTTCCGAAACATAACCATCCAAAGAGGAATTTCTTACAACTGATTCCTGCAGCCTGTATAGTATACCATGTCGAACTCCTCGTGCAATAACCATAGATCCCCAAGTCATCATACAAGATGTTTTGTCACAATTGAATACTATACCTGCATCAGCCATTGTTCTAACAAAGAGCAAATTTCTACTCATACCAGGAATGTGCATCACTTCAGGGAGCGTCCTCACTGAACCATCATGCAACCTCAACCTGATTTTCCCGCGGCCAATAATCTTCATAGCAGTATCATCTACTAACAGAACGTTTCCTCTATTGTATGTCTCATACTCACAAAACCATTCTTTGTGAGGTGTCATATGGAATGACGCACCAGTATCAACATACCAGACTGCTTGGTCTGATCCAGCCATACATGTAGCAGCCACATACATATCACCATTTGATTCCCGTTTGTACGAAGTTTTAGCTTCCTTCCCCTTCATCGGTTTGTTTCTGCAGCCTTTCTTAAAATGCCCAAATTCCTGACATCTCCAGCATTTAATCTTACTTTTACCCTTGCTCTTAGATCTACCTCGCGACTTTCCTCTATCACTAGACTTATTAGAATTCCTATCAAGGTTTCGTCCCCTAACAGTTAAAGCATCCCTAGACAAACCCTCTGAATCTCTTTGCCTCATATCCTCTGCCAATAATGTAGAACATACAGATTCCCACGACATCTGTGTCAATCCTCCACCACCAATCACAACAATCAGGTTGTCCCACGTATCAGGCAGCAAGCATAAAAATGTTACCACTTTCTCAGATTCAGTGAGTTGTACATCCATAGCCAGCAGTTGATTCACCGGAGTATTAAACTCATCCAGATGTGCAGCAAGAGAATCCCCATCATGCATACGAAGATTATAGAGTTTCCTGCGACGGAATAGCACGTTCACCAAAGAATTACTCAGATACATATTTTCTAGCTTCTGGCATAAACCCTTAGCCGTATCCTGATCCATCACATTTATTAGAACAGAGTCCTCAAGACAGATGCGAATCAAACCTCTGGATTTCCGATCCATCTTGTCCCATTCAGCAAGTGCGGCACGATCAGTCACTGATAATTCTCCTTCAGGTGGCATTACAGGTTTAGACCTAGGCGTACTTGACAGTGCAGTTCTAGACGTTTCATTTGTCGTAACAATGGCAGTCCCGACTGTTGGCCTATCATTCACAATTGCACCCCACAGGTCCCTATCAATGAGTAAATCCTCCATCTGCAGTTTCCAAAGCTCAAAGCGTTTGCCATTGAACTTCTCAATCTCAACCTTTGATCCCGCCATCTCTAAATCACAATCTAACAAAACCTCGCTCTGATACCAATTGAACGAAATAGAGACAACAACAAGAACAAAATATAATAGTAAAACAAATCAAACAGTAAACAAAGAAAATGACACGCGCGATTTACCCTGGTTTACCCAAAGTGGGCTACGTCCAGCTGAGTCAATATTATTACAATATGTCTCACCTCTCTCGTTTACAATGAATGAATTGCTCTCACACCCATAACAAGAGAAAAGTATATTTATATACTAGGTTTAAGAGACTAAACCTAGTTTTATAAGGATTCCTATTCCTAAGTCTAACCCAATAAGGAATTAGTAACTTAAAAGAAATCCTACAGCGGTTATACATGGAAAAGCCCAAAACTGCCTACGGGCTCGGGGGCACTGCCCCCGCGACCCCCGCCCGCTCACCAGGGAGTCAGCAGGACTCCCGAGTGTATCTTTGTTACCCATTAATGCTGAAGTAGTTGACAAATCCAACACTTATGAACTAGCCAACCTCTCAGCAAAAGATATTTTTTTTTTCTCTTAATATCTCGCATGCAAACCATGGACTAGCTTTAACAAAAATTTCGAACTCATGGAGCCATCTCCTGTCCTTTCTACCATTTTGAAAGATGGGTTAGACTTCATCAACTTAAATATTTGATTTAAGTTCATGAATCTAATTTACATCTGTCATTCCATTGCATCCCAATGGTTTAGATGTTGCAGAAATGACATAAAAAGGAATTACCTTCAAATTCTCTTTCAAGTCAATTAGATTGTGATAAATCCATGGTCAATAATTTTTCATCCTCAAACAAGTCTCCAATGCAGCAGCCCACTTCCAATTTCCAAGCAAGGTTCATGTTTTTCTTTTCTTTTCTTTTCTTTTTTTAAAATTTTCCATAATTCCATAAATAAATAAATTTTTATTGGAATCAGAATAATATTTTAAGTGAACTTGTTTAATAGAAAATTGGAAAAAAGGTTAAAAATATAAGTTGAAATAACTTTATAATTTATCTAAAAATAATATATGATTTATATAAGATATTTCCTTTTTCAATAGAAAATTTCCTATCTAGGCTTAGTCTTATTGTTCAACATCCCACCTGGGGCAGTCTTAACCAAGACTCGGGGTATTGCCATCCCTAAAGAACACAGGGAAATTAAGTGCTAAGATGACACCAGAAAGACTAACATCCTAGTAAAACGTAAGCCTAGTAACTACCTTATGATTTCTCATGAAGGATGGAAGGAAATTCCCTAAGTATTACTTGGGGAAATCAAGCGTTTAGATGACACCAGAAAGACCAACATTTTGGTAAAAATATATGTGTAATATCATTAGATTCGCTTGTAAAATATCATTCCAATCTAATAATAATGAATTAATGATATTTAAACATGATTCTCACAAAATTTTCTTTAATTAGGTTATTGAATTTGAGACATTAGATTTTTTTTTATGGTTGAGATCTATTCACTTTAAAATTAGTTACCATACAAAATTCATGGCAGAGAAAAAGTGAAAGAGATAAAGGTGGAGAAGGTTAAAATTCCGTACAACTGTAATATCAAGTTTCTTTTTAATTTTGATAAATTTCAACTGTCAACAAAATTCAACGTCCTAAACCTATGGTTCTAATGGTAAAAATTATCGGAACGTCCTCATATATATATATATATATAGAAGTGATGACTTTCTTACTTAAATTTTGTGAGAATCATATTAGATTTATCTGTAAAAATATTATTTGAATCTTATGAGGATGAATCCAATGGTATATTAGCCACTTAAAATAACACCTTTTTGTACATCAAACATTAACCTTTAGATGATACAATAATCAATGATGTAGATTTGAGTAGTAGAACTAGAGACAAGTTAGCTTTAAAAGTAGGTGTAATTAATATGAGAATTAAAAACAATCATACTTGCATCAAATACATATCATTGTTATTTGTTTATCAAAAGACTAATATTTGATGTCAAAAAATGGTATAATTAAGGACCATTGATCCTACACACACACACACAATATATATATATATATATATATATATTATAGTTATATATATATATATATGAGAGAGAGAGAGAGAGAGAGAGGTGAAAAATTACGTATTTATAAAATTAATTATATTTACTATCTCCTTGTTTGTTAGTGCAATCTCTCCCCCGTCATTTTATTAAAAAAAATCTCTTTTAATTAACTTTTTCAAAATCTCTCCCCCGTCATAATTATGCAAATCTCTTCCAATTCCTATATTGCTTGATTTAAAAGATTTAATAAACAATCTTTTTCCTTTAGTAAGTAAATGAAAAAAAAATCCTTGAATATTAGTTTGTAAAGAATTTTTTAGCCTTTTTTTAATAAATATTTTCTATATTTTAGTCTTTTGCATTGGTGATAATGTTGTATGATTAAAATATAAAGTTTTTATGAGGATATCTAGTAAAAAAGTTTGAGAATATTAAAGATAATAAAAACAATAAAATGATGACTTTTTGATAATTGGTGAGTGTAGTAACACTTGGGTACAACGTTTTAATTGGTGTAATTATCGTAGTTTAAACGTATGCTTGAATGATGGTTCAAACATAATAAATAAAATAAAATGCATGAATTATTTATTAATTATTTTTTTTTTTTTTAAGACAATTTGATTACTGAAGTTTATTAATTAATTAACTAGTAAAACAAAGGCCCTAAAGAATATATCAAGTGAATTGTTTTAGAGCGCTAGGAGGTTCTTTTAGTCATTGATCATTAGTTTAACGGTGTAAATAAATTATGGAGAGAGATTTTGAAAAAAAAAAAAATTAGGAAAGAGGTTTTTGACAATAAATGAGAAAAAAAGTTACATTAACAAATATGAGAGAGATAACATATATAAATTAATTTGATAAATATGTAATTTCTACCTCATTCTTATCTTGACCATTCATTTTACTTTAATCCAAAGAACACATATTTGTGTCAAAAAAGAGGAGTTACATATCTCTTCCCCATCCATATAAATATATGCTTGCACATGTGCTGACACAAATCTTTGTAAAATAATCATGAGCATTAACAACTGTGACAGGCATTAACTAACATCTGTACAATTATTTAACCATCAAGCAAATATTTCACTGAATTAAGGTAGTAAGTTTTGCCTATAAATACAACCTTCACTTTGTAATTTAATTATTCATTCTTCAAGTAAAAGGTTGTATTTATAGACAAAATTTACGGCACTAATACAATGAAATTTTGCTTAATAGTTAAGGATTCGTTTGGCACACTACTTTCCTACTATCATATCCTAAAAATAAAAAATACATTTGTCTTAATATTCTTCAAAATTCAATCATATTCTATTTAACTAAAAACATTAACAATTACATTTTTCAATAAAAGTTTTAAAATTAACAAAAACACATCTACCACCCGAGCCACTATCACCAACCAATAGCTCTTGTTGTCACCATAATGATGCACGACCAACTGAATCTGGTCAATCGTGCATTAATCTATCTATTTTCAGTCGAATCTATGGCCAAGAATTTGGTTGTTGATAGCCAGATATCTTGGCCATCTTTTGGCCATTAATGACAACCAAGTCTAGCCAAATTTGTCTATCAACGACCAGATCTTTGGACAAAGATTTAGTAAAAAAAGGTCAAATCGACGCACAACTGACCAAGTCCAACCGGTTGTGCGCTATTCTGGCAGATTCTGACCACTTTCTGAAGGTGGTGGCTGACTTCTGAAAATATGTGGGTGGATGGGGGTGTTTTTATCAATTTATAAACTTTTATTGAGGGGGTGTTTGATTAAATTAATAAATCTAAGGGATTAAAAATAATCTAAATATTTTCAAAAAATATACCAAAAACTTATTGAAATCCTATCATATTTACAAAAAAATGTTATTCAACATAGAACGGTATTATAAAAAACTAAATAAATGGAGCCTAAGTATTTGTGCAACTATTAAGAATTCATTTAATGTCCAAACAACTGTTAATGCACATGATTATTTTACTAACATCATATATATATATATATATATGGTTTAGAATCACTTCACTCTCTTCTCACCAAGGCTGTCTTAAGAACATTTATGACCTTAGTCAAGAGTTATTTTAAGAGTCTTCTAATAATATAAGGATATATTAAAAAATAAATTTTCAAATTTATTTTTCTTGTTATACATATATTACTTCTCTCTATGGTTTAGAATCACTTTACTTCTCTTCTAAGGCTATTTCAAAAACATTTGTGACCTTAGACAAGAGTTACTGTGAGGGTCTTCTAATAATATAAGCATATATTAACAAAGAAATTTTCAAATTTATTTTTCTTGTCTTTTGATATATATATATATATTATGACCTTAGACAAAATTTACTTTAAAGGCATTCTAATAATATAAACATATATTAAAAGAATTACTCTTTAATACTTCTCTCCATGGTTTAGGATCACTTCACTTCTCACCAATGTCGTCTCAAGAACATTTATAAACTTAAGTAAGAGTTACTTTGGTGGCCTTCTAATAATATAAGCATATTTAAAAAAAAAAAATCAAATTTATTTTTCTTGCCTTTTGAGATGCAGAATCACTAATTAAATTTTTGTATTCAAGTTTAGAAACCAAATCTTTTTCAAATAATAATAGAACCAAATTACCTAATTTCTAACATGGTTGAACACAAATAAGATTTTATTAACTTTAATTTTAAAAATTTCTTTCTGTTGAAGCTACAATAACAATAATAATTAATAGTATTCTCTAAGCTATTAATGCATTTGGAAAAGCATTCACATTTTTTTTTTTTTAATAAAATCTAGTATCTTAAGTGGTATTTTAATTTTCACGTTTATAATTTATTTAAAAACTTTTAATTCTGAATATAAATATAAACCATCAATATAAGAAAGCATGTCATGTTTTAAAAAGTTTCTAAGATTTAAACAAATTTTCTTCAAATTATCATTATCGAGCAATTTTAATTTTTCTATATTACAAAAGAAACTAAAATTATCATTATCTATTTCAAATTGTTCAAGCCTACTTTGAAGTGAGGAAATGACATGATCAACTAAATATGTAAAATAATTTACTCTAAAAGATTCTTCAGCAGACAATTTTATCTCTTCGTTTTCATTCTCACAAATTGTTTTTTTCTCTTTATTGTACATTGTTCACAAAATTTTGGTTCTATATTCATTTGCTCCACAATCTCTTTAGCAGAAATCATGGAAGATGTAAACCCATTTTCTCTATATTTTTCAAAAAATGACACAAGACTTTTCAACTGATCTATTGCAACAACAGTGTCCATATTTTTGTATTGTAAATATTTACTAACCATATTAACAGGAAATAACATTTCATACAAAATTATCATGCCTAATAGAAATTCAAAATTTTCAATCTCATATGTTACTAAAGAAGCTTGTTTTATGATCTTCACTAGTTTCTGCTAATTGATATAAAAAGTCTCTTATTTGTCAAGCTTGAAATTCTATTGCTTTAACATTTTCAACACGACTTTCTCAACGTGTTTGTGATAATGACTTAAGTATCAAATTAGAAACATGATGCAAAATTTTCCATCGTTTTGTAGAAGAAGAAAATAATGAGTATATGCACTGTGTCACTCCACAAAATGTAATAGCATTAGCATATGAATTAGTCATATCACAAAAAACTAAATTAAGACTATGACAACCACATAGTGTATAGAATGCTTTAGAATTTATATTTAATAATCTTTTTTGCACACCTTGTTGTTTACCTTTCATATTAGACCTATTATCATATCTTTGTCCTCTCACATTATTTACATCAAGTTCAAGATTTTTTAGTATAATTGTAAGCAGGGCCAACTTAAGCACCCCAAAAAATAAAGCCAAAAAGGTGCCCACACTTGTTATAAGTTTTTTGAATATATTTACAAAAATAATATTATTGTATAATTTCTTCTTCAGGTCAGCCCAAGAGGCCATAAAAAAAGTCATTTGTTCTATAACAAATTTGAAAATATATTAAAAAAACTTATAACAAATTTAGACCTTTTTTTACCCTTTTTTTTGGGGGGGCCCACTTGCCTAGTGCTTAAGCCAACCCTACTTCTAACTACTCTATACATACATACATGTATATACATATAGAACACTTGAACATGTATATATATAACAAATTTGGGCCCCCTTCTTGGCCATATTTTTTTTTGGGGCCCACTTGCCTAGTGCTTAAGCCGACTTTGTTTCTCTACTCTCTCTCTTTCTATATATAGGCACTTGCCTAAGGCTCCCAAAGAATAGGGCCAAAAAGGGGCACAAATTTGTTATAAGTTTTGCCTAAGACCTCCAAAAAATAGGACAAAAAAGGGTCCAAATTTGTTATAAGTTTGGATATGTATTATACAAACTTATAACAAATTTGGGCCATTTTTTGGCCTTATTTTTTGAGAGCCCTAGGCAGATGCCTCACTTGTCTAGTAATTAAGTCGACCCTCTCTCTCTCTCTCTCTCTCTCTCTCTCTCTCTCTCTCTCTCTCTCTCTCTCTCTCTCTCNTTAAGACCTCAAGATTGGCGCATTGGAATTTATCAAAAACGCCAATTTTCTCAAAACTTTATTCCCCAAGATTTTTCTTATAAAGATTATCAAAAACCCAGGTTTTATACTTTCTGTCTAATACATACAACACACTCTTTGTTTTTTATATTTGACAAAACTTGTCCCAAAACTTTTCCAAAATAGCTTCAACAATGGTTTAATTTTTTCGATTTAAATGAAAAAAAAATCCTCTCACCTTTGGTTTGGAAAGGATACCAATTATTTGTCAAAATTTTCAACAACAATGAAAATCCTTTGTTGGCATTTTCCAACAATTTCTTAATTGCTTGGATAATGAGTTGGCAATTTCATATCACTACATCTCCTCCTCCAAAATTCAGAGAATTATAAAGAAATTTCCTTATTAAATGATGGCCTAGTTTTTCCATCCAAAATGTTTGTCCACCAACTATGCAGATATGGATTTCTCAACACACTCAGTTATGTCAGCCTCAACAATAATCAACATTTCTAACACAAAAATCAAAACTTCAGGCCGAGCTGGCTCAATGCCAAACCCCTCAAGATATGGACAAAATTATTATGGTCATTGGACCTTCCTCTTCTCAAAAGGCAGATTCGAACAACACCAAATCACTAAGTGATCAAGATGAGGATGATTATTTTGTAATGTTCCAAAACCAAATCAATTATGATTTTAATAAAGGACAATGACTCAACATCACATTTATCCGATTTTCAAAGTTTGCAGTTAATGATTAAGACTTTTCAAGCGTCTTCTTATCAATACAACACTTTTCAAGAGAAGATTTTCTAATGATATAGCTGCAAGAACAAGTTCTTTGTTTTTTGAAAGAGCGATTTAAGCTGCCTTTTGCAGTTTGCTTAGTGAGATTTTTTCACATTGGGAAAATTCTTAGGAACTTTTTGGGCTTAGTGAATTTTTTCACATTGGGAAAATTCTTAGAACTTTTTGGAAGAGTTTGAGGTTCTTTAAATTTCAAAATCTCATTTTTTGGCAAATTTGGTGTTAAGGTTGCTTCTGATTTTTCTGAAAGGAGCTAATCCAATTCTGGATTTGCTTTATATTTGTTGGGCTCTAAGAAGAGCTTGTTGATGTATGCCTTTTCCTTTTGATTATTGGGTCTTTTCTTGGCTTCTTCTTCACATACAGTTCTACCATGATTTGGTGTTGTGTGCTTTTGGGCATAAGAAGCCTTTGATTGTTTTTGAGTGATTGGAGGGTTGGTCTTTTGGGGAGGCATGATGGTTATATCCCCTGAAGGAATTCCCTGGTAAGAAGTCAGGCAAGGAATTAGCTTCTCCTTTAATGTATTCAATGTCAAAATCAAACACACATAAAATTTGTTTTGATGCAATATTTTGAACATCCTTTTGTAAAACATGTTTAGCAGTTTTGCAATCAATACGAAGTGAAATTTTTAATTAAGTAATCACTTTAAATTTAGAAATGCATAAGACAATGAATAAAATCTCTTTTTTGATAGTGGAGTATTTTTGTGGAGTTTCATTCCAAAATTTGGAAGTAAATTGGATAACTTGTTCTTTGTTATCTTGTACTTGTTGGAGAATACCTCCATATCCCAATTTTGAGGCACTGTTTCAACTATTTTGGAGGCTAATGTCTGCTAAATGCAAACATGGCAAATGGGTGATTTGGGCTTAATTTGTCGGATTGTATTAGTGTGTGGCTGTCCACGGTGTTGGATTCTTCTTCAACCTTCATATAAAGGTTTGCAAATTTGACTAAGTTTAGGATAAAAATCCATTATATAATTAAGACTTCCTACGAATCTTTGTAACTGGTTTTATCATTGATGACGTCAGGGAATTTTTACTAAATTCAATGGATCTTTAATAGAGTAATTGTACCTGTAGATTATTTGTCCTAAAAACGGTTTCCTTGTTTGGAAAAGTTTATTTTTGTTTTTGATACAACTAAACCATTTGTTTTACAATATAATAATGTTTTTTTAAACGTTTAAAGTGTTGATCTAACTAGATGAAAATATAAGAACATCATCAATATAGACAATAAGGAATTGAGAGTATGGATAATATCATTCATTATTCTTTGGAATTCTGATGGGAGATTTTTTAACCCAAAGGGCATTACATTCATTCATATTAACCAAATGGTACAGTAAATGCGGTTTTATACATGTCTTTTGTTAATTTGGATTTGCCAAAATCTAGATTTCATGTTGAATTTGGAATTTTCAATTGGATAGTTTTTGTAAAATCTTTTTTGTTTGGGATTGAGTATCTACCCTCTTAAGGTTGTATTTCGAGGTTTATAATTTATGACAAGTCTTAAACTCCTCTTTCAAGTTCAACATTTTCCTGAACCATAGAAGGTCGAGCAACTCCAAGGAGACTTGCTTTTCCTATTAATTTTTTTGTAGAAGATCATTGATTTCCTTTTTACAATGTTCTTCAATTCTTTATGCATTTGTATTGGTCTGCGTTTATAGATATTTCTTTTTCATCAAAATATTTTTCATAAAGGAACTGCCATATGTTTTTTTCTATCCAAAAAGCATTAGGTAGGTCAGAACAAATTTGAGTTTAAATAGTTTTCTGGTTTTTTTTTTATCTTTGTACGGATATCATTATGTGGAGTTGAGATTCGATTATTTTAGTTTTAACTTCTTCTTGGAGGAAGTGTATATGTTTTTTTTTACGGAGATAGGTGATTAATTTCTTTCTTTGACGTTAAGTATTCTTGGAGAATATTAAGGTTTTTTGGATGATTTTGTGTATAAATTTGAGACAAGACTTCACCCATTATTTTTGTGGATATCCCCTAATCATCAACACTATGGTTGTATTAAATTAATGAAGGGTGTTCCTAATATCATACTTCTTCTCAAATTTTTTACTAATAAAAAAGAGTGTTTAAACAAATATTTGATTACAAACTTTACATCTGATAATTTGTAATGATAAAATTGTTGAGCGATTGGCTGCCTTAGAAGATTCTAGTGTTTTTTCATAATATTTTGTAGGAACTAATCCTTCTTGGATACAATTGAAGTCTACTCCAGAATCAAATAGAGCAATTGTTTATAGGATATTCATCGTTGATTAGAGTTTATCTTATATGCCATTTTTTATAAGTTATTTGGGTTAGCATATTTATGAATCTTCATTATGATCTTCATCATCTTCAGATTTATCTATTTCTTTGGCACAAGTAATTTCAAATGTTGTTTTTTGTTGTTCTTTTAAATCTTTAACTTCAATTTTTAGTTGTTGGATTTCTTTGTTAAATCAGGAAGTGTTAATTTTTTTTTCCTGTTTTTCGAATTTGTCAATTATTCTGAAAACTATAAGCCTTTGGGTTTCTATTTTCCTATCAGTTTTTTCAAAGGTATTCTTGGAGCCTACTAACTTAACCGAACACTTTCATCAGAATTTTCAGTTATATTCAATCTCTGATTTTGGATTGGCTAGGTATAAGGTTTAGAAATTCTCATTTTTAAAGGTGTGACGCGTTAGCTAATCCCCAATCCTCTGGTAAAGTTATTTGTCCCAATTGATTGTTTTTGGACTATTATGTTTGATCTTGTTAAATCAGTTTGAAATTAATATTGTGTGACCTTTGGTCATGATTAAGACTCAGTTTTAAAGCGATTGCATTACTTTATATTGGATCTTATAAATGATTGTTATAGGGATGGTCCTGGTTTTAAGTCATAATAAACGTTTTAATATTTCAGTTAAAACATCTAGTATATTTTGGTTATTTAAACAGACTGTGAAATCAGGATACATGTGATGCTATAGTAGGATAAGATTTCTATAAATTGGAAAGACTCGTGCAATGTTAACCAAGCTTTGGAAGCCGATTCTAAAACTTTCTCCTTCCTCACTCTTTTTTCATGTAAACCTCTGAAAGCTCCCAAAAAAAAGGCTTTTATTGTAAGTTCAATTTCCTTAAATCTTTCAATAATCTTTGAGACAATTTCAAACATATATATTAGGTCACGGAGCATATATATTATATATATATATATATATATATATATAATATATATATATATTCAGAGTCTTGTGGACGACTCACCATTGATTCAGAAGAATTTTCTTGAATTTGATAAATCATATCTTATTATCTATGTTGTAACTAGATTCTTTTTCAAGTCTGTTGAATAATTTTTAATAATTGTTGTTTAAATTCTGAATTTATTTCTATTTTTTGATTTGATTTTCATAAGACACTTAGTTGCATAATGACCTTGTTGTTTACATTTCCACATATGATAGGTTTTTTGGATATTTTTTTTATAGAGATTTTTTCTTTTATAAGGTTTATCATAAGATTTTTGTTTGTATTTATAATCTCTTTGTAATAAGGTTTTTCTATATTGTTTTTGTTTTTTATCTTTTTTTGTCCCAACAGAGGGAGGTGATATTTTTTCATAACCTATTGACTACAAAATCCACTTAATTCTATTTTCTTATGTTTTAATTCATTTTTAATTTAGCTTTTAATTTTAAATCAGTGCAAATTAAAACTTCGTTGTTAATAAAACAATTAAATCTCCATGGTTAATTCTTCATAAGATAATTTCCATCATATTTTTTATATATGCATTCTGGACGATTGACTAAATATCTAGGTAGACCGTCTAAGAACCTTTCTTTCCAATAGGTTTCCTACAGTCTGTTCTTGTGAATACTTTTTGTAAAAACTATCCTTATACCATCTAAAATCTGTCATGGTTGACATCTAAGTTTGATAATTTTCTTGTGATTTTTTCTGAAAGCTTGTTGGTTCTCCACAAATTTTTGGTTATCACATAAATAATGAGCTACAACGTCTCCTTCGTGTTCATATTCTATTTGACTATACCTTCTATTTTGACTTTCCTAGTCTTTTTGTTGCGTGTAATATGTGATATTTTGTGATTCTGGTAAATCATTATCACCAATTTTTTAACATTCCCGTAAATCCTGAAACTAATATTTTTGCTATTTGAGATCAATGTTGTCATGATTTATGAGCTAGTGCTGACATAGCCATTTCTGTAAAATTTTAATATTTGGTGTTCAACTAATCCATCTATATTCCATTCATCTATTCCTGTTACAGTATAGGAAGATATTCCATTCATCATTTAATATTTGGTGTTCAACTAATTCATCTATTTCCATTCACTATTCCTGTTCCAGTATAGGAAGATCTTATCATTTATGTTACATCTCAATTGCATATCTGGTAAAGAAGGGGGTAATAGTTTTGAGTTTTAGGATATTCATATTATTTCTCATTTTATTATAGATAATTTTTAAAATTTTGATTTAATTCTTCTATAGGGTCAGATTCTGTTAAGAACATTAATATTTGATTTAGAGGATGATAATTCACTAATTTTTTTACTATATTTTCTAAATAGTGTTGTAATTATTGAATTAACAATTTCTTCTTTTCAAATGTCAAGGGTTCAAAAATGGTTTAACATTTTTTGTGAATAAAGGGTGTGTGAATTAAATGTTAAAGTTGTTGTTGAATTTCCTAAAGTTGATGTTGAATTTCTACTTATCCTTTGACTGAGTCGTCACAAGACTCTGATGATTGTGATTGCATGGGTTCTTGCTACTGTGCAAGAATCAATAAATATTATATCAACATCTAGACCTAATCAACAAGTATTATCAAATCAAAAGAATTTCTATTAGATATATTGACAAAATTCAAGATGAAGACATTAAAGAAATATTTATTAAAACTTAAGAATTAATTATATCTGAAGAAACAACAAAAGATGTAGATCTTATAACTTAAAGACTATAAAAAGATTTGACAAACTCACACAAGTTACTTTAAGTGATTTACAAGAAGAAATCAATATTTTGAAAAATCAAGTTAAAAATTACAAAAAGTAATTTTGAAATCAAGAAGGTTTATTATGTCTAAAAGCTTCTAAAGAAACTTTAAGATAACCATCAACCTCAAAATACAGATTAAAATTATAGAAGAAACGGAGGAAGCGAATCTCTATAATTCAATTTCAAAAATGACATGTATACATTAGGATCAATATCAATCATGAATTAGATATTATTACACAAGTCTTAGTAGACATTGCACCAGATCAAAATTGCATAAGAGAATGATTAATTTCGACAAAATTTATGAAAAAACAAAAGAAAGATTATATAGAGCTAACGGTCAACAATTAAATATTAATTATAAATTATTTTGCACATGTTTTATACAAAATTTTGTATTAAAACACTTGTATTCTAGCAAAAGATTTAGATTAAGATGCTATTTAGGTGCTCCTTTTTCACTCAAATTTACCCTTTAACGTAATCAATAAAGGAATTACACCATTTTTAGGACAAGATGTAACATTTGAATTTGTTAATCCTCCATTATAAAAGATATTAGTAATTTAAATTATTTCAATATCTAAGATAAATACTATTACCAAATTAGAGAGTCTAGAAATTGTCTCTACCAAAGAATGGCTGATTACCACAAAATTTGGATGCTTGCATTCAAAAACTGTTTTCAACTTTTTGAATTAAGATTTAAAAAGTTTCAATTATGTTTTCAACAAATGCAAGAGTAAAAATTTTTTTACTCTATAGTCTCTCGTAATACTTTCAAGACAGGACTTTTTTGGAGAGTGAGGAAAAGATGGGCACTCCCATCAAATCCCAATAAATCCAAAATCAAAGCATCGTATGCGATGCTACCACCTCAACAACCGATTATCTCACAAACAAAACATTCACAATCAAAATCTTCAAAACCCATAAACAAAAAAACATTATCACCCAACCAAACCAATTCACTCTTCTAGATGAAGAATCGGTTTCTTCATCTCCACCAAGAAATTACCAACAAGCCCTTACAATACCACCACCTACACCTTCTCCATCAAACCTATACATTAATCCCACTTCTCAATACATTGAGAAAGATATAACCCAATCAATTTGCATTGTTGAACCCGATATTGGAGACACTATGCAAGAAACCTTATAAAAAAATTTCCTCCAGATTTTTTATTTTATTCCTGATGATTTATTAAAACAAGAACATTTTATATTTTTTAGTTATACTGATTTAATAGAATTACCCATAATCCTGATAGAAATGATCCAAATATAATTGCTTTTTCAAAATGCAAATCAAAAATGGTCAATTTTTTTTAAAGAGCATTAAATGTCTCTTTTTGTAGGGAATCTCTAACTCTTCAATATTATGCCAGATATTCTCTTAATCGGATGTCGGTTCTTTGGCCAGTCTTCTTTTTGGGAGAAGAGATAATTTTGAACTGTTTGGAATAACTTAGATGATTTCATAACAGTCATCTTCATTGCTTTGGGCGAGATTGACCAAGGCACTGGAGCTTCGATAAGATTCTTCTTCTTCATCTTGGAGTTGTGAAAGAATAATCTTGAGGTGGTCTTTAAGTTCTTGTTTGTCTTGGCTCCTGCTAAGGATACTGATGTCATAGTCTTTTTCTATAAAAAAAATTGGTGATTTCAGGGGTAATTGCCTGAGTTTGATGAGGTGAACTTGAGAGGCACAGTTGAATTTTTTCTATGGACATGTGGGATGCATCAAATTTATCCCACCACTTGACTTTAAATTTCTAGATCAAATTAGGGAGATTGCTAATATTTTGGACAATTTTATATTCCCATTGTAAAATCCATGAGATGTGGAACTTTGCTGAGAAATGAAGTCATGGAGGGAAGTTTGAATCTGCTTCGGAAACTTTGAACTTGAGCTTGAACTCATTGAATCCTTCATGGACAGTTGGGGGTAGGATTTCGAGAATTAATCCAAAATGATCCCACCATTGGGAAAACCAATTGGGAAATTTGAATAAAGTATTCCTTTTGAAGTAAATCATCCAAGAGTGCCTGTGATGACTATTTTGGAGAAAGAGTGATCTGTTACAAGCCCTTTCATAGTCCCAATAATTATATCCAGGCGAAATAAAATTTTGGGAAATTTTTTTGAATCGGTTTGGGTTGGATCTCCAATCAGAAGGACTAAAGATTTTCAGGATATGAAAAGTTGAATGAGTGATAAATCATGGTTTGTTTTTATCCTAACAGTGTTTAAACTCACAAGAGTCAGAATCAACAAGAATAAATTCATAAAAATTTTAGAGTTTTCCTTAAATCTTCAGGGATAAAATGAATTTTTTTTGGAAAAATTTGTTGAACTAATTGTTTAGGGTTTTCAAATCATATCCTTCTTTGAAAACCAAAAGATTCATAGCAATTCATTTTTTGAATTATATTTTGTCCTAGTTTAAGGGCTTTTAATGATATAGCTGCAAGAACAAGTTCTTTGTTTTTTGAAAGAGCGATTAAGCTGCCTTTTGCAGTTTGCTTAGTGAGATTTTTTCACATTGGGAAAATCTTAGGAACTTTTGGGCTTAGTGAGATTTTTTCACATTGGGAAATTCTTAGGAACTTTTTGGAAGAGTTTGAGGGTTCTTAAATTTCAAAATCTCATTTTTTGGCAATTTGGTGTTAAGGTTGCTTTGGATTTTTCTGAAAAGAGCTAATCCAATTCTGGATTTGCTTTATATTTTGGGCTCTAAGAAGAGCTTGTTGAGGCTATGCCTTTTCCTTTTGATTATTGGGTCTTTTCTTGGGTTTTTTCACATACGAGTTATACCATGATGGGTGTTGTGGGCTTTTGGGCATAAGAAGCCTTTGATTGTTTTTGAGTGATTGGAGGGTTGGTCTTTTGGGGAGGCATGATGGTTATCCCCTGAAGGAATTCCTGGTAAGGAAGTCAGGCAAGGAATTAGCTTCTCCTTAATGATTCAATGTCAAAATCAAACACACATAAAATTTGTTTGATGCAATATTTTGAACATCCTTTTGTAAAACATGTTTAGCAGTTTTGCAATCAATACGAAGTAGAAATTTTTAATTAAGTAAATCACTTGAAATTAGAAATGCATAAGACAATGAATAAAATCTCTTTTTTGATAGTGGAGTATTTTGTTGAGTTTCATTCCAAAATTTGGAAGTAAATTGGAAACTTGTTCTTGTATCTTGTACTTGTTTGAGAATACCTCCAATCCCAAATTTGAGGCATCTGTTTCAACTATTTTGGAGGCTAATGGGTCTGCTAAATGCAAACATGGCAAATGGGTGATTTGGGCTTTAATTTGTCGGATTGTATTAGTGGTGTTGGCTTGTCCACGGTGTTGGATTCTTCTTCAACCTTTCATATAAAGGTTT
Source organism: Pistacia vera (assembly GCF_008641045.1). Taxonomy (NCBI): domain Eukaryota; kingdom Viridiplantae; phylum Streptophyta; class Magnoliopsida; order Sapindales; family Anacardiaceae; genus Pistacia; species Pistacia vera. The sequence continues at coordinate 540,186 of NW_022196112.1, read as the reverse complement.
GCAAATTGACTAAGTTTAGGATAAAAATCATTATATAATTAAGACTTCCTACGAATCTTTGTAACTGGGTTTATCAGTGATGACGTCAGGGAATTTTTTACAATTCAATGGCTTTGAATAGGTATAATTGTACCATTGTAGATTATTGTCCTAAAAATCGGTTCCTTGTTTGGAAAAGTTTATTTTTGTTTGATACAACTAAACCATTTGTTTTGACAATATGAATAAATGTTTTTAAACGTTTAAAGTGTTGATCTATACTAGATGAAAATATAAGAACATCATCAATTAGACAATAAGGAATTGAGGTATGGATTGAATATATCATCATATTCTTGGAATTTGATGGGAGATTTTTTAACCCAAAGGGCATTAACATCCATTCATATTAACCAAATGGTACAGTAAATGCGGTTTTATACAGTCTTTTGGTTGAATTTGGATTTGCCAAAATCAGATTTCATGTTGAATTGGAAAAGATTTCAATTGGATAGTTTTTGTAATAATCTTTTTTGTTTGGGATTGAGTATCTATCCCTTTAAGGTTGTTTCGAGGTTTATAATTTATGACAGTCTTAGAAACTCCTCTTTCAAGTTCAACATTTTTCTGAACATAGAAGGTCGAGCAACTCCAAGGAGACTTGCTTTTCATATTAATTTTTTGTAGAAGATCATTGATTTCCTTTTACAATGTTCTTCTAATTCTTTATGCATTTGTTTGGTCTGGCTTTTATAGATATTTCTTTTTCATCAAAATATTTTTCATAAAGGGACTGACCATTGTTTTTTTTTCTATCCCAAAAAGCATTAGGTAGGTCAGAACAAATTTGAGTTTAAATAGTTTTGGATTTTTTTTTTATCTTGTACGGATATCATTATGTTGGAGTTGAGATCGATTATTTAGTTTTAACTTCTTCTTGAGGAAGTGGTATATGTTTTGTTTACGTAGGATAAGGTGATTAATTTCTTTCTTGACGTTAAGTATTCTGGAGAATATTAAGGTTTTTTGGAGATTTTGTGTATAATTTGAAGACAAGACTCACATATTTTTGTGGATATCCCCTAATATCAACACTAAAGGTTTGTATTAAATTATGAAGGGTGTTCCTAATATCATACTTCTTCTCAAATTTTTTACTAATAAAAAGAGGTGTTTAAACAAATATTTTGATTACAAACTTTAACATCTGATAATTTGTAATGATAAAAAGTGTTGAGCGATTGGCTGACTTAGAAGATTCTAGTGTTTTTATAATATTTGTAGGAACTAATCCTTCTTGGATACAATTGAAGTCTACTCCAGAATCAAATAGAGCAATTGTTTATAGGATAAATTCATCGTGATAAGAGTTTTATCTTAATATGCCATTTTTTATAAGTTATTTGGGTTAGCATATTTATGAAATCTTCATTATGATCTTCATCATCTTCAGATTTATCTATTTCTTTGGCAACAAGTAATTTCAAATGTGTTTTTGTTGTTCTTTTAAACTTTAACTTCAATTTTTAGTTGTTGGATTTCTTTTGTTAAATCAGGAAGTGTATTTTTTTTTCCTGTTTTTCGAATTTGTCAATAATATTTGAAAACTATAAGCCTTATGGGTTTCTATTTTCCTATCGTTTTTTCAAAGGTATTCTTGGAGGCCTACTAAACTTAATCCGAACACTTTCATCAGAATTTTCAGTTATATTTCAATCTCTGTATTTTGGATTGGCTAGGTTAAAGGTTTAGAATTCTCATTTTTAAAGGTGTGACGCGTTAGCTAATCCCCAATCCTCTGGTAAGTTTTTGGTCCCAATTGATTGTTTTTGGAACTATTATGTTTGATCTTGTTAAATCAGTTTGAAATAATATTGTGTGACCTTTTTGGTCATGATTAATGACTCTAGTTTTAAAAGCAGATTGCATACTTTATATTGGATCTTATAAATGATTGTTAGGGATGGTTCCTGGTTTTAAGTCAATTAAAAAGTTTTAATATTTACAGTTAAAACATTAGTAATTTTGGTTATTTAAACAGACTGTGGAATCAGGATACATGTGAGCTATAGTAGGATAAGATTCTATAAATTGGAAAGACTCGTGCAAGTGTAACCAAGCTTGGAAAGCCGATTCTAAAACTTTCTCCTTCCTCACTCTTTTTTCATGTAACCTCTGAAAGCTCTCCAAAAAGAAGGCTTTTATTGTAAGTCAATTTCCTTAAATCTTCAATAATCTTTGAGACAATTTCAAACATTATATATTAGGTCACGAGAGATTAATATATAATTATATATATAATATATATATAATATATTATATATATATATCAGAGTCTTGTGACGACTCACTCATTATTCAGAAGATTTTCTTGAATTTGTAAATCATATCTTATTATCTATGTTGTAACTAGATTCTTTTTCAGAGTCTGTTTGAATTTTTAATAATTGTTGTTTAAATTCTGAATTTATTTCTAATTTTTGATTTGATTTCAAAGAAACTTAGTTGCATAATGACCTTGTTGTTTACATTTCCAACATATGATAGGTTTTTTGGATATTTTTTATTAGAGGATTTTTTCTTTTTATAAGGTTTATCATAAGATTTTTGTTTGTATTTATAATCTCTTTGTAATAAGGTTTTTCTATATTGTTTTGTTTTTTTATCTTTTTTGTACCTAACAGAGGGAGGTGATATTTTTTCATAACCATATGACTACAAAATCCACTTAATTCTATTTTCTTATGTTTTAATCATTTTTAATTTAGCTTTTAATTTTAAATCAGTGCATATTATAAAACTTGTTGTAAAAACTAATTAAATCTCCATATGTTAATTCTTCATAGTATATTTCATCATATTTTATATAATGCATTCTTGACAGTTTGACTAAATAATCTAGGTAGACCGTTAAGAACCTTTCTTTCAATAGGGTTTCCTACAGTCGTTCTTGTGAATAATTTTTGTAAAACATATCCTTATACCATCTAAAACTGTCATGGTTGGACATCTAAGTTTGATAATATTCTTGTGATTTTTTCTGAAAGCTGTTGGGTCTCCTACAAAGTTTTTGGTTATCACATAAATTAATGTAGTACAACGTCTCCTTCGTGTTCATATTCTATTTGACTAGTCCTTCTATTTTGACTTTCCTAGTCTTTTTTGTTGCGTGTATATGTGATATTTATGTGATTCTGGTAAATCATTATCTCACCAATTTTTTAACATTCCCGTAAATCCTGAAACTAATATTTTTGCATTTGATGATCAATGTGTCATGTGATTTATGAGCTAGTGCTGACATAGCATTTCTTGTAAAATATTTTATATTTGGTGTTCAACTAATCCATCTATATTCCATTCATCTATTCCTGTTACAGTATAGGAAGATATTCCATTCATCATTTATATTTGGTGTTCAACTAATTCATCTATATTCCATTCATCTATCCTGTTCCAGTATAGGAAGATCTATCATTTATGGACATCCTCAATTGCATATCTGGTAAAAAGAGGGGTAATAGTTTTGAGTTTAGGATATTTCATATTTCTCATTTTATATAGATAAGTTTTAAAATTTTGATTTAATTCTTCTATAGGGTCAGATTCTGTAAGAACATTAATATTTGATTTAGAGGATGATAATTCACTAAGTTTTTTTACTAATATTTTCTAAATAGTGTTGTAATTATGAATTTAACAATTTCTTCTTTTCAAATGTCAAAGGGTTCAAAAATGGTTTAACATTTTTTGTGAATAAAGGGGTGTGTTGAATTAAATGTTAAAGTTGTTGTTGAATTTCCTAAAGTTGATGTTGAATTTTTCTACTATCCTTGACTGAGTCGTCACAAGACTCTGATGATTGTGATTGCATGGGGTCTTGCTACTGTGCAATGAAATCAATAAATATTATATCAACATCTAGACCTAAGTCAACAAGTATTACAAATCAAAAGAATTTCTATAGATATTATTGACAAAATTCAAGAGAAGAATTAAAGAGAATATTTATTAAAACTTAAAGAATTAATATATCTGAAGAAAAACAAAAAGATGTAGATTCTTATAACTTAAAAGACATATTAAAAAGATTTGACAAACTCACACAAGTTACTTTAAGTGATTTACAAGAAGAAATCAATATTTGAAAAAACAAGTTAAAGAATTACAAAAAGATAATTTTGAAATCAAGAAGGATTTATTATGTCTGTCTACTTCTAAAGAAACTTAAGATAACCATCAACCTCAAAATCAGAATTAAAATTATAGAAGAAACGGAGGAAGCGAAATCTTTATAATTCAATTTCAAAAATGACGTATACATTAGGATCAATATCAATCATGAATTAGATATATTTACACAAGTCTAGTAGACATTGCAGAGATCAAATTGCAAAGAGAATGATTAATTCGACAAAATATTATGAAAAAACAAAAGAAAGATTATTAGAGCTAACGGTCAACAATTAAATATTAATTATAAATTATTTAATGCCTGTTGTATACAAAATTTTGTATTAAAAACTGTATTCTAGCAAAAGATTGTAGTTAAGATGCTATATTAGTGCTCCTTTTATCACTCAAATTTACCCTTTTAACGTAATCAATAAAGGAATACAACCAATATTTTAGGACAAGATGTAACATTTGAATTGTTAATCCTCCCTTAATAAAGATATTAGTAATTTAAATAATATTTCAATATCAAGATAAATACTATTACCAAATTAGAGAGTCTAGAAATTGTCTCTACAAAGAATGGCTTGATTACCACAAAATTTGGATGTTGGATTCAAAAAACTTGTTTTCAACTTTTTATTAAGATTTAAAAAGTTTCATTATGTTTTCAACAAAATGCAAGAGTAAAATATTTTTACTCTAATAGTCTCTCGTAATAACTTTCAAGACAGGACTTTTGAGAGAGTGAGGAAAAGATGGGCACCACAAATCCCAAAATAATCCAAATCAAAGCATCGTATGCGATGCTACCACCTCAACAACCGATTATCTCACAAACAAAACATTCACAATCAAAACTTCAAAACCCAATAAACAAAAAAACCTTATACCACCCAAACCAATTCACTCTTCGGAAGAATCTGTTTCTTCATCCACCAAGAAAATTACCAACAGCCCTTACAATAAACATCCTATTCACCTTCTCCATCAAACCATATAACATAATCACTTCTCAAACATGAAAGATATAACCCAATCATTTGCATGTTGAACCGAATATTGGAGACAAACTATGCAAGAAACCTTATAAAAAAATTTCCTCCAGATTTTTTTATTCCTGATGATTTATAAAACAAGAACATTTTATGAATTATTTTAGTTGATACTGATTTAATAGAAATTACCCATAATCCTGATAGAAAAGATCCAAATATAATTGCTTTTTCAAAATGCAAAATCAAAAGCTTAAGACCTCAAGATTGGCGCATGGAATTTCAAAAACGCCAATTTCTCAAAACTTTATTCCAAGATTTTTCTTATAAAGATTATCAAAAACCCAGGTTTTATACTTTCTGTTAATACATACAACACACTCTTTGTTTTATATGACAAAACTTGTCCCAAAACTTTCCAAATAGCTTCAACATGGTTTAATTTTTTCGATTTAAATGAAAAAAAAATCCTCTCACCTTTGGTTGGAAGGATACCAATTATTTGTCAAAATTTTAACAACAATGAAATCCTTTGTTGCATTTTCCACAATTTCTTAATTGCTTGGATAATGAGTTGGCAATTTCTAACTACATATCCTCCTCCAAAATTCAGAGAATTATAAAGAAATTTCCTTATTAAATGATGGCCTAGTTTTTCCATCCAAAATGTTTGTCCACCAACTATGCAGATATGGATTTCTCAACACACACTCAGTTATGTCAGCTCAACAATAAATCAACATTTCTAACAAAAAAATCAAACTTCAGGCCGAGCTGGCTCAATGCCAAACCCCTCAAGATAGGACAAAATTATTATGGCATGGACCTTCCTCTTCTCAAAGGCAGATTCGAACAACACCAAATCACTAAGTGATCAAGATGAGGATGATTATTTTGTAATGTTCCAAAACCAAATCAATTATGATTTTATAAAGGACAATGATCAACACACATTATTCGATTTTCAAAGTTTGCAGTTAATGATTAAGACTTTTCAAAGTCTCTTCATCAACAACACTTTTCAGAGAGAAGATTTTCCGTGACCTCTTTTATCATGTGCCTGCAACAATGAAGACTTTTCAAAGATCTCTTTCAAGACTGTCAAGTTTCTCTGCAAGATTTGAAGATTTTCAAGATATCAAGTCTTTTAATATGTTGCTTTAGACTTTTCGAGATATCCTTTTAGGTCCATATCTTTTTTGTCGATCAAATCAGAACAGTCCTATAATTCAAGACACGTTTCAAAGACAGCTCATCACCTTATCAACAACTTTTCTTTTATTTTGTATGTAATAATGTTACGGATTCAAATATTTTGAAACGCGTCTTTGTAGTGTAATCTGTATCACATCCTTTGTAAATGGTAGAATTTAGAATAGAGTTGAGAAAAAAAGAGTTTAGAGTTTTAAAGGCTCGTTTGGTTTATTATTCTAATAGTTTTAGAATAATCTTTTGAAAAAAATTAAATTGGGCGGGTATTACAATGTAGATTTGAAAATTACACAAAATATCCCTATGTTTGTTTATATTAAACCCCCTTAATAAAATATTAAAAGTTAACAAAAACACCCCCAACCCAACCATTAAATACGGACAGAGGCCCCACCATCGCCGGAGGGTGACGGAGTGTTTTTGTAATTTCTAAAAATATTATTTAGAGGTGTGTTTAGTAATAATAAATTTAAGAGGTTTAAAAGGAACTGAAAAATATAGAATAATATTTTAAAAATAATGACATTTTACTGTTTAGCTTTTTTAGAATACTATAATGTATTCCCAAAGCGAAACAAACAAAGCCAAAGAGTTTAGAATTAGAGTCTTAGAAAGAAAGTTTCAAAAGTTTAATACTTTGAGAGAAAAATTTAGTGTCATTTGTAAAGTCCTCAAGCAATAAACGATTACTTCAAACTTGTAAGTTTTCTTTATCACATTAATTATACTATTTGACTTTGATTTTTACATTGAATAATTTACAATATTTTTGCTTTAATTTCCAATATTGACTTGATCTTATTTTATTATTTACTATTTACTCGATTTTTAACTTATATTACTCGATTTTTAACGATCCACATTATAGAATCTAAAGTTGATGTTGAATTTTACTATCTCCTTCCCAGGGGCTTGAAATCTTAGTGATTATGTGGAGTAGTCTTATCTTCTATCCTATTCATTTGTTGACTAATAAGTGGAGAATTTGATTAGAGTAATTTTTGATGTTGAATATTTTAATATCTCGTAAAGTTGGTTGCCTTTGATCATAATCTATTTTCTTAATTTTTTTAAATGGTGTGATGTTATATTCTGCTTGTTGATGTTCTATTTAATTTTCTAAAGGTGGATGGACAGATGTAATGTTTATTTGTTGATGTTTGCCAATTTTGTGCATTAGTAATTACAAAAAATGTTTATTTTCGATTAAATTTAGTAATGTTTTCTGTTTTCTAACTAATAAATAAATAAATATATTTGTTTTAATTTTTCGTGTGTATTGTACATTCAGACCTAGGGATTGTTGTTCTGGATAAATTTTGTAAAGAAATATTATCGTTTTTCTTTATATAGTTTGTAAGAATTCTTGTTTAATAAATCTTTGTTAATTCAAAGGATTTTGTTATTGTGTTAATTTGCTTTAATTTCCTAATACTTCTGATTGTGTTGGTGAACATGTGGATTTGATGTGTTTTCATTTGCAGGTTTGGTCAAGGAGGGAATAATTTACCCCTACTAATTTACTTGTTGAAGTGATGATGAAGGCCTGGGTGTAGTAATTTCTTCAATCCTAGAGTTATTATGTTTTTGTAGTAATAATGGGTTGATTTTGTTCTAAGGGAGTTCTCTAAATTTTAATTTATTGTACCATCTGGTTCTTGTATTATTTGTAGTATTTCAGATTCATTTTGATCCTGTAAAGGTTTAGAGAGCTAATTTTTCTAATTTCCAATCTGTTTGTTAATAATTTATCCCAAACTAATCTTTTTGGTGTAAAGGTTATGTTTTGTTTTATCGGCTTCCATAAAAACTGTAGTCCTGGTGGGACATCCTAATGGCTCTTGGACTAATTATTCGTATTCATAACTTTGTAATAATCCTATATATTAATGCTACTGGTTGGGCTTTATCTGATAAGTAAGATTAGAAGCTTTTAAATTAATAGTTAATACAGATAGTATTACTGGATCATGTAAACCTACTGTAAAGTTTGTGATAACAATCAAAATACTGGACCGCTTTCTAAATTAGAATGTATATTGCTAATAAGAGTTATTGAAGTTTAAATTTCTTGCATCTTAACATCACTATATTGGATGTTTTGTCCTAATCTATATAACGGTTTTACTGCGACTTGAAATACTCATATGTGTAAAAATTTAAATTGTTTTGGTGTGTCTGTGTATTGCTCCTTCAAAAAGAAGTGAATTTCTTCAACCCTTTCTTCGGTTATCATATTGTGTCTTCTGTTGTTTATACAGTAATATGACATAAATTCAAAACTACCTATTGATATATTGTCTTTTTTAACGGTGGTATGTTCCAATTATGTAAGTGTGAGCGATTTTTATATATTAATTCTTGAGTATTAAAGATTAATTCTTGATTATTGTTTGTACTTTGTGTTGATTATTAATTCTAACAGTGTTACTGCTATATTATCACGTCGCCTACTACTACTTCTTATTTCCTTAGAAATTAGAATCTTAAAATAATTAACCTAAAAGTTCCAGTTTCTCCTAGTCACAGGACCACCAAGGTACAGGACCACCTAACACGATGACTAACGATTACAGGCTGACCAACGCACCCTCCGAAGACAAATGGTAAACCTGAACAATTCTAGAGTTCTTCTAGATTAAAACTTTCTAGATGTGATAACCCTTAATTCAATCAAGGAATGAGCAGTGCTACGGATGAACAATATCTACAGTAAACCGCTTACAGAAATAAACAGTAACATGTACAATAATTGCTACAGTACTACGGTAATGGACGTTAATTGTGTAGTTTTTTATTGCTAATCCTTTACTTCTATTGACACTACTGGCTCTGATATCATATAATGCACGGATCGTAAAAATCAAGTAAATAGTAAATAAATAAAAATAAAAGTCAAGTCAATATTGGAAAAAATTAAAAAACAAAAAATATTGTAAATTAATCAAGTGTAAAAGAAGTCAAATAGTAGAATGAAGTGAGGAAGAAAACTACAAGTGATAAAGTAATTGGTTTATGCTGATAAACAATGTACACGAAAGTTTTGCTCTCATAAGTTTCGACTTTTGAAACTCCTTTCTAAATTCAAACTCTTTAAAACTCTAACTTTTTTTCTCAACTCTTTAAAACTATAAACTCTTTTTTCGAACTCTAATTCTAAATTCTACCGCTTACAAAGGAGTAATACAAATTTATACTACAATAAACAGGATTTCAAAAACATTGAATTCGTACATTATACAATACAGAATAAAAGATAAAAGTTGTTGATGAGTGATGAGCTGTATTGAAACGGTGTCTGAATATTGAGGATCTGTTTGATATTGACCGACAAAAGATAATGGACCTAAAAGGTATCTCGAAAAGTCTAAGCAAATCTTGAAATACTTGATGTCTTGAAAATCTTCAAATCTTGCAGAGAAACTCGGTAGTTGAAAAGAGATCTTTGAAAAATATTTATGTTGCTGCATGTTGATAAAAGAGGTCGTGAAAAATCTTCTTTGAAAAGTTGTATGTATAGGAGAAGCTTGAAAAGTCTTGATCATTAATCGCAAACTTTGAAAATCGGGATAAAGGTGATCTGAGTCATTGTCCTTTATTGAAATCATAATTGATTAGTTTTGGAACATTACAAAAAATCATCCTCATCTTGATCACTTAGTGATTGTGTGTTGTCCGAATTCTATCTTTTGAAAAGAAGAATATCCCATGACCATATAATTTTGGCCATATCTTAAGGGGTTGGCATTGAGACAGCTGGCTAGAAGTTTTAATTTTGTGTTAGAAATATTGATTGTTGTTGATTGCTGACATAACTGAGGGTGTTGAGAAATTCATATCTGAATGTTGGGGACAAACATTTAGATGGGAAAACTAGGCTACATTAATAAGATTTTCTTTGTAATTATTCGGAATTTTGAGAAGGAGAAGGTTATAGTGATATGAAATTGCCAACATTATCCAACATTAAAAACAAAAAATTGCTGAAAAATGCCAGCAAAAGATCTTCATTGTTGTTGAAATTTTTGGCAAATAATTGGTATCTTCCCAACCGAAGGTGAGAGGATTTTTCATTTAAACCAAAAATTAAACCATTATTGAAACCATTTTAAAAAGTTTTGGGACAAGTTTTGTTCAATATAAAAACCAAGAGTGTGTTGTATGTGTTAACAGAAGCATAAAACCAGGCTTTTTAACAACATCAAATCACCAAGTGATCAAGATAATGATGATTATTTTGTAATGTTCCCAAAACCAAATCATTTGATTTCAATAAGGACAATGACTCAACATCACCTCATTATGTTTCAAGGTTTGCGGTAATGACAAAACTTTTCAAGCTTCTCCTTATAAATACCACACTTTCAAGAGACAGATTTTCCCTGACCTTTTATCATAATCTGCTACAATGAGATTTCAAACGATCTCTTTTCAAGAACTGCAAGTTTCTCTGTAAGATTTGAAGATTTTCAAGAAATCAAGTCCTTTCAAGATTTGCTTTAGACTTTCAAGATATTTTTAAGTCCATTATCTTTCGTCAGTCAATATCAAACAAGTCCTCAATAATTCAAGACACGTTTTCAACGATAGCTCATCACTTATCAACAACTATTTACACCCACATAATATTTGTAATACCTAGTCTTACAAATATATTACAATTAATTACTAAACACCCAGTAAATTAATTGGAGGAAAAATCATAGATTAGTTTCAACAGATAATTCATACCTGGAATAGTCGATCGTCTGAATGGATCCTTTTTTGTTCAAGTAACAATCAAAAGTAAACAGAGATCGAGAGAATTTTTCAAAACTGAAAAAATATATAATTTTTTTGAAATAAATGTTCACGCATTTTCTCTTATATAGAGAAGTTTGGATTTACAAATTTTTGAATTGTGAAAAAGATAAACTTTACAAAAACAATGTCAAAACATAACACATGTGATTTGACTTTAGCTAAATAAAAATTAACATAACAAAAGAAAATAAAGAACATAAAGAAAATGACATGGTCCCATATGTCTCACATGTTTAACAAAAGTTATATAGTTTATATAGTTTTTACATGTGAACCAAAGTCAAGGATGCTTTAAATATCCTTCGTTAATTGTTGTCAGAAATCTGACGGTCCATGGAGTATTCCCGCTTTTTTGGATACACGTCAGCGTATTACGGTTGGACGTTTCTGGGTGTCCCAAACTCCATCCTCTAGATTGTTATCAATCATCGATCTATCAATAGAAAGTGATGCATCTCACTTGTATTGGGGAGCTGTGCTTAGGAAGTGTACAGATAATATTGAACGAATTGTTTCGATATGGTCAGGAAATTCTCTCCTGATGAAATAAACTATTCCGTCCATGAGAAGGAAGTTTTAGCAGGAAAGATATATTGACCGATTTTCGATATTCGTAATCGAGGAATTACTTAAGGACAGACTCTAAATATTTTAAAAACTTTTATGAATCTTGTGTAAATGATGACAAAAACTAGACTAATCAGATGAGATTTGTTGCAAATTATAGAATCAATTGAATATTTCTGACAAATAATTTGTTGCTGACTTGTCTAGACATTTTGCCGAGGAATTGCAGGATAATGGCGGCAAGAAGGAAACTGGGAAATCACTTCTCATGCTCCAAGTTTAAGCACGGGGACATTTGAGAAGGAATGTCCTTGAAGGTTACTTCTACTTCAAAGGTTACTATAAAAAGGAGGGAGAAAACTGCCGATAAGCAGGTGGTTCTTCTTCTAAGCAGGTTACTGCGGTTAAAACAGGTTGAAGGAGGAATCGGGACTATGATTTTGATACTTCGGATAGAAGAAAACCCGAATTTCAACGATTGCCGGGTGAAACTTCTACTAAGGAAATACTTCTGAAAAGAGGTTACTCTTAAGAAGGAAACAAACTCAGAAAAAAAGCAAAGTTTGTGGTCTTGTAAACAGGAGACATGAACGAGTAATGTCACTGTCAAAGATAAAAAATTTCTGAGGAATCGTCTGGTGCTACAAGCGTGGTGACTCCACTACTCCCAAAACAAAGCGGTTAATTGACGCATATATTGTGACGAGGTTTAGCGTTCCAGAAGGCTTAGATTAACTCAGCTAGTCAAACATCTGGGAGAAATGCTGGAAACCCAAATTAGAATCGCAATGGCGACAGGACAAGGGGAAGTACAGCTGCGAGTTGTTAGAGAAGCTAACACAGAAGGGTAGCATGGCGGTGGAAGCTGACCAAACTGTTTTATGAAGATGAGGAGTTCAAGGGAACTGCCTTACTCTATGAAGCAGGAATCAAAACCTTGAGGTAATGAGAAAATGTCATTGTTTGACAGTCAAACTCAAAACTCGAGGAATTTGAATGAATAATAGTGAAATTGGAAACAACTGACTTGACGGATGCGGGTCAAAGATTAGCAGTTCATCCTAATGGGAGCATGGAAATGTTCGTTCCATGGAAAATCTTTAGAAAAAGTTTCGTTAGAGACTGACTAAAGGATGGATCGATACAATGCAAATTGACATACAGGACGCAGATGCGGTTTAAACAAACGCTTGTGTATTGAATCGGAAAGTTGACACTTGACACTTGCATGATTACTTCCTCATTGCAAGAGAGCTATGATGTGTTCAGCCTGTATAGATATAAGAATTTCTGGTAGGAGAACCATGATACCGAATTATACTCGATGGTGAGGTAAAGATGGGGTCTTATGCACTAGGAGAAAATTCAGAAGAAAGAAGAGGAAGATTGGACCAGGTTACACATTTTCCAAAAATGTTATGGTTAAATCTAAAGGGGAAGAGCTCGTGAGAGTGAATGTACTGTCCACATTCAGAATGGAATTGTGGTAGTTTACCAAACATGTATGCATTGATCCAGGATACTCTTTTCCATAATAAGGCGCGAGTTGAGAACGCTACTAGAAGGGTCGATTTAGCCTATCTACCGAAGCAGGCCTTAATGGAAGGAACTATTAATCTTTTACGGTTGGTCTAGCACGCCGACCAGGAAAAGCCAAGAAGATGCGACTATAAAGATTTTATTGATTATCGAAGTGAGAACTTCAAGGATTGAATAAAAATCTAGAGGATGGAGATTTGGACAACCAGAAACGTCAACACGTAATACGCTGAGGATCCAAAAAACGGGAATATACATGGACCATCAAGATTTTGCCGAAAACAAAACGAAAGATATTTAAAAGCATTCTTCACTTTTGCGTCACATGTAATAAACCTAGTAAAATATAGTCATTGTGTAAAATGGGAGACATATGGGACCCATGTCATATTTCTTTAGTTCTTATTCTTATGGTATGTGTTAGTTTTTATTTGCTAAAGTCAAATCACATGTGTGTATGTGTTGAACATTGTGGTTTTGTAAAGTTTATCTTTTTTCACGGATTCAAAATATGTTGAAATCCAAACTTCTCTAATAAAGAAAGTTGTGTACATTATATTCGAGAAAAAATTAATAATATTTCAGTTTTGAAAAATTCTCTCGATCTCTTGTTTACTTTTGATTTTATACTCGAAACAGAAAAATGATCCATTCAAGACGATCGATATCCAAGTATGACATTAATCTGTTAAACTGAATCTATGAATTTTCTCTTCAATTAATTTACTAGGGTGTTTAGTAATAATTGGAATAATATTGTAAGACTGGGTATTACAAAAATATTATGTGGGGTATATATATATATCCCTATTGCCAGCAGTGCATTCGTCCGCTTGTATACAATCCAATCAGTTCACCAGGTAAAAAAAACATTAGACGTCCTATCTTCTGAAACCAACACTTTGATGTTATACTATATATATAATATATTATATCATAATATAATAATATATATATAACTCGAAACATATCCCTATTGCCAAAGCGCGTGTTCGTTCCGCTTGTAACAATCCAATCCGTTCACCAGGTAAAAAAAAAATTAGACGTTCCATCTCTGAAACCAACACTTGATATAATCTATATATATATAATATATATACAAAGTGTTGGTTTCAGAAGATGGAACGTCTTAATTTTTTTTTACCTGGTGAACGAGTGGATGTTACAAGCGGAACGAATGGACACGCGCTTTGGAATAGGATATCTATATTATATACAAAGGTGGTGTTCAGAAGATGGGAACGCTAATGTTTTTTTACCTGGTGAACTGATGGATTGTTACAAGCAGAGAAATGACGCGCTTTGGCAATAGGGATAGTTATCGAGCTATCTTATTGGGAATATGAGGAATCTCTAAATACTCAAAAATTTTATATCTGAAGCAGTTTTCAAGAAACAACTCAAGTTTTAGCAAAAATAGCTCTCCGGGTCGTTCGATTGGTTGAAAGGCCTGAAGAGGACGATTGTTATGAGGGTATGATCCCGTCGGTACCAGATTCAAAGGATTAGTATATATAATCACACTCATAAATTAATTCAATTCTTCCAAATTAGCAAACTCTCATACAAACATTCAGTTCACTAACCTACTTCAATGAATAATTCTAACCATCATTCACATCTTTCATCAACAATTCTACATATATAAGCACATACTTGCATAAAAGAAATTATCTACAAAAATATTCCAATAAACTAGGGTTGTTACTTACATTAGATGTGAGCAATCCACACTTTAGTAGTCTTCCTTGAACCAACTCTCCTTTTGTTAATCTATGAACACAAATCATAAGAAACAAACACTTTAAAAATTAAAATCATTTCTTAGTGCAAGGATTTACCTAAGGATTGCTGGGATTAAATCTACTAAAAATAACACCAAGACTATGATTTCCTCGAAAAAAAGGATTGCGAAATTAGAAAAGAGGGGGGTTGGGAAGGTGCATGAATGAGGAGAAGAAATGACTAGGATTTCATTCTTCAACTTTTGATAAACAAAATATTATTTATAGTTTCCATTTTACCCTGCACTTTTTATAAAATTCCATATATACCTTAATCAATTATCAAAAATGCCCTTATTTTTATAACTGTTTCATGTTATTTACTTCTTTCACTCTTCACTTTTTATCTAATATGACGAGAAAAGACCATTTTACCCCAAGGAATTTTAAGGAATTTTCTTCACACTTGGTTCAAGATAACTTTAACACAAATTAAACTAAGGAATTAGGGTGAAAGATTAAGGGCTTCGAAACAACAGTATTCATTAGTAAAGTCCTAGGAGGAATCATAAAATAAAGCTACATGAGAAGTAAAACAAATATGTGGAGCAGCATCCCCAAATTGTTCATTTGAACTTCAGGGAAAAAATTCTTTGTTTTTTTTTTTTTGGGGGGGGGGGGGGGGGGGGGGGGGGGCGAGAGAGCAGCAGAGAGAATTGTGACACCCACAAAAGGTATGTAATGTTACTTATGCCTAATACCCTTAGTTGAATTTCTTTGAAATTACCTTAGACAAATGTGAAGAAAATTCTTTCTTTTTTTTTGGGGGGGGGGGGGGGGGGGGGGTGGGAGAGGGAGAGAGAGAGAGAGAGAGAGAGAGAATTGTAACCTAACATCAAGTATGTACTGTTACTTGGCCCTAATCCCTAGTTGGATTTCTTTGAAATTACCTTAGACAAATGTTAAGACAAATTCTTAAAAGTTCATAGGCATAAAAGGGTCTTTTCACTCATAATTGTTGAAAAAATGGAGAGTGAAAGAAGTAGAATACATGAAAAAATAATAAATATAAAGACATTTGTATAATACTAAGGGACATAGATGAAATTCATAAAAAGTACAAGAGTAAATAGGAAACTATAATATATATTTGTATATCAAGAGTTGAAGAAGATGAAACCTAGCAATTTCTTCTCCTCCATTCAACGCCACCTTCACCCAAGCTCTCTCAAATGTCTTCAATCCTTTTTCCAAGAAATTCATAGATTTGGTTTATTTTTAGGAGAATTTCAATCTCAAACATCCTTAAAGTAAGATCATTACACTAAAATGAGATTTAATTTTTAAAGTGTGATTCTTATAGATTTGTGTTCATAAGATTTAATGATGAAAAAAAAGTTAGATCAATAAAGACTACTAAAGTGTGGATTGCTCACCTTTAAGGTAAGTAAATCAAACCCTAGTATGATTGGAGTAATATGTGCAGAGAATTTTTTTAGGCATGTATGTGCTTATATATGAAGAATTGTTGATGGAATTGATGTGACTGATGGGTTAGAATTTATACATGTGAAATGTATTTGTATACTGATGTTTGATGAGAGTTTGATGCTTAAGGAAGACTTTAGAGTAAAATTTATTGTGTGAATCTCGACAGGTTTGACGTTAATCTTTGGTGTGTTTTATTCAAAATTTGGTGGCTTAGAAGAGAGTGAAGTATAACTCAATAGAGGTGTGTGCATATAAATGTTTGCTGAAATGCCAAGAGAAGGCATGTCTGAGTAGATTATTATCTTGAGAGAGTTTGTAAAATTAGTATGAGAATTACAGGTGTCACATTCTAATTGTATTATGCATCCACAAACATGTGTAATTTAGAAAAAATTAATAAGCATGTGAACCCATCTACATGCATACATACTCATAAGGCATTAAATAGCATTAACAGACAAATAGAAAGAAATAAAAACTATTAAGAAGTTCAACTAAATTTTATTTAAAGTGTAAAAAAGATAAAAGAAGAGAGATTTGGCGATGGGGAACTCTGACGTGACATAACCCCTGCCCCGCATGCACGCCGCCTTTAGTGAACGGCCTCAAATTAGAAAAAAGAATTTATAGTCCGTTAGAAGTGCATGTGGATGAAAACTGTACCCAGAATTAGAGAATATACTCACACGGCCAGGGTTCTAAATCCATGCCTTAACCGAGTCTAATCGACAAGAAAGAATAGAAAGAAAGAAAGACTAGAAAAGAAAAAAAGAAAGAAAAGAATACAGAAAAAAGAAACAGAAAACATAATAAGAAAACAGAAAAATAGAAAAGAAAATGCACTGCATAAAAAAAGTTTATGCATTTGTTCATATGCATCATGTCATTTCTACTATCCCGAGTTAGTTTCTTTATTTGTGTTAAGTGAGAAACTAGAATTTTATAAAGGGTAGAAAAGAATTGAAAAGTTTAGTGTAAGAAAAGAAAATCCAGGATCTGAGTAACAGAAGAAGAGTAAAAGTATTGTGGATTTACTTACTGAGCAATCAATGCTCACCCCGTTGATTTCACTGTTTTTGTAGGTAGTAAATGAGATACAGTCGGATCGGACGTCAAGTAGCAGAGGAGAAAGGCAACACTGCCTGACTATATTTTGAGTTTATTTTTGTGACTATGGTACTTGATGTAAAGATTTATATATCAAAGTAATGCTATTTTTTAGCCCACTATCTTATATTTATGTGTTTTCTACAACATATTTAGTGATTTCATGATATATTTTCCCAAAGTATACTAACTAGAGAGAGTTATTACATTTTATATATATATATATATATATGCACCTAGAGCCCCCAAAAAATAGGGCCAAAAAGGGACCAAAATTTGTTATAAGTTTTTTAAATATATTTTCAAATTTGTTGTAGAACAAATGACCTTCTTTTGGAGCCCCTCGGGCCAACCTGGATGACAAATTATACAGTAATGATATTTTTGTAAATATATTAAAAAAAAATACCTAAAACAAATTTGGACTCTTTTTTTACCCTATTTTTTAAGGGCCTTAGGCAATTGTTTCACCTGCCTAATGCTTAAGCCGACCCTGCTTTATATTATATATATAACTCTATTTCTAGAAATTTTATATCTTACCAATTATGTATTTACAAAGTAAAGTGCCCTATTTATAGGCAAATCATTTCAAATGAAATGTCTATGTACATTGAATATTTCATGTCTAAGTTTTCTAGTTGGCAATTTTGAAATGAGTAAAGCTTAACAATGAAGTCTCTTAGTCATGAAGTTTGCTTGGCCATGAAACTCTATAACCATGAAGTTTTCTTAACCATGAAACTCTTTGATTATGAAGTTCCTTAACCTTAAAGGTTCTTAGCCTTGAAAACCATTCCACTAACCCAATAAAATTTAACTCATCGACCTATGAAAACTCATCAAATCAAACTCTAAATATCAAGCAATTAACCAAAATTAAACCAAATCCCCAAATCTGTGCAACTTAAGGTTTNCCTAGTAAATTAATTGGAGAGAAAATTCATAGATTCAGTTTAACAGATTAATTCATACCTGGATATCGATCGTCTTGAATGGATCCTTTTTCTTGTTTCAAGTATACAATCAAAAGTAAACAAGAGATCGAGAGAATTTTTCAAAACTGAAAATATTATTAATTTTTCTCTGAATATAAATGTACACAGCTTCTCTTTATATAGAGAAGTTTGGATTTCAAAATTTTTGAATCTGTGAAAAAGATAAACTTTACAAAACACAATGTCAAACACATAACACATGTGATTTGACTTTAGCTAAATAAAAATTAACACATAACATAAAGAAAATAAAGAACATAAAGAAAATATGACATGGGTCCCATATGTCTCCCATGTTTAACACAAATTACTATATTTTATATATGTTTATTACATGTGACACAAAAGTCAAGACTGCTTTTAAATATCCTTCGTTAATTGTTGTCAGCAAAATCTTGACGGTCCATGTATTATTCCCGCTTTTTGGATACACGTCAGCGTATTACGTGTTGGACGTTTCTGGTTGTCCAAATCTCCATCCTCTAGATTTTTATCAATCATCGATCTTATCAATAGAAAGTGATGCATCTCACTTGTATTGGGGAGCTGTGCTTAAGGCTAAGTGTACTGATAATATTGAACGAATTGTTCGATATGCGTCAGGAAAATTCTCTCCTGCTGAAATAAACTATCCTGTCCATGAGAAGGAAGTTTTAGCAGCGAAAGAATATATTGACCGATTTCGATTATTCGTAATCAGTCAGGAATTTACTTTAAGGACAGACTCTAAATATTTAAAAACTTTTATGAATCTGTCGTTAAATGATGACAAAACTAGACTAATCAGATGGCAGATTTGGTTTGCAAATTATAGAATCAAATTTGAATATATTTCTGACAAATCTAACTTTGTTGCTGACTTTTTGTCTAGACATTTTGCAGAGGAATTGCAGGATAATGGCGGACAAGAAGGAAACTGGAAATCACTTCTCATGCTCCAAGTGTAAGCAACGGGGACATTTGAGAAGGAATTGTCCTTTGAAGGTTACTTCTACTTCAAAGGTTACTACTAAAAAGGAGAAAACTGCAGATAAGCAGGTGGTCTCTTCTTCTAAGCAGGTTACTGCGGTAAAACAGGTTGAAGGGAGGAATCGTGACTATGATTTTGATACTTCGGATAGAAGAAACCCGAAATTTCAACGATTGCAGGGTGAAACTTCTACTAAGGAAAATACTTCTGAAAAGAGGGTTACTCTTAAGAAGGAAACAACTCAGAAAAAAAGCAAAGATTTGCTGGTCTTGTAAACAGGAAGGACATGAACGAGCTAATTGTCCACTGTCAAAGATAAAAATTTCTGAGGAATCGTCTGGTGCTACAAGCGTGGTGACTCCACATACTCCACAAACAAAGCGGTTAATTGACGCATATATTTGTGAGAGGTTTAGCTTTCCAGAAGGCTTAAGATTAACTTCAGCTAGTCAAACACTCTGGGAGGATCTGGAAACCCAAATTAGGATCGCAATGGCGACAGGACAAGGGGAAGTACAGCTGCAGAGTTGTTTAGAGAAGCTAACAAGAAGGTTAGCATGGCTGGAAGCTGACAAACTGTTTTATGAATCATAATTGATTTAGTTTTGGAACATTACAAAATAATCATCCTCATCTTGATCACTTAGTGTTGGTGTTGTCCGAATCTATCTTTTGAAAAGAAAATATCCAATGACCATAATAATTTTGTCCATATCTTAGGTTTGGCATTGAGCCAGCTCGGCTAGAATTTTAATTTTTGTGTTAGAAATATTGATTGTTGTTGAGCTGACATAACTAGGGTGTTGAGAAATTCATATCTGCATAGTGGTGGACAAACATTTTAGATGGGAAAACTAGGCTACAATTTAATAAGGAATTTCTTGTAATTCTCTGAATTTTGAAGGAGAAGGTATAGTGATATGAAATTGCCAACTCATTATCCGACAATTAAAAAATTGCTGAAAAATGCCAGCAAAAGATCTTCATTGTTGTTGAAATTTTTGGCAAATAATTGGTATCCTTCCCAACCCGAAGGTGAGAGGATTTTTTCATTTAAACCAAAAAATTAAACCATTATTGAAACCTTTTTAGAAAATTTGGGACAATTTTTTGTCAAATAAAAAACCAAGAGTGTTGTGGTATGTGTTAACAGAAAGCATAAAACCAGGCTTTTTAACAACATCAAATCACCAAGTGATCAGATAAGGATGAATTATTTTGTAATGTTCCAAAACCAAATCAATTATATTTCAATAAAGGACAATGACTCAACATCACCTCTTCGATTTTCAAGGTTTGCGGTTTGATCAAACTTTTCAAGCTTCTCCTTATAAAACACACTTTTCAAGAGAAGATTCCATGACCTCTTTTATCACATATCTGCTACAATGAAATTCAAAGATCTCTTTTCAAGACGTGTCAAGTTTCTCTGTAAGATTTGAAGATTTTCAAGACATCAAGTCCTTTCAATTTGCTTTAGACTTTTCAAGATATCTTTTTAAGTCCTTATCTTTTCGTCAGTCAATATCAAAACAAGTCCTCAATAATTCAAGCACGTTTCAAAGATAGCTCATCACCTTATCAACAACTATTTACACCCACTAAATTTGTAATACCTAGTCTTACATATTTATACATTTATTACTAACACCCTAGTCAATTACTTTTGATAATGTTTTCTGTTTTCTAACTAATTAAATAAATAAATATTTTGTTTTAATTTTTCTTGTGTATTGTACCATTCAGACCTAAGGGCATTTTGTTCTTCTGGATTAAATTTTGTAAAGAATATTTATCGTTTTTCTTTATTATAGTTTTGTAAGAATTCTTGTTTTAATAAATCTTTGTTAATTTCAAAGGATTTTGTTATTGTGTTAATTTGACTTTAATTTCCTAATACTTCTGATTGTGTTGGTGAACTATGTGGATTTGATGTGTTTTCATTTGCAGGTTTTGGTACAGGAGGGGAATAATTTACCCCTACTAATTTACTTGTTGAAGTTGATGATGAAGGCCTGGGTGTAGTAATTTCTTCAATCCTAGAGTTATTATGATTTTTGTTAGTAATAATGGGTTGATTTTGTTCTAAGGGAGTTTCTCTAAATTTTAATCTTATTGTACCATCTGGTTCTTGTATTATTTGTAGTATTTCAGATTCATTTTGATCATGTAAAGGTTTTAGAGAGCATAATTTTTCTAATTTCCAATCTGTTTGTTTAATAATTTCATCCCAAACTAATCTTTTTGGTGTAAAAGGTTTATGTTTTGTTTTATCGGCTTCCATAATAACTGTATGTCCTGGTGGGGACATCCTAATGGCTCTTGGACTAATTATCGTATTCATAACTTTGTAATAAATCCTATATATTAATGCTACTGGTTGGGCTTTATCTTGATAAGTAAGATTAGAAGCTTTTAAATTAATAGTTAATACAGATAGTATTACTGGATCATGTAAACCTACTGTAAAGTTTGGATAACAATCAAAATATACTGGACCGCTTTCTAAATTAGAATTTAATATTGCTAATAAAGAGTTATTGAAGTTTAAATTTCTTGCATCTCTTAACATCACTAATATTGGAATGTTTTGTCCTAATCTATATAACGGTTTTACTGCGACTTGAACTAATCCTATGTGTAAAAATTTATAATTGTTTTGTTTGTGTCTGTGTATTGCTCCTTCAAAAAGAAGTTGAATTTCTTCAACCCTTTCTTCGGTTATCATTATTGTGTCTTCTGTTGTTTTAATACAGTAATATGACATAAATTCAAAACTACCTATTTGATATATTGTCTTTTTTAACTGGTGGTATGTTCCAATTATGTAAGTGTTGATCGATTTTTATCATATTAATTTCTTGAGTATTAATAGATTAATTCTTGATTATTGTTTGTACTTTGTTGTTGATTATTAATTCTAACAGTGTTACTGCTACTATTATCACGTCGCCTACTACTACTTCTTAATTTCCTTAAGAAATTAGACATCTCTAAAATAATTCTAACCTAAAAGTTCCAGTTTTTCTCCTAGATCACAGGACCACCAAGGTACAGGACCACCTAACACGACTGACTAACGATTACAGGCTGACCAACGCACCCTCCAGAATGACCAAATGTAACCTAGAATCAATTCTAGAGTTCTTCTAGATTAAAACTTTCTAGATTGATCTAACCCTTAATTCAATCAAGGAATGAGCAGTGCTACGGATGAACAATAATCTACAGTAAACCGCTACAGTACATAAACAGTAACATGTACAATAATTTGCTACAGTACTACGGTAATGGACGTTAATTTGTGTAGTTTTTAATTGCTAATCCTTTACTTCTATTGACACTACTTGGCTCTGATATCATATAATGCAGGATCGTTAAAAATCAAAGTAAATAGTAAATAAATAAAAATAAAAGTCAAGTCATATATTGGAAAAATTAAAAACAAAAAATATTGTAAATTAATTCAATGTAAAAAGAAGTCAAATAGTATAATGAATGTGATGAAGAAAACTTACAAGTGATAAAGTAATTGTCTTATTGCTTGATAACAATTTGTACACGAAAGTTTTGCTCTCAAAGTTTCGAGCTTTTGAAACTCTCTTTCTAAAATTCTAAACTCTTTAAAACTCTAAACTCTTTTTTCTCAACTCTTTAAAACTCTAAACTCTTTTTTCTCAACTCTTAATTCTAAATTCTATCGCTTACAAAGGATGTAATACAAATTTATACTACAATAAACCGGATTTCAAAAACATTTGAATTCGTTACATTATTACAATACAGAATAAAAGATAAAGTTGTTGATGAGGTGATGAGCTGTATTTGAAACGTGTCTTGAATTATTGAGGATCTGTTCTGATATTGACCGACAAAAAGATAATGGACCTAAAAGGATATCTCGAAAAGTCTAAAGCAAATCTTGAAAATACTTGATGTCTTGAAAATCTTCAAATCTTGCAGAGAAACTCGGTAGTCTTGAAAAGAGATCTTTGAAAAATCTTTATTGTTGCATGCATGTGATAAAAGAGGTCGTGAAAAATCTTCTCTTGAAAAGTTTTGTATTGATAAGGAGAAGCTTGAAAAGTCTTGATCATTAATCGCAAACTTTGAAAATCGGATAAAGGTGATGCTGAGTCATTGTCCTTTATTGAAATCATAATTGATTTAGTTTTGGAACATTACAAAATAATCATCCTCATCTTGATCACTTAGTGATTTGGTGTTGTCCGAATCTATCTTTTGAAAAGAAGAATATCCAATGACCATAATAATTTTGTCCATATCTTAAGGGGTTTGGCATTGAGCCAGCTCGGCTAGAAGTTTTAATTTTTGTGTTAGAAATATTGATTGTTGTTGAGGCTGACATAACTGAGGGTGTTGAGAAATTCATATCTGCATAGTGGTGGACAAACATTTTAGATGGGAAAACTAGGCTACAATTTAATAAGGAATTTTCTTTGTAATTCTCTGAATTTTGAAGGAGAAGGTATAGTGATATGAAATTGCCAACTCATTATCCAGACAATTAAAAAATTGCTGAAAAATGCCAGCAAAAGATCTTCATTGTTGTTGAAATTTTTGGCAAATAATTGGTATCCTTCCCAACCCGAAGGTGAGAGGATTTTTTCATTTAAACCAAAAAAATTAAACCATTATTGAAACCATTTTAGAAAAGTTTTGGGACAAGTTTTGTCAAATATAAAAAACCAAGAGTGTGTTGTATGTGTTAAACAGAAAGCATAAAACCAGGCTTTTTAACAACATCAAATCACCAAGTGATCAAGATAAGGATGATTATTTTGTAATGTTCCAAAACCAAATCAATTATGATTTCAATAAAGGACAATGACTCAACATCACCTTCATTCGATTTTCAAGGTTTGCGGTTAATGATCAAAACTTTTCAAGCTTCTCCTTATAAATACAACACTTTTCAAGAGAAGATTTTCCATGACCTCTTTTATCACATATCTGCTACAATGAAGATTTCAAAGATCTCTTTTCAAGACTGTCAAGTTTCTCTGTAAGTTTGAGAGATTTTCAAGACATCAAGTCCTTTCAATTTGCTTTAGACTTTTCAAGATATCTTTTTAAGTCCTTATCTTTTCGTCAGTCAATATCAAAACAGTCCTCAATAATTCAAGAACGTTTCAAAGATAGCTCATCACCTTATCAACAACTATTTACACCCACATAAATTTGTAATACCTAGTCTTACAATTTATTACATTTATTACTAACACCCTAGTAATTATTGGAGAGAAAATTCATAGATTCAGTTTAAGATTAATTCATACCTGGATATCGATCGTCTTGAATGGATCCTTTTTCTTGTTTCAAGTATACAATCAAAAGTAAACAAGATCGGAGAATTTTTCAAACTGAAAAATTATTAATTTTTCTCTGAATATAAATGTACAAGCTTCTTTATATAGAGAAGTTTGGATTCAAAATTTGAATCCGTGAAAAAGATAAACTTTACAAACAACAATGTCAAACACATAACACATGTGATTTGACTTTAGCTAAATAAAATTAACACATAACATAAAGAAAATAAAGAACATAAAATATGACATGGGTCCCATATGTCTCCCATGTTTAACACAATTACTATATTTTACATATGTTTATTACATGTGACACAAAAGTCAAGACTGCTTTTAAATATCCTTCTTAATTGTTGTCAGCAAATCTTGACGGTCCATGTATTATCCCCTTTTTGGATACACGTCACGTATTACGTGTTGGACGTTTCTGGTTTGTCCAAATCTCCATCCTCTAATTTTTATCAATCTCGATCTTATCAATAGAAAGTGATGCATCTCACTTGTATTGGGGAGTGCTTAAGGCTAAGTACTGATAATATTGACGAATTGTTCGATATGCGTCAGGAAAATTCTCTCCTGCTGAAATAAACTATCTTGTCCATGAGAAGGAAGTTTTAGCGCGAAAGAAATATTGACCGATTTCGATTATTCGTAATCAGTCAGAATTTACTTTAAGGACGACTCTAATATTTAAAAACTTTTATGAATCTGTCGTTATGATGACAAAACTAGACTAACTCGATGGCAGATTTGGTTTGCAAATTATAGAATCAAATTTGAATATATTTCTGACAAATCTAACTTTGTTGCTGACTTTTTGTCTACATTTTGCAGAGGAATTGCAGGATAATGGCGGACAGAAGGAACTGG
The DNA here is from genome assembly GCF_008641045.1 of Pistacia vera. NCBI lineage: Eukaryota > Viridiplantae > Streptophyta > Magnoliopsida > Sapindales > Anacardiaceae > Pistacia > Pistacia vera. Next base: position 514,422 of record NW_022196112.1, on the reverse strand, counting down.
AAATCACTCTCATGCTCCAAGTGTAAGCAACGGGGACATTTGAGAAGGAATTGTCCTTTGAAGGTTACTTCTACTTCAAAGTTACTACTAAAAGGAGAAAACTGCAGATACAGGTGGTCTCTTCTTCTAAGCAGTTACTGCGGTAAAAGCAGTTGAAGGGAGGAATCGTGACTATGATTTGATACTTCGGATAGAAAACCCGAAATTTCAACGATTGCAGGGTGAAACTTCTACTAAGGAAAATACTTCTGAAAAGAGGGTTCTCTTAAGAAGGAACAACTCAAAAAAAAGCAAGATTTGCTGGTCTTGTAAACAGAGGACATGAACAGCTAATTGTCCACTGTCAAAGATAAAATTTCGAGGAATCGTCTGGTGCTACAAGCGTGGTGACTCCACATACTCCACAAACAAAGCGGTTAATTGACGCATATATTTGTGAGAGGTTTAGCTTTCCAGAAGGCTTAAGATTAACTTCAGCTAGTAAACACTCTGGAGAATCTGGAAACCCAAATTAGAATCGCAATGGCGACAGGACAAGGGAAGTACAGCTGCAGAGTTTTAAGAAGCTAACAAGAAGGTTAGCATGGCTGGAAGCTGACAAACTGTTTTATGAAGATGAGGATTTCAAGGGAACTGCCTTACTCTATGAACAGGAATTCAAAAACTTGAGGTAATGAGAAAATGTCATTTGTTTGACATGTCAAACTCAAACTCGAGAATTTGAATGAATTAATAGTGAAATTGGGAAAAACTGACTTGACGGATGCGGTTCAAAGATTAGCAGTTTCATCCTAATGGAGCTATGGAATTGTTCGTTCCATGGAAAATCTTTAGAAAGGTTTCTGTAGAGATCTTTTGACTAAAGGATGGATCGATACAATGCAAATTGACATACAGAAGCCAGATGCGGTTAAACAAACGCTCTGTGTATTGAATCGGAAAGTTGACACTTTCACTTGCATGATTACTTCCTCATTGCAAGAGAGCTATGATGTTCAGCCTGTATAGATATAGAAATTTCTTGTAGGAGAACCATGATACCGAATTATACTCGTGGTGAGGTAAAGATGGGTTCTTATGCACTAGGAGAATTCAGAAGAAAGAAGAGGAAGATTGGACCAGTTACACATTTCCAAAATGTTACTGGTTAAATCTAAACTGGAAGAGCTCGTAGAGTGAATGCTACTGTCCACATTCAGAATGGATTGTGGTAGTTATACCAAACATGTTGCATTGATCCAGGATACTCTTTTTCATCATAATCAGGCGCAGTTGAGAACGCTACTAGAAGGTTCGATTTAGCCTATCTACCGAAGCAGGCCTTAATGGAAGGAACTATTAATCTTCTAAGGTTGGTCTTAGCCCACGACCAGAAGCCCAAGAAGATGCGACTCAAAAGATTTTATTGATCTTATCGAAAGTAGATAACTTCAAGGATTGATAAAATCTAGAGGATGGAGATTGGACAACCGAAACTCTAACACGTAATACGCTGACGTGTATCCAAAAAACGGGAATAATACATGGACCATCAAGATTTTGCCGACAACATTAACGAAAAGTTTAAAAGCAGTCTTCACTTTTGCGTCACATGTAATAACATATGTAATATAGTCATTTGTGTTAACATGGGAACATATGGGACCCATGTCATTTTTCTTTATGTTCTTTATTTTCTTTATGTTACGTGTTAGTTTTTATTTAGCTAAAGTCAAATCACATGTGTTTATGTGTTTGACATTGTGTTTTGTAAAGTTTATCTTTTTCACGGATTCAAAATTTTGAAATCCAACTTCTCTATATAAGAGAAGTTGTGTACATTTATATTCAAGAAATTAATAATATTTCTCAGTTTTGAAAATTCTCTCGATCTCTTGTTTACTTTTGATTTTAATACTCGAAACAGAAAAAATGATCCATTCAAGACGATCGATATCCAAGTATGAATTAATCTGTTAAACTGAATCTATGAATTTTCTCTTCAATTAATTACTAGGGTGTTTAGTAATTAATTGTAATAATATTTGTAAGACTGGGTATTACAAATATATGTGGTATATATTATTATCCATTGCCAAAGCACGTGTCATTCGTTCCGCTTGTAACAATCCAATCAGTTCACCAGGTAAAAAAAACATTAGACGTTCCATCTTCTGAAACCAACACTTTTGATGTTATATATATATATTAATATATATATATATTATATTATATATATATAACTCGATAACATATCCCTATTGCCAAAGCGCGTGTCATTCGTTCCGCTTGTAACAATCCAATCATGTTCACCAGGTAAAAAAACATTAGACGTTCCATCTTCTGAAACCAACACTTTGTATATTAATATATAATATATATATATACAAAGTGTTGGTTTCAGAAGATGAACGTCTAATGTTTTTTTTACCTGGTGAACTGATTGGATTGTTACAAGCGGAACGAATGACACGCGCTTTGGCAATAGGGATAATTATATATATAAATATAAAGTGTTGGTTTCGAAGATGAACTCTAATGTTTTTTTTACCTGGTGAACTGATTGGATTGTTACAAGCAGAACGAATGACACGCGCTTTGGCAATAGGGATATGTTATCGAGCTATCTTATTGGAATAATGAAGCACTCTAAATACTCAAAATTTTATATCTGAAGCAAGTTTCAAGAAACAACCAAGTTTTAGCAAAAGTAGCTCTCCGGGGTCGTATCGATTGGTTGAAAGGCCTGAAAGAGGACGTTGTTATAGGGTATGATCCCCGTCGGTACCAGATTCAAAGGATTGTATATAATCACACTCCATAATATACTTCAATTCTTCCATAATTCAGCCAAACTCTCATCAAACATCAAGTTCACTACACTACTTCCCATAGATAATTCTAACCATCATTCACATCTATTTCATCAACAATTCTTCATATATAGCCCATACTTGCAAAAAGAAATTATCTACAAAATATTACTTCAATCATAACTAGGGTTGGATTTACTTACCTTAGAGTGAGCAATCCAACACTTTAGTAGTCTTCCTTGAACCAACTCTCCTTTTTAAATCCTATGAACACAAATCATAAGAATTCAACACTTTAAAAAATTCATTCTTTTCTTAGTGCAGGATTTTACCTAAGGTGCTTGAGATTAATTCTACTAAAAATAACACCGATCTATGAATTTCCTCGAAAATGATTGAAGAAATTAAAAAGAGCTGGGTGGAAGGTGGCATGATGAAGAGAAGAAATGACTAGGATTTCATTCTTCAACTTTTGATATAAACAATATTATTATAGTTTCCTATTTTAACCCTTGCACTTTTTATAAATTCCATCTATATCCCTTAATCAATATCAAAATGCCCTTATTTTTATTAACTTTTTCATGTTATTTTACTTCTTTTCACTCTCCACTTTTTCATCTAATTAGGAGAGAAAAGACCATTTTACCCCTAATGAAATTTTAAGGAATTTTCTTCCACTTGTTCAAGATAACTTTAACACAATTAAACTAAGGATATTTAGGTGGATTAAGGAGCTTCGAAACAACAGTATTTCATTAGTAAAGTCCTATGGGATCATAAAATAAAGCTACATGAAAAGTAAAACAAATATGTGGAGCAGCTATCCCAAATTGTTCATTTAACTTCAGGAAAAAATTCTTTTGTTTTTTTTTTTTTGGGGGGGGGGTGGGGGGGGGGGGGGGGGGGGGGGGAGAGAGAGAGAGAATGAATTGTGACACCCACATCAAGGTATGTATGTTACTTATGCCTAATACCCTTAGTTGAATTTCTTTGAAATTACCTTAGACAAATGTGAAGAAAATTCTTTTCTTTTTTTTTTGGGGGGGGGGGGGGGGGGTGGGAGAGTGAGAGGAGAGAGAGAGAGAGAGAGGATTGTAACACTCACATCAAGTTTATGTTACTGTTACTTATGCCCTAATACCTTAGTTGGATTTCTTTGAAAGTTACCTTAGACAAATGTTAAGAAAATTCCTTAAAAGTTCATTAGGCATAAAATGGTCTTTTCACTCATAATTAGTTGAAAAAATGGAGAGTGAAAAGAAGTAGAATAACATGAAAAAATTAATAAATATAAAGACATTTTGATAATTAACTAAGGGACATAGATGAAATTTCATAAAAAGTACAAGAGTAAAATAGGAAACTATAAATAATATTTTGTTATATCAAGAGTTGAAGAATGAAACCCTAGCAATTTCTTCTCCTCCATTCACGCCACCTTCCACCCAAGCTCTCTCAAATTTCTTCAATCCTTTTTCCAAGAAATTCATAGATCTTGGTTTATTTTTAGTAGAATTTCAATCTCAAACATCCTTAAGTAAGATCATTACACTAAAATATGAGATTTAATTTTTAAAGTGTTGAATTCTTATGATTTGTGTTCATAAGATTTAAGAGAAAAAAAGTTAGATCAATAAAGACTACTAAAGTGTTGGATTGCTCACCTTTAAGGTAAGTAAATCAAACCCTAGTTATGATTGGAGTAATATTGTGCAGAGAATTTTTTTTATGCATGTATGTGCTTATATATGAAGAATTGTTGATGGAATTGATGTTGACTGATGGTTAGAATTTATACATGTGAAATAGTATTTGTATACTTGATGTTTGATGAGAGTTTAGATGACTTAAGGAAGAATTAGAGTAAAATTTATTGTGTGAATCCTCGACAGGTTTGACGTTAATCTTTGTGTGTTTTATTCCAAATTTTGGTGGCTTAGAAGAGAGGTAGAAGTATAACTAAATTAGAGTTGATGTGTGCATATAAATTGTTTGATGAAATGCCAAAGAGAACTGCATGTCTGAGTATGATTATTTATCTTGAGATGAGTTTGTAAATAGTAGAGAATTACATGTTCACATTCTATATTGTATTATTGCATCCAAACATGTGAATTTAGAAAAAATAATAAGCATGAACCCATCTACATGCATACATACTCATAAGAGCATTAAATAGCATTAAAGAACAAATAGAAAGAAATAAAAAATATTAAAGAAGTTCAAATCTAAAATTTTATTTAAAGTGTAAAAAGATANCACATAATATTTGTAATACCCAGTCTTACAAATATTATTACAATTAATTACTAAACACCCTAGTAAATTAATTGGAGAGAAAATTCATAGATTCAGTTTAACAGATTAATTCATACCTGGATATCGATCGTCTTGAATGGATCATTTTTCTTGTTTCGAGTATACAATCAAAAGTAAACAAGAGATCGAGAGAATTTTTCAAAACTGAAAATATTATTAATTTTTCTCTGAATACAAATGTACACAGCTATATAGAGAAGTTCGGATTTCAAAAATTTTTAATCCGTGAAAAAGATAAACTTTACAAAACACAATGTCAAACACATAACACATGTGATTTGACTTTAGCTAAATAAAAACTAACACATAACATAAAGAAAATAAAGAACATAAAGAAAATATGACATGGGTCCCATATGTCTCCCATGTTTAACACAAATTACTATATTTTACATATGTTTATTACATGTGACACAAAAGTCAAGACTGCTATTAAATATCCTTCGTTAATTGTTGTCGGCAAAATCTTGACGATCCATGTATTATTCCCATTTTTTGGATACACGTCAGCGTATTATGTGTTAGACGTTTCTGGTTGTCCAAATCTCCGTCCTCTAGATTTTTATCAATCCTTGATCTTATCGATAGAAAGTGATGCATCTCACTTGTATTGGGGAGGTGTGCTTAAGGCTAAGGGTACTGATAATATTGAACGAATTGTTCGATATGCGTCAGGAAAATTATCTCCTGCTGAAATAAACTATCATGTCCATGAGAAGGAAGTTTTAGCAGCAAAAGAATGTATTGACCGATTTCGATTGTTCGTAATCAGTCAGGAATTTACTTTAAGGACAGACTCTAAATATTTAAAAACTTTTATGAATCTGTCTTTAAAGGATGACAAAGCTAGACTAATCAGATGGCAGATTTGGTTTGCAAATTATAGAATCAAATTTGAATATATTTCTGACAAATCTAACTTTGTTGCTGACTTTTTGTCTAGACATTTTGCAGAGGAATTACAGGATAATGGCGGACAAGAAGGAAACTGGAAATCACTTCTCATGCTCCAAGTGTAAGCAACGGGGACATTTGAGAAGGAATTGTCCTTTGAAGGTTACTTCTATTTCAAAAGTTATTGCTAAAAAGGAGAAAACTGCGGGTAAGCAGGTAGTCTCTTCTTCTAAGCAGGTTACTGCAGTAAAGCAGGTTGAAGGGAGGAATCGTGACTATGATTCTGATACTTCGGATAGAAGAAACCCGCAATTTCAACGATTGCAGGGTGAAACTTCTACGAAGGAAAATACTTCTGAAAAGAGGGTTGCTCTTAAGAAGGAAACAATTCAGAAAAAAGCAAAGATTTGCTGGTCTTGTAAACAAGAAGGACATGAACGGGCTAATTGTCCACTGTCAAAGATAAAAATTTCAGAGGAATCGTCCGGCGCTACAAGCGTGGTGACTCCACATACTCCACAAACAAAGCGGTTAATTGACGCATATATTTGTGAGAGGTTTAGCTTTCCAGAAGGCTTAAGATTAACTTCAGCTAGTCAAACACTCTGGGAGATCTGGAAACCCAAATTAGAATCGCAATGGCGACAGGACAAGGGAAAGTACAACTGCAGAGTTGTTTAGAAAAGCTAGCAAGAAGGTTAGCATGGCTGAAAGCTGACAAATTGTTTTATGAAGATGAGGAGTTCAAGGGAACTGCCTTACTCTATGAAACAGGAATTCACAAAACTTGAGGTAATGAGAAAATGTCATTTGTTTGACATGTCAAAACTCAAACTCGAGAATTTGAATGAATTAATAGTGAAATTGGGAAAAACTAACTTGACGGATGTGGTTCAAGATTAGCAGTTATCCTAATGGAGCTATGGAATTGTTCGTTCCATGGAAAATCTTTAGAAAAGGTTTGTAGAGATCTTTTGACTAAAGGATGGATCGATACAATGCAAATTGATGTACAGGAAGCGATGGTGGATCCGAATATGCCAGATGCGATTAAACAAACGCTCTGTGTATTGAATCGGAAAGTTGACACTTTCACTTGCATGATTACTTCCTCATTGCAAGAGAGCTATGATGTTCAGTCTGTACAGATATAGAATTTCTTGTAGGAGAACCATGATACCGAATTATGCTCGATAATGAGGTAAGTGGGTTCTTATGCACTAGGAGAAATTCAGAAGAAAGAAGAGGAAGATTGGACAGGTTACACATTTCCAAAATGTTACTGGTTAATCTAAACGGAAGAGCTCGTGAGAGTGAATGCTACTGTCCACATTCAGAATGGAATTGTGGAAGTTATACCAGACAGGTATGCATTGATCAGGATACTCTTTTTCATCATATATGGACCAGTTGAGAACGCTACTAGAAGGATTCGATTTAGCCTATCTACCAAAGAGGCCTTAATGGAAGGAACTATTGATATTCTAAGGTTGGTCTTAGCCCACGACCAGGAAGCCCAAGAAGATGCGACTCTAAAAGTTTTATTGATCTATCGAAGTAGATAACTTCAAGGATTGATAAAATCTAGAGGATGGAGATTTGGACAACAAGAAACGTCCAACACGTAATACGCTGACGTGTATCCAAAACGGGAATATACATGGACGTCCAGATTTTGCCGACAACAATTAACGAAGGATATTTAAAAGCAGTCTGACTTTGTGCACAGTAATAAACATATGTAAATATAGTAATTTGTGTTAAACATGGGAGACATATGGGACTCATGTCATATTTTCTTTATGTTCTTTATTTTCTTTATGTTACGTGTTAGTTTTATTTAGCTAAAGTTAACACAGTGTTATGTGTTTGACATTGTGTTTTGTAAAGTTTATCTTTTTCACGGATTCAAAAATTTTGAAATCCGAAACTTCTATATAAGAGAAGCGTGTGACATTTGTATTCAGAGAAAAATTAATAATATTTTCAGTTTTGAAAATTCTCCTCGATCTGTTACTTTTGATTGTTACTCGAAACAAGAAAAATGATCCTTCAAGACGATCGATATCCAGTATGAATTAATCTGTAAACTGATATCTATGAATTTCTCTCCAATTAATTACTAGAGTATTTAGTAATTAATTGTAATAATTTTGTAAAGTTGGTATTAAAATATTATGTGGGTGTAAATGGTATATATATATATATAACCATCAAAAGTTGGTTTCAGAAGAGAAGTCTAATGTTTTTTACCTGGTGAACTGATTGGATGTTACGAGCGGAACGAATGACACGCGCTTTGCAATAGGGATCTGTTATCGAGCTATCTTATTGGGAATAACGAGAGCATCTCTAAATACTCAAAGTTTTATATCTGAAGCAAGTTTTCAAGAAACAACTCAAGTTTTAGCAAAAGTAGCTTTCCGAGGTCGTATCGATTGGTTGAAAGGCCTGAAAGAGGACGTTGTATGAGGTATGATCCCCGTCGGTACCAGATTCAAAGGATTAGTTATAGTCACACTCCATAAATTTACTTCAATTCTTCCATAATTCAACCAAACTCTCATCAAACATCAAGTCCACTAACACTACTTCCCATAGATAATCTAACATATTCAATAATTCTATTTCATCAACAATTCTTCATATATAAGCATATACTTGCATAAAAGAAAATATCTAAAAATATTACTCCATCAAACTAGGGTTGGATTTACTTACCTTAGATGTGAGCAATCCAACATTTAGTAGTCTTCCTTGAACCAACTCTCCTTTTTAATCATATGAACACAAATCATAGAATTCAACACTTTAAAAATTAAAATTCATTTCTTAGTGCAAGGATTTTACTAAGGATGCTTGAGATGAATTACTAAAAAAACCAAGATCTATGAATTCCTCGAAAAATGATTGAAGAAATTAGAAAAGCGCTGGGTGGAAGGTGGCGTGAATGAAGGAGAAGAAATGACTAGGGTTTCACTCTTCAACTTTTGATATACAAAATATATTTATAGTTTTTTCTTTTACCCTTGCACTTTTTATAAAATTCCATCTTATCCCTTAATCAATTACCAAAATGCCCTTATTTTTATTAACTTTTTCATGTTATTTACTTCTTTTCACTCTCCACTTTTCATCTAATTATGAGAGAAAAGACCATTTTACCCCTAATAGAATTTTAAGGAATTTTCTCACACTTGTTCAAGATATTTAACACAAATAAACTAAGGATATTAGGGTGAAAGATTAAGGAGCTTCGAACAACAGTATTTCATTAGTAAAAGTCTATGGAGGAATCATAAAATAAAGCTAATGAGAAGAAAACAAATATGTGGAGCAGCTATCCCAATTGTTCATTGATTTCAGGGACAAAATTTTTTGTTTTTTTTTTTTTTGGGGGGGGGGGGGGGGGGGGGGGGGGGGGCGAGAGAGAGAGAGAGAATTGTGGACACTCACATCAAGGTATGTAATGCTTACTAATACCCTTAGTGTAATTTCTTGAATTACCTAAGCAAATGTGAAGAAAATTCTTTTTTTTTTTTTTTTTTTTTTGGGGGGGGGGGGGGGGGGGGGTGGGAAGTGGAGTGAGAGAGAGAGAGAGAGAGAATTGTAACACTTACATCAAGTTATGTACTGTTACTTATGCCCTAATACCCTTATTGGATTTTTTGAAATTACCTTAGACAAATGTTAAGAAAATTCCTTAAAGTTCATTAGGCATAAAATGGTATTTTCACTCATAATTAGTTGAAAAAAATGGGAGTGAAAAGAAGTAGAATAACATGGAAAAATTAATAAATATAAAGACATTTGTATTAACTAAGGGACATAGATGAAATTTCATAAAAAGTACAAGAGTAAAATAGGAAACTATAAATATATTTTGTTATATCAAGAGTGAAGAATGAAACCCTAGCAATTTCTCTCTCTCCATTCACGCCACCTTCACACCAAGCTCTCTCAAATTTCTTCAATCCTTTTCCAGAATTCATAGATCTTGGTTTATTTTTAGTAGAATTTCAATCTCAAACACCTTAAGTAAGATCATTACACTAAAGATATGAGATTTAATTTTTATAGTGTTGAATTCTTATGATTTGTTCATAGGATTAAGAGAAAAAAGATTAGATCATAAAGACTACTAAAGTGTTGGATTGCTCACCTAAGGTAAGTAAATCCAACCCTAGTTATGATTGGAGTAATATTGCGTAGAGAATTTTTTATGCATGTATGTGTTTATATATGAAGAATTGTTATGGAATTGATGTTGACTGATGGTTAGAATTTTCCATGTGAAATAGTATTTGTGACCTGATGTTGATGAGAGTTTAGATGACTTAAGGAAGAATAGAGTAGTAAAATTAGTGGTGTGAATCCTCAAACAGGTTTTGACATTAATCTTTGTGTTTTTATTCCAATTTTGGTGGCTTAGAAGAGAGGTAGAAGTATAACCAAATTAGGTTGATATGTGCATATAATTGTTTGATGAAATGCCAAAGAGAACTACATGTCTGAGTATGATATTTATCTTGAGATGAGTTTGTAAATAGTAGAGAATTAATGTTCACATTCATATTGTATTATGCATCCAAACATGTGAATTTAGAAAAATAAAAGCATGAACCCATCTACATGCATACATACTCATAAAAGCATTAAATAGCATTAAAGAAAAAATAGAAGAAATAAAAATATTAAGAAGTTCAAATCTAAAATTTTTTTAAAGTGTAAAAGATAAAAGAAGAGAAGATGTTGCGATGGGAAACTTCTAAGTGACATAATCGCCCCCGCATGCACGCCGACTTTAGTGAGCGGCCTCAAAATCAGAAAAAAGAATTGTATAGTCCGTTAGAAGTGCATGTGGATGAAAACTGTACCCAGAATTAGAGAATATACTCACACGGCCAGGATTCCAATCCATGCCTTAACCGAGTCTAATCGACAAGAAAGAATAAAAAGAAAGAAATACTAGAAAAGAAAGAATAGAAAAGAAGAATACTAGAAAGAAAAAAAAAGAAAGAAAAAATACGAAAAAAGAAAACAGAAAATATAAGAAACAGAAAAATAGAAAAGAAAAAGCACTGCATAAAAAAAGTTATGCATTTGTTCATATGCATCATGGCATTTCTACTATCCGAGTTAGTTTTCTTTTGTATTAAGTGAGAAACTAGAATTTTATAAAGGGTAGAAAAGAATTGAAAAGTTTAGTGTAAGAAAAGAAAATCCAGGATCTGAGCAACAGAAGAAGAGTAAAAGTATTGTGGTTTACTTACTGAGCAATCAATGCTCACCCCAGGTTTCACTGTTTTTGCAGGTAGTAAATGAGATACGGTCGGATCGAACGTCAAGTAGCAGAGGAGAAAGGCAACACTGCCTGACTATTTTGAGTTTATTTGTGACTATGGTAATTGATGTAAAGATTTATATACAAAGTAATGCTATTTTGAGCCCACTATTATTATGTGTGTTTTCTACAACATATTTATGATTTCATGATATATTTTCCCAAAGTATACTAACTAGAGAGAGTTATTACATTTATATTATATATATATATGCACCTAGAGCCCCCAAAAAATAGGGCCAAAAAGGGACCAAAATTGTGATAAGTTTTTAAATTATTTTCAAATTTGTTGTAGAACAAATGACCTTCTTTTGGAGCCCCTCGGGCCAACCTGGATGACAAATTATACAGTAATGATATTTTTGTAAATATATTAAAAAAAAATACCTATACAAAATTGGACTCTTTTTTACCTATTTTTTGAGGGCCTTAGGCAATTGTTTCACCTGCCTAATGCTTAAGCCGACCCTGCTTTATATTATATATAACTCTATTTCTAGAAATTTTATATCTTACAATTATGTATTTACAAAGTAAGGCCCTATTTATAGGCAAATCATTTCAAATGAAATGTCTATGTACATTGAATATTTCATGTCTAAGTTTTCTAGTGGCAATTTTGAAATGAGTAAAGCTAACAATGAAGTCTCTAGTCATGAAGTTTGCTTGGCATGAAACTCCTATACCATGAAGTTTTCTTAACCATGAAACTCTTTGATTATGAAGTTCCTTAACCTTAAAGGTTCTTAGCCTTGAAAACCATTCGCTAACCAATAAAATTTAACTCATCGACCTATGAAAATCATCAAATCAAACTCTAAATATCAAGCAATTAACCAAATTAAACCAAATCCCCAAATCTGTGCAACTTAAGGGTTCATCAATTCTTTAAACCGATTCAAAATTAACTCAATAACTAACCAAAATTATCAAACTCAACTTAAAACAATAACTAATAATCCACACCTAGCATAAATAATATTAAATTAAAACTCACATCAAAATCTAGAATTTAACTTCCAATTTCAAAGGGTTAGTTATGTAAACTCAATAAAAACTCATAGCTCATAAATCATGATCTTTCATCAATTAAGAAACTAAAAGAAAACATTTAAAAAAAAAAAAAAATCATCTTACCTTCTAACCTCCAAAAGAATAGTCTCTAGAGTAATCCAACCAAAGAAAGAAGAAAATATGAGAGTAAATGAAAAGAAATAAAGAAGAGAGAAGAGGTGAAAAATTGTTAATTTAAACAAATTTTTGTAAGGTCAATATAAATTTAAGTGGGTCAAAATTATCAATAATATAAAATATAAAGCTTTTTTTTATTTTTTTTTTTTCTAAAAGTTTGAGTAGGTTAAGTTATTTTATATACTAGCTACAATAGTGTAAGTACGACAATCGCTAACCCTCTTCATGTCACGTGTATACTTTTAATAAAATAAAATAGAGCTTAAATAAATGTTAAGAACACTATTTTTTAACTCTCTTCCTCACTCTCCCACTTAGTATTTGACACACGTACAAAAAGATAAAGGAAAAAAAAGAGGTAATAATTTATTCTCATCTTTTTTATTTCTAATCTTTTTTATCTCCTATAAAGATATCGCAATGAGAGTGAGAGAGTAAGAAAGAAAGTGTAAAATAAAGTGTTAGGTGTTCCTAGCACTCCTAAATAAAAAAGTATATAAAATTTATTTTGAGCACGTGGTACAAGGAAGCTGGTGATTTTCAAATGAGCAACTCTGGCTAACACTAGGGATGTAGCCACCTAATAGAATATGGGTTCACTTGAACCCACTCAAAGTTTGAAAAAAATTAAAATATGTTTATATTTTATAGTAATTGACAATTTTGACTCTACTTAAATTTATATTGACCCCACAAAAATTTATATTAATTAACAATGTTTCACCTCTTCTCTCTTCTTTATTTCCTTTCCTCTTCTCTCATACTTTCTTCTTCCTTTCGTTGGATTAATCAAGAAAGACTACTCCTTTAGAGGTCACAAGGTAAAATGATGCCCATTTTTTATTATTTTACTTAAAAATCTATTCTTTTATATTTCTTAACTGATCTTTGTGAAAAATCATGATTCATAAGCTATGGGTTTCTGTTAAATTTAATAAATGATTTTGAAATTAGATGATAAAATTTCTAGATTTTGAGGTGAGTTTTGATTTAATCTTGTTTATGTTAAAGTATGAGTTAATTAGTTATTGTTTTAAATTGGGTTTAACACATTTTTGTTAGTTATTGAGTTAATTTTAAATAGATTCAAAGAATTGATGAAACCCTAAGTTGTAGAGATTTGAGGATTTGATTCAATTTTGATATATTGGTTAGTTATTTGATATTTAAAGTTGAATTTGATGAATTTTTATGGATTTATAAATTGAATTTTATTGGGTTAGTAAAAATTGTTTGAAAAACCTAAGTTATAAGATTTGGGGCTTCGGCTTATAGTTGATGTTTTGATCTTGGCTACGTCCCTGGCTAACACTCATATATATATATATATATATATATATATAATGAGGCTCTTAGGTAAATTCTTATAACAAGAACTTGTAACTAACATGCTTATAAAGCTTTCCAAACTATTTATAATGTTATTTCCTTAACAAACATTACAGACCAAAGGTGCTTTATATAGAATTTTCAACCGCGCTTCAAGACAATCAAGACTACTAAGCCAAAGGATACTGATAGTAAAATACAATTCAACAAGCCACCTCATGTATGACTTCTTTTAAATGGTGGATATCTAAAGGGAACTATTCTAAATGAGTGGTTATCCACCATTTAAAGGAAGCCACACATGTCATTAGATGGCATGTTGAATTGTATTTTATCGTCTTTGATTAGCTCAAGAGGCTGCCGGAGATCCTATATAAAGCCCCTCCAAATCTGTAATATCGTACAATTGTAAGGATTGGTAAAGAGAAGAGAAATTACATTTAGTCCACTTACTTTATCTTGTGTACATTTATTTTACAACACTTCCCTTATTATATCATAGATATTTCTTTTGAAGAATATTCTTCTTAATAAAATACTATTAAACAGCGAGCATTTACTGCCCCTTGCAATTAATCATTATTGCTGAAAGCTTTTGCTATCCATAAACCCCTATTTAAAGAATAAAGTAATAAACGCTATTAACCGTTGGATAAATCCCATGATAGTCTAAGAGGACAGGATTTTGTATTATTTTTCAGGAGTCTGCATAAGTGCATATACATATGTATATAAACTTTTACTTAAGTTTGTAACAGAAATTTTTTTTGATTGATCAAATGCAAACCAATAGATTAGAACTTGCCTAATTGGAATTAGAAGTAGTTAATCTTCATGTCAACTCATCAAATTCTACCATTGGATTGCAATAAATGAATGATTATGAAATAATATTACAAGTTTATATTAACAATTTATGGTGAATTAACCTAAAACTAACTTAAAAATAGAGGAATGGGAAATCGTTGAAGTTGGAAAACGTACCTTTTTTCAGGACAATGTTGTCTATTGGTGACATAATTTCTGGCTGCACATAGTTATTCCCTCATTAAGATATAATGGTATCATCTCCAATTACTTGAATCAGGATCCCACCACTCAATCTGGCAATTTTCTGGGCACACCATGCACTTGTCCAGCTTTAAAAAGCTTGCAAAAGACCTTAACAGTTTCATGTTTCTTCCAATACATATGCATATTCTGAATAACACCACAAAATATTCCTCTTCAGCTAATTGGCACATAGTTATACCTTTTTCGTGCCATCTTCGTGAAATAGAAGCATTCCTCAGCGGTCAAATCATGTGGTTTATCCATAGGACCCTGAACTTTTGGAGCTTCATACTGTTAAAGTCTTTCAATCAGCAAAGCTTCCTTAATTTCGGCCTGCAATAAGAAAAAGAATAAAGATAAACAATCAAATAGCACAAGAATAAGGCTTCAGCTTCTTACCAACTACCAAGAAATTGAAAACAAGTTCGCAGTCCTCTAATCAAAAGCCTATAACAAGTATAAAAAACATGTCACTCAGGAAAATTTGAGAAGTTTCGGAGAAAATTGATTTTTCCGTAGTCATCATATTCAACACCAATTAACACCTGAATTTCCATTAAATAAACAGGTTTTGCAAAGAAGGAATCAAAGAGTTCTAATAAGTCATACTCTGGATAATTCTTAATAATCAACAATCATAGCTATCCAGCATCAAATTTGTCATATCGCACCTCTATTTCCAATAAGGGTCATTCCACAATATAGGAGGTACGTGCACCAAACACCGTATTCATAACAGTATTTTACAGGTCTTACATTCCCATATTACAAATTCCCCATTCGAAGTCATATCTGTTTATTATGACAAGTTTCATGTTTTATCCATATCAAAACCTTTCAATA
This sequence comes from Pistacia vera, assembly GCF_008641045.1. NCBI lineage: Eukaryota > Viridiplantae > Streptophyta > Magnoliopsida > Sapindales > Anacardiaceae > Pistacia > Pistacia vera. The sequence continues at coordinate 498,654 of NW_022196112.1, read as the reverse complement.
AACAGCACTTATTAAGTCAAATTATTATCAAACAAAGAATTATTTGCAATAACAAGCACTACTTCAAACCAAAGGCAGTAACAGAAACAACCACACTGACCTTCTCAAGCTTGTACTTGAGTCTCTCCTCCGCATTTGCAAACCTCTGCTTCTCTTCTTCCCTTTAACAGTAAGCCAATGCAGGCCCTTCATAATCCCTGCTCTCGCTTCTGCTTTTCTCTCTTTCTCTTTCTCTTCTCCTCTTGGGAGCCAAGTTCATGAGTTTCAACTTTAAGTTTTCCCTCCAAAATCACAAGACTCACTCACACTTCCATGACTCAAATTTCTCAAAACCCCCCTAGGGTTTGTGTGTTCCAGTAAAATTAACATAGTATTTGAACTCAAAATTGGATCTTTAGCTCGCAAAATGACCTGGTAGACGAATAAAATTAACTTAACAAAGCTAATGTGTGATAAACAACAACCTCTAAAAATTAAAACCCACAAATTTTTCCACAAAATGAACGCATTGGAGTGGTAAATGGACAGTGAAACACACTCAACTGTGACCTTCAGAAACTAAAAGAAATAGTAAAAAGAGTAAAATGAAAATGCATCAAATTTCAACAAAATTTTAGAGAGAGAGAGAAGTTATACCTGAGGGAGAAAGGGCCCGATGAGAAGGGTTTGAGAATTGAGTTGTGAGAAAGAACTTTTGCCATTGACGCGAAAAAGAAGTACACAGAGTTATTAATGGTTTTGTGACTTTCCTGGTAACATTAGGTTTGTAGGGTTTTGAATGGCCCGATAATTAGTCTAACTGAGGGCAAGTTGTTCGAACACCCCGTCAATAAAATTAAAAAAAACAGAACAGAGAGTTATGGCCTAGCGAGAGGGCCGGTTTGACCCGAATCGTAAATGGGGTAACCATTGTTTTAAACATTAGTAAATATAACTTTTATATATTTTATTTACTATTTCGGGCCCAATTACTTGAACATATGGGGTCTATTTGTTTTATTATTTTGGATAAGATTTTAGGAATAATATTAGATAATTGAATAGGAGAGTATTACGAGGAAAAATTTAAAAATTTATAAAAAACCCCTTAGGTTTGCTAATTTAACTAAACACCTTAATATATAAAATTTTGTAAAATGACAAAAACACCGCCACTACCCGCAGTGCCAGATTCCGACCACCACTGTCGGATCTGACCAAAAAATTGCGTTACACCACAAACTGGTTGAATCTAGCGGGTAGAGCGTTTATATGGCTTTTTTGGGCCAAATCAACCACGGATCTAGCCGAAAAATGGCAGATCTACTATTAAATCTGGTCGTCGAGGACCGCAAAAGTCTATCTTTGGCCGTCGTTGTCTGTCAACTCTTGGCCATCGTTGATGACCATTTCTTTAACCATTGCTGACGGCTAGATCTAGTTTTTTTCGGCCAGATCCACAGTGGATCTGGCTGAAAAAGGTCAGAACGGTAAATTACAGGCCATTTTCGGTGGTGGTATAGACCGTTGTGACAGATTCTAGCTACCACCGGTTGTGGTTGCCGGAATCTGGCAAGTATGGGTGAGTGGAAGTGTTTTTGTTAATTACTAAAATTTTTTTCTGGGGGTATTTAATGAAAGAATAATGTTATGGGTACTAACGGATTTTACTAACCAGTGTACTAACTTAAAGCATAGTACGGGTACCATACGTATAGTACGGGTACTATATGTGATTTTAACAAAGGTTAGTACACTGGTTAGTAAAATTCGTTAGTACGCAAAGTATTATTCTTAATGAAATTAATAAACTTAAGAAGTCTAAAAATAATTAAAAAAAATAGACTGATATTTCTCAAATAATATGCTAAATAATATTTGGGGAATATTATTGAGAATATGGGTAGAAATAGAGAACCAAACGCAATTATTTCAATCCATTTTCTTATGTCATGAATGTATGATAAGTTCATTTTCTTATTGAGGTTTTTATTTTTTTATTTAATTTTGATTTATCTACTCTAACTTTTAGGTGGGAGAAAGGTTTAATTTCGTCCGCACTCCTCTAAACAATTATTTGAAACTATTAAAAACTTCCAAACATTAGCAAAAAACTCTATTAGAAAAAAAAAAAAAAAAACATAAAAGATCATAATATATGAGAAACCCCTTGCACATACAAATACCCCGTTAAATAGAAAAGTATTGATAGTTTCTAATAATTGCCAAAGTCAAAACAATTAAAATAATCTTCTATCTTCATTACCACTTATCACTAGAGGTGGAAAAGCAAACCGCCCGCCCCGTCTGGACCCGACCGGCCGCGGCGGGTTGCTGGTTAATGGCGGGTCGACCATGGACCGCCCGGTGACATTTGCAGGTCGGGTTAGGACCACCAATATAAGGAATTAGTGGCCCAACCCGGATGCCAACCTAACCCGTCGGGGGTGGGTGGGTTAACCCGCTTTTTGAACTTTTTTTTTTTATTTAATTTGTTTAAATTAATGTTTAATTAACTTTTCAAATGAATAATTAACAATTATAAATGAATAAATGTATTGTTTTTAGTTAATTGTTATTCTTTTCAAATATCAATAATTAAACTAAATTAATTTTTTTTGTTAACATTCCAAATATTAATTCAATTTAATACATTAAAATTGTATATAAGAATAATTAATTTATTCATTTATTTAAAAAATAAAATAAGAAATTCACAATATTGTCTCGTTTAAAAACCTCACCAAAAAAAACCCAATAGGACAAAACTTGGTAGGAAAAAAAGAGTGCAACAATTGACAATTAATTTGTCAAGTTACAATTTACAAAACAACTAATTCTGGGGTTCACTAGGGACTCCCTCATCGTATATTATATTACAAAATTGAAATGATTCTATTAAAGTATGTCGGCAACTCGTATTGACCTTGATGGCGCGACGTTCCCAATCTCGAAGACATGTGAGGAATTCAATCATTTGTGGTGAAAGTTTAGTCCTCCTTTCATTTAAAATTCTTCCACTTGCATAAATGTTGTTCGGATGAGACGGTTGAGAAAGGAACAGCGAAAACATCCAAGGCAAGTCTTGAAAACCGAAAAAAATACATTTTCTGGATCTCCAATAGTCTAAGAGATCAATGTGACTCTCGTTTGTGGATCTACTAGTAACATTTCAGGGGTTGCCAAAATTGTTGAAGCTCATTATCTGCGACTGCATGGAAGACAGTATTAGTTGTTATGTTGGGGAGCTTTGAAGAGGAGGTTCGCTTCGGATCGGGCTCTTCGGCCTATTAGTGCCCACCAAAAGTAGAAGTCTTCATTTGGTTCTTCTGATCAGCTTCCTGGATGTTTCGCCTCTTGCGGATTCCCATACCTGTTTTCATACTGGAAATATACTTCAAAAAGTGTATTTTTACTCTCCTATTTGATTGGCATATGCTTCGGTTTGTAAATTTCACATAAAATGTCAAAACCATTTTCTAAACTGCTAATTTAATTTTAGGATCAAATATAGACCTAAACAATAAGAAAAATGAATGGGTTCCCAATATTTTAAAAAAAAATTTCATTGCCTTTATTGGTGCATTTAAAATTACATTGTCTTTGTTTTTATAAATAACTCGAAAATTTTATAATTGTATGGATTACCAATGGACTAGTAGAATAATACACACTAGAAAGTTATAAAGTGGATTGGTAAAAAGTTTTAAGAAAAGAATGAATACTTTAACTATTGACCATCATTTCTACCAAATAATGAGGACCTCTATTATTTGCTACAAAATAACTAATTATATTAGTATAAAGTAAACATGAATCAAGCATAATAAGTACTATTCCATCTAACGACATGTCTAATGCAAAGTTCTAGGAGACATTTGATTTATATAAGCATCTTGAATTCAACATTTCTTTTATAATACTAGTAATCCAAGCTAAACAATTGCTAATTCATTAATATTTTCTTTAATGTTTTTATACCACTTTTCACAATAAATTAATACATGGCATGCACAACGTTGATGAAAAAACTTCAAATTGTTATATAAAGGATAATACTTTGAAAATAATCTATAGCTTTACTATTGAACTTGCATTCTAAAGTTAAACTCATCACTTTACTAACAACATCATAATCTTCTAAAACTTTAACAATTATTAAAAATTTGTCACCATATGATCAATATCCATTAATCTAAATCATAATAAAGATATTATTAATTACATTCATTATCAAAAATATGACTAGTCACACAAATATAATCTTGTTTAGTTCTACCACTCCCAAATATCGGCAGTTAGAGCCACATTAACATGACAAGTATGTATTTTATTTTTTAATTCTAATTTCATTTTTTAAACAATTTTATAAATCATTTCTAGTTGCAGTTTTAGAAAACTTTAATCCTGGAAAAAATGAATTTTGAACAAATCTTTCAAAATATTTACTTCAGCCATATTAATAGGTTGATCAGTTGCAGCAATATATAAGTTAATTGTCCCTATATCATCAGAAATTATAAACGCCAATTAGTACCCATATTAGTTATTTGAGTTTGATTGCTTTCTCTATTTCCATGTTGTTAATATGTTTATTAGCATGCCTTTTTTAAAGTACTAGTACCATTACCTGAATCAGCTTTATAAATATTCCACAGTATTTGCATCTCGCTTTAACTGAATGCAATTTTTGTCTCGTAAAAACTTGTCGAAAGAGCCCAAACGTTGATGGTGTGGTCTGCTTTCGACGGCAGTTGATGATCCCGCCTCAGCTGAGATGAAGTGGACGAGCACGACGATACGAGGTCGATTCTAGAACCACTGGAAGCTGTTGGAATCGGGGGTATATTTTAAGGTGTATCGGATTCTGAGAAGGGGGAAAGCGGGTATTTGAATTCCTCCGCATTTATGTAGTAAAATCAGCGGGATAGGGACTAGGATAGTAGTTTCGTCAGTCATGTAATTGATGGGAGAGAAATATCTATCCGTTGTAGTTGAAAAAAAAAAATTGATGTACAAGAAATAAAAAACTAAGAAAAGAAGAATGGAATATGGAAATGGATATTTGAATGGAAAATGGAAATATGAATTAAAAATTGCAAAAACTAATAAAAATTAAAATACTAGCAAATTGATAACAAAGAGATTAAGAGAATAAATGAATAATTGAGAGATTAGAGATTAGAGAATATGAGAGAATGAGAGAATTTGAGTTGTGAGAAAAATGTGAGAGTTTAGGGCCAATTTATAGGAAAAAATGGGAAAGAAAAATGACGAAAAAACCTCTCAAACGGCTATAAAACAGCTATATATCAAGGGTAAAGGGGTAATTTAAAAAATGAAATAAAAGTTTTTATTTTTTTTATTTTTTTTGGCCAACCCGCCGGGTTGGCAGGTCTCTTCCAAAAGAGACAAATCAGCAACCCGCCGGGTTGCGGGTTGCCATTGTGCAACCCGGCCCGCCCGGGGGTTGTTGCCGGGTTTAACCCGCATCTTTACGGGCCGGGTTAGGGTTGACCCGCCTAACCCAACCCAAATGTTCCACCTCTACTTATCACAACATATCAAAATTATTATAGGGTTAAAACAAATATCCCCTTAACACCATTTAGGGATAATAAAATGTTGATGCAAGAATTATATCAATTAGAGTAATCTAATCGATCGTGACAGAATCAGAACTGATGTATTTACTATTACAAATAACTTGTAATGGATAAATGATAAATATAGTAATTCTTGCTTAGAGTTGGCCTTGGATCATATAGATACAGATAGATCTACAGGTCATCCGTCTTAACTAAAAATAAACACAAATCAAACACAAACCCACGATCGATCTCAAAATCAATCAATTGAAGCTAAAACTGTATACGGATTTGTAGGAGCTATTTTGAACGATGGAGTGATCGGAGGTGATGAACTTGGTGGTAGAGGCAGTGTGAGAGCAGGCCTCGCGTTATAATCCACCTTCAGGAGCAACTTACTGCGTAAACTCTCAACTGTAAAAAGAGAAAACCAGGTGATTAAATTCAACTAATTAAGATATATGGGCTAGAACAGGAAAAAGTTTTGACAATTTGTGGTACGTGTTGTAAAACTAAAAACCCTTAGAAAATGGGTGACATGAAGCAGGGTGCGAGAGCTCATTACCTTGAAAACTTGTGGCTTCGACTATAGAAGGAGTAAAAGACATTCCTAGCAAAACGATTAGCGAAACATGAAAGATGGGGCGGCTCACTCAGCTTTCAAAAACCACACTCAAAGTTTGCGCCTTGAATGAATGTATAAACACTGCGAAGACAAAAATAACATAAAGAACACAAATTTATCAAGAAAAGTATAAAAAAAAAGAACAAAAAACGCATGCCACACAAACCTAGAAAATAAAAAATATTAAAAAAAATACAAACTTTAAGGAGAAACGAGTATAGGCTTTTAAGGGGTGTTTGTCTAAGCTTATAAACTGGTCAAACTTGTTTATAAGCTCTAAAATTAAACTGACCTGTTTGTTTATAATTTTTTTGAGTTTATAAGTTGAGCTTATAAGTTAAAAAAAATAAGTCGGGGGGAGATACTTTTTTTTTTTTACTTATAAGTACTTTGTTTATAAGCTAATTTGACCAAGTATATTACCACATTATCCTTGTTTAATTTTAAAATTCCATATTATGCCCTTGTTTAATGTAGTATATTTTTTAGTAATTTTATAATAAAATGTACTTATAAGCCACATTTTACCAAACACGTCAATTACTTATCAATCATTTATAAATACTTTAACCAAACACGTAATTGCTTAAAATTTCAAATGCTTATAAATTAATTTTAGCTTATAAGCAATTGTTGCTTATAAGCTAATTTCATAAGCTTAGACAAACATCCCCTAAGAAGAAGAAAGTTGTAATTAAAATGAGTAATACTACACTTACAAAGATCTCCATACAAAGTGATGTGGCAAAAAATGAATGGAAGAGTAAATTTAATGAGTTTGACTTTTTATTTCACTTTTTTATTTATATTTTGTCACCTCATTTTAGATAGATAGAAATTTTTGTAAGATTTTTTTATAAGTATAGTTTTATTGAATTAAGATACCGAGAAAAAGAGATTTGGTACTTCTGTTTTCCTTGTTTTCAGTTTCTCTTTTTTTGTTCTCTTTTGGGTTTATTTCAGTACCCGTTTTTGTTTTTGTTTCTGTTTTCCTAGTTTCCGTTTTTGTTTTCGCTGTTTCTAGATTGTATTGAAGCTAGAAGCTACTAGAGTGTGTATTGCTCAAGTGGGTTTTGTAAAGAATACCAGAGAAACTGAGAAAGACAAAAGAACTGTGTTTTGTGTTTAGATTTGGATCAAATTAAAATTACACTTAATTTTTATTTTATTTTTTTTAAATTTTTAGCAGCTACCCTCCGGTAACACCAGTAAAAAAAACATGTGGACTGGGTATGGATACTGTTCATACGGGCTTTCAACATACTAATTTTATTCGGGTATAATACCTGTTTTATTAAATCTAACTGTAAATATAGTATTATTCAAATAATAAATGTATTTTGAAAACTTGAAGAACAATGTACGTAGAGAAGGCAATGGGCCTAATATTTTCAGATACTTAGCCCAACCCGTTCCAAAAAGGTCGGGCTTTATTTGATGTTCGAGGGCTTGAGCTTGAGCTTGAGCCTAATTTTAAGGTCTGACCTTAGGTACGGATCGGGTTTGGGCATATCTTTAGGCCTGACAATTTTAGTATTAATTATACTAAATTACTCTTATACTATATATTTAATCACAAGATTATCCTATATATATATATATATACACTTATTTTTTCCAAACACTACATGGATGGATGAATGTAGTTTGTAGAAAGTTATTTATATATTTAGTGAGTATTAAAAAATAAATTAATATTTAAAAATTGTTTATAGAATTAAAAATATAAAAAAATTTGAAATTTATTAATATTTAAATATTTATATTATAAAAATGAGCGGATTTGAGCCGAGTCCGAAATTACAAAAAACCCATCAAACTGAGCTTAAACTTTATTTGTCATACCCATGATGGGCATGGCCTAGACTTGAGCATGAACCAAGGGATACCTGATCCCGATCCGACCCATTGCCATCACTAGATGGACGCAACCTTTTGACAATCTTTTGGGAATCTCAAAAGTCAAATCAAATCAACTTGCTCCATTCCGACATTTTAAACTTCCTCTTTTGTGATATAAAACCAACAAAAACACAAACCCCAAAACGATTCGTTTTAAGCGAAAGAAGAAAAAAGAAAACATGAAATCTCTTCACTGCGGGACCCGCCACGTGGGGCCCTCTCATGCTACGCCACGCATTCTTCTCGTGCCCTTTTAAAGTAACGCAACGCGACTCCATCATAAAGTCGTGATTTAACCTGCATTCGCCACGTGGAATCAATCCATTAGCTCAACAGAAAAGTTGACTTTTACTGTTACATGGACCAATCACATCTTTCCATGTCACCCCTACCCCGCGTCCCTATAATTATTTGCCCTGAACCCTCACCTCATCTCCCCGCCCCCCTCTCTCTCTCTCTCTCTTCGAAACCTAAATTTCGATCATCGAACCAGTGTCGTCTTGATAAATCAACTTGATTTCAAGTAAGTTTTTTTATATTTAAAATTTTTTATTTGATGGAATTAAAATTTAATAAATATTGATTATGTTGTTTGATTATCACTGTTTTATTTTTAAACTGGATTTAATGTATTAGAGTGCATGCCAAAAAATATTAAAAAAAATACAAACTTTAAGGAGAAATGAGTACCTGGAGTAAAGGGGTTTTAAGAAGTAGAAAGATATAGTAAAATTAACATAGTATTTGAACTCAAAATTGGATCTTTAGCTAGCAAAATGACCTGGTAGACGAATAAAATTAACTTAAAAAAGCTAATGTGTGATAAACAACAACCTCTAAAAATTAAAACCCACAAATTTTTCCACAAAATGAACGCATTGGAGTGGTAAATGGACAGTGAAACACACTCAACTCTGACCTTCAGAAGCTAAAAGAAATCGTAAAAACAGTAAAATGAAAATGCATCAAATTTCAACAAAATTTTAGAGAGAGAGATAGAAGTTATACCTGAGGGAGAAAGGGCCCGATGAGAAGGGTTTGAGAATTGAGTTGTGAAAAAGAATTTTTGCCATTGACGCGAAAAAGTACACAGAGTTATTAAGGGATTTGTGACTTTCCTGGTAACAATAGGTTTGTAGGGTTTTAAATGGCCCGATAATTAGACTAACTGAGGGCAACTTGTTCGAACACCCGTCATTAAAATTTTAAAAAACAGAACAGAGAGTTATGGGCTAGCGAGAGGGCCGGTTTGACCCGAATCGTAAATGGGGCAACCATTGTTTTAAACATTAGTAAATATAACTTCTATATATTTTATTTACTATTTCGGCCCCAATTACTTGAACATATGGGTCTGTTTGTTTTATTATTTTGGTTTGTTTTATTATTTTGGATAGGATTTTAGGAATAATATTGGATAGTTGAATAAGAGAATATTACGAGGTAAAATTTAAAAGTTTATAAAAAACCCCTTAGGTTTGCTAATTTAACTAAACACCCTAATATATAAAATTTTGTAAAATGACAAAAACACCGCCACTACCCCAATGCCAGATTTCGGCCACCACCACCGAATCTGATCGAAAATTATGTTACACCATAGACTGGTCGGATCTGGTGGGTAAGGCGTTGATATGGCCTTTTCCGACCCAATCCACCACCAAATCTGGCCATCGACGACCGTAAAAGTCCAAAAATATGGTCGTCGTTGACGACCATTTCTTTAGTCGTTGTTGACGGCTAGATTTAGTTTTTTTGGGCCAGATCCACAATAGATCTAGTCGAAAAAACCCAGATCGGTGAATTACCGACCATTTCCGATGGTGGTATAGACCGTTGTGATAGATTCTGGCTACCACCGGCGGTGGTTGTCGGAATCTGAAAAGTATGGGTGGATGGGAGTATTTTTGTTAATCTTTAAACTTTTTTCTGGGTGTATTTAATGAAATTAATAAATTTAAGGGATCTAAAAATAATTAAAAAATAGACTAATATTTCTTAAATAATGTGCCAAACAATATTTAGGGAATATTATTGAGAATATGGATAGAAATAGAGAACCAAATACAATTATTTCGATCCATTTTCTTATGTCATGAATGTATGATAAGTTAGTTTTCTTATTGAGGTTTTTATTTTTTTATTTAATTTTGATTTCTCTACTCTAATTTTTAGGTGGGAGAAAGGTTTAATTTCGTCCGTACTCCTCTAAACAATTATTTGAAACTATTAAAAACTTCCAAAAATTATCAAAAAACTCTATTAAAAAAAAAAAAAAAACATAAAATGCATCATAATATATGAGAAACCCCTTGCACATATCAAATACCCCGTTAAATAGAAAAGTATTTGATAGTTTCTAATAATTGTCAAAGTCAAAACAATTAAAATAATCTTCTATCTTCATTATCCACTTATCACAACATATCAAAATTATTATAGGGTTAAAACAAATATCCCTTAACACCTTTTAAGGATAATAAAATGTTGATGCAATAATTATATCAATTAGAGTAATCTGATCGATCATGACAAAATCAGAACTGATGTATGTATGGTTACGAATAACTTGTAATGAATAAATGATAAATATAATAATTCTTGCTTAGAGTCGGCCTTGGATCATATAGTTTTGGAATCCCACATCGACTAGGCACGCTCAAGCTTATTGGGTTATAAGAGGGGATAATCCTCTCATTCAATAAGGCCTTATTAGGTGAGGAGTCAAACCCACCTCAAATTCTAACATGGTATCAGAGCCCAAGTTTAGTTGAGCTGAGTGCTTAATTAATGGGTGAGGAGTTAAAGCCAGCAACTACCTCCAATAGTAGGCATGAGCAAATATATGGGTTTGACCGTGAGGGGGAGTATTGGAGTCCCATATCGACTAGGCACGCTCAAGCTTATTGGGTTATAAGAGGAGGTAATCCTTCCATTCAATAAGATCTTATTGGGTGAGAAGTCAGACCCACCTCAAATTCTATCATTTAAATATACATAGATATGCAGGTCATCCGTCTTAACTAAAAACAAACCAAAATCAAACACAAACCCACGATCAATCTCAAAATCAATCTTGACCGCTCATTGGCGAGCAAACCACTCAGTTTTCAAAAACCACACTCAAAGTTTGCGCCTTGAATGAATCTATAAACACTGCAAAGACAAAAATAACATAAAGAACACAAATTTATCAAGAAAAGTTAAAAAAAAGAACAAAAAACGCATGCCAAAAAATATTAAAAAAAATACAAACTTTAAGGAGAAATGAGTACCTGGAGTAAAGGGGTTTTAAGAAGTAGAAAGATATAATTAAAATACCAAGAAAAAGAGATCTGGTACTTCTGTTTTCCTTGTTTTCAGTTTTTATTTTTATTTTTATTTTTGGTTCTCTTTTGGGTTTATTTCAGTACCCGTTTTTGTTTTTGTTTTTGTTCTGTTTTCCTAGTTTCTGTTTTTGTTTTCGCTGTTTCTAGATTGTATTGAAGCTACAAGCTACTAGAGTGTGTATTGCTCAAGTGGGTTTTGTAAAGAATACCAGAGAAACTGAGAAAGACAAAGAACTGTGTTTTGTGTTTAGATTTGGATCAAATTAAAATTACACTTTTTTTTTATTTTTTATTTTTTATTTTTAGCAGCTACCCTCCGGTAACACCCGTAAAAAAAGCATGTCGACTGCATATGGATACTGTTCATACGGGCTTTCAACATAGTAATTTTATTCGGGTATAATACCTGTTTTATTAAATCTAATTGTGAATATAGTATTACTCAAATAATAAATTTGTTTTGAAAACTTGAAGAACAATGTACGTCGAGATAGGGCCTAATATTTTTGGATACTTGGCTTGGCCTGTCCCAATAAGGTCGAGCTTTACTTGATGTTCACGGGCTTGAGCTTAGACTTGAGCTTGATTTTAAGGTTTGACCTCGGGTACAGGCCGGGTCTGGGAATATCTTCAAGATCGAATCGGTCTGACAATTTTAGTATTAATTATACTAAATTACTATTATACTATATATTTAATTATAAGATTATCCCATATATATATATATATATATACTCATTTTTCCCAAACTCTAATCTTATCCTATTTGATGAGTATTAAAAAATAAATAAATATTTAAAAACTATTTTTAGAATTAAAAATATAAAAAAATTTAAAATTTATTAATATTTAAAAGATCACATTATAAAATAGACGGACTTGGGCCAAACCTGGTGTTATAAAAAGCTCATCAAACTGGACTTAGACTTTACTTATCATATTCATGATAGGCCCGAGCCAGGCTTGGGCTGAACCAAGGGATACCTGATCCCGACTTGGGCCTGAACCAAGGGATACCTGATCCCGACTTGACCATTGCCATCCTTTTGACAATCTTTTGGAATCTCAAACGTCAAATCAAATCAACTTGCTCCATTTCGAATTTTAAACTTCCTCTTTTGTGATATAAAACCAACAAAAAACACAAACCCCAAAACGATTCGTTTAAGCTAAAGAATAAAAAAGAAAACATGAAATCTCTTCACTGCGGGACCCGCCAGGTGGGGCCCTCTCATGCCACGCCACGCATTTTCTCGTGCCCTTTTAAAGTAAGCAACGCGACTCCATCATAAAGTCGTGATTAACCTGATTCGCCAGTGGAATATCAGCCATTAGGCTGAACAGAAAAGTTGACTTTTACTGTTACATGGACCAATCACATCTTTCCATGTCACCCCTACCCCGCGTCCCTATAATTATTTGCCCTGAACCCTCACCTCATCTCCCCGCCCCTCTCTCTCTCTCTCTTCGAAACCTAAATTTCGATCATCGAACCAGTGTCGTCTTGATAAATCAACTTGATTTCAAGTAAGTTTTTTTATATTTAAAATTTGTTATTTGATGGAATTAAAATTTAATAAATATTGATTATGTTGTTTGATTATCACTGTTTTATTTTTAAACTGGATTTAATGTATTAGAGTGAAAATTGTGAAAGATTGATTAGTTTTTGGTTTGAATATGTGAATTTGAGCTGTGTTTTGTTTAAAGTTTGAGTCTTTATGTCGTTTTTCGATTTCTTTTTGGGTTTTAGGATATGGGAGGTTTTAATTTGTTGGCTCTTGTTTGAAAAATTTTAGGTGGGTATTAAGGGAATTTGAGTTTGGACTTGTTTGGTTGCTGAGAAAATGTGGGAAAGGGAGGTGGGAATTTTTCATTTCTTTGCTCTGTTTTAGAAGAAAAGTAGAATTTCATGTGGATATGAAGGGAAATTTAGTTTAAGGCTTGTTTGGAAGCTGTAAATATGAAAAAATAGCTACTGAAATTTGGGTTGGTTGAGTTAGTATTATGTTTATCGTTTTATAGTAATTGATGATGAAAATATTACTTAAAAGTTCATATTATTGCTTTAATTTCGTTTGGTTTCCTGGTAATTCAGCGATGAGTTGAGTTGTTTGAGAGCAGTTTGTTGGAGTTAACAGATATGCTTTATTTGAGTGATGATAAACTATTGGGGTATATCAATAGTACTGAGACTTTGACAAATATATTGTCTTGTTAAGTTAAGTCCTTTATTTTCTTCTTTTGGACTTGGAAACTGAAAGCTGAAAGCTGAAAATAGAAGTTAGAATTTGATTATCTGTCCTTGTTTTTTTTTGTTTTAGCAATGAAGAGGGGAATGCTAGTTTTGTGTTTTAGCTGGTGTTTACCATGCGGTATGGAAAATCATTGTAATTTTTCTTGTTATACAGTGGATTACGGGGTTGATGGCAATGATAATGGTGATATGGTGGGAATTTCTGTTGAGGCGCATAGTCGAGTCGGTGATGGAGATGACATGGGTGGAAGTTCTGTTGAAGTAGCTTTTCACCAGGATCAAGACAATAAAATGGATCCTGATTCTGTGGAACTGGATGCAATTCCAGAGGGAGTACCAACTGTGTCATTGGCTTTGTCAGATGAGCCCTATGTGGGACAGGAATTTGACTCTGAAGCAGCTGCACATGCATTTTATAATACCTATGCTACGCGTGTAGGATTCATCATCCGTGTAAGCAAACTTTCTCGATCAAGGCGTGATGGATCAGCTATTGGTCGCGCACTTGTGTGTAATAAAGAAGGCTACAGAATGCCTGACAAGCGTGAAAAAATTGTAAGGCAAAGAGCGGAGACCAGGGTTGGTTGCAGGGCAATGATTTTGGTGAGGAAAGTAAGTTCAGGTAAATGGGTTGTTACAAAGTTTGTGAAGGAGCACACTCATCCCTTGACACCTGGGAAAGGTCGAAAAGATTGCATTTACGACCAATACCCGGTCAGTTCTAGCACTCTTCTTATTTTTTATTCTTAGGAACTAGATATTATCAAGTTTGTTTGTCCATAATCTTTCATTTGAATGTGTTGGAGACCAAGTCAATCATTAGTATAGCTGTAATAATTTCTGAGAATCATTATAATGGAAGTACCATTGATGGAATTTGGTGTTTTTATGGCATGCAAATGAATTTTCCTGAGATTTGTCTGTGCACACCTGGTTTTGGTTTGCACTCACTATTTCCTGAAACAAACAATAGTTTAAGCCTAACTTTTGCTGAGATATGTGTCATGAAGCCTGGTCTAGATTTGCACTTCCTTTTTCTGAAACAATCCCAATACTAAAATGAAATAAGCCTAAATTCTTCCAAGATATGGGCCAGTGTCACAACCAGTATAGGTTCATATTCCTTTTTCCCTGAAACCGACAATTGGAAAGTAGAATAAGCCTTAGTATCTATACTTTTCCTTCAGCATTAGTTATTTATTTGACCTGTGTGCAAGAGCTTATGTTACCCTCAGCATTTCTATGTTTGATATAAACACTTATCATGCCGTTCCCTTTATCTGCAGTAGAAATGTTTGTCCTTAGTGGGAAGTGTATGTTGTGAGTCTCAGCCTGTTGAAAGCATAACAAACATTTTGAATGACATAAGGCATTTACTTCTGGCAGTTTACTGACCACTGAGGCTACTCTTGCTATAAAACTGGTCTCTGCCCTTTGCTTTGGTTAGAGAATTTATGATGATGACACAATAAAGAAACAATATTATATTGTTAGATAAATATAAGTCCATTCCACTAATTTAGAGACATCTTCTGTTTTGTATTTAATTGCGTTCAGGACTTCATAATTCAGTTTAACTAATTTTGTGAAAATACAGTTATATAGATACTTTAATAATTTTAGTTTATATTAAATATGAAAAGGCTTACTTTAAAAGTTTGTGTAAGTCCTCATATTTGTTCTGTTCAGTGGAGCTTAATTTGACATCCTTTATATTGGTTGTGACAAATTTATCAAGAGCTCCTTTTTGGGACTGAACTAATTTCTTTAGTTTACTTTTCTCTCTTTATAAAGTTTTTAAGAACTAGATTCATTTTTTTTCTAGTGAACATATTATTAATTCTGTTGGGGCATTTTATAAATGATTAACAATCGTTTTGTTGTTTGGGTTGTCTTCAAAACCCAGACCTCTCTTATGAGTGTTAGTAAGCATTGATGATATGTCACATGCACGGCTGTACTGAGTTCTTTGATGTGTTAGATTAGTTTTGTGGTAGTGCTTAAGGAATTTGGAAATACTAAATAATGCTAGCAAATCTACATTAGCATTTAGGATATTCAATCCTGCAAAAGTGCCGTAGGTTCATTTTGTTGGGGTAGAATCTGAAACAATTCTTTTGAGTTTCTGGTAGCATTTAAGTGAATTAATTAGGACTCTCTTGATTTTAGTGTTCTTATACCTTTTGGTATTGAACTTTTTTAGATTGGCTTTTCTATTGTGTTCTTAGTTCTTTTTATGCAACAATTATTTATATTTCTTACATTTTAAAGGAGCCTTTGGGATTTCAATGGGAATTGAAACAATTACTGTTTTCTGCACGATATGTTATTTCATCCAATGGGTTTTTTGCTGGTGCATCGCGAAGTTTCCCTTCACATACATGGGGTTGTGGTCAGGTTAATGGCATTTTTAAATATTACATCATTTTTTATGACGAATTTTCAACCTTTGGTAGCAGCCATAAACAGTACCAACAGATTGTAGTAGTTGATATGGCTTCCCCTATTCTATTTCTCTCCCCCCTCACTCTCTTCCATGATTAAATCTTGGTTGTTTATTCTAGCATGAATTGAAATGGTAGAATTTTATTAGTATAAAATTGTAATTTAATGGACATAGATTTTCAGGTATGAATTTAGGGCATGTATTAATACTTAGATAGTTATCATTTTGTTAGAAGTTGAGTTTGTCTCACATTGTCAAGTTGCTTGACTGTTATAGTGTATATCTGTGGTTGAAACCTTCCTTATTTGGTCATGCTTTTGGGAGTGAGTTCAACCCGATCCTATTTATTACATTTGTCTCACAACACTTGAAATGTTAGGGTCACAAAGTTGGCCGTACTCGGAAACATCAATCAGTGCAATCTTGAGTGCAAAATGGCCAACGGTATCTGAAAATGGACTTGTATTAAAAGCAACATCTTACTGCTATAAGTGATTATATGGACTTACCTTTTGTCTTGAAGTCATGTTGTTGCTTGCTATTTCTCTATTGTGATTGACTTTTTATTACTCGTATTTGTAGAATGAACACGATAAAATTCGGGAACTATCACAGCAGCTAGCAATTGAGAAAAAGAGGGCGGCAACCTATAAAAGGCATCTGGAATTGATTTTTGAGCAAATTGAGGAGCACAACGAGAGTTTGTCGAAGAAAATCCAACACATAGTTGACAGTGTGAAGGAGATAGAAGACAAAGAGCAGAAGAGTTGTATATAGTTCCAGTGATTCTTATATAATTACACTCCAATTGTTGGGAGCTCATCATTTGTAGAAAAAATTAGGGCGTCGATGTACAGGCCTTTCGAGCCCATCAAAGACTCTTGGGCATCAGGATGTTTGCAGAAGGTTAAAATTATTCTATTGCTCTCTCATCCCCATTTAGTCAGGGTTTGATATGTTCTGTATAGCATTCAGAGTATTGTATCTCAGTTTATTTTTTGTTCTTTTTCTTGTAAGTTTCTTTAAAGAACAATTTTAGATTTGAGTAAATAACTAGGCCAAGATTTTGTCTTTGATCATTTGAGTAATGAGGGTTTTGTAGTCTTTCAAATTGATGGGCATCGGTTAGTAACTTCCTTTCTATGAAACTTGGGTCAAGGATTTTGATAATTTTAGGAGATGTCCATAATGATCTTTCTAATGGGAACGATGATTTTAACGAGTTTTAATCAATAGAACTAAATTCTTCATATAAATGTAAAGATTCTTGCAAGTTGCAACAATAGTTTATTATTGATGTCAAGGAGCAAACATATTACATACCTAGATCATGTCTATTGAAATGTAATCCAGCCCAAAATTTCTTGCATACGTCAGTGAAACCTCCTCCCTGTAAGAGAAAAACCTAGAAATTAATAAGAATTTTTTAGAAAGAAAAGTTTATATCATATATTATAGGATAAAATCATATTATTTTAACAAACGTACATTTTAGAAGAATTTTGTAGATTTTAAAGATCAGTTTTCAAGGCTCCATGTGCTCGACATGTTTGTTATTATCTCTCATTATCGGGTATAACATGAAAATAACTTGTTTAATGAACTAACACGGGAATGTGTGATTAAGATGCACGGTCTCAGGTTTGAATCCTTTTAATTTTTAAGATTTAAATAGGTGATTAATGGGGTGGGATGTTATACTAATTACTTACAAGGATTAGTCAATGTGTGTGTAAATTGATTCGGACACCGTATTTCAAAAAAAGAAAAAAACTTATTTAGTGGATACTTATAAAAACCATTAAAAAGAGTATACGTGGAGATGAGGATACACATGTACGTGTATCATATCCTCATCTCCACATACATGTGATAGAGCAGCCAAAAAAAAAAAAAAAAAAAAAAAAAAGGCAATTTCATATATTACACTCAATTTTTCAAAAATTTAAAATATATTTGAAAGTATATGAGTAAAGTGGTCATATAATATTAAATATTGGAAATACTTTTAAGGGGCAATTGGTTGGGGGTTATATGAGATTATTGGGGTTAAGTCATCTTATATTATTTGATTGCTATGTTTGATTGTCAAATAATATAAAATATCAATAATCTTCAAATATCAATAGTGATTACTATTGGTAATATGTTAGAGGTAATCTGATTATCTCTATTTTCTTAGGTATTTTAAGATTACTAAGGTTATTTTTTTTTTGTTACAATTCTATTCCTTATTAATAAAATTTTAGGATAATAATACCCTTATTTTTAAATTTATTTACATGAATATAAATTTTACTATTTCACCCAAATTAATTAACTTTGTGGACACAATTACCCTTGAATTCAAAACAAATTACAACTCACCCAAGCCACCACCCCCAACCACGCTGACAACCACCGTCGTTGTTAGAATGGCGCACGGAAGGTCGAAAATGGTCGTCGTACGCCGATATGGTCGTCAAAGGCTAGATCTGTCACGTCTAGCCATTTCTAGCCAGAGATGAACATACGGCGCACGGACTCCATTTCCTGCCTTACGTGCGCCGTTAGGTTGCCAACACCCTACGGTGGTTGCCGATAGTGGCTAGGTTGGTGAGAATGCTTTGTTGATTTTTCAAACTTTTATTATGGGGTTGTTTTTGCTAAGTTTTTAAATGCAAGGGTTATAATAATCCATATAAAAAAATAATATAATAATAATATTTAATTAACAGACAATTCAGTAATTTAAATAACATACTCATCAATTTATTCCTCCCAACCAAACATATTAATATAACATATCTACCAATTATTCAAACACATTTTCTTAAGGATTCTTAGTAATCTTCAAGGTAATCTAACTTTTCAGTAATCCAACATTCCCAATAATCCAACACTCCCGGAACCAAACACCCCCTTAGAAAATTATGAGAAGGTTTTCAAAAGCCCCTAAAATCATAGTTATTTACACTTATGCCCCTTTTATACTGTTGGGTACTTTCCCACAAGCCTGGAGGCAAATTGCAGAAGGAGATAACTTTTGAAGGCTTTAAAACCCTAGTAGTTCTGACAGTTATCTACTGTCAGTTACCGTTACGTTTCTCTCTGCTCAACTCAACCACTCGGCCGCCGCAGGTATTCTTCCGCTTTCTTTTACTATTAAAAAGTCCTCTTTCTCTTAATTATGTATTTGTTTGTCAGATTAAACTCCTTTTATGAACTTGTATGCACTAATTCTCAATGGGCTTTTGAAAGATTGAACTTCAGTTTTGGTTTGCTTTTTTTTTTTTTTTTTTTCTCCTTTTCTTAATTTTCTATTTGGAGTGGTCTTGTGATTTAGGGAGAAGAAAGAGGTTTCATTTTTGACATCTTTTGATGGGGGTTTTGGTTAAATTTTGAAGGTTTGCAGTTTTAGGTTGTTAATGGGCCTGTTTTTCTATGAAGAGTAGATGTATGCATTTTAGAAGGGCTTTGTAAGCTATAAAAAAATTTTAAAATGGGCAAAAGTGCTTTTATATCTATTTTTTGCAGTCTTGGATGGACATATATAAGAGTAGTTTTTCATTCAAAGAGAAACTTGTGTGCTTTTTGGATAACCACTTAATAAGTGCTTTAAAAAAAGTAGATTTTGAGTTCAAAATATTTGAAGTGCTTTGTGGAAATAGCTTCACAAGATTGCAATTTTTGTTCACCAAATTATGTGAGTAATCTCTTTTGATAGGCATTGCATTCCTCAGTGGGTTTATACATGTAGAGGGATGTGTCTATGAAAGTGTATATAGATTTCACTTCTTACCCAGTTTGAGGTTCCAAATACAGACTATGGTTGTAGTTTGTTTTGAGAGTGGATTGTTCCAATTTTAGGATATTTTTGTCTATTAATTCATAGTTAATATGGAGATTAGTTGGGTTGCTTCTTACAGGTGAACTCTCTCTCATATACAAATGGGATGTTCATGTTATGAAGCATAGATTAATGGGTTTATTTCACCTTTGCCAGTTTTAAACAGCGCTGTGTATTCTTTTGTTGCACTGTGCTACCTGTCTCCTGGTATATTTGCCTTGTTAGTCTTATGACTTGGATGTTTTGCTTGCAATTCTCCAACTCTTTTGATTGATGTTCTAACTTTTGTATTTGGGTACTGTTTGTTTAATGTTATCTGGTTTCGTAGAAAAAAGAAAAAAGAGCAAGATTGTTCAGTCGCAAGTTCTGCAACAATTTTCTGAAAAGAAAGAGAAGGAAAGTTTAGTTTTATTTTTTTTTGCTTTCTGACATCTAATAACAACATTTATCAGTTTCAACTTGAGTTACTTGAGAGAGTAACATAGCTTGAGTTCTATTAGGAGCAAAGTAGCAAAGCTTTAAAAACAATTTAAATATCTTGAGATTTGTTCACATTAATAACTTTTTCATAAGCCTGATTTCCATGTCTTTTTAATATTAGCAAATATCATTGTTGTATTTATTCTTAAATTGTGGAGTAAAATAATATATTTTTTTGTCTCTTAATTGTCAACATTTTTGGTTGAAGCTTATCAAGTTTGTGTAAATATAGCAGGGCTTGGTTTTACGATGAAGAAAATGATAGCTCTTGGTTTTGAGGGTTCTGCAAACAAGATTGGTGTTGGGGTTGTAACGTTAGATGGAACCATTCTATCAAATCCACGCCATACCTACATTACGCCCCCTGGCCATGGATTCCTCCCTCGAGAAACCGCCCAACACCATCTCCAACACATTCTTCCTCTTATAAAATCTGCTTTGGAAACTGCTGGAATAAACCCTGATGAAATTGATTGCCTTTGTTACACCAAGGGTCCAGGCATGGGGGCACCTTTGCAAGTTTCTGCTATTGTTGTTCGGGTTCTTTCACAACTGTGGAAGAAGCCCATTGTTGCTGTCAATCACTGTGTGGCACATATTGAGATGGGGAGGATTGTGACTGGAGCAGATGATCCTGTTGTCCTGTATGTCAGCGGAGGGAATACACAGGTAATTGCGTACAGTGAAGGGCGATATCGGATCTTTGGGGAGACTATTGATATTGCTGTGGGAAACTGCTTGGATCGCTTTGCTCGGGTTTTAACTCTCTCCAATGATCCAAGCCCTGGATATAACATTGAGCAGGTTCGTTAAGGTTGAATTTGTATTATATACTGTTTGGACTCTGTTTTAAACTTGTTATTTGTATTGGTTTTTTAAAATCCATGTCTTTGAATTATACTTGGGTTTTGATTGCAATAATATCCTTAAGTGCAAGAGAACTAATGTTATAGAACTCAGTTTGGATCTTATTTTTATTTTCCCAAAACCTTTTGCGCTTTAGAAACTCATGCATTTGAAATAGTTAAGTTCTGGCTTATAATGTGTGAACTGCAGCTACTCTGCATAGTATTTACTCAATTTGAAGAAGAATTGAGATCAAGGTCGATCTTGATTGTTACACCAAGCTATATATATTGCGTCATTTATTTGATGAGCATATTTCCCTTCCATTTCTCATTGAAGTTCTTTTTCTTTATTTGATCCTGGACTGTAACCATTTTCAATGAGTACAAGATGCATCTATCTTGTGATATCTTTAAATTTTTTGCCGTGGTGAGTTTGACATGCAAATTGATTGTTTGGTCCAAACTTGCCTGTTGCACTCAAAATATCTTGACCAAACCTTCCGAAAAGTGAGAGTCTCCTGGCTTAAATGAAATAACTTCTGAGTTTGGGCTGAACATAAAACTTGTTTCCATCTCTTCTTCTTATCATGATAAAATTTAGTACCAGACTTTTTGTTTTGTGAATCATTTCAGTTGTCTTCATCTCCCTTAATCTTGAGTTGGATCTCTGAATTGAATATAGAGTTGTTCAATTCAGTCTTTCTGTTTGGAGCGTGCATGTGACAGTGGTGTAAGTCTATCTCACAATGCTTGGAAAAATAAGATTGGTGTTGCTAATACTTTGAATATCATACAACATTTTTTATGCTTGAGGTTGTTTATAAAATTTTACTATTATTCTAATCTACAAATGAAAATGTTGATTTTATTTTCATATTTAATATTGCCTTGTATGTTTTGTTTCCTCAGCTAGCGAAGAAAGGAGAAAAGTTCATAGACCTTCCTTATGTTGTCAAAGGGATGGATGTCTCTTTTAGCGGGATTTTGAGTTATATTGAAGCCACCGCCGAGGAGAAGCTCAAAAATAACGAGTGTACACCTGCAGACTTGTGCTATTCCCTGCAGGTAAGCTGCATTTTTCATCCACTGCTTACGTTAACATAACCTTTTTAGTCTAAGGCTGCATGTGTTATGTCATTGAACAAATTGTATTTATGTCTTTCTTATGTACGTTTTGCTTACTTATATGTTGCAGGAAACCTTGTTTGCAATGCTTGTGGAGATTACGGAACGGGCAATGGCGCATTGTGACAAAAAAGATATACTTATTGTTGGTGGTGTGGGTTGTAACGAGCGTTTGCAAGAGATGATGAGAACAATGTGCTCTGAGCGAGGTGGAAAGTTGTTTGCAACCGATGACAGGTACTGCATTGACAATGGAGCGATGATTGCATACACCGGTCTTCTTGAATTCGCTCATGGCTCATCAACTCCACTAGAGGAATCTACATTTACGCAAAGGTTCAGGACCGATGAAGTGAAAGCAATCTGGAGAATAAAAAAGGAGTCAGTTAGCAAGAATGGTCTTATGGACCAAAGCAACTAAGTTAAGAAGATTCCGATGTATTGTCATATTGACTTTGCCAGAAGCAGTTTAACTACAATGTCAGATTAAAAATGTTGTAAATTCATATTAGAAAGCAAATTATTATGGGTTGGAGCATTATAAGATTTCTGTATTTAATTCTATGTAATTTAAATTTTCCAAGTTCAGTTTATCAAATTGAACTTCAGTAAGTAATATTTGGCTCCTTAGTTCTTAATAAGAGTTTGGATTCATCAAGTTTAGTCAATCGCTTTTGCATACGTCCGTATTTTTGTTATATTCACACTCCAATTCTCCAGAAACAGAGTTGATAGGAGTTCATAAATATTTTTGGATTTTTTGAAATAATGCAGAAACCTGAACCTGAGAATATTTGACTTCAACATTCAAACAATTTATTTGCTTGCTCCCACCATTCCTCTCTTGAACTTTCAGAATAGTGCTATGTATATGTACAAGTTTAGTAAAGGACTCAATTCGATGCAAGAGTTTCAAATTTCAACTGGGCAAATGTCCTTGGATTCCTGCAGAGTTTTCTGTTTCTTTTTTGTTCCAAATTACAAGGAACTGATTGGTGAGCAGAAGCTGCCAAAAAAATGTCAGTTGCCAACTCAAAAATACAATAATTTATGAGGCTGGATATATATACCATTTCAAACAGTGGGAAAGTCATTTTATAATTTGATTATCACTTAACACCCTCAGAGATGATAAATTTTAAACTGTATTTGATTCCTGACATGACCAGAAGTCATCCATAACATTAGTTTATCATATTCATTGTACAATGAACGATGTATAAGACTTATACTTATCCCAAAAAAAAAAAAAAAAAAAAAAAAAAAAAGAGACGTATAAGACTTTTAGAAGAAAACTTACTTTCTTTAACATTAGGTACACATGCTTTCTGGCAATAGAGTTATGACGCAAAAGATTCTTAAAATTTGAGATAAAAATTATAATATTATCTTTTCGTATGAACCATAAAATTGTCTTCTAAAAAAATAATAGCATAATATGACGATTCATATATTAGAAAGTAATATTACCTTTTCATATGAATCATAATGAGATTAATTTTTTTGGGATAACGTTTATCTTAATACTTTCAATTAACCCCTATAATTATAAATTATAATTGCCATAAGCCCCTTTCTTCACCACAATATCCTACCAACATGCAGCCCCAATTTCCTCTCCAAATCCTCTCCAAAAAGTTCATAAAACCAGCAACTCCAACTCCCCAAAATAGCAAATTGAAAATATCATCCCTTGATCAATATGAACTTCCAATATATGTGCCCTACCTTTTCTGCTACCCTCTCAATGACAAAACCAAAAATTCTGAAAGAAGTAAGCAGCTGCAAACATCATTGTCCCAAATTTTAACACTCTTCTACCCTCTAGCTGGAAGATATATTGAAGACAAGCTCTTAATCGATTGTAATGACTACGGAGTTGAATATGTCGAAGCCGAAATAGCCAGCCATATTGCTCCAATTCTTGAGAAATTTTTTGATAGCAAACATGTTCATCATTTGATTCGACATCAATATGAATCCCCCACGAGTCCTTTAGTAGCTGTTCAATGTAACATGTTTGAGTGTGGTGGAATAGCCCTTGGCTTGTGCATTTCACATAGAATAGTTGATGGATTTGTGTACTCAAAATTCATTGATGCATGGAGTACTTCTTGCAAATTAGGTTTTGATAAAGTGGAAAACAAACCAAGCTTTGATTTGGGTTTCCTTTTACCCGCAAGAGAAGCAATGCCTGAGATCAAGCATGTGTTTCCAAATCTTCCCGACTTAAAGATTGCATCGGCTAAGTTTGTTTTCGATAATCTTTCCATATCAAATCTGAGATCAATGCTTGACAAAGGGGATTCAAGCTCCAGGGTAAAATTGGTGGCAGCGCTTATTTGGAAAGCACTTATTAGAATGGCTGAAACAAAACATGGGAAATTGAGGCCTTCTGTTATGACCCTTTTGATAAACATGAGAGGAAGAACAACAAAAGCTCTACCGATTTCAGAAGACTCTTGTGGGAACTTCACAAGGCCTGTTATGGTGAAGTTCAAGCCAGAAAAGAAGAGAAACAAAGTGGAGTTTCATGATTTAGTGAGTCTAATTTTTGATGCAATTGCAAATGCTGTAAAAGACTCTGCAAAACCTCAAAATGGAGATGAGATTTTCTTGATGGTGGATAGGGCTTGGAGTGAGGCAGCTGAAGAATGCAATGGAGAGGAAGTGGAGTCTTATTTCTTTACAAGCACTTGCAGGATGCCATTTTATCCAGATTTTGGATGGGGAAAGCCTGTTAGAGTGATGAGGGTACAATCTTTTCCTGAAGAAATTATTTTGTTGATGGACACCAAGGATGGTGATGGAGTTGAAGTATGGATATCCTTGGATGAAAATGATATGCCAATTTTTCAACAAGATCCTGACATTCTAGCTTTCACGTCCCAGGTAGAGCAGCTTGATGATAATCATTCAATATTGTTGCGTTCTAGATGCTGAGTTTAACATTATTTCACTGTAATTTTTATCTCCATACTTATCGTATCATCGTGTTTTCTGTTTTTTATCTTTTCAATTAACTATCGATCACAATTTTATATTTTGTTCTATAAATATCAGATTAAAAGAGGATTCTAATTGAACATTAACAATAACTTAAAAAAATTATGTGTATCAAAATAATATGATTGAATTGAAAAAAGTGGCTCTGATTAAAGCCTATAAAAGAAATTTGTCCAAAAAATTTACCCTGAAACAAAGAATGAGAATGGGAAAATGGGAAAAGAAGTAAGTTAATTTATGGAATTTGAGTCGTTAAGGAAGCATACTGAGGATATGTTGCTAGTTAATTTAATAAATGTCTCTTGATTGATAAAAAAGGTATCCCACTAACTAGGGGTGAGCGGTTTCGGGTACCCTGCATTTTTCGGGGGAACCGGAACTGCACAGTGCAGGTTCCCAAAAAAAGGAACCGGAACCGGAACCGCACAGTACATGTTCTTCAATTCAAGAAACCGGAACCTAAAATGCAAGTTCCGGTTCCTTTCCAGGGTACCCTATAAAAAAAATTACCCCCCTATTAGTTTAAAAAATAACAAAAACACCTTATAAGTTTACAAATACACCCCTAACAAATTTTCATTATTCATTCATTTGTGTCCAATGTAACTCATAACCTGTAATCTCTAAGCAACACTTGAATTCAATCAATTCATCACAATTCACATAAAATTCGTCAATCAAAAACAACAACATTTTCATCATAATTCACATAAATAATTATTATATTTATTAATTTATTAATTTAATGTTATAATTGGTCAATTGGGTATTTAAAATACCAAATTAATTTAGTAAATTTAATATTAGAAACTAGTAATGTTATAATTAAATAAGTGATCATACTACAATGTAAATTGTAATGTTATAATTAATTAAGTGATCATACTACAATGTAAATTGTAATGTTATAATTAATTAAGTAATATACTATTTAATTATAATGTAATATTATAATTAATTAATTGTTAATCATTTAATTAGTATTGAATATTATTTATAAGAATGTTATAATTAATTAAAATCATACCATAAATTTATAATATAATGTTATAATCAATAAATATAATAATTTGATTAATTATTGTGTAAATTAGTAAATTACTAATGTTTATAATATATGTTAATCAATTAAGTAATCATTTAATTTGTAATGTTTATTAATTATATGATCAACTTATAGTATATGTAATGTTATAATGATTAAGTAATCAACTATAATCTATAATTTAATATTATATTATTAAATTTCAAATCATTTGATTAATATACTAATGTTATAAGGAATGTTATAATTGATTAAGTAATCATATTATAAATATATAAGGTATGTTATAATTATTAAATTTTTAATCGTTTAATTAGTAATGTAATAATATAGTAAATTATTATGTTTATATGTAATGTTATAAATTCATAACTAATTAGTAATTATGTAATCATTTAACTAGTAATGCTATAATTAAGTAAGTGATCAATTATAATGTAATATAATAATATTATAATTTAATTGGTAATTATTTAACTATAATGTAATGTTTAATTAATGTTTATAATGAAATGTTTATAAAGTAATGTTATAAGTAATTAATTTCTTATCATTTATTAAGTATTGTGCTAATGTTTATATAGTAAATTAGTAATTACTATGTTTAAAACAAAATATCATAACTCTAATCATTAATTATTATTTAATTTATATGTTTATATTATTAATAGATAGACATACAATAATGTATAATGTATGTTAAATGATTAAGTAATCATACTATAAATTCATAATTTATATTATATTAATTAAATTTCAAATCATTTGATTAATATACTAATGTTTATAATGAAATGTTATAATTGATTAAGTAATCATATATAAAATATAAAGATATGTTATAATTAATAAATTTTTAATCGTTTAATTAAGTAATGTATAATATAGTAAATTAGTAAATTACTAATGTTTAATAATTAATGTTATAATTCATAACTAATTATGTAATTATTTAACTATGTAATGCTATAATTAAGTAAGTGATCATAAATATAATGTAATTTAATAATATTAATTTTTTAAGTAATTATTTAACTATAATGTAATGCTTAATTATGTTTATAATGAAATGTTTATAAGATAATATTATAATTAATTAAATTTCTTATCATTAATTAAGTATTATGCTAATGTTTATGTAGTAAATTAGTAATTACTAATATTTATAATATAATGACATAATCAATTAATAATTATTTAATTATGTAATGTTATAATTAATTATAATCATACTATATGTAATATTATAGTGAATTAACTATTAAGTAATCATACTATAAATTTTTGTGTAATATTAATTAATTAAATTTTTAATCATTTAATTAAGTTTGTACTATGTTTATAATGGAATTTTATATTGATTAAGAATAATAATATAATCTATAACGTAATGCCATAATTAATTAAATTTCTAATTATAAGTCATTATTAACTATAATTATGTTATAACTTATAAGTCAATTAATTAAGTGGTAATCAATTAATGTAATGCTATAATTAATTATACTATAAATCAATTAAGTAATGTTTATAAAATTATAATTAATTAAGTAATCATTTAACTATAATGTAATGTTAAATTGATTAAGTATGATATTTAATAGTAATATTTATTAATGTTTTATCAATTTATCATATATAATTATTAATTACTAATTTATTATATATATACTTAGAACCTGATAATTGAAGTAATAACTAATATATTATTACTCAATCAAATATACTATTTTATCAAAAATAATTCTTTTAATAACTAAAAATGTAAAACACTTTTAATTGGATCATAATTCCAATTATTCACTTAATTGATCAAAACTTTAATATTAATGTTATAATATATTAAAGCTTTTAAATATGGTGTAATTTATATGTATAAGTATAATTGTATTCGTATATTTATTTAATTAGGTTATTCAAAAATTTAACTTTTTCTATTTTAAATTTTTTTATATGTAAAATAATAGAAACTCCCCCATTATTTACATTACAAATATTTCATTATAGTCCAGTTTCCAATATAGGTTCTAAACAGTTCCAAAAACGGTTTCAAAACAGGTTCCAAACAGGTTCCAAAATAGTTCCAAACAGGTTCCAAAGCGTTCTAAATAGGTTCCAAAATAGGTTCCAAACAGGTTTCAAAACAAGTTCCAAACAGGTTCCAAACAGGTTCCAAACTGGGTACCCTTACAGGTTCCAAACAGGGTACCCTTTTTACAGGTTCCGGTTCCGGTTCCGATTCCTCCACATGCAGAACCAGAACCGGAACCCACAGTAGCGGTTCCAAAAAATTGGAACCGAAACTACCCCGCACAGTGCAGGTTCTGGGTAGGTTCCGGTTCCGGTTCCGGTTCCGTTCTTACCCCGGTTCCGTTCTACCCGCTACCCGTGCTCACCCCACCACTAACTAACCATTAATTAATTTAACTTGAGATCACAAGGTACCTTATAAATCTCAGTAATATAATATTAAGGTTGAGGATTAGATAAGTTGCATTTATTTTGAAATTATCTCAAAAAAATATAATATTAGGAAACTTAGATCAAGTTGCTTAATTATATCTGGATGTCAACTAAAAAAATATAATATTTATTTAGACTAATTAGAACAAGTCTCTTAAACATATTTTGATACCATCCATTGACAACTAATTATATTTTTTGGTCTTCCAATGAACCACTTCCGTCGACAATCTATCCATATTTATTCTATAAACTCACATGGCTTTGCTGACAACATCCATATTTATTTTGTAATAAATTCTCCTATGCAGTCCCCTTCTTCATCCAAAAGACTAGCTAGAAATTAACAATGCAGCCCAATTTCCTTCTCACATCCTCTCCAAAAATTCGTAAAACCAGCATCTCCAACTCCTTATAACCTTCGCAAATTAAAGATATCATCTTTAGATCAATGTCAACTTCCAATTTATGTTCCCTACCTTTTTTGTTACCCTCTCAATGAAAAACCAAGACTTTCGAAAGAAGTAAGCTCTTGGAAACGTCTCTATCCCAAATTTTAACACTCTTCTACCCTCTAGCTGGAAGGTATATCGAGGACAAGCTCATGATCGATTGTAATGATCATGGAGTAGTAATGTCGAAGCTGAAGTAGTTTGCCACCTCGCCCCATTTCTTAGGAGGGATCTTGATTGCAAGAATTTACATCAGTTTTTTCCACATCAATCTGAATCACCCTCAACGCCTTTAGTTGCTGTTCAATGGAACATGTTTGAGTGTGGTGGAGTAGCCATTGGCTTGTGCATTTCACATAGAATAGTTGATGATTTGTGTATTCAAAATTCATTGATGCGTGGAGTACTTCTGCAGATTAGGGTTTGACAAAGTAGTGCATCATCAACCCAGCTTTGATTTAGTCAATTTCCGCACAAGGAAGTGAGGCCTAAAGTCACTCCTATCTCTCAACCTCATCCTGAAATAGGTTGCGTCCGCGACGTTCGTTTTCAGTAATCTTGCCATATCAAATCTGAGAAGGCTTGCCCAAGGAGCTGGGCAATTTTCAAGGGTGCAGTTGGTGACAGCGCTTATTTGGAAAGCGCTTATTAGAGTGGCAGAAGCTAAACATGGACAATTGAGGCCATCTATAATAACTCATTTGATAAACATGAGAGGAAGAACATCAACATCTCTACCAATTTCAAAGGACTCTTGTGGGAACATCATTATGCCTGCTTCGGTGCGGTTCACGCCGGAGAAAATGGGAAACAAAGTTGAGTTTGACGAATTAGTGAGTCTTGTCTGTGATGCAATCACGAATTGTGTAAAAGATTGTGCAAAGCCAAAAAATGGTGAAGATCTTTTCTTGATGGTGGATAGTGCTTGGAAAAAGGCAGCTGAAGAAAGCAAGAGAAATGAAGTAGTGTCCTATTTCTTTACAAGCACTTGTGGGATGCCATTTTATCCAGATTTTGGATGGGGAAAGCCTGTTAGAGTTACAAGGAAAGAATCTTTTGCTGAAGAAATAATTGTGTTGATGGACACTAGAGATGGTGATGGAATTGAGACATGGATAAGCTTGGAAGAAAATGATATGCCAATTTTTCAAGAAGATCCTGACATTATGGCCTTCACTTCCCAGAGAGACCACCATAATGATGATCAGTCAATATTTTTGCGTTCTAAATGCTAAGTTTTAGTTTCTCCTATATAGAATACTTTGGTAACCATGTAAAATGTTATTTTGTAAGAAAAATTGTAGACTTATTGCGCTATCACGTTTATGAGTCAAGTCATCAATGATTCCGTACTAAAATTAAGTTTTAAACACATTGCGTTACTACATCTCAATTGATCGATCTCTCGTTCATGCAAACAACTATGTAGAGTCAGATCCTGTAGTGAAGTCAAATTTTATAGTTGGATCACTAAACATCCTTGAACTTATTTTCAACTACCTAAACCAACACTCATCCCTCATTCTTGTTGCTTAACTAACAATAATAAACTATGTATACATCAGCATAAGTGTTGACATTGATTGGATCACAAACGACATACAAACAGCTTAATTTGGTCAAACCACTGCCACCATTAGATATTTTGTAAATAGTTTTATAAAAGAATTTCAAAATATACTTAGTGTAGCTATTGAAAATTAGATTATTTCTTTAGGTTGATTTTGTAAATGACAATGACAAAAATGTCTTTATATTATGATATTAAAATTAATTGATCGAATCATTTTGTTTAAATATATTTTTTTTTTCTTGCAAAATTAAAAATAAAAGGACAACACAATGGTTGGGCTTCCGCTACCAACAATTGTTGTCGGCCGCCGACGGTGGGTTTGGATATGCGTGAGATTATTTAGATTGGCGCACACTGATCCTGGCAAGCCAAGAGGTGTTGCTAGACGTGCCACCTTTGGCGTTCGTTAGTGGCAGAAATTGGTTGATGGTGGTGGCTGATCGACAACAACAACTGTGCAAAATTTTTTAATTTTAATTTAAAAATAAAAAAATTATTTTGTTATTTATAAATTATTTTAATAACTAATAAAATAAGACATTATAATTAAAAACATTGAAAAAAAAGTGAAAACATAAACCATTTTGGTCATTATACATATAACCACAATTAAAAGCTAAATTTACCAAACATATATGTGTAACTTTTAAATGTCAATCTCAAAACATCTAAAAATACTAAAGATTCAATATTAGAAAAGAAAAAATTGTATAGTATATTATTTTTTTAACCCCACCCCAAACATGTTGCTAGTTGATGGATTTGTGTACTCAAAATTCATTGATGCATGGAGTGCACTTCATGCAAATTAGGGTTTGATAAAGTGGAAAATAAACCAAGCATTGATATTTGGGTTTCCTTTAACCCCAAGAGAAGCAATGCCTGAGATGAAGCATGTTTTTCCAAATCGTCCCGAGTTAAAGATTGCATGTACAACGTTTGTTTTTGATAATCTTTCCATATCAAANATTTTGGTCATTATACATATAACCACAATTAAAAGCTAAATTTACCAAACATATATGTGTAACTTTTAAATGTCAATCTCAAAACATCTAAAAATACTAAAGATTCAATATTAGAAAAGAAAAAATTGTATAGTATATTATTTTTTTAACCCCACCCCAAACATGTTGCTAGTTGATGGATTGTGTACTCAAAATTCATTGATGCATGGAGTGCACTTCATGCAAATTAGGGTTTGATAAAGTGGAAAATAAACCAAGCATTGATATTTGGGTTTCCTTTAACCCCAAGAGAAGCAATGCCTGAGATGAAGCATGTTTTTCCAAATCGTCCCGAGTTAAAGATTGCATGTACAACGTTTGTTTTTGATAATCTTTCCATATCAAATCTAAGATCAATGCTTGACAAAGGGGATTGTAACCCCAGGGTGAAACTAGTGGCAACACCTATTTGGAAAGCAGTTAATACAAGCACTTGCAGGATACCATTTTATCCCAATTTTGGATGGGGAAAGCTTGTCAAAGTGATGAGGGTACAATCTTTTCCTGAAGAAATTATTTTGTTGATGGACACTAAGGATGGTGATGGAATTGAAGCATGGATATGCTTGGATGAAATTGATATGCCATTTTTTCAACAAGATCCTGACATTGTAGCTTTCTTTTCATTCAATATTGTTGCATTCTAGATGCTGAGTTTAACATTATTTCACTTTAACTTTTATCTCCATACATATTGTATAGTCGTGTTTTCTGTTTTTATCTTTTTAATCAACTATCAATCACAATTTTATATTTTGTTCTATAAATATCAGATTAAAAGAGGATTTTGATCGACCATTGTTGTGGCAATCAGCAGAACTACAACTACAAAGGTTCTTACAAGGCTGTACATGTTTCTAACCAACGGTTGAGATCTAATTTTTCTTTTTTACAAAGATTGCGAATGTGTCACTTGTGTAAGTATAAAAGACTTTACTTATTCTACAAGTTGTATTGAAAAATCATTTTGGAATTAATCAAGTTCTTCTTCTCTATTATATTTTCTTTTTGGTTCCTTAGAAAGTTTTGCTGACTTTCTTGCATTGATTCTAGGACTCTTTCATGGTATTAGAGCCTATAGATTAGTAAAGTCATGGATGAATTTGATAATCTTTCCAACTCTAAGAGCAAATTCAAAACCATAGAGCTTGAATTGATGATTCGAAGTGATAATCAATTGAAGAATTTTAGCTTTCTAAGTTCCTTACCTATTGTTGTTGTAAAATTGGGAGAGAAGAATCATAACTACTGGAGGTCTCTAGTACTAACAGCTCTCACATCATTTCAACTCGAAGGCTTCATTAATGGTGAGTGACCTTGTCTTGAACCTTTTGTTTCAAGTAAGAATGATGAAACTGGAGATCTGGGGAGAAAACCTAACTTTGACTATGTAATGATGAAACTGGAGATCTGGGGAGAAAACCTAACTTTGACTATGTAATATCTGCTTTCTAATCAAGTATTCATAAAATATACATAATGAAATTACATATATAAGATAGTAAAAGAGTTGGGTCCAAAATTTTCTTTTATTAAACATATACATTCTTTATACAAAGTTTGGATTACATACATAAATTATCAAAACATGATGGACAGTGTAACCATTTCTCTTCGCGTGCTGACACCCATCCGACCGCGTTCTCACCTAGATCTTGCAACCACAAAGAAAACAACCGGGTGAGCACAAAATAATGCTTAGTAAGTAAATCCTCTACTCGACTGTCCCCGTAATTCTTTCTCTTAACTCTTTCCTTACACTTTTTCTCATCTCATTTATTTTCTCTTTCACACAGTTCTCTTACTTAATTTCTGCTATATGTCACGGCCGGGTGGAGATCACACAGCACCAGCCCACTCTTCGTGATGTTCGGGTGGAGATCACAAAGCACCAACCCGCTTTTCATAACTTTCGGGTGGAGATCACAAAGCACCAACCCGTTTTAACTATCTACCGGGTGGAGATCACAAAGCACCAACTCGTTTTTAGTATTTTTCTCATTCTCTCTACTCTTAGAGTAGTTCATCCACAAAGCTCTCTACTCTTTCTCAAGCCACTTCTCAATGCACAATTAATCTTCTCCACTAATACACTTATGAAATGCCAACATGCACTATTGCAAAAATTAAGGTTTACTACTCATGGGATTTCATCAAACATCTAGTGTGCATACATACACTCTACTTTATCTATGGTTCTATCCCTCTCTTGAACCATCCAAAATGGGAGGAAACTCCCTCACATAACTATGATTCTTGTCATAAAAGAGCATTCCCAAAGAAATACTCAATCTCCTCCAACTTCATTTCAAACTACATCCTCTCAGCACTACATATTCATCACATATTAACACTTCTCATCAATGAAGTGTAACCAACAACCATAAAACAAATACTCATCTCAACCCAATTTCTCAATAGCATAACATACCCATGCATATATAAATCTCTACTTAGTCCCTACTCAAAAGATTTCTCAAATTTTAACTTAGGTTTGATTTACTTACATTGTAAAGCCCTTTCCTTTCCTTTAAAATGCTTGTCCCTTTTCTACAACTTTACATAATAAAACCATAAGCCTTCAATGTACAAATATATACAAAACTTCACATCTAAAGCAAGAATCCTTACCTTAGGATGCCTTAGATTGATTTTCTACCCCAAACTACTCCAAAAAGCCCTCAAAGATCCTTCAAAGATGGAGGGAAGAGTTGAGAGGAAATGGTGAAGAGTATGGCGGTGGAAGAAGAATGAATGAAGGGTTTATGAGGCTTATCCCCTTTTTAGCTCAACTTTCTTCATTCATTCTCATATTGCCCTTGCTTTTCCTTGGAAATTCCATCATTGTCCTTTAAATCATTACAATCACACCCCCACTCTAACATATTCTCCATAAAATTCTCTTGCATTTTACTTCCCACTTTTCTTGCTAATTAAGGGTAGAAAGGTCATTTGACCCCTATGGAGAATTCTCTAGAAACCTTAAGAAACTTTTCTGTCGTCCCGTCGCCACGGCGAAGAATGTTCCATCGCCCCGGCCAAAAATTACAGAACCGACATCGCAACACAGAGTTGACGTCGCCGCGGCGAAGATTGTAATACCAAGATTCCTCAAATCTCAACCAATTTCAAGGTAAACACTCAACCAACTCAGTATACCATTTCAACCAAAGACCAACCAACCAAAAATAACAACATACAAACTCAATTGAAACTGGATCAATGAACATTTAAGTAATACAACAAATCTTAACTACGTACCTCAAGTGGGGTGTTACAGACTATTTCTTTTGGAAAAGAATTGATCAATTTCTTATGAGTTGGCTGTAGTCATCAATTTCTGAGTCAATGTTTGGATATGTTGCTAAATGTTCGAGTTCTTTTGAAATCTAGAAAACTCTAGAGAATCATTTTGTTATTGAATCAAAAGCTAGAACTATGCATCTGAGGAATTTATTGCAGACCCTAAGTATTAGTGAATTTGGGTTTAAGGTGAAAAGCTATGCGAACTCTCTTTCAGCTAGTGGAGTAATTTTTAGTACTGAGGAGTTAGTGGCTTACATATTAGATGGACTAGGTCCTGAATATGATGTAGTGTCAGTACTTTTGTCAATTAGAGAAGATGATCTTGCATTGCAAGAAGCTCAGTTTTTTCTTCATAAACATGATATTAGATTGGAAAGGTACAATAGTGTACATAGTCTTTATCACGATAACTCTGCCTTAGTATTGAGCAGAGAAGAAGCTTGCCAGAGAGTTTATGGGAAGATATTAAGTAGAACAAGGTTGTTGGAGTGTCTCCAATATAAGCTTAAACTAAGCTTGTTTTGTAAAAATGAAAAGTAAAAGTCAACATGGATGCATTTGTAAAGTTTGAAATGTTGTTTTCTTTATTTAAAACATTGTGTTTCATTCATCATTCTTGTAATGGATGGGTATATAACAACATGAATTCTATTACTAAATCAATTAATCAAATTCCATTTCTCTTCTTCAAGAGCCGTGCTTCATTTTTCTTTTTGAGCTTTGGAAAGCTATCACTTAGTAGCACAAAGACAAATTCTTGTTCACTCCTATCATAGTTTCAATTCTGGACAATCCTCATACAATAACTCAATATTATATCCTACACTCACACCAACACCAACACCAGCACAATATTCAACATTAACACCAATCTTCACACTAGTATCAACAAAATATCCTATACCAATACAATACCCTGCACCATTAGTGCAATATCCTACAACAACACCAATTTTCAATCCTAGGTACAACCAATACTTTTCCAGTTCAACACTACACTCAAAGCTCAGATCATCTATCAGCTTCTTCTTTTTACTCTCATAATGCTTTGATGGCATAAGATGTTAGAAGATTTGATCCAAATTTTGGAAGAGGAAATGGCAAAAATTTCTTTAAGCTTAGGATCTTCTGTCAAGTGTGTAAAAAGCCTAGTCATATAGTTGTGCAATGCTACCATAGACTTGATTTGACTTACAATGGTCCACAAAATCAATCTCAATAGCTTCATTACCAACAAACCATTCAACAATAGCTTCAATCCCAACAAACAATTTAGCAACAACCTCAGTACCAGCAATCAGTTTAGCCATCAAATCAAACTAATTTTTCACAACAAGCAAATCAAGCTTATTACTTGCAAAAGGATTTTGGTTCTATAGATAACACCAAAGAAATCAGATCAACACATGAATTATCTCAGCTCAATTCATCACAGCAAGCTCATTAGTTTATAGCTCTAATGTCCTATTTCGCTCAACCAATTTTAGTAGCAGACCCTCAATGGTATCTTGACTTTAGAGCCAACAGTCACATTAGCTCAACTGTTCAAACACTTGACAATGGTAATCCTTATGTGGAGCTGAAAAAACTACAAGTTGGAAGTGGTCAGTGCCTATCTCATGTTGGTGACATTTATTTTTCTACTTTGTTATCTTCACAAAAGTTGTGAATAACCTAGGTTTTAGTGGTCCCTCAAAACACAACAAAATATAATCAGGATTTCAAAACTCACTTAAGACAATGAACTTACTGTTGAATTCTTTGTGGATTTGTGTGTTATTAAGGACAAGGTGACACAAGCAATTATGTTGCAAGGCATGCTTAGAGATGGATTGTATCAGTTGACCTTGGGATCTTTTGCCTCCAAGAATAATACTTCAAGACTATCAACAACTAGTTTAGTCAATTCAATTCCAAGAATAAATGCTCCTGTTTCATCAGGATGTAAAACTTTTTCCTTGTCACCAATAAGTTCTAGAGCAAAAAACTTTCATTTGACAAATGTTGCTATTGCCATCAGATAGAATTTAGAATCAGTTGTATGTTATATGAGCTTGGCCATCCTCATTATAAGGTGTTATAGGCTGTTGTAAATAAAATCTCAAATAAAAGGATTGCCACTTCTGTCTCTATCCTACAAAGTTTCTCTGCTTGTAAGTTTGGAAAGTTACATCAGCAACCTTTTCCTCATTCTGAGACTGTTAGTACAAAACCATTGGAGTTAGTCTTTTCTGATTTATGGGGTCCTTCACCAGTTGTTTCAAAGGAAGGTTACAAGTATTATATTGTTTTCTTGGATGATTTCAGTCGATACTCTTGGATCTATCCATTAAAATAGAAGTCAAAAGCCTTTACTATTTTTACACAGTTTCATATGTTTGTGGAAAGATAGTTTGAGACTTAGATGAAGTGTTGTTAAACATATTGGGGAGGAGAATGATTCTATTATGCACTCTTCCAAATGGAAAATTCCATGTAACTTATCCACTGGTTCAAAGATTCAAGATATTTCATCTTTTTAAGATGCTGATAAACATACTTTAGATCAAGATGTTGTTGCCTTTGACAGTAACATAGTATCAGCTGAGGATCGACTTCAAGGAGTTTATAAAGTTGTACAAGATGTTGCATCAGTCCCTGGTATTAACTTAGAAGTTCAGCTTCTTCTGGATCAATATCAACCAGTCTTGCAATTACCAACAATTCTTCTCATAACCTTCATCCTATGGTTACTAGATCAAAGACTACTATTGGAACACAAATAATATCCTTGTTGAAACCAACCACATCTACCTGTGAGCTTTCAAATATGCATGAGGCATTAGGTTCTTTAGAATGGTTTTCAGCTATGCAAAAGGAATATGATGCCTTGAAACTAAACGACACATGGGAAATGGTTCCATATGATAGTACTTTGGTTGATAACAAGTGTGTTTTCAGAATCAAATATAATATGGATGGAAGTATTCAGAGGTATAAGGCTAGGCTGGTTGCTAAGGGGTTCCAGCAAACTTCTAGGGTTAATTATTTTAAGACCTTTTCCCTTGTATAGTCAAGCCTTGTACTATCAAAATCATCTTGACTTTAAATGTCCCATACAACTGGAAGATTAAGCAAGTGGATATCAATAATGCCTTACTGAATGGAGAACTTACAGAAGTGGTTTACATGACACAACCTATTGGATTCATTAACTCCATCAAACTTGCCCATGTGTGTAAATTGAACAAAGCTTTATATGGTCTTAAGAAGGCTCCTCGAGCCTAGTTTGAAAAACTAAAAAGAGCTCTATCGGATAAAAAATTTCAAAATTCTTCTTCTGATAGTAGCTTGTTCATTTATTATTCTTCTACAAAAGTTGTTTACCTATTGGTCTACGTTGATGATATATTGCTTACAAGTAATGATTTCTCTTACATTCAATAGTTAGTTCAAGAGTTAAATCAAACTTTTGCTTTTGAAGATTTAGGTGAACTAAGCCATTTCCTTGGGTTTGAGGTAATAAGAACCATTACTAGCATTTTATTAACTCAATCTAAGTGTGCTACTAATTTTCTCAAAAAGTTTAGAATGTTTGATGCAAATACTATCTCAACACCTATAGCTGCCAATACTAAATTGGTTAAAGATGGTAGTGCTTTATTTGACAATCCAACTTCATACAAAAGTGTCATTGGAAGTCTTTAATATCTGACTATGACTCGACCAGATTGTCTTTTGTTGTGAATATACTAAGTCAATTTCTTTAAGGTCTATCAGTTGCACATTGGGTTGATTGTAAAAGGGTGCTAATATATATCAAGGGTACTCTTGATGTTGGTTTTAAGTTTCAACCTTCTACAACCTTTGTGCTAGAAGGTTTTGCAGATGCCGATTGGGCTAATGATCTCAATGATAGAAAGTCTACTACTGGCTTCTGTATTTGTCCTTTTGGTAATCTAATTAGTTGGACTTCTTGAAAATAAAAGGTTGTGGCCTTAATTTCTATAGAGGCAAAATATATACAATTACTCAAGCCTCTACAGAGCTTGTTTGGATTCAACAATTACTTCAAGAGTTACAGGTTTCTATTTCTACTCAATCTGTTTTGTGGTGTGATAACAAAAGTGCAGGTGCACTAGTTGCTAATCCTATTTTTCGTGCTCGAACTAAACACATCAAAATGGATGTGCATTATGTTCAAGACTTAGTGATTTCCAAGTGATTGGTTGTTCAGTATACTGCTTCTGAGTTTCAAGTATTTGATATACTTACCAAACCTTTGCCCATCATAAGGTTTCAAATGTTGGGTAATAAACTTCAACTGAGTTCCCTTGTCAGTTTCAAGGAGGATGTGAAATCTAACTCTATTTCTCAAAGTGAACAGTCTGATCTTCTGCCAATTGTTGAATTTTTTG
The DNA here is from genome assembly GCF_008641045.1 of Pistacia vera. Classification (NCBI taxonomy): domain Eukaryota; kingdom Viridiplantae; phylum Streptophyta; class Magnoliopsida; order Sapindales; family Anacardiaceae; genus Pistacia; species Pistacia vera. The sequence goes on along the minus strand of NW_022196112.1, from coordinate 458,997 downwards.
AAAAAGGTGAGCACTGACAATACAAAGTGTGGACGATTGTTATTCGTGCAGTTATCCTACTATGATATTGTGTATTAGCAAGCTTTTGCAGCAAGATCTAATTGCTCAGCTTGAGGGACGATGTGGTTTTGAATTAACAAGTTTGGATTCACAAGTCAGCATAGCAGCATTGATATTCTAAGTTCAATATTGAGATTCTAGAAGCACTAAGTTCTAAGTTGTTCTGCTAGAGGATGTTGTAACAATCAACAGAACTACAACTACAAAGGTTCTTGCAAGGCTGTGTTTCTAATCAACAATTGTGATCTAATTTTTCTTTTTTAACAAAGATTGCCAATGTGGCACTTGTATAAGTATAAAAGACTTTACTCTTTTACAAGTTGTATTGAAAAACCATTTTGGAATTAATCAAGTTCTTGAAAGATATTCTTCTCTGTTATATTTTTTGTTTAGTTCCTTAGAAAGTTTTGCGACTTTCTTGCATTGATTCTAGGACTCTCTCAACCATTAATAATAACTTAAAAAAATTATGTGTGTCAAAATAATATGATTGAATTGATCAAGTTCGGTAAATGTACACCTTAAAAATGGCGCTGAATAAAGCCTATTTTGTTGTTAGAAAATCTCGTTACTCGAAAAATATATATATATATATATATACATATATTAGATGAGTAGTTGACAAGAAAGTTCTTGGAGTTAAATTGTGAAAGCAAAACCAGTTGAAGAATTCTCAAGCAGCCAAGGATTTCAAACCTTCTAGAGCCAAAAGATGAATAAGAGTCTATAAAGACTAGGTAGTTCAACTTGACCTACTTTAACTATTATATANAGAGCTGAAAAATTTAAGAAATGAGACAAGTCGACAAGAAATGTTAATTTCTGAAAGAAGTAAAGAATCTGATGCCATGAAACGTGAATTGAGCATAGCATTGGAAATGATTGAAGGACACAAGTTGGAGTTGCGTGACCTAAGGGACAAATTTACACTGAAAATGAATGAGATTGGAGAAATTGATGAAGAAATTAGGATGCTTGTATCTGTTAGTCAAGAGAAAGAAAGGAAGCATAAGCGGCAAATACAATCCTTGACCATTCTTGTTCAGTGTTTATACACGAGTATTGCTGATTTTGAATGCAGAGTAATGGAAGATATTACAAAAAATAATATGAGGTACATAGTTATATTTGTCTTTTACTTTTTTGTATTTATAATCTGTATGGAGCTATCAACTAAAATTATGGCCTTGGCTGATTCTGTTTTTTGCATGGTTTTCCCGATTGTAGATGTTTGGTTTGGTCTTATAGGTATGCATAAATCACATATGCATCTATTTATGACTTACTAAATGACTGATGATGTTGATGCTTTTAGTCTAAGAAAAAAATGGGTTACTGGTCAGAGACGTTTTGCTTCAATAAGAAAGAGTAAATTTTGTATTCTGTCTGAAATTTTTGTACTGTTGAGTATGGCTATAATTGAATTTGATTCTCTTCTAATCTTCAGGCTTCAGTTGTCATTCCATTTATAAGCACTCATTGAGTTTAGATGAATTGTGAATTAGTGTATTGATATGCATATGGCATTTCTTTTAGATTGGACAATTTGAGTTCTCAATTGAGAGCTCTTATTCGGAAAGCTAAAGTAATCAAAGGCACGGAGTTGATGTACAAACAGAGGCTTGAAAGGAGGAGTTCTGACCTTCAAAAGGCTGAAGCTGAGGTATGATGAAAAGTTTACATTTGTCAGAAGTAGTGCACATTGATTTTTTTAATTTGAGTTTGTGTTCTTTTAATTCATATTTTGTTGTACAAGGCATAGAGCCGTATTTGTTGCTAATTGGTATGAGTAGACGAGCCGGGTAGCTTGCGAGCTACACAAGCTCGGCTCGTCCTAAGCTCGAGCTCGACTCGAAATCAGTTGACTCGATCTCGAGCTCGAGCAGCTTGTGAATAGTGATGAGCCGAGTTCGATCCTGGCAGAGCTCGACTCGTCAGGCTCGCGAGCTTAAACGAGCTTAGGGGGCAATTTGCAAGATTTCAAAAGTTTTATTTTTAAGTTGTCAAAATTACAAACAACACCCATGACCCATTCACAGATAAAAACTCAAAACCCATTTCAAAGCTCAAACAAAAACTCATCTCTTTCACCTTCATTAATCCTCGGTTCCATTCGAGCTTAGAATGTGAAAGAAAATTAATGAAGGAGAAAATCTGAAGGAGCAAAAGAAGAAAGAGAAGAGGAGGTGAGAATAGAGAAGAGAATATAGAAGAAGTAAAGAAGAAAGAGAAAAGAATGGGGAGAAAGAAAAAAAAAAACAGACGAAGGAGAAGATCTAAAAAGTAAGAAAAGAGAAGAGAAGAGACGGGAAGAAAGAGAGAAAAAAAAAAGTTGAGGTGACAAAATGAGGTAATAGGTGAAAAGAAGAAAGAGCAAAAAAAATGAGATGATATTGATAGGCGAAAAGAAGAAAGAGAAAATGTGGGAAGAAAGAGAAAATACAATAAATTATTGAGCTCGGTTAGGCTCGAGCTCGTTTGAGCAAGCTCGAGTACCACTTCAGACTCGCGAGCTCGAGCTCGAACAGGAATATTAAAGCTCGATTGAGCTCGAGTTTGCTACTGTTCATCACGAGCCGAGCTCGAATACCGAGATACTCGGCTCGGCTCGAATACATCCCTAGGAATGAGGGCTTGAAAATATTGGAGACTGAATTTGTGTGTACTTCCATTAGTTAAGAAAGGGCTATGTGCAATCACTCACAGTTGAGAATTCAGGTTGTCTAAATCAGTGTATTTATTTTGTAATAATTCTAAATCATAAAATGGTTGCTTGGATGCCAGTGTTGGGATACTGATTATGTGTTATATTACCTAAATTGTATATACTTCTCAGCAATGATTCACCCAGAAAAAGTTAAAACTAAATATTGTCTGATTGAATACTACAAATTACTAACTTTGGTGTTTACCAGTTGCATAGAAATTTTCTGCAGCCTTCTCTCAGTTCTCTGTTTTCTTTCAGTTGGGGGCTTCTCAATTTTGGTTGAAATCAATTTAGAAAAAGAAAGATGAGTTGGTTTAAATTGTGGAAGACTGGAGGTTACTTCTCCCTGTGTCAAGGAATATTGTATTATTAAAAATATTATATTCATAGAAATATAAATTACTTTAAAAATTACTAAAATTGTTATATAAAATATGTTTGATTTGATTAGAATAAATTAGTAGGTATGTTATATAGTTACTAAATTACTTTTCTTTTTTAATATTATTATAGTATTATTATTTAGATTGTTTTATTAACCCCCTACATTTGAGAATTTAGCTAAACACCCTTATCCTAAAAGTTTAAAAATGAACAAAAAAACATCCCAATCACCCAAAAGGATTGCCAGTCGTTGGCTACCATCGTTGGTTGACAGCCAATAGTCACCATAATGGTGCACGAATGGCCGAATCTTCCCAATCATTCATCGATTTGACTAGAAATGGTCAAATCTGCGATTGGAGATATAGTTGTTGACAGCCAAAAATCGGTCAGATAGATCTAACCATTGTTGGATCTAGTAAAAAACGATCACAATAAGACAATGGTGGCCAGGNATTTTGTAATAATTCTAAATCGTAGAATGGTTGCTTAGATGCCAGTTTTGGGATACTGATTATGTGTTATATTACCTAAATTGTATATACTTCTCAGCAATGATTCACCCAGAAAAAGTTAAAACTAAATATTGTCTGATTGAATACTACAAATTACTAACTTTGGTGTTTACCAGTTGCATAGAAATTTTCTGCAGCCTTCTCTCAGTTCTCTGTTTTCTTTCAGTTGGGGGCTTCTCAATTTTGGTTGAAATCAATTTAGAAAAAGAAAGATGAGTTGGTTTAAATTGTGGAAGACTGGAGGTTACTTCTCCCTGTGTCAAGGAATATTGTATTATTAAAAATATTATATTCATAGAAATATAAATTACTTTAAAAATTACTAAAATTGTTATATAAAATATGTTTGATTTGATTAGAATAAATTAGTAGGTATGTTATATAGTTACTAAATTACTTTTCTTTTTTAATATTATTATAGTATTATTATTTAGATTGTTTTATTAACCCCCTACATTTGAGAATTTAGCTAAACACCCTTATCCTAAAAGTTTAAAAATGAACAAAAAAACATCCCAATCACCCAAAAGGATTGCCAGTCGTTGGCTACCATCGTTGGTTGACAGCCAATAGTCACCATAATGGTGCACGAATGGCCGAATCTTCCCAATCATTCATCGATTTGACTAGAAATGGTCAAATCTGCGATTGGAGATATAGTTGTTGACAGCCAAAAATCGGTCAGATAGATCTAACCATTGTTGGATCTAGTAAAAAACGATCACAATAAGACAATGGTGGCCAGGTCTAGCCTTCTGGTAAATTGTTTTTAATACAAGGACAATGTCGTCCAAAAGTTTTGCGTATAAGAATAAAATAGTAAATGATTATTCTTGTAAATGGTAACATAAATAAAAACATCAAATAATCATAGAATAATGGTTATATTCGTATTATCACATATATAACCAACAGATTACAAAGATTACCTCCTCCGCGGGCCAGAACCACACCACCACCAACTCCACCTTCTCCTCTTCCTGCCAATACCACCTCCAGTCCCGCCACCAACATCGCCCCCAACTCCAAAGCCTTCACCTTCACCTTTACCTGAACCACCTCCAACGCCTCCTCCTCCACCACCACCAACACAATTATTGATAATTTAAGCGATCAGTGTTGGAGGAGGTGTAAAATTAACAAAGTTTTTTTTTTTTTAATTTGATTTTAGACTGTTTGATTCTTTAATGTTTGATGATTGTTTCTGATTGATTGGGTTGAGAAAAATTGAAGTTTGGCTTGTGTTTTTGGGCAAAACAACTCACGGCTTGGCCGTTGATTCGGGGTTTTTCGTCGTTAATCTAGACTACCGGTGAGCCACCACACTACGGTGGTGTATGGGTTTCAATCCCATAATATTGTCATGGCCTCAGCTTGCTCGTTCGCCTAGTTGGCTGCGATTTAGACCAGATCGGGCCTCGTTTGGAAGCTTGACCATCACAACCACCGCCATTGCTAGGTTGGGGTTTGGGAAGAGTGTTGGGATCTGGGTTTTGTTCATCTAGTAGTAATATGGAGGCCGGTGGGCTGGGGCTATAGGGACTGGTAATGATGGCCCTGCTTAGCAATCATCATGGCCACAACAATGGCCTCATAAGGTCACCATCGTGGCCACAATAGTGGCTTTAAAAGGCCACAATCGCAACCTTGCAAGGCCATTGACGGCTTTGACCAGTGGGAGAGCGAACATGGAGGAAGTGGATGTGGGGATGGGGGCGAGGAAATGGAGGAAGTGGGTGTGGGAATTGGGGAGAGGAAATGGAGGAAGCGGGTGTGGGAATTGGGGAGAGGAAATGGAGGAAGCCGGTGTGGGAATTGGGGAGAGGAAGTGAGGTTGGAGGTGGAGCCAGTGGTGGAAAAAAGAGGGAGAGAAGCTAGATTTGAAGAAATTCATGATGGAGTAGGGTTTGGGTTTGGGTTTGGATTCAAATAGTAGAGGGTATTTTTGTTTTTATAGGTGTCATTTAACAGATTTCACTAATGGATGTTAATGATGGGTGGGAATTTTTTTTTTTTTTTTTTAAACGTTTTTGGGTGGGCAAACAAACTTACGCCAGACCTTGCGTGGGAAATTGTCATCTCCCTATTAAAATCATGAGCAATGCTAGTTTTATAAAGACTCGTATAAATGGGTATACAAAGACAATCCCTACACTTGATTTTTATAATTTCTCTCTCTCTCTTTTTCCGTTTTTTCTTTCTTTTTTTCTTCTTGATGATGTCACTTTATATCCTTCTTTGTATGAGTCTTTGTAAAGATAACATTTTTCTAAAATTACTAACTTTGCAGTTTATGAGTTGTATAGAAATTTTCTGCAACCTTCTCTCAGTTCTCTGTTTTCTTATTTGATTTTTCTCTTTATCTTTTAGTTGGGGGCTTCTCAAATTTGGTTGAAATAAATTTAGAAAAAGAAAGATGAGTTGGTTTAAATTGTGGAAGACTGTAGGTTCTTCCTGTGTCTATTAAGGTCATCCCAATACCTTAATAGATGATAGATTAAATATAAAAATTATAAAACTTAGTTGATAAAAGTGGTGCTGATGTAAAAGCGTAGTGTGTACTTATAGATGTCAAAGAATGAAGGGCTATGCGCTGCATCATGTTGGCATTTGGTATCAAAAAAATGCAGTAGCTGTTTGCTGCCTCTGTTATTCTGTTGTTCTTTCCTCATTTTCGTATCATTGTCTTTCAAATAGCAACAAGAACTTCAAAATTGCTGATTATATCTCTGGTTTACAGAAGTTATTAAGATTTAAACAGTACATGAAAGTTTGTGGAACTAGTAAAATGTAAATAGATTCAAGTAGAAACTTCATTCGAGATGCCTAGTGAAGACCATTGAGAAAAGATACTTGCATTCATTTTTTTGTCTTGCAAATATGTCTTGAGATGACCTTATATTGTACTATCTGTCTCACTGAATTCTCTCTTTGGAGTTCAGGTTGATCTTCTGGGGGATAAGGTGGATGCTCTTTCGAGCCTTCTTGAGAAAATATACATAGCACTTGATCATTATTCTCCAGTATTGCAACATTATCCTGGGGTAAGTTGCTTTTCGTTTCCATCATTTATGCTACTTTCATGTTTTGAAATATATGCGCACAATTTATGCGCATGGCTGCGTTTTCTATTGGTAATGTACAGTAGCTTGCATTTTAGTTGGCAAGTTCTCCAATTATAAAAATCATTACTCGTGTGACGAGTGATACTTGAATATTTTATCCTTAACATTGTCTATTTTTTTTTTGCAAAAAAAAAAAAAAAAACCTAGAAGATAAAATGAATTCTTCTATTTGCACTCTGAATAATTCATAGTTTGCATGGAATGAAGTTGATATGCTTCCTATGTAGTTTCCCATTATATTAGACTTTTTAAGTCACTTTATGTAGCTATCGGTGGGAGAACAACTTACATGATGTATTAATACTTACTGTTCAGGTTCGAACACTAATTTTTTTCTTTTTTTAATCATGTTTCTTATGATGGCTTGCTTCCTACAGATTATTGAGACTCTGAAGTTGGTTAGAAGAGAATTGGGAGGAAAATATACAAAACCAGCTTGATCTGCTCTTCCATAAGGTAACTTTTTCGAAAAACAAGTTGTCCATCATTGTGAGTTGTCAGAGAAACTTGAATATGATAGATATCAATAATATGAGAATTCTTCTATTGGTTTTCTTACTCTTTTATCTTTATTAAACAGATGGAGTTCTGCATGGTTTCTTTTTTGCGCATGCTGCAGTGTAAGAAATTCGGTTCTATCTAGAGGGAAATTAGATTTGTATTATAGTGGCTTTGAATGACTTGTGGAAGATTTAGAATTATCATGATCGCTATTACCAAGTTTAGTTTGACATGTTGAACGGTTTTTATTTCATTTACACTCTTTGAGATCGCTTGTTATTGAAAAGTATTAATTGATTATAAGTTTATAAAACCATTTTAAGATCATCAAAACAATATTTGTAAATCCTCAAAATCACATGCTAATTACTGTATCAGACAATTTCACTCTAGGTCTGCCTAGCACATATTAATCTAATAGTAGAAATGTAAACAGGGAGACCAAAAATATCAGGTAAACTAAAATTTAAACAATTAACATATTAGCTCGATTTCATGACCATGCAAATGCCATTTGTATTGTTGTCCCACACTCTTGGCAATTGGCATATATGTTATGAAGAATTTGTATTCATGGTGTGCTTTACCACTTGCTTTTGTATTCTGATGAAGATTTCATTGCTAAAAGTTTTCATCATACCTTAATGATTGTCATTGTATTACACAAAAAGGATTAATCTTATTCCTTGTGAACGGTTCGAACAACTATATCAAAGCTCTTGTCGAGAATTCAAGTATACAACTTAGAAAAAAATTTATTAATATTGTTTTTTTGGATAGACATTTAATTTAGGGGTGGAGTTACTTTAAGGGTACCCAGAGCCCTATAAAATCTTTTTATAACTTATAAAGAAAACTATCAATTTAGTCCCATAAATTAGTTTTCTTTTTTGCTCCTAATGATCAGTTTTTGAATTTAGCACTTTGGCGCCCATAGATGTAACTTCTTGATAGTTTCTTCGACCCGTCATTCATTGAACATTTACATGTGGCTCCCAAAATAAATTTTTTTTGGCTCTTTCCCTGATTTCATCACCTTTCTTTGTATAAGTATATTGTCAAACAGGTTGATCATATGGTAAAATAAGGGTTACGGGAATGAAGTTGGAAACTAATTATTAGAATCATAATATGGCGATGAAACTAAAAAGAATATGTTACTTGGTATTACTATTGAAGAGAGAAAACACTACACTTGTAAATGGGTGAATGAGCAAGTTGAGATCATCAAACAACATAGAGATGAGATCGAGTTAGAGATTCCATCGGATTAATGCCAAGTTAGGCCGTTGCCTTCTGCTAGCCGACAAGCTAGCCATGTATAGCTAGATCGGTTGCCAATGTAACCATATTGGTGTTAGGAGACTGTGCAACGGAGAACATACATTCGAGATAAATAACATAAGAATAAAATCACATCACACAAAGAGACACGATATTTACGTAGTTCGGCATAACCTGCCTACATCCACGAATGAGAGAAATCCACTATAGTTTCATGAATACAATATATAAAAGTACACAACACCATAAACTCGGTACATAAAATAGAGTGGAAACATCCTAGTTTCTAACCACGCTCAACCCAGTACCTAGAGTGGAAATGATCCCAGTTTCTTAGACACTCTCGCCATGGTGTTTAATAACACTTACATCAAATACCCTGTGTTCTCGTCTTATTCTCTCAGAACCTTGAATTGGTTCTCACCCCTATATTTATAGGTAGTGTAGGATATTTTATTCCTAATATGATTCATATTTCAATTCCTAATTAGACTCTCATAATTCTATTCCTATTTAGAATTGTATTCTTTACTAAAGAGTTTTCCTAAAGACATACAATTTTACATGGGAACAAATAGGAAAATGAGCCACAATATCCCAACAATCTCCACCTTGGCGAGTTTTCCATCAGAACGATGAACATGATGAAGATTCTTCATCATTACAACATTCAGGTTAACCATGTTGAATTTTGCTAGCATCCAAATCGCATAATAACCATGTTGAATTTTGCCGCCAAGATTAGAGAACCACTCCACCTACAACTTAAACCTGTTGTCATCCGTCTCTTATGTGCATCCACCATCTCGAAAGAACTCATCTCCCCGGTCGCAACTTGGAGCTCTAATACCACTTGTTAGGAGAACGCGTAGCGGAAAACCTATATTCGAGATAAATAACATATGAACAAAATCACACCACACAAAGAGACACGATATTTACGTGGTTCGGCATAACCTACATACATCCACGGATGAGAGAAATCCACTACAGTTTCCTAAACACGATATACAAGAGTACACAACACCATAAACCCGATACATAAAATAGAGTGGAAACATCTTAGTTTCTAACCACGCTCAACCCAATACCTAGAGTGAAAATAATCCTAGTTTCTGAGACACTCTCCCCATGGTGTTTAATACAAATACCTTGTATTCTCACATTCTCTCATAATCTTGAATTGGTTCTCACCCTTATATTTATAGGTAGTATATGGGATATTCTATTTGTACTAGGATTCATATTTCAATTCCTAATTGGACTCTTATAATTCTATTCATATTTAGAATTGTATTCTTTATTAAAGAGTTTTCCTAAAGACACACAATTTTACATGGGAATAAATAGGAAAACGATCGAGCCACAATATCCCAACAATTGGTCGCCATGCCAAGCCATGTTAGCCACCGATCTGGCCATGTGTGTTGAACCCTTATGTGTTTTGATATGCCAAAATTAATCAAAAGTGTGTTTGAAGAACTAACAAATTGCAAAGGTATTACACAAGTCATAACCATAAAATGAACATGCAGATTTCCAAGGTAAGAACGACCATTCGTGTTAAAGGAACGCCCATTCCACTTCATATTGAGACCGTTTCACTTGAGCGACCTCGTTCCCTTAAGTTGCTCATGGCTCTGCCCAAATTGACAACTTTCAGTCAAGTCGTTCCAACACGAACTCCCGTTCCACCAAGTTGTTTTGTGAATATTTGAAGTCAATATTGAAAGGGTGATACATCTTGAAGAACTGAAGCGAAACGACCGTTCCATCATAACGAACGATCGTTCTCCTAGCTATTCCATCAGGAACGTGACCGTTGCACTAGGTTGTTCACGTCTCTAGAATTTTGACACATTTTAAGATCTTAAGCAAAACGACCGCTCATAGGAACGACCGAATGCTCGAGCCCAAGTCAAGTTTTTTGAATATTGAAATGTCATATGTGAACACATGTTCGCAATGGAAGAATGCTCGTTTCCATGTATGATCAAGCCATTCCAAGAAGGAAAAATATTATTCCAACAAGTCGTTCACTTCTCTGAAATTTTTGGATATTAAGTGATTCAAGAAGGAACGATCGTTCATGATATAGGAACACCTGTTCAAATGAAATGAAGCTTGTTGCCAGAAGAGAAACGACCAGTATCAAATCTAGATTTCAAAAAAATATCACTGTTGGAGTCAAGAACGATCGTTCGGGATATTGGAACGCTTGTTCCTCTATGTTCTGCAATAGTAGTCGACTTTTGCAAAAGTTTGTAGATCTCCTTAGATTTTCTAGAAAATGGTTAAATTGTTGTATTTGACTTCTCATAGGTTCAAGATATATTAGGACAAGATTTTTGAAAGAAAAAGTATAAGGGAATAGTGCAAACAACATTCAATCAATCTTGCAAGCAAAAAGATCAAAAATCTTGAACATCATTTTTACTCTCTCTTTAAACTCATCCTTTACATTTTTAGAGACAAATTTGTAACTCATTGTGTGTATTAGCCTAGCCTAGAGGCAAACTTTACAACAAACCTTTTATACACATCTAGAGGCAAAATCTTATTAAAACTATTGTATTGGCAAATTTTGATTCTAGTGAAACTTCAAGGATATTGCCTTGAAGAAGTGGATATAGGAGGCTCTTGATCAAAACTCGGAACCACTATAAATTCTTTGAGCATCTCTCTTCCCTTATCTCATTTAATTTATTGAAATTGAATGCTTGTATTTATTTCTAGTTATTGTCCAACACCCCAACTACCACCCATCCCCCACCCCCCTGCCCAACCAACCAATTGCAATAGGGTTTTAAAATGTGGGGTCAGTTCAATGACTAGCAAAGGGTGGCAACTTGGCTTGGCTAGGCTAGCTATGAGTGGCTAGTTCAGTGACTAGCAAAGGTTGCAACTTGGCCTGGCTCCGCTCAGGCCAAGCCAAGCCACAACATGGCCAATGACACTAGCCTTGGCTGCGAGCCACCTACTCTTTTTTATTATATAGTTATTATAAAAATAATAAATTAATATAATTTTAATATAAATTCATTTTTCTAATTATACAAATTTTAAAACTACATGAAATTATCAAATATTATAAACTTGATAAATGTCATTTTTACCCCTTTCAAATGTTAAATTCATTCCTTTTAAAGTATTTTGTCCCTTTTTAGGCTATTCTAAAACTTCTGTCTTTTTTCTTTCAAATTCAAGAAACAGTGTCCTCAAATTGACAATATCCGTATGATAAAATAACAAAAAACCATGTAAGGTTTCAAAAATAATAAAATCCCCTGCTATTAAGTTTAAGGTATTAAAATAAATTATAGGAGAGCAATTTGGTGATATTTGTTTAGTATAACAATATAAATTTCAATAACTCACTAATGGTTAACAGTAAAGAAATTTTTGTTATATCAGTAATGAGAAAACGACAATTTCCCACCCAAGGTTTGGCGTAATTAAGTTTCCCACGCAAAAAGTTTTAGAAAATTTCCCACCCATCGTTAAGATCTATCTGTTAACTTTAACTGAAGAAAGATAGGATGATAAATTCATTGGAAGCTGAAAAATCAATGATTTAAATTTTTCTCTCTAAATCCGTGTAGCAAAGCTTCGCTTGCATGCTTGCCGTATGTCCCACTAAAGTTGACCTAACGAGACATAAAGGAGAGAGAAAAGTCATTCTTCCTTTTCTCCATTGTTTTCTGTAATTGAAGCTTAAGCAATATAGGCAGAAAGAGGCAACTGTTTACAACGATGATTGAAGGAACACTGGCGACAATGGATGACATTGGCAACAATCAAAATTCTCATCTACTTCTTCTCTTGCTTCTCTTAACTCTATGTTATTGACTCCTCACTTTCTCCCTCCCTTTTTCTTCGACAGCATAAACAAATCCATTTGCATCAAAGTAGTTGCAAAAATATTCATATAAAGGAATCCTTAAAAACATTCATGTTTGTAAAACACTAGTAGTATATGCAAATCTTGTTTTTGATTCACAATATAACACTGGGTCACACAACATTACTTTTTTGCTCTACTATAATGAAAATTTGGGTTCTAAGGAGAAATCAAAACCTATGTGTTGTTTGTGCATGCTGATTTTACATTTTGTTAATGAGAGAATTAATTTATAAATTATGGTGAGGTGATTCTAGTGGCAAACTATAAATGGAAAAGTAGGGTAAGAATTTCTTAAGTAGCAGGAGCTGTCTTCTTCAAATGCAATCAATGCCTATCTACGTATGCTATGATAGTAGATCCCCAAATGTGGAAATTTGTATGTCTTTAAGCCAATCCTAGTGGCTGAGTCAATTCTCTGATTCAGCCATCGGGATTTAATAAATATCTAAGTAACCAAGTTTGATAATGATTTTTGCATCTAAGGAGATTTTTGGAAACTTGTTTATGTTTGATTTAATAAATATCTTTCTTATATGTTAAGTTTTGTATTGTATGAAATAGTGAGATGTTATCAAATTCATTATATATTTGTGTTCTGTAGGATGAAGCCACAAAAGTTTAATTTGAAATTTCAGTTATTTGGAATTGAGTGTGAGATTAAGAATATAGACCTTGGTGAATTTAGTTATATATTGTTGATTAAGGACATGAATAAATGTGTGGCCAAGGAGAATCAAGAAGTATACCTTTATCCTGATAAGAAGTTTAGTGTAGAAGTTGGGTTACCTTTTTCTTAGGAGATATATTTATTAATAGATAGTGATGAGGATGCAGCCTTTATTTTCCAGCAATATCGGTTGAAAGGGTTAATGTACATTAAGTTGTTTATTGAAGTAGTACTTGTAGAAAGTACTGAACTCTAACTAGTTTTGCCAGAACATTACCCGAGGGAACCTACTGATGAGCAATCCAAAATTCCCCTAGAAAAGTGTTGTAAGTATGAGTTCTACTAGAGTGATGCATCTAATTATGATGATGAGAATGAAAATCAGAATGTTAATGGGAATGGTGATGGGAATGTAGATGATAAGGGTAATGTAGGTACTAAGGGTGATGTTTTTGGTGATAATGGAGATGAGTAAGGGGCAAAAGTGGGGGCATGTTGTCTGATGATGAGTTTAGCAGTGGGGATATCATAGGATCAAGGTCTAGTAGAGATGATGATGTAGTAAGTAGAATGAGTAGGTACATGAAGTGTAATGAGTTTAAGTATGGGGCTGATGGAAAGATTTATTTTGAGGTAGGGCAAGTGTTTAACGATGTTGAGCATTTTAGAAAGGTATTAAAGGATTATATAATTCAAAGAGGCTTTACCATTAAGAAGGTGTCTAATGAGAAGAGGAGGATTAAACAATTTGTAAACAAGAGGGGTGTCCATTCCATATTTATGCAACTTTAATCATAGATAAGAAATTGTATCAACTTAGAAAATATGAACACACACACTTGCCTAAGAGTCTATAACAATCCTGATACTACTACCCCATGGGTTGCTAAAAAAATGGTTGACTTTATTAGGTCACATAAGGAGAGTTGTGTAAAGCCCTTAGATGCTGAATTAGGAAGGGTATATTATTTAGAGGTGCCTAAACATAAGTTGTACAGAGCTAAGAGAATTGCATGGTCGTACAAGTTCAACCACATTATTCAAGTCACCAATCTTGCTTCAATGACAAGAGGTAGGTTGATTAGAGAACGAGTACCATAAACTCTTAAGTTCAAAAGATATTTTTTAAGTTTTGTAGCTTAGAAAAAAGGATTTTTAGATAGGTGTAAAAATTTCACAGGGATTGATGGGTGTCATCTCAAAGGTCACTATGGTGGGGTTCTTCTTTTTGTCGTCTCAATGGATGCTAACAGTAGGATTTTCCCTTTTGCCATATGTATTTGTGAGGTAGAGAATAAGCAATGTTGGGGGGTTTTTCCTTAGCTTATTGCATGATTTTCCTTGGGATGTAGATCATGTCACATTCATGAGTGATAGACAAAAAGGTATTATAAATGGGTTAGAAGTTCATTGGCCAACTATAAGAAGTAGGTGCTATGCTAGGCATGTATATGCTAATTTTAGGGGGGAAAAAAATTCTAGGGATACACTTTAGAAAAATGTTTTGGGCAATGAGTAGAGCTTCAAACAAGGTAGATTTTGTTTAGGTCATGGGTAAGGTAAAGGATGTTGATGAAGATGCATACAAGTAGATACTTGAGAATAAACCTGACCAATGGTCAAGGCATGCCTTTGACCATACATTAAGTCAGACCACATTACCAACAACATGAGTGAGTGTTTCAATGTATGGTTGGGTGAGGACGGAAAACTTCCCATTTTGAGTCTATTAGAGCTTTATAGAAGAAGGGTGATGAAGAGTTTGTAGTATAGGTTTAAAGCTGGTACTGAGTGGATAACTGCTCTTCCACTCGTGCACAGAAAGGTTAATAAGTTGATTAAGTCGGTTAGAAATGTTTTGTACTTTATCCTGGATCTATTGAGTTTGAAGTTATTGATAAAAATATAATGCCAAGTAGAACACATACACTGATTTTGGGAATTCATTAAAAGTATCTAGGAATCATTCACATGTCATATTATATCTGTTTAGCATGAAATATGATACCTTGAAGCATCAAAATGCATCTCCCATCTTCATTATTTGTTTTATGCATTAGTTGGAATATTACTCCCTTTTTGTACATGTTTAATTGCTTTTTGGAAGGTATTTCATGTTTTAAAAACCCTTACATCTCTTGGCATGTTTTAGAGTGTTTAAGAAATATTTTCAAAAACTGATTTTAAAGCCAAATTGCAAAACCTGTGCTTTCCATTGAAACAGTAGCACAAACCTTTGCGTTTGACTGTCTTACGCATTTCAAATAATTTCCTATGTTTGACGGATTTTTAATAAAAGCTAAATTATTTTTACTTAGCTTTTTCAGCTCATATCTTTGGGGTTTTGGCTTAAAATCAATATTTTGTAATCATTTTTTACAAACCTTTCGTGAATTATTGGATTAACTCGACTCCCACACCAAAATCTTTTCCAAACTTGCTCTTGGCTTCCTTTATTTGGTATTAACTATGCAACTCTACAACGAGATTCTTCTTTGAGCCAATCTGTAAAGGAAGACTGCAGGCTGACTCTCCAGACTTATTAGAATATGCGATGGAGAATTAAAACAACAAGGCTTTTGTCATTCCTGAAGCAAGTGCATATGATGGTGCATCTAACCGAAAGACAATATTTTAATTTTCATCCAATCATTTGTAATTTAATTTAACAGTTGTATTTTATTTATTATTTTTAATTCCAAAACACCAACAACACGGTAGTGAATGAATAATGCTTTGATTCCAAGAATCAGCTAAGGATCGGTGAATCAAGATTTCATCATGCCTTGAATGAAAAGGCTCCAACTAGGGCTATAAACAAGCCGAGTCGAGCCGAGTATCACCCTAAATGAGCCTGACTTTGTTAAGTCTTAAACAAGTTCGAGTCGAGTCACGAGTCAATCGAGTTAGGAACATTCGACTTGTTTATAATCAAGTCGACTCGTGACTCGACTCGAAAAGCTTGATTATGACTCGATTAAAAAAGCTCGATTATGACTCGATTAACTCGAGCTCAAACTGGCTCGATTATGGCTCGTTTGGCCCATTTTTTATATAACCTGCAGATCTTGTTTTATACAAATCAGATTCAATTTTTGGTAAATTTGCATCCAAATCAAGATAAATGACATCCAAATAAACACATCAACAATGTATTACACAACAAATTATAAAATCCTAAAACTTTAATTGGGGTTTGGGTTAATTTGCAACATTTTAAAACTTTTACATGTCAAATTAAAAAACATATCTAAAACTTTTATTTTTTGCAAAAAAACCCTAAACGAGCCACTATTGACTCCCGAGCCGAATCGAGCCGAGCCGGGGTAGACTCGAACTCGGCTCGGTACCTAATTCGAGTCTTATTCGAGTCGAGTTTGAGTATTTAATGAGTCGAGCCGAGTCGACTCGTGAGCGGCTCGGCTCGGTTGACACCCCTAGCTCCCGCCTTAAGGCTTGGAGATAAGTGATAGAATTTTGATAAAGGGATATATGAATTAATAATTAATTTAAAAATAAGAGATAAATGAAAAATAAGATTTATATAATAATTAAACATTTATAAGGAAATATTGTAGACTCAAGTAAGTCTAGATACATTAATTTGAGAAAAAACAATTATTTTAGAAAATAGATAAATAAATGGTGAATATCCAAAGAGTTAATAAAAGAGAAATAATTGAAATAATAAAATTGCATATACATAGACATGTCTGATAATCAAAATGATTTATCTCAAAAGGATTTGGAACGTTAAATATCCCTGGAAAATAATTTATAATTAATAAATAATTATAAAATTGAGATAAATACACAAAATAATATTTTATCAAGGATAAATGCCAAAAATAAAAATAATATAAAAAATTCAGGATTTAAATAGTTTGATTGATTATGTGAGAGATAAACCTGAAAACTATTTATCTCTTTATGGAAAATGAAATAAAATTATTAAAGCAGGAGAGATGATTTAATAGGAATGCCCTTTGCGGGTTTTTATGCAAAACTGAGTGAATCAAAGTCGCTTTATTGCAAATAAAACCTTTGAGAGGGTTTTTTTTGGTGGTTTGGAAGACTATACTCTTGCCTCAGAAAATTTGAAATCGGAATTTACGAAAAATATAAGTCGTAAAAAAAATTCATATGAAATAGAATATGCATGATTGAAATATGAAATTTGAACCCATTGCTATGGATGTGTTTTACTGCTTGGAAAAAATACGAAACCTAAAAAAAAAAAAAAAAGACATTGTAAGAGGTCATAACAAGCTTAGGGGTATTGAGGTCATAATAAGCTCGAGGTTATTCAAGTCATTTTAGGATTTTTGGCCTTGAGAGGGTAAAACCATCATTTTGCTGCCCAAAATCAGCAAATATTAGGCTCCGTTTGGTTTACATTTTTACGTTTTTGGGAAAAGCTTTTTGAAAAAAGTTAAAAAAAAAGTTTAGTTGGGCAGGTATTACGATGTAGGATTTACAGATTAATAAAATACCCCCTATGATTTTTTTTTTACAAAACACCCCTATAATAAAATATTAAAAGTTAACAAAAACACCTCTAACCCACCCATCAAATACGGATAGCCGGCCACCATCATCGGAGGGTGGCCGGAGTCGCCGTATCGGTGCATGACCAACTGGATCTTGTCGGTCGTGTGCCGATATGGCCTTTTCTGGCCAGATCCACCGTAGATCTTCGTCAACGACGGCCAAAGATACGGCCGTCGTTGATGGTCAACGACGACCATATGTTGGCCGTCATTGATGGTCAACGACGACCATATGTTGGCCGTCGTTTCTGGTCAGATTCACCCTGGATCTAGCCGAAAAAGGCTAGATCGGCGCACTACCGACAAGATCCAGCCAGTAGTATGTCATCCTACCAGATTCCAACCAACTTTCGGCAGTGATGGCCGGAATCTGGTATAATGTGGGTTTAGGGGTGTTTTTGCAATTTCAAAAAAAAATTTAGGGATATTTAATTAAATTAACAAATTTAGGGGGTTTAAAAAAAGTTGAATAATATTGTGAGTTTTGGGGCATTTGACTATTTAACTTTATTGGGAATACTAAAAGTAGTATTCCCAAACTTGAGTCAGACGAAGCCTTAGTGTTTTAGGACTAAAATGATTTTGAGGAGATTTTTTTAATTTTTAATTTTCAAATTTTATCTCAAAATAATCATCTAACTATACCTAACAATAATATTTTAAAAATACTATTACGAATAACTAAAGTATTTTCTCTTATGGATTTTTTAGGAATTGGCTTTCACACTTATTAACATGATATGTTTAATTAGGCAGCCCCGAGGGAGCCTAATTCAAAGAAACATCCCGAACTAATAAACCTCTTTGGATACTTTAGTACCTTCACACAATAACCCATCAAGAATGCCCCATTAAAGTGGTTCGGGTTCACCCGCTTTCGGAAAAAAGAAAGAGAACTTACTATTGTTTACCATAGTGTTTTGTTGTAAGGTGTTGCTAAAATCTAGTGTTCGAATGTATTTTTGAGCCTTTGTGTTGTGAAAAAGGCTTGTGAGAAGATATGTCTGGATCCTGGGACTAGAGTGGACCTAATTAAAATAAAAGAATGTCATCGTATGATGTGCTTTTAGTATGTGTGCCATTGTGTGATGGGCTTTGAGAATCTCATGGGCTTATCTTTGGATAATATCATGGGCTTGAGTCGAGGTCTAAAGAAACAATCATTTGGGCTTAAAATGAAGTCTTGAAGCTTAATTTGTGGTTTTGTACCCTAATTGGGTTTTGATAGGGGTGAGCGGTTCCAGGTACCCTGCACTTTTCCGGGGAATCGGAACCAGAACCGCACAGTACAGGTTCCCAAAAAAAGGAACCGAAACTGGAACCGCACAGTACAGGTTCTTCAATTCAAGGAACCGGAACCTAAAATGCAGGTTCCGGTTCCTTTCCAGGGTACCCTATAAAAAATCAATTACCCCCCTATTAGTTTAAAAAATAACAAAAACACCTTATAAGTTTACAAATACACCCCTAACAAATTTTCGTTATTCATTCATTTGTGTCCAATGTAACTCATAACCTGTAATCTCTAAGCAACGCTTGAATTCAATCAATTCATCACAATTCACATAAAATTCGTCAATCAAAACCAAAACACAAACAATTATTCATCACAATTCACATAAAATAACTTCACCAAAATCATTTAAACAAACAACAATTCTTAATACTAATTACTNCTTTCTCTTAGAAGCTAACAATTTAACAAATTAAGAAATAAGTAATTTAAAAAAAAAAAGACCTATATATAGATAACCATTCCAATTAATCTTTGTTCTGAAAAGGCTGACTGAATTTTTCCCTTAAAAGGGCTGATTTTATAATTATATATAAGGTTGAAGGTGCTAAGATAGTAAGACTATTTAATAGTCTGCTATATATTCCAAGATTTTATTGAATTAAAAATGGAAAATTTTCTTTGCTAAAGTTTATAGTAGCACATATGCAAAGCACTCTCGATACACTTAATTAAAAGAGACTCCAACTACCCTATTTTGCTAAGAATATGCAAAGTAAATAAAAGGTTAACAATTAATCACCTTCAAATCTATATAGAAAAACTTATTGGGTTCATCCAGTACAACAACGTTGTATTTGTATATATCAATATAAAGTTTATAAACTTACAAAGTAAAAGTTGTTATAAGTATTTATACAATAATATATAATAATTAAAATCTAGATTATGTAACATTTAACGATAAACTTATTTTCACGTGCTTTGGCTTTTTGTGTCCCGAAGAGAGTAATGAATACACCATTGCCAGCTAACAGTATAAAGAATTAAGTTCTTGATTAGAACCGATGGTCTTCACTTCATTTCTCTTTTATATTATGTTATATATGTTTGTTGACTGTATTAGATGCTCTTATATTTTTAGCCACCCAGTGTCTGCACTGTCACCACCAATGCTGATCATTCTTTTCCTTTATATATATGTGTGTGTGTATTACTACAAACCCACAAACCCAAAAGCTACCTTCTTTCTCTCTTTATAATTTGCTCATCGCCCTTTAATAATTCTCTCAAGCAAACACACCATGACTGTTCTTCAACCTTGTTCTGATTCTTCCAACTCCCTTAACCTAGTTTGTCTTTGCTTTCTTCTTTTTCCTATTGTTCTTGTCTCTGGTGAGTGTTCTTGTGAAGTTGAAGCCTTCGAAGAATATAGCGGTGAAGCACTTAAGTATAAACTAGCTGCAATTGCTACTATTCTCGTTGCTGGTGCTCTTGGTGTGAGTCTTCCATTGTTGAGCAAGAAAGTTCCATCTTTAAGGCCAGAGAAGGATATTTTCTTCATGGTTAAAGCCTTCGCAGCCGGAGTTATTTTAGCAACTGGGTTCATTCACATCCTTCCTGAAGCATTTGACAGGTTAACTTCGCCTTGTCTTGGTGAAAATCCATGGGGGAAGTTTCCCTTCACAGGCTTTGTTGCCATGATGTCCTCCATAGGAACATTAATGGTTGATTCGTTCGCGACAGGGTACTATAAGCGGCAGCATTTCAATAAGAATAAGCTGGTGGGTGTTGATCATGATGAAGAGAGAGCCGATGAACATGCAGGTCATGTTCATGTTCATACACATGCTACACATGGCCACGCTCATGGCGGCTCTGTAGACCATTCATCTCATGATTTGGCTCTCCTTGAGCTCATCCGCCAACGCGTTGTTTCACAAGTAAGCTTGAGTAGTACACGTTTGTTCATTGTTTCTGTAATTTGTTTGGTATCACCCAATTTTATGTTGACGATGAATATTAGTTCATAGTAGAGTACTGCAGGTAAGCTTACCTATTAGGTATTACTGAACTTCAGGTTGATGATGAATTAGTTACAAGATTTCATTTTTTTTTCATTGTACTAGAGTACTAGAAGGTAACATTACCTCATATTTATATATATACACCGCCGGAATAAAGCTCTCCCCCGACTCAAAACGTGAGTTCGGAGAGGATAATCCTGTGTCCCGACTGACTCACGCAAGATCTGTCGCGGAGACGAGAGACGCACACAATAAGATAACTATTTTCAAAGCTCATGCACAGTGCACATATATGTTGACATTTTTGTGGTATTTTGGGTTGAATTTGTGTAGGTATTGGAGCTGGGAATTGTAGTACATTCAGTGATTATTGGCATATCTCTGGGTGCTTCTGAGAACCCAGATACAATCAAACCTCTTCTAGCAGCCTTGTCATTTCACCAATTTTTTGAAGGCATGGGACTTGGCGGCTGCATCTCTCAGGTAAGTAATCAAATACTTTTTAAGCCAAAATATATGTCACATTATGTGCTCATTCCTAATCTTTTAAGTCAAAATATATCTAAGTTTAAGCAAAAGTAGACTGGCCTACAGTTGAAAAGATGAAACTAGTTGATGGAGAATGTTGTCATCCTGTCAACACCCTTCAATAAAAACCCACTAATCAACAGTTTAACAATTATTCTAATATTCTAATCAACTTTAATGACTCAAAAAGGGCCCACACTTGTCATTTCCTTAACCAATTGAAATTATTTTACTAACAGTTGCACGAACTTTCTGGGTGCTTTTTGTAGGCAGAGTTCAAGTCAAGATCTATGGCAATAATGGCAACATTTTTCTCCCTTACAACCCCAGTTGGGATTGCAATTGGCATTGGAATTTCAAGTTTTTACAATGAAAACAGCCCAACAGCTCTGGTTGTACAGGGGACTTTTAATTCAGCCTCAGCTGGGATTTTGATTTATATGGCACTTGTTGATTTGCTTGCTGCAGATTTTATGAGTCCAATATTGCAAAGTAATGTTAGGCTTCAGATAGGTGCTAATCTTTCTCTTCTTCTTGGAGCTGGTTGCATGTCTATATTGGCCAAATGGGCATAAATTTTGAGCATATTTCTAGATTACTTCCTTATAAAAATGTCCTCCTTTTTTGTCTGTTATTTACTCCTTGAAGCAATGCCAGAACAAAACATTTAACATAGCATTGTTTTTACTTTTTACTTATTTTTTAACTGCAGAAAAACCAATACACAAAATAATGTTTTATAATATTCAATTGATCTTCTCATCCTAGGTTTTATTTTTATTTTTTATATTAATATTCGAGGGACGTAATGAACTATACCCCAAATTTAAAAATAAAATAAAATTAAACAAACAAACAAAGTGACACAACTTGGTGTCATTTTTTAATAATTAAGGTAGGGGAATTCTAAAAGATGAGAGCAGACTCCATCAAAATCTATGAATTGTGACCCCTTAATGTGCTCTGTATAATGGTCAGGATTAGATATGTAAAATAAGGAGAGGCTAGGCGCAGGCAGAAACTCCTCCATTAAAAATGATGTGATGCCTTGCCACCCCTATATATTATAGTACAGTTTTTTCACCTGTGGAATCATAATGGAGAGCATTTCTTCATCACACTGGAGGGGCAAGTTACAGTATTATATCTCATTATCTCTCAACTGTATAAGGTCTCATTGCCCCAACATCTCTAGTGGGTGAAGACAGAAGTGTGGAAGTGGAATCAACATTTAAGGGGTGTGAATTTTTTAAGAATTTTGCTAGATGGCAAAGCATTTTTTCCCCTTTATAATTAATAGTTTTAGAGAAAAAGAGAAGAACCTTTCTGAATAGTTACTCTGTTGTAGTTGAAATGCCAAAGTGGTTCCTGTGGCCACTCAAAACACAAGTCACAATTCATATTATTAGCAGAGAACAAATGCAGTTTTTTTGCTGTTTAACAGTACATATCAACATTGAACATAAACAAAGAACTAAATTATTAAGCTGACTTATGTTTGTAACTTGGGATCTTTAGTCCTTACCACTGTTGAAAGTACTGTGATCTTTTATTTGCCTAAGGATCTTTTTAATGGAGAAAGATTTGATTGGACAAAACATAAAAGTTGTGTTGCGTTATGTAAAGGCTTGTTTATTCTTCTTAAACGAATCCCTCTCCAGTTTCTACGCCAGCAGCACCTGCACTAATTCATCAAGTGTTGGCGCTAACTTCACTTGTATCTTAATCACTCTGCTTCCTGCAGCATACTTAAGTAAATTTTACAACTGCAATGCAAAACTGAGTTATGTTAATTATAATTGATCTAACAGATTATTACATGTAAGAATTATAAACAGAGGAAGTAAAACAGAGACGAGAGAGTTTGAACTGATTGGCTTGCGTGCCTTTTGTATTTCATTCCGTTGTATTTATAGCAGATTACATATAACAAACTATAGAAAATTAAGGAGTTCAAAATACATTTTACAGCTAACTTTATCCTATTGTTTGAATCAAAACAGAATGAGGAAAGTCTGGGGATGGATCGTTTGCTGCACCACTTCTGATCTGATCCGATGTTTTCTCCCTTGATTCTCTTCAGCTGCAGCACAATTGCTTGAGTGATCTGATTTCCTTGATTCTCTCAACTGATCATCAAATGCTCTAACACCACCCCCCCACCCCCCACAAATGGGAAGTTGGCGAATCATGAGTTTGGTCCTTAAAAACTGGAATAGAGCTGCTGTTTGGCCCTTTGTAAACACGTTGGCTATTCGATCTTTTGTGGATATATGCTTCCCCAAAATATATTTGTTAACCACTTTTTCTCAAACAATGATTATATACTTACAAAGAAATCTTACAAAAATTTCCATACAAAGTGAGATGTCAAAAAATAAATAGAAAAATGAAATAAAAAGTCAAACTCATTAAATTCACTATTCCATTCATTTTTTATCATATCACTTTATATGGAGATCTTTGTAAAATTTCTTTATAAGTGTAGTATTACTCTTTCTCTAATGAAATGATAGTTAATTTCCACATGTTTTGTCATAACATGAAAGACGGGATTTGAAGCTAATGCCAAGGCTCCTATGTTGTCATACCAGATAATTGGAGGTGATGAAAGATATAATTTGAATTCTTTTATCAACATTCGGATCCAATAAGCTTCAGATGTAGCCAAAGCCATGCTTTGGTATTCTGCTTTCGTGCTTGAACGCAAGACAACTCCTTGTTTCTTGGCACACCATGATATTAAATTTTTTCCAAGAAAAATACTAAATCCACTTGTGCTTCTTCTGTCATCTAGGTTACCAGCCCAATCCGAGTCACGGTAAACATGAATGTCAATTGTTGAAGGTGAATAAAAAGGTCGTTCCTTTTAAATATTGAAGCACCCTTTTTGCCGCTATCCAATGTGAGTCTCTCGGGTTATGCATAAATTGGCATAACTGATTTACTGCATATGAAATATCAGGATGTGTAATGGTGCAATATTGTAGAGCTCCCACTACGCGCCTATATTCTGTCGGATCTGATAGTAGTGTGCCAGCCTTAGAAGATAATTTCATACCTGAAGTAGTCGGACAAGCTAGTGGCTTTGTTCCTTGCATTTTGGTGCTTTCAAAAAGGTCGGATATATATTTAGCTTGCCGAAGATGAAGACCTTCATTGCTACGTTTTGCTTCAACTCCAAGGAAATAACTTAGCTGTCCAAGATCTCTAATATGGAAATTTTCCTTCAAGCTGTCAATGAAAGATATAATAGCCGAACTGCTTGATCCGGTTATGATAATGTCATCTACGTAGACCAACACAAAAAGTTTGAATGTGTTAGTACAAAGAGTAAACAACGAATAACCAACTTTTGATTCCTCAAATCCAAGTTCTAGCAATTGTTCAGAGAGCCTTCGAAACCAAGCTCTTAGGGCTTGTTTAAGTCCATAAAGAGATTTATGTAGTCGACACACGAAATCTGGTTGGGTCTCATCAATGAAGCCTTGAGGTTGTTCCATATACACCTCTTCATCAAGAATGCCATGTAAGAATGCATTGGACACATCCAATTGTTTGATAGGCCAATTAAATTGAACGGCAATAGATAAAACCAATCTAACCGTAGTCGGTTTAACTACTGGAGAGAAGGTATCAAAGTAATCAATTCTAGATTTTTTATCAAATCCCTTTGCCACAAGCCTTGCTTTGTAGCGTTCGATGCTACCATCCGGGTGTCTTTTAATTTTGAATACCCATTTATTTCTGACTATATGTTTGTCGTGTGGCCTTGGACAGAGAGACCATGTCCCATTTTCCATCAAAGCATCAAATTCACGTCCCATAGCTTGTCTCCACTCTGGTTTTGCTACTGCTTGTGTATAGCAAGTTGGCTTAGATTCAATTAAAATACTAGTTAAACAACGGAAAGGATGACGAGTGGAATAAAACATTTTGAACCCAGGAAATTCTTTTGGTTTCGAATTTCCTGTTTTGGACCGAGTGATGGTAATATTTTCTGGTGGGTCTTGAGGTGTTTTTTGAGTTGATTGAGGGTCGGGAATGGTCTGCTCATGTGAAAAGAGTAGTTCTGTATGTAAGTCAGCTGGGTTCTCAGACATTAGAAAGGTTGGGGACTCATTATCAGGCAATATGGTTTCAGATTGAATTTCGGGTATTGCATTGTTTTCACAAGCAGTGTTGGAGGGGTTCAATCTTGGGATTTCATGGAGTGGAATTGAACGTGAGATAGGAAACAAACCTGTCGACATCCTGCTTTCATGGTCTGGTGAAGTGCAGCTTTTATCCCTTGCTAGAAATGAGTTCTCATCAAACACTGCATGCCTGGAAATATATATTTTTCCTGAGTCCAAATCTAAGCATCTATACCCCTTGTGTTGAGAGGCATACCCAAGAAAGAGACATTTTTTGCTTCTAAATGAAAGCTTGTTGTTCTCATATGGTCTTAGATATGGGTAGCATGCACATCCAAACGTTCTTATCGAAGTATAGGAGGGCATGGTTTATGAAGCAGGAAGTAAGGGGATATATTTTTGAGGACTTTTGTGAGAAGCCGATTTATTAGGAAAACCGCTGTAAGAAAGGCATCAATCCAATATTTATTTGGTAGTTGTGCTTTAGCTAATAATGTTAAACCAGTTTCTTGAATACGTCGATGTTTTCTTTCGGTAATTCTATTTTGCTATGAAGTGTAGGGGCAGGTTAATCTATGATATATCCCATGTTTCGTTAAAAAAGATTTGAAATCATTGGAAATATATTCTCCTCCATTGTCGGATTGTAGTGGTTGAATTTTAGAAGAGAACAAATTTTCCACAAGAGCTTTATATTGCTGAAAAATAATAAAGACTTCAGATTTAAAACACATGGGATACATCCATGTAAACCTACCAAAATCATCGACAAAAATAACATAATAGCAATAACCACTAGTTAAAGTTATTGGAGATACCCATACATCGGTATGAATGAGTTGTAAAGGCTTGGCAGAGACTCGGGTAGAATCAACAAAAGGCAATTTAGCAGTTTTTCCTAGTTGACAAGAATTGCAAAAATCTAACGTATTTAAGGACTTAGAGAGAGGCAAATAATTGCGCAAACAATCTAAGGTGGACTTGGCAGGGTGCCCTAGGCAATTATGCCAATGTTCCAAGGATGTTGTTATTCCTAACTTTGCGGTGAAACAACGCATTTTATTTGAGGAGCTCTTGTGACCAACAAAAGGATAAAGTCTGTTTTCAACCAGTCCTTGAAGCAGGATGCGATCCGTCTTGTTGTCCTTCACACAAAAATAAGTTCCAATTAGCACAAAATAACAGTCATTGTCTAAGCATAACTGATTGATGGATAAAAGATTGGCTGAGGCGTTGGGGCAATGAAGAATATTGTTGAGTTTGAAAGAACTATGAGTAAATTTTAGAGTTGTATTTCCAGTATTTTTAATAACCAAACCTGAGCCATTGCCAACTTGGACAGTATCAGCACCCTCGTAGGAAGCTTGGTTCGTTAAATTTGCTGCATTGGCGGTGATATGAGCATTGGCGCCACTATTCGCATACTAGACATTTTGGTCATAGGAATCATTGGCTTCGATAGCCATTGCAGCAAGATCAACAGGTGGCATGCGTCCCTGAAAAGAGAAGTCAAAGCAATGATAGCAATCAAGGGCAACATGTCCCCTTTTACCACAAATTTGACAAGTTACCTATCATAAGCTTGCTGATTCGTATGAGTTGTAGGAGGAACCTGATGACCTTTGTTCGGAAGTAATGGCCTTAGAGTTGTGCTTTGCTGTTTCGGCTTCCTTGGGAAGAAGGGTGATTTTCCTTTTTGGTTTGCTGCAAATGCATAGTGTTGATCAGGTGCCGAGTTGTGTTGTGCTTCAATGAGAGTTTCAAAGTTGAGGAGTTCAGCTTGGAAGTCATCGAAGGAAAGATCTTTGTCTCGGCATGCAAGGTTGAACGTAGTGATGAACGGAGTAAATGCTGGCCGGAGTCCTCCTAAGAGAAAGCTAATCAGATCTTGATCATCAGTAGTCTTCCCTGCAGCTGCAAGTTGATCAACGAGATTCTTGGCTTCCTCCATAAATTCACTACAAGACCGATTGCCTTGAGTAATGGTCTGGAGTTGTCTTCTTAAAAGAGCAATCCTCGACCGAGAAGTAAATGAGAACCTAGTGTGAAGGACATCCCACACTTGTTTGGAAGTCTGCATTCCATAAACAGTAGAGACTAGCTTCTCAGTAATAAAAGCTAATAGCCAACTTAGAACACATGTGTCTTTCTTTAACCACATTGTGTAAGCTAGGTTAGTGGTGCCATCGGAAAGAGTTTTGGATGGAGGAGGAACAACCCCATCCACAAGATCAGCAAGATCATGACTCTTTATAAAGACCATAAATTGGACACTCCATGGCAAATAGTTGGAATCGACCAATTTTTGGGACACAGGTTGAGCATTGGCTTGGATATTAGGTTGAGGAAGTGGGGTATTGTCATTTGAGTTGGAAGCCATTATGGTGAATGCGGAAGCTATATCAGGATCAGGCGTGTGCCTTTGTAAGCTCTGATACCATGTAAGAATTATAAGCAGAGGAAGTAAAACAGAGACGAGCTTGCTTGCCGTTTGTATTTCATTCCGTTGTATTTATAGCAGATTACATATAACAAACTATAGAAAATTAAGGAGTTCAAAATACATTTTACAGCTAACTTTATCTTATTGTTTGAATCAAAACAAAATGAGGAAAGTCTGGAGATGGATCGTTTGCTGCACCACTTCTGATCTGATCCAATGTTTTCTCCCTTGATTCTCTTAACTGCTCTTCAACTGCAGCACAATTGCTTGAGTGATCTGATTTCCTTGATTCTCTCAACTGATCATCGAATGCTCTAACATTACATATGGTTACTTATTTAACATCCCTCAGCATTTCTAGAATTCAACATAAATTTTACACTTCTGTACAGGACAGCTGATGGGATTAAATGAAAAAGGTAAAATAAGAAAAGAGAATATACTCAAATAGTCCTACAAAATTTGCCAATTTATCTTCAGAACCTCCCAACATCAAAGAAGTTGTCAATTGCAGATGTAAACAGAAAGGTGACTTGTAAATATATGTTTGAAAACCCCACACAAAGGAAGTCATTCCATTATGCTCTAGGAATTGAAATTGTTGTCTGTTTTGGATATTAATTTGATACGGGTTTATGCATTGCGCTCGAAATATTATAGTTTCAAGAACTGGGGTGGTGTTGCCATCCCCTTTTTTCACTATCGTCTGCGGCAATATCTCCTTTCCAACTGATGCATTTATATTCCTGAGGATGTTCTAAAACATTATGGAATAATACAAATTTACTTTATGGCTCATTTTCGTCTAATTTGGTTTTGAAGTAGTAGTCGTGGGAGATTTGGCAAACATGGTATTAGACTTTATATTTATGTTTGTATTCTGTATGGGCGTCAGTGACAGTGGCGCCGCCATTGCATTTGAACAGGTATTTGATTTCCTTCATACTCTTGTGGAAATCAATTGAAAAAAATTGATCTATTGCTTCCCAAGTTTCAAAGATCTACAATTTGATCGGTTTCTTCAAAATGGTTAGCAATAAAAATATTTTCTTCCATACTTCTTGAAAGTGACGAGGGTTAACCTTTCTTCCGTATTCAGAGAAACAAAAGCTTAAACCGGTAAGCTCGTTTTTCCCTTATTTTTAAAGCTGGGTTTCTTAAGCACGGTGGGAAGGGGAAGCAACTATACATATTTGTAAAGCAGCTAAGGCCCTGAGTCCCTGACGCTTAGGAAACGAGAATAACATTTAAAGCCCCCAGTTCAATCGAAGACGAAGACTCTACGAACATCAAATGCTTATGCTCCCATCACCGTCACTACCTCCCTGTAGCAGCCCCATTCATAAACGCCCGCAAAACCCTTTAAACCACTTCAGCTTTGAACAAACCTTCAGAAATATTTGCACTCTTCTTCTTTCGTTAATCCACTCAAGAAGCCTCCCCAAGGGCCTACAGCNTGATCAAAGAATTAAAATAACTAATAAATAAAAAAAAGGTCCCACTTTAGAGTTCGTGTTCAACAATCATGAACTCCCAACGGTCATCTTCGTCAATTTTTAATTCTTAAAAGCCCTAGACTCTCCAAAACTTCAAATTCCTTGACCATTTTGTCCCTACAGCCTTTCTTCTCTTCCGCTCCACTCTCTCACTCTAAACAAATGGAATCTCATTAACCAGACAAACACATTCCTCTGGTGTCTACAGAGAAACCAAGAAAAACTCAAGTAACTGCCGAAACCAACTTCATCTTTAATGGGTTGCTTTCTCGCTTGTTTTGGTTCATCCAAAGATGCCAAACACCGCAAACTCAGACACAGGGTTCACTCTCCCGACCGTGTAAGAATTACGCGTTTTCTTGATCTCTCTTTTTTCTTTCCTCTTTTTTTATTTTATTTTTTTCCAGATTTTCATGGTTTCATAACCTTGCTAGTTTTTTAATAACTGAATTTCCTGTTTGTTTTAGGAGACAAAACCGACTTAAAATACTTATTATAGCTTACTTGTTTGTTGAATTGCAGCAAAGAGTTACAAGTTATAATCCTCCTGTGCAGTCTACGGTTTATTCAGCAGAGCAATACTCTGAAAAGCCTGTGACCCCTGTTTTAAGAGTGGGGTGAGTAATAAAAACTGAAAGGATTGTTCTGATTTTCGTTGCATTCTGTTTTAGATTTTGTGTTTTTTATGCATTCTTAATTGTTGTTGTGTAATGTGTCGTGGTTGCGGGTGTAGGATTAAGGCTGATGAGGAGCAGTTGAGCTCGGGTACTCGAAAAAAAGTTACTTTTGACTCTAATGTCAAAACCTATGAGCCTGTTTTGTCTGAGGAGGTCACTAGTGATTTACCTGAGATCAGTGAAGTTGGAAAGCAAGAGAAGGAGAAGGAGAAGGAGAAGGAGGAGAATTTAGTGAAATCAAACCAATCTCAGTCTTCTTCTGAAGCTAGTTCCATCACATCAAGCTCGGGGTCTTATCCTTCTAATTATAGATACCAAAACTGCAGAGAAAGTGATGATGAAGATGATGAACTGGTATTGGATAGTGATCTTGATGATGATGATGAAGACGAGGAGGATGACGGGGTGGTGGATTATGATAATGTATATGAGGATGATGATAATGATAATGATTATGCTGAATCAAGAATAGCTGTGGGCAAAGCTGATAGAGAGGAGGTTGTTGAAAGTTCTTTGGTGACAAGTGGTTTGGATAAGGGAGGCTTGAAGCCAATTCGGGATAATCGAAGTGTAAGAGATAGAAGTGCTTATGTCCATTCTGTTTTAAACCCAGTTGAAAATCTCACTCAATGGAAAGCTGTGAAAGCGAAGGGGAAACCAAAATTGAAGCAACAGAAAGAGAATTTCACAGTGGATCAAGAACCCCGGGCTTCGTTTAGTTTGGAGCCAAGTTTCAAGGAATTATCTTTCAGCTTCAAAACAAAATCTGACAATGAATCCAATAAGCCAAACCAAGTTGTTGCAGTGGATGCTAGCCTCTCAAACTGGTTGTCTTCATCAGAAACTACACCAATAAACAAGAGTAGCTCAATTTCTTTGAACGCTACACCTGAGAAAACCATGTCACAAGGATCAAACTCATTGAGGAGCCAAGAAGATAGACCTATTTTAGGTGCTCTAACTCTGGAAGAAATCAAACAGTTTTCAGCTTCTTCTTCACCAAGGAAGTCACCAAGTCGAAGCCCTGATGAGATGCCCATAATAGGAAGTGTTGGGAGCTATTGGAGTCCCACAAGCAATGCTAAGGGTTCAGGCTCAGTGTCTTCTTATAAAGGGATACCGAACACAACCAGCAAGTACACAGAGGTACACTACATGAAGTGAGCTTTCATGGAATTTTTGCATAAGGAGTTTCTGGGTTCTGATTTTAGTTTTGTGGGTGTGCAGGATAAGACAGTAAATTGGTATTCTACCCCATTTGAGACGAGGCTGGAGAGAGCTTTGAATAGAGGTTCTGCTGGTTGCTCAACTCAGAAGTCTTAATGTATTTTAGACAGAAAGATTGAGATGATTTGGAGTTTTCTTTCTGTGTGTTCATCACATCTGTGAATTTTAGTATAGTAGTAGTGTGTGACATTTGTTTGATTGTTGTAATTCTTTTGTTGGTTTGACTGATAAGTAATGAAATTCATTTGTTATTTACTTGTGCACTATTTTTAAGTTTCAATTGGGTCTATAATTACCGTTTCTCTTAATTTGCAATAAGAGCAATGCTAGTTTTACAAAGACACATACAAAGAGGGTATACAAAGACAATCTCCACCCTTAATTTTTATGATTTCTCTCTCTCTTTCTCTTTTCCCGTTTTTTCTTTGTTTTTTTCTTCTGGATAATGTCATTTTGTAATCCTTTTTGTATAAATCTTTATAAGGATATCATTTTTCTTGCAATAAATATGCCTTATGAAAAGTAACTATAAAAAGCTTTTGTTCTCCTGAATCCACTGGATATGTCCATATGGAAAGCTGTGTTTGTAGATTTAAAGAGATTACAAGTTCAGTAAAATGAAAAATGAAAAATAAAAATAGTTAATTGGGGTGAGAGAGGCTCGAACTCTCGACCTCAGGATTACTCTAAGCTATGAGACCTACGCGCTAGCCAACTGCGCCACCACCCCAAAATAATGATAATTAATTTTTTAATTAATTCTTCTATAAAAAAAGGTAAAAACGCAGCCGTTTAATTATGTTTCCTACTTTCCTTTGCACGGGTAGAGTCGTAGCAGTTGGGAATTGGAAAATTGAAAGAAAAAATAGTAGCGACACGGTTGCTCTACAGCTAAACATTACTAACTGAAAACAAACCCTAACCCTTCCCTCCTTTATTAGAGATACAACTAAAACCAAAACAAAAACTAGCTAAACCAAGCCACCACAGAAATGGACTCAGACGACGGAAAGCTATTCATTGGAGGAATAGCTTGGGACACCACTGAAGACAAGCTCAGAGATTACTTCAACCAATACGGTGACGTTTCTCAGGCCGTCATTATGCGTGACAAGACCACCGGTCGTCCCCGTGGCTTTGGCTTTGTTGTCTTCACCGATCCTTCCATTCTCGATCAAGTCCTCCAGGATAAGCACACCATCGATGGCCGTACTGTGAGTCTCCCTTTCTATTATATCTATAGTTTGTACACTTAGGTTGTTTTTGAGCTGTAAAGTTATTTCTTGCTGATTTTTTTTTTCATTTCTGGAATGAAAGTGAAATTCGTGTTAGAAGGGAACGATAACTAAATTCTATTGATGTGAGAGGGCAGGTCTCATGGATTTTTTCTTTAATTTTTTATTTATAAAAATTGGATTACTGCATTCAATTTAACGTTCTTTATTCGTCGTGCGTGGTCTAACTGGTGTCAGATGATGACTGTTCTTGGTTTTGTTTGGTTGCTTAGGATTATAATAATGAGCATACTTTGGGTGGGGGTTTTCTATTTGATTTATAATCAAGTTTCTTTTTGCTTTTAGTTACTTGATGTTATTTTTATGAGGTTTGGTCGTTTCTGCGTTGGTGCAAGTGTTTTGATTTGTGGAGATTCGTTATGCTGGGATAACTAAGTTGGAGAGATTAATGGGGATAATGGGAAGAAACTTTGATTTTGAATTATTAGCTTTCTTATGTTCAGGATCCTGGGTAACAAGGAGCCCCAGTCAGTGTGCCTTTATGATGCACCTTATTCCGGCTTAAAATAGTTGAGCTTTTTTTCCCTTGGTTTTGTCAGCTGTCAATTTGAGATTTATTGATTCTTTTGTTGTGAAATTATTTTCCTTTTTATCGAACTACCTGGCTTTTCCACCAATAATCTTAAATTAATTATCAGACGGCGTTGCCTCTTATTTGATTCCCCGTATACTATTCTAGAAATTTTAGTTCTCTGTCTCTTTATTTCTTTTTTTAAGATCACAAGCTTGCTAATTGATAGTTTTATAACTAATTCTGTCATTATTGCATTGGAATTTTTCTTGCTATGTATTAAGACCAGTGGTAGAATATCCTGCATGGCTTGTGTAAGTACTTTTTATGCTATCATCCATCTAATAGCTAAACCCTTTGGTTTGGATTCTGTCTTGGAACCAAATAAAAGCTGTTCGTTTTCTGATTGATCAATCCTGTATTATTTGTTTCCCTGTAACTGTATTTTCTGTGGCTTGTATACAATTACGATCATAAAGCTGCTAGTCTAGTCCTAGGTTGACATGCAGACACATGTAAATATATGTAGTTATAGTTGTATCTTTTTAGCAATTTAATTGACTTTACTGCTTAGGTGGAGGCAAAAAAGGCTTTATCAAGAGAAGAACAACACAGCTCTAGATCAGGAAATTTTAATTCTGGTAGAGGCGCTGAAGGGGGAAATTTTAGAACTAAAAAGATATTTGTTGGAGGTCTACCACCTACTTTGACAGAGGATGGATTCCGTGAGTATTTTGAAAATTATGGTCATGTAACTGACGTTGTGGTTATGTATGACCAGAATACGCAGCGTCCTCGTGGTTTTGGTTTTATCACCTTTGACACAGAAGATGCAGTTGATAGGGTTCTACACAAGGTATTCCATGAGTTGAATGGTAAGCTAGTGGAGGTCAAACGAGCCCTCCCTAAAGATGCCAATCCAGGTGGTGGGGGTCGTGGTGGGGGCTACCAGGGTTACGGTGCCTCTGGTGCCAATAGTAGTTCATTTGATGGCCGAATGGATGGAAACAGATATATGCAACCCCAAAGTACTGCAGGTGGTTTCCCATCTTATTCTGGTTATGGGGGACCAGGGTATGGCTATGGAGCAGCAAGTAGTGGAGTTGGATATGGTGGTTATGGCAGTTATGGTATTGGTGGTTATGGAAGTGCTGCTACTGGGTTTGGTGCTCTCACAGGGGCATACGGAAATCCAAATGCTGGTTATATGAATGCACCACCTGGGGCCTTGAAAAGTTCTTGGGGAAGCCAAACTCCTTCAAGTTATGATTCAAACGCTGGTTCTGCTCCTATGGGTCAGTCTCCAAGTGGGGCTTGTGGGTATGGGAACCAAGGCTATGGTTATGGTAATTATGGTGGAAGCGGTGGTCCTTATTTGGGTGGTTATGGGGCTGCTAGTGGGCGTGCTGGAAGTGGTGCTGGAGGAGATAATAGCTATAGTGACACCAATGGAAATTCAGGGTATGCAAATGCGGCTTGGAGGTCTGATTCTTCTCAGAGCTCTAGTGGTTTTAATGGCGGGTATGGTGGTGCACATTCCAGACAGGGTCAACAGCAATGATCAGAGATCCTTCAACATACCACTGCTTTCCCTGGTGGAGACCTAATTTATGGTGACAAGAGATTTTGGGAATGGTTGGATTGCTTGAATTTCAGTTTTAGTTACCAGTAGTCATTCTGCTTGTATACAATGACCTGTAGTTCCAAGTAGTAGCGATATTTTATCTAGTGGTATTTGTTTTCAAGTCCTAGTGTTTAACTTGAAGTTATTTATTGTTTTGTCTGTTTTTTTATGTGGAGTTACTTTATTGAAGGCCAGTGTAGTTGAATGGGCTTTCTTTATTGTTGTGGGGGTTGATGATATTAATGTTTGGTTAATGCACTTTATTAGCAGTCATCTCTGGTGGTATGCTAGTATAGTAATTTAATCGTGTTGTTCTGTAATTATACATTTTTTTAAGCCATTGCTTTAATATCAGCATTTCAGTATCTGCTTAATTTGGTATCATAGAGATTGATCCTTGAAGATTAGAGATGCTGAAACAGTGAAATCTGGTGATGCTTGGTTGATTGGATCTCTATGCCACTAGCGTTGATCACTTCCTAGTGAGTGGAAGTAAACCATAGTGGTATTTGACATTATAAAGGCATAACTATTTTACTCCTGTATTTGCCCCTTTTGTATGGGAGTTGAAGATAATACCATACTGTAAGTTGGAAGTCAAGGAACTCTGATAATTAATTGGGTTTCTGGCGTTGACAGGAAATTAAAGTGGGCTTGCTCAATGATGGTTTGTTCACATGATTTATCGGCAGATGAATGTGGCTGGAGTCTTCCAAGTCTCTGACCAGGTCATGGTATGTGTCAATTTAAGGGTAGCTGGCCTTTTTTGTTTTTCCTTTTATAATCTTCTTCTATTTGTTTCTTCTGCATGATTTAAAATTTATAATTACTCTCCAGCACTGCCAATTCATTACAGAGAATTTTTAATATAAAAGTAAATAAGCTTATGCAATTTCAGTGAAAGAGGATTTATGAAAGTCTTGGCCCTCTGGTTAACATCCCTCTTTACTCTTAGATATGGCATTATGACCTTGGTATGTAATCCTAACAATGTTTCTGTGCTTCAATGTTGAATGCATGCAAGCAGATCAATCTCTAACCAGTGGTATCGACCTAATGCATTACCTGGCAAGAGGGGTCTATCACAGCATTTTTCTTCCTCTTTATGGTTTGCACCATTTTAGATCACTCTTGATTATGATTCTTGTGATGGTGGTTTTCATTTGTATCTTTTTTTTCTATTATCCATATCTGTGTTATTGGCAATTCACCTTCGAATGTTCAAGCATTCCATTATCAACTCAGCAAGAGTAAATATGTGAAGGTAATTGGACCATGCCTATATGAAACTGTGAATGTAATTTTTTATTAGGTGGTCATGGTCACTTTGGGTGCTATTTGGTCTCTTTCAGGAGCATCAGAAGTAACATTGTTTTCTGTACAGAGTGTTGATTGCTTTTATACTCTGCTACAGGGCAGAAGGTGACGGATCTATCTAATGCAATTTTGAAATGAAAAAAGTTGAATACTTGCAATAATAGACATTATAGATAGCCAAGTGTTTGATTGAGAGGAAGCTCGCTTTATTTTAGAAGTAAGAAATTAACATGGAATGTTTCAATAACAAGTCTTTCTCCATTTTCTTTTCATTCGATATATTTCGTGCTTTAACTTTAGCCATTGCGTCAAGTTGTTAAATTGCCACTTGTGATAGAGACATGATATTAGAATCTCCTTTCATGGTTCAAATGGCGCATAGAAGAAGACACGGCCAAAATGAACCCTCGAGCATCTTGCACGATAATGTCATTTTAAAATGATCCCAAGCCCCCACCAGATTGAAAATTGCGCTTCTAATTCTAACTCTTGTTTCAGAAAAGGTGTAATTGTGGTAACATATGTCGGTTAGCATTCATTTTAGCCCCAGACAGTGTATATGCCTTTCCATTTGTTGAAAGTGAAAGCAGACATCGCCATGGACTTTAATGAAAGATGATTGGTTTGTTATGGTGGAAAACCATCCTTACCATAATCCAAAAACAGGATATGTGGCCTGTAGGTGGACTTTAACTAAGGCTTCGGCTTTTCTTTAATTTTTTATTTATAAGAATTGGATTACTGCATTCAATTTAACGTTCTTTATTCGTCGTGCGTGGTTTAACTGGTGTCAGATGATGACTGTTCTTGGTTTTGTTTGGTTGCTTAGGATTATAATAATGAGCATACTTTGGGTGGGGGTTTTCTATTTGATTTATAATCAAGTTTCTTTTTGCTTTTAGTTACTTGATGTTATTTTTATGAGGTTTGGTCGTTTCTGCGTTGGTGCAAGTGTTTTGATTTGTGGAGATTCGTTATGCTGGGATAACTAAGTTGGAGAGATTAATGGGGATAATGGGAAGAAACTTTGATTTTGAATTATTAGCTTTCTTCTGTTCAGGATCCTGGGTAACAAGGAGCCCCACTCAGTGTGCCTTTATGATGCACCTTATTCCGGCTTAAAATAGTTGAGCTTTTTTTCCCTTGGTTTTGTCAGCTGTCAATTTGAGATTTATTGATTCTTTTGTTGTGAAATTATTTTCCTTTTTATCGAACTACCTGGCTTTTCCACCAATAATCTTAAATTAATTATCAGACGGCGTTGCCTCTTATTTGATTCCCCGTATACTATTCTAGAAATTTTAGTTCTCTGTCTCTTTATTTCTTTTTTTAAGATCACAAGCTTGCTAATTGATAGTTTTATAACTAATTCTGTCATTATTGCATTGGAATTTTTCTTGCTATGTATTAAGACCAGTGGTAGAATATCCTGCATGGCTTGTGTAAGTACTTTTTATGCTATCATCCATCTAATAGCTAAACCCTTTGGTTTGGATTCTGTCTTGGAACCAAATAAAAGCTGTTCGTTTTCTGATTGATCAATCCTGTATTATTTGTTTCCCTGTAACTGTATTTTCTGTGGCTTGTATACAATTACGATCATAAAGCTGCTAGTCTAGTCCTAGGTTGACATGCAGACACATGTAAATATATGTAGTTATAGTTGTATCTTTTTAGCAATTTAATTGACTTTACTGCTTAGGTGGAGGCAAAAAAGGCTTTATCAAGAGAAGAACAACACAGCTCTAGATCAGGAAATTTTAATTCTGGTAGAGGCGCTGAAGGGGGAAATTTTAGAACTAAAAAGATATTTGTTGGAGGTCTACCACCTACTTTGACAGAGGATGGATTCCGTGAGTATTTTGAAAATTATGGTCATGTAACTGACGTTGTGGTTATGTATGACCAGAATACGCAGCGTCCTCGTGGTTTTGGTTTTATCACCTTTGACACAGAAGATGCAGTTGATAGGGTTCTACACAAGGTATTCCATGAGTTGAATGGTAAGCTAGTGGAGGTAAAACGAGCCCTCCCTAAAGATGCCAATCCAGGTGGTGGGGGTCGTGGTGGGGGCTACCAGGGTTACAGTGCCTCTGGTGCCAATAGTAGTTCATTTGATGGCCGAATGGATGGAAACAGATATATGCAACCCCAAAGTACTGCAGGTGGTTTCCCATCTTATTCTGGTTATGGGGGACCGGGGTATGGCTATGGAGCAGCAAGTAGTGGAGTTGGATATGGTGGTTATGGCAGTTATGGTATTGGTGGTTATGGAAGTGCTGCTACTGGGTTTGGTGCTCTCACAGGGGCATACGGAAATCCAAATGCTGGTTATATGAATGCACCACCTGGGGCCATGAAAAGTTCTTGGGGAAGCCAAACTCCTTCAAGTTATGATTCAAACGCTGGTTCTGCTCCTATGGGTCAGTCTCCAAGTGGGGCTTGTGGGTATGGGAACCAAGGCTATGGTTATGGTAATTATGGTGGAAGCGGTGGTCCTTATTTGGGTGGTTATGGGGCTGCTAGTGGGCGTGCTGGAAGTGGTGCTGGAGGAGATAATAGCTATAGTGACACCAATGGAAATTCAGGGTATGCAAATGCGGCTTGGAGGTCTGATTCTTCTCAGAGCTCTAGTGGTTTTAATGGCGGGTATGGTGGTGCACATTCCAGACAGGGTCAACAGCAATGATCAGAGATCCTTCAACATACCACTGCTTTCCCTGGTGGAGACCTAATTTATGGTGACAAGAGATTTTGGGAATGGTTGGATTGCTTGAATTTCAGTTTTAGTTACCAGTAGTCATTCTGCTAGTATACAATGACCTGTAGTTCCAAGTAGTAGCGATATTTTATCTAGTGGTATTTGTTTTCAAGTCCTAGTGTTTAACTTGAAGTTATTTATTGTTTTGTCTGTTTTTTTATGTGGAGTTACTTTATTGAAGGCCAGTGTAGTTGAATGGGCTTTCTTTATTGTTGTGGGGGTTGATGATATTAATGTTTGGTTAATGCACTTTATTAGCAGTCATCTCTGGTGGTATGCTAGTATAGTAATTTAATCGTGTTGTTCTGTAATTATACATTTTTTTAAGCCATTGCTTTAATATCAGCATTTCAGTATCTGCTTAATTTGGTATCATAGAGATTGATCCTTGAAGATTAGAGATGCTGAAACAGTGAAATCTGGTGATGCTTGGTTGATTGGATCTCTATGCCACTAGCGTTGATCACTTCCTAGTGAGTGGAAGTAAACCATAGTGGTATTTGACATTATAAAGGCATAACTATTTTACTCCTGTATTTGCCCCTTTTGTATGGGAGTTGAAGATAATACCATACTGTAAGTTGGAAGTCAAGGAACTCTGATAATTAATTGGGTTTCTGGCGTTGACAGGAAATTAAAGTGGGCTTGCTCAATGATGGTTTGTTCACATGATTTATCGGCAGATGAATGTGGCTGGAGTCTTCCAAGTCTCTGACCAGGTCATGGTATGTGTCAATTTAAGGGTAGCTGGCCTTTTTTGTTTTTCCTTTTATAATCTTCTTCTATTTGTTTCTTCTGCATGATTTAAAATTTATAATTACTCTCCAGCACTGCCAATTCATTACAGAGAATTTTTAATATAAAAGTAAATAAGCTTATGCAATTTCAGTGAAAGAGGATTTATGAAAGTCTTGGCCCTCTGGTTAACATCCCTCTTTACTCTTAGATATGGCATTATGACCTTGGTATGTAATCCTAACAATGTTTCTGTGCTTCAATGTTGAATGCATGCAAGCAGATCAATCTCTAACCAGTGGTATCGACCTAATGCATTACCTGGCAAGAGGGGTCTATCACAGCATTTTTCTTCCTCTTTATGGTTTGCACCATTTTAGATCACTCTTGATTATGATTCTTGTGATGGTGGTTTTCATTTGTATCTTTTTTTTCTATTATCCATATCTGTGTTATTGGCAATTCACCTTCGAATGTTCAAGCATTCCATTATCAACTCAGCAAGAGTAAATATGTGAAGGTAATTGGACCATGCCTATATGAAACTGTGAATGTAATTTTTTATTAGGTGGTCATGGTCACTTTGGGTGCTATTTGGTCTCTTTCAGGAGCATCAGAAGTAACATTGTTTTCTGTACAGAGTGTTGATTGCTTTTATACTCTGCTACAGGGCAGAAGGTGACGGATCTATCTAATGCAATTTTGAAATGAAAAAAGTTGAATACTTGCAATAATAGACATTATAGATAGCCAAGTGTTTGATTGAGAGGAAGCTCGCTTTATTTTAGAAGTAAGAAATTAACATGGAATGTTTCAATAACAAGTCTTTCTCCATTTTCTTTTCATTCGATATATTTCGTGCTTTAACTTTAGCCATTGCGTCAAGTTGTTAAATTGCCACTTGTGATAGAGACATGATATTAGAATCTCCTTTCATGGTTCAAATGGCGCATAGAAGAAGACATGGCCAAAATGAACCCTCGAGCATCTTGCACGATAATGTCATTTTAAAATGATCCCAAGCCCCCACCAGATTGAAAATTGCGCTTCTAATTCTAACTCTTGTTTCAGAAAAGGTGTAATTGTGGTAACATATGTGGGTTAGCATTCATTTTAGCCCCAGACAGTGTATATGCCTTTCCATTTGTTGAAAGTGAAAGCAGACATCGCCATGGACTTTAATGAAAGATGATTGGTTTGTTATGGTGGAAAACCATCCTTACCATAATCCAAAAACAGGATATGTGGCCTGTAGGTGGACTTTAACTAAGGCTTCAGCTTTCTGTATATCCTTAATTCCATTGGTTGTATCTAACAATATGAAGTTAATTGTCTTGATTGTTATCTAGTTGTCTTATCCTATAATCCTTGTTTCAATCACTCTCTTCTCAATTTTCTATGTGCAATTTTCTTATTCACTTCGTAATGAATCTGAAAGAGGACAAAATAATTTGCATGAGTTTCCTAAAAACATTATTCTATAAGTAATCTCATTAGTTAAGCATTCGATAAGAATTAAGAGAGCAGAGAGCATCTTGATAAAGAGATGTGATTGTGAAAAAAGAATAAAAAAAAGAAAAAAGAAGTTAAAGATGATACCAGAGATGGAAAACGAACCCTTAGTGCTGAATAAAAGATGCTCCATTTTGGGTTAATCTTAACTCGACCTAGATAACTTCTTTAATTAACTCTTTCCTAAATATAAAAACTAGTGACAACTTAATCATTTTCAATTGTAATGTAAAATATAATTATGATCTATTCATGTTTGATTGCATATCTCATAATGAAGACACCTTAGTATAAGTGATTAAGATAGAATGAACTATTAATATTTTTTACTTGGTTTTTATAAGACAGCTTATGCAATAAGAAACCATAGCTTATGGCTTTATTCCAAGGGGAGTTTTCTCTTTTCCTATACGGGCATAGCTTGTGGCACAATACTTGGCCTATGGCTTTTGTCGACATGTCTGCAGCTTTGTTCGTCGATAATCTTGAGACAAATCTCAGCTTGCGAAAATGAGTCATATATCATTAGTACACAACAAAAATGAAGCAACAGTAGAACTATTAATTACTTAACACATAATATATCTATATATAATTTTAGAGGTTAAAATGTCCTAATTACTTGAGGTGTGAGGATTTTGCCAATAAGAACTTTATAAAAAGATAACATATATCACATGATCTTCAACTAGAAACACAACCCAAGTCCCTATTACCTCTCCCTCTCTCCAAAATTATGGCAAAGGTTGAAGAAAAGGGCCCTGCAGATGGGAGTGAAGATTTTACAGAAGATGGGACTGTGGATCTCAAGGGAAGACCAGTTCTCAGATCAAAGACTGGGAGATGGAGAGCTTGTTCCTTCATTGTAGGTAAGAAAAGTTATTAGCTACATGTATATGTATATATGCTTAATAAATTTCATTTCTCACTTACCACACTGACTTAATCTTATAAAGAACTTTGAAGCTAACAGAGAACGTGTGAGCATACAATAAACAGGAGTTTTAAACTAAGAATATGATGACTATTGCTGAATCAGTATGTCAATATATATTTATATAAATTGTCTCTGTAAGTAAGGGCACCAAAGCCATAGATAAATAACGTAAAGAGAAGAAAGAAAGAAAGAGAAGCAGTGTTAACTTATAGATTGAAAGTGAAAGTAGAAACTCCACAGTTGATTGCTACCAGACACTGAAACGCTTACCAAACTGATGCATGGGATTTATATTCTGTTGAAGAAAGCTTAATTTGCATGAGTTTTCACTCTCACATGTTTTTGTTCTCTGAAAAGAAATAACTCTAAACAAGTATATTGATGAGTTGTAGTGAATATAATTTAGGGTATGAAGCGTTCGAGAGGATGGCATATTATGGGATAGCATCAAACTTAGTGCTATATCTGACAGGGAAGCTCCGTGAAGGCACTGTTAAATCTTCTAACAATGTCACTAATTGGGTTGGAACTGTTTGGATGACTCCCATTTTAGGTGCTTACATCGCAGATGCTTTTCTAGGCCGCTACTGGACTTTCGTCATTGCATCTGCCATTTATTTGACGGTAAATAATTATTTTACATATGAAACCAAACTAAAATTTTCCTACTTTTTTTCTTTCTTTTTCTTGGCTTCAAATTTCATTGACATGTATACCTTCCTTAGATCATGTGCGTCATGCACCAAGCAAAATGGAACACGTATGTGATTATTCATAAAAGAAACAGACATCACATGAGGTCTGATATTTCTATCTAATTGTGGGGAAACATATGTTCTACAGTTTCCTGACATAATTTAATATTGATAAGACAGCTTAATGAGGTTCTTCTAATTCTTATCGTTGTCTGATCTAAATCCAAAGGTTCTTGCTAAACGCTGTTTTGGTAGCTAGCTGCTTAATTAACTGGCCACTTCAATTCAATATTCTTAAATATTAAACTTAAATTATGTGTAAACAGGGAATGTCCCTGTTAACTTTAGCAGTTTCAGTGCCAGGCCTGAGGCCTCCATCGTGTCCAGGGATCAAAGATGAGGACTGCAACAAGAAAGCCTCAACTCTGCAAGTGGGTATATTTTACTGTGCGTTGTACATCATTGCAGCTGGAACAGGTGGAACCAAACCTAATATTTCAACAATGGGTGCCGATCAGTTCGATGATTTTGAGCCTAAAGAGAGGAAGCAAAAGCTCTCTTTCTTTAATTGGTGGATGTTTAGTATTTTCTTTGGAACCCTTTTCTCAAACACTTTCTTGATTTATATACAAGACAATGTGGGCTGGACTCTTGGTTATGGGCTCCCAACTATTGGGCTCTTGGTTTCTGTTTTGGTATTTCTGGTGGGCTCCAAGTTTTATAGGCACAAACTGCCTTCAGGGAGCCCTCTTACAACGATTGCACAGGTACTTGTGGCTGCAGGGAGGAAATGGAAGGAACCCATTCCAAATGACCCAAAACAGCTCCATGAGTTGAGCTTGGAGAAGTACTCAGTATCTGGGAAATTCAGAATTGATCATACCCCTTCATTGAGGTTAACTTTCTTTAACTTATACAGCTTTAAAACAATTGTTTTTTTTTATCATTATCACACCCTAATTTGAAACCTGAAGGACGAAATTAACTGAATAAAGAAATGAAATCTAGGCA
The DNA here is from genome assembly GCF_008641045.1 of Pistacia vera. Lineage (NCBI taxonomy): Eukaryota > Viridiplantae > Streptophyta > Magnoliopsida > Sapindales > Anacardiaceae > Pistacia > Pistacia vera. The sequence goes on along the minus strand of NW_022196112.1, from coordinate 415,134 downwards.
ATAAACACATTACGTTACCTGCAGATTCCTTGACAAAGCGGCTATAAAGTGTGCATCAGGGTCACCATGGATGCTATGTCCAGTGACTCAAGTAGAAAAGACGAAGCAAATGGTGAAGATGCTCCCAATTCTGATAGTCACATTCATACCAAGCACCATTATAGCTCAAGTGAGCACCCTCTTCATCAAACAAGGGACCACCCTGGATAGAAGCATGGGTCCTCACTTTGAAATCCCTCCGGCATGTCTTACAGCTTTCGTCACAATCTTCATGCTAATCACCATTGTCATCTACGATCGCTACATGGTTCCAATGCTCAGGCGTTACACAAAGAACCCAAGAGGGATCACATTGCTTCAAAGAATGGGAACTGGTCTTTTCATGCATGTTGTTATCATGCTTATTGCTTGCTTTGCTGAGAGGAGGAGACTTGATGTTGCAAGAACACATGGCACTCTTGGTAAAGATGACACTGTGCCATTGACTATTTTTATACTTCTCCCTCAGTTTGCTTTGATGGGAATTGCTGATAACTTCGTTGAAGTTGCTAAGATTGAGTTTTTCTACGACCAAGCTCCAGAAGATATGAAAAGTTTGGGGACTTCCTATTTTACAAGTAGCTTGGGAATTGGGCATTTCCTGAGTAGTTTTCTACTACAAACAGTTTCTGATATGACCAAGAAGAATGGACACAAAGGGTGGATTTTGGATAATCTAAATACTTCTCACTTCGACTATTATTATGCATTCTTGGCTGGGTTGAGCTTCATCAATTTCCTCTTCTATTTGTTTGTAGCAAAGTTCTTTGTTTATAATGTGGATGTCAACTCCAGAAGGGATTTGCAGGAAGCCATGGAAACTTCACAGGATAAAGGTTTACCTGAAGCCATGGAAACTCAACAGATAAAACTCCCTGTATCTTAAAAACTTTGATAGAACAGTGTACTGTACTCCAATTATATCTGTTACAGTATACATATACGTATTGGCACCAAATCAACTTACCATTGCTAGCTCTTATCACTTCCCACACGTGATTATATAAACAATACCTGTCCAAGCTTAATGCATTTACACATTTAGTAAGAGGTGAAAAAGAACAGAACATATGAAAATATGAAATGGCATGCAAATATGGTGAGGTACTGAGGTAATATCAAATACAACCCCCTCAAGGCATTATAATTGTTTTATAATTGTTACACATCAACTAAAGATACAGGATTTCTTCTTTTTTAACAAGAAAACTTAACTTATTTCACTAAGGCTTTAACATGCACAGCCTACAAACTAAGCTAACAGAGTAGATGCTATCTGTGCTGTGAATTCTGGTCAGCAGACTAAAGATCATAACTCAAATGACATAATTGTATACAAAACTTGAGATCTTCAACAAGTGCAACTGACAATTTGGCATCATAACTTACCAAAAACTATCAGTTGTGAATGCTAAAGTTTTTAGCTGACAAGAGGCCACAACTTATGTGCAGCAATTGATTCCAAAAGCCATGTGTGACCAATCACCTGGGAACCAACTTTGTTAGCCAATTCCTCTGCTTCGTTTAGTCTCTTCCAAATTATTGAAACCTCTTCTCCTAATTGGCATCCTTGTGGGGAATCAAGGTTATAAACAATTAGTATCTTAGAACAAGCTCCATTGTCATCTTTTGCTTGTGCCAGCAATTCTACCTCACTCTTCCAAACAAATCCTCCCGCACCAATAACCAAACTATGAAGATCTTCCTTAAAACCCGAAATGAAGTCACCAGCAAAATAGAAACTTAAGCCATCAAAGAGCTTTGATGCCTGAAAAGGAAAGGGAATAAGACTTACAAAGAGACCACACAAGTCATTAAGCATATAGCAGCAAATAGATGAAACAGAATTTCCTGCTAAGTGCAACTGTACAATTGCAAAAAACATGTAGATGAAAGAGATCAGATCCTGTCATATTGCATGAAAATTTTTTGTGAGACTTACCTTTTCCAACAGCGTAAGTCTGCCAGTTCTTGGGCCATCTTGACATCCATGATTGTCAAGACTAATTTCATAAGGCTCTTCATATACAGGATGCAAGGCTTCCATGCAAGCTTTTATCCCTGCAAGGGGCAATTAAAAGTTTTATTAACAATTGCAGATCAATGAAACAAACATAATATATCAACTCAGCAAATATTGAGAGAAAGTGTAAAAAACACAACATAGCAGTCATATATAAATCTTTCTAAAAGATCAACAAGAAAACTTTTATCAACATATCAAGGCAAAATTTTGTTCTGCCATGCAACTGTGTCCCACATGAGTAGAGGATCAAGAATTGCAACTTAATATTCCAAAAATATAAAACATAGTTTATCTTCCATGCAATCTCCAGACATCTGTGGAACCATGCAATGAATGTTGTAAAGAAAAGTAAAAAATTTAGGGAAAAAAGGTATCCAACAGGAAGCAATGCAAGATTCTCGGGCTAACTTACAGTCGATCTTAAGAACCCAACAACCATTCACAATGGCCATGAGAACTTTCAATGTCCTTGTGCATGCACCCTTTTCATCTGTGGCTGCAATCACATGTGTGACATCTGGCCTCCAGAACTTGGACACAGTTACACCAACCATGCTCCCAAACCTGACCAAAAGAATCTGCACCAGCGCAAGGGCACCAAAACTACATATTAGCAGGTTAAATAACAGAATACATCACAATTACTAATTGAAGCATGCCTTTCCAGCCACACAATTATGAAATACTTTTCACAAGAATATTGACAACATAGCACCCACAATGCAAACATTTTCTGTGATCCTAAGATTTTTTGCCCGTACATATATCAGGTGGCATTAATGATTGATGTTGCAACCAGTAACTGGCAGTCATTTCTGGGATCAAGTTGATTTAGATTATGCTTTAGAGGAATACAAATGGAAATAAATGTTTCCCAAGCTAATTTAGATAACAGAAATCAAGCTACATGAACTAACCTTTTCATCAGTAGACAAAGCAGATCCACATAAAACCCATTTTTTCGCTTTGTCAGGTGAGGCAGCCCAAAAGTTACACTGCTGTGGGGTTCTGCATGCAGACAAACATACCAATTTAGTACCTTAAAGCAGACCAAAGCATAATTATTTTTTGTGGATGACTAAATTTAACTCAAAACAAGTAGGTAAGACTTGTGCTTATAAATAAGAGTTCAGATCGTTGCACTTGCAATTTTCAATATTTCTTTCACCATATTTATATTATGCTTTCACCAATTGCCAATGCTAGACACTAGATACCAAAAAACATGAAACCATAGGGTTTCACTGCTTGGTAAATCCAGATAATAACCAACTATTTAAAGCTATCCAAGCAGTAAAATGTGCCAAAGTCTGATGAGTATTGAAAGAACAAGGAACAAGAATATACATTTGCAATGCAGGATCATTCTTTACAACACAGTTTCCAGACTTCTCATTTGGAAATTTGACTGAAGAGTGCACTGGACAGAGCAGAAGAAAGTCTTCCTGAAAGAAACCAAGGATAACAAGCATTACTTATTTTTGTTAACAAAAAGCTTGATTCATATCACAGAAAGAAAATAATTAGATTTCAAATCAAGCACTACACACAAATACCATGTAGATCAGCACAAAGCACTTACATCATCCCATCGACATTTGGGAATTTCCAGAGCACAGGGAAAATGATAACTTCTCCGACAAGATTTCATGTAGCAGCCTAGTGCTGCACCCTTTTTCCCACAAGCAGTGCATTTGAGCTTCGAACCCCTTGCCAATTCTGCTTTCAGATTCTTAATTGTCTCGCCATCATAATATACTTGTGGTGCCCTGAAATTTTAAATGTCACAATGTTCATGTCTTCCTCTAACAACAAATACAAACTGGCAGTATGCAGTTGAAATGAATCATTGTCATGCAAATCATTCTAAATAGCCTTGACTAGTTATTTTGAAGATAAGTGGATCTGATCTGTATTTTAAATTAAAGCCTACAGAAACATAATAAGCTGATATCATTGACTCACTTAAGCATCCTTAACTTTGAAGTGCCAAGATGACATACCAGTCAACGCATTTACTATGAACATGAATAACATTAGAACAGGCTGCTGCATCTCCCATTACTTGCTTCCCATTAGCATAATGCAACATGGAGCCAGTTGCCTGGAAACGTTCATTAAAATGTTAATAAAATAATTATGCTTATTATGCAAGCATAACATTATTAGTGATTTACCTCTGAGATTCTACTGGACTGGCAAAATCCACAAATAAATTTAATTGCATGAGAGCCATCTGAAATTGTAGGCAGTGTTGCACCCACGAGGGGTCCTCCAGATTTAGGTTCCAATTCAGTAGTTGAAGCCACCATGCTTTCACTTGGCAAAACCATTGATTGAATATTACCAGCATTTTTCACACCCATATCCTTGCAACTGTAGTTCAATTTCTTTTGTCTCTTGGGGTCCCTCAAATGACCTTCAATTTCAGAAGCAGAAAACCCATGTTCCAGTGTTGTACTAAAACTTTTCTTGATTGGCCTATTGGCTGGATAAGTTTCAGGACTCTGTAAAAACAATAAGGTCTATCCATAAGCTAAAGCATAGAAAAACTCATATTTGACACTGTTATCATAAATCACATTAAGTTCAAATAACTAAGAAAAAAAAATCCAAAATGTTTATCCTATAGGCAAAAGGCAGCATGCTACTCAACTACAAAATCTAACATTAATGATCTGATTAGTCCATGATAACAGAAGTATACCCAAGCTAAGCAATGAAAAAGCCAACAATATTTAACCCTGTACAAGTGCAAGCCACACAATGAGAAAAGAAAATCCATACAATTAATGCACATGCTCACTGCCGTGGTCAACCAAAAAGGCATCAATAGGAAGGCAACAATCATCAGATACTCACATGCTCACTTCCCTGGTCACTACTTTCATTGTCTGAACCCTTAATATTATCAAATGAAGGAGGACTGCCAAGCAATGTCTGTTCCACACGATTCATATCAATTTTCCCAGCTCCACACTCTTGAATGCCTTCACTCTGTATCCAGGTACTTGGCTGTGATGATACAGGACCTTGACCATTATAACATAAAATTGGTCCCTTACCAAGCATCTCAAATCCTTTACTTTTGCTACCTCCAACGTCATGATTATATGTAACTTGACCCAGCATATTTGCTGACACAGATTGGTCACTTGAATTATACTCTTGAGACGGGCATTGGTCCAAAACCCTCCCAGCAACTGCAATATTTGATTCACAGAACAGAATAACATAAAATACAGGAGGAAAAAAAAATTAAACAATGCATCAAACAAACAATGATATAAAAATTAAACCTACCAGAAGAAAGAGAATGATTCAGATTGGCCCCAGAAAAAGCATCTAATCCTTTAAAGATTGTCACTATACTTTCCACAAAATGCAAAGGCCTTAAATCTGCCAAACATATTACAACATTACAAAAGTTACTAGTGCTTATTTTCTTTTTGAATTGTACTTCAATCGTATCCAAGGATTTGATCAAGATCACAAATAAACAATAGTACCTGCTTCACGACATTCAAATTTACATAAAGGGCACTCTAAACCAAACCGTGCTAATCTGGGCATACATGAACTGCAGGGAATTCATTAAAGATAATTCAAAATACAACACTTATTTTTCCCATAAAAAATCTAGAATAAAAATAATTCCATATGAAGACAAAGGGCAAGTTACATACTTGCAAAATACGTGATCACAAGGCAGCAACAATGGTCTATTAAATAGGTTTAAGCTGCAAGGAATTAACATCATTATTTAGTTTAAGATTTATAATTTCCATAACCTTAAACATCCAAACAAAATACAAAACCCAAGGTTGCCATATCCACATTTCAGGAATTTGCCCTAGACCGTCCATGTAAACCCTAAATGTGAATAAATCAGCGGTAACTAGATCTTAAAACAGTGAAAAACTAAACAAACAAGGGACATAATTAATTGACATATGCTGTAAGGGCACCACTAAGATCAGTGCATCATGAACTCGTATCAAAGCACAAAAATTCTTGGCTAAAAAATATCTGTTAACCATGCACCGTGGCGGAAATAATAAAAAATTAAGAAGAAAATAAATAAATTGATAAATACAAACCAGAGAGGGCATTTGAGTTCGAGACCAAGCTTCTGAACGTGAAGTACCCACGGATTTAAGGCTCGGCGGCCCGCCTTAGTAGACTCCGCCATTGTTAGGAAGCGCCTGAAGTCGAATGAAAGAGGAATGAAAACGAAAACAGTAAAAAAAATGTTTAGAGTGTAGTGGGAACGGAGATTATTATAGAGTGGTGAGTGAGACCGTTTTCTGGTTGGAAGAAAGGTGAGATGGAGACACGTGGAGGGGTGGGATTTGGTTTTGAGGAATAAGCGGAAAGCGGTAAATGAGATTTGATTCAAGGAGCCAAAAGGACCAATTAACCAAAACTTGATTTTGAAATTCGCGCGCGTTTTATTTAATGGTTGTGAGGAACTCCCGCCAGCACGCTTTTTTTTGTTATTCCAAAGGAATATGGATATATCATGTTGTATTTTACTATTTTCACAAAAATAAAAACCAACATAGACAACAAACGAAAATGTGAACATACACATTTTTTCTTTTTTAGATTAATTTCCTTAGGAGACAAAACTTTAATCATATACATAATTTAATAAATTTGTTGATGCTTAATTTTGACATCAACTATTCGCACGTGAAAAATGTTAAGCTGGCTTAGAAGTCACACGCGATATGAGAATATTTAGTTGAATAATGAGTGACAGGTAATGTTTAAAGTGGTTCGGATGTTTAAAAATGAATCATACGTCCACTGATGTTGTATTCATGAGAATAAGGTCAAGTAGTGTTCAACGAGCTGAGTTACAGCTTAAAGGATATAAAAGATAGAGAGAGAGAGAGAGTAAGCTATTTTAAAGTGAAATTAGTCAATCCTGCAAATGAAATAGGAGTCCCCTATTTATAGTGGGATGAATCAAGGTAATGATTACTAAATCTGTAAATGGATGGGTATTGTGTAAATCTTTCTCTGCATCCTATTGTTCACCTACCTGAGTGATTTCCTCGATTTGTGCAGGGTTTAGACACATGGACGATTTTCAACCATCCGCTAACCTGACATTTACCCACTGCACTGACAGAGGCATGTCACTCACGTCATCATGCGACATGGTTGCGTCATAATGCGCGTGGCTACGTCTGAACGGTCGTGGAACCTTCCTAAGTTTTGACCACCCCATGTTAACAAGATTCCGCGTCAACCTTACTTTTTTAGGCATAACAAAATTATTTCACTATATTTATATCATTAATATTTAAAATTTTGTATTTAAGTAGTATTAATCTATACTTTACATTAAAAAATACCATGAAAGAGAAACTTGCCATTATATTTTTTTCATCTATATATATATATATATATATATGGTATTTTATTATTTTCGGAATATGTTGTACATAATCTCGTAGTGGATACGGTTTCAGAATAAAAAAACAATCACTTGAAAAAATTTCAATTAGTATACAACTGCGGAACCCAAAAATATGAAAGAGTAACAGGGTCAAACAATAAGAAAGATAAAAAAAATAAAATATTAAAATTATTTATTACAAAGTTGATGAAATTTTTTATTTTACATAGAATAATGCTATGCGTACTCACGATCTTACTAACCATCTTACTAACCTTTGTTAAAAATTGTATATGGTACTCGTACAATACTTGTGGTATCCGTATTATACTATATATTTACAAAGGTTAGTAAGATCGTAAGTACGCATAGTATTATTGTTTTATATATTAAAAATTGGTTAGTTTTTCATATTGAACTTATAATGATTAACTAGTACTTCTGCCAAAAGGAATGTGTGACCAGTTATTGAGGTAAGAAATTCAAAAGACATGATTTTGTGTCTTAAGTAACTTTATTTTCTATGATCACATGTTTTTATAATTTTCATATTATATTAAAAGAACTAAAAATAAAAATTAAGATCTCAAATTTATGCAAATAAATAATCGTATGTCGTAGTTCACAGATAATTGTTTGCAATTTTAGAATTTCTGTTTGCCTGTGTCACAATCTTCCATGAAACCAAGGCATTCATCTCTCTTCAGAGATCCTTCCATCTTTGTCTTGTAGTGGGGCATAATCTTCTGTTTAAGTGACTTCAAATCCTAACAATTCTATTTCTGCATCATCTCCTTGCTTGCTGATAAAAAATTCAGTTGCATTAGGTTCATTGCTTGCCTTTTCCTCCCTTACTTCAGAAGCTTCAACAACGCCCTCAAGGGGGTTGGATTCTGTATCCAATGTCACTTTGTATCACTGGCAACTTCTGATGCATCTGTGGACACTTCAGAATCCTCTGAAGAACCTCTATCATCATCCTGGAAAGAGTCAGTTACATAATTTATTTGGTTTTCATCTCCTAAATCTACACTATCATCATCTTGTTTTTCTCCTGTACCATCATCAAGAGATTTCAGTTCCCGAATCTCCATTAGCCTTTGAATTGCTTCTGCAGAATTCTTGATCCATCCATCATCATTAACATCCCTGCACAAAAGACTTGTTAAGTAAATAAATGGTTTCTTCGGAGCAAATCAATTTAAAAAGCAAGCATGAAATTTTGGCAAAAGTTATATAATAAAATGATTGAATGTGAAGCCAAAGAGGCTTGTAAGTTGTGACTTATCTATGAAAAGTTAAAAACAATTACAGAACTATAACTAACAAAAATTTCAATCTACAAATTCCTTAAAGATGGTTCAGATATTGATAAAAGAACATTATTTTTAAGATTTATCAGAACAAATCATCAATAAAGCAAATTATAGCATATTACCTTCTAGGATCCAGTCCTGCCGAAATAAAAGCTGAATTCATGAGATCCACAAGGACTGAGGGGTTGTTGGAGAAATACCCTCCATGCTTTGCGATTTCGACAAGGAAATGAATGTCGAATACAAACTGTCCCAATAACAATGAACATGAGATAATGGATGCAACACATGCCTCATTAAAATGCGACTGAAAGTTATTACGCCTAACTAATATTTACATGCGAGGTGACTAAAATTTATGTAGAATATACTGAAAAAGATTAGGATTAAGTATAGAAGTTTGCCTCCAATACGGAAATGGATTTGTTATAAAGCTTTATTCTGACGAAAGCAATGGCACATTACTAGATAGAATTCTTCTTTGACTAAGATCGGATATTCAGCAAATTCATGAAAGAAAAGCATGTTTAAACAAAATTATGGTCAATTTTCCTATCCAGAAGCTCACTGGAAACACAGATGTGTCTTCTCCAGCCCAGTTCCGGAGTCTAAATTACAGATTCCATGTAAATATACTCACTCAGCAGGTTGGACAATTAAAATATAACAATAAAAGGGGTAAACAGGTAGAAGAAAAGTACGAATAAGGCAGCAAACATAAAATATATGAATGAACAGAAGAAAGCAATTCCAATACAAATATAACAAGATTTAGTTCCAGAAATTCTTAAAGCCAATAATAACAATATATACCTGATTGAAAACATAAGAATTTTGGCCAGTCAAATTTTTTTCAATGGGTGCCCAGATCTGTTTGTTGCTTGAAATCCAATCAAATATGGCCTCTATTAGTTCCCTCAGCAGCTCGTTGAACCAATCCAGTTCAAAAGCATTGTCTTCGGCAAGTTTGTTTAATGCTCTTAGCTCTAAAAACAAAACCTGATCATTGCACAAACAAATCAATGAGCCGCTTTTTACCCAAATATTAATGCAGTAAGTATCTCTCTACTGGTGGATGTTCATAAACTAATACATATAAAGCCTTAGGACTCCTTTTTCATTATTTCCCTTTCAATCTAACAAATCAATGAATCTGTCTCTTAATTTTACATGTTTATTATGCATTGAATACGGAAATTAACATTTTTTCATCTCTAAGTACAATTTTCTGATCACCATGTGCAGAAGATTATCAAATTAAGACAACTTCAGCAGCTTTTCTATTGGAATAAGTATGAAACATGTAAACACTTTATAAGAAGGCTTCCCAAGAGTTCCAAGTATGAAGATATACATCATTCTGACTTAGCGATGTTAATTTTTTATATTTATTTTCCATTTGTGTATAATTCTTCCTCCTTTTAAGTTCTAATCAAGAGTTTAAGGATCACAGCAAGACTTTTACAAAAGTAAGGAATTTGTACTGATCTCTAAAAGAAGCAGATACCTGAAAGACGTGAGAGGGCATCACATCAGGCAACATGTCATGATTAACAGCATTATCAGTGCAAGCTTCTGGTATACTTCCAAGACCACTTTGGAGAGACATCATTCTATATAATGATTTCTGGCAGAAATGAAATCTGAGCTGATCGCTAGCTGCTTGGATGAACTTTAAACAACTATTAAGTTCTCTCTGTTGAAAGCCAACCAATTCATTGATGTCCCTAAAGATGCTTCTAACAGTGCCAGAGAAGAAATGTTGTAATGTTGATAGATTAGCCAGAACAGAAACCTGTTGTGGCAGTGACTCTGCCAAATTTATCCTGGCACCTCCTTTCTCTGAGTCACTAGTTTCACAGGTGATGACTTTTTCAAGGATGCCAATATATTCTGTAAAAAGGTCCATGAGTCCTCTGAGGATAGAACCTTCCATTTGAAGTGAAACTAAAGGGATAACATCAGCAGTGATAGTCTGAAGAAGAAGAAAGGATATGAAAAGAAGTGAGTTACATGAAAGAACGTAAACACTGCCTAGTAGTTTACATTTTGAATTTACGTTTTGCTTATAGAAATTAAGAGACTTTGTTCTCACAATTAATTGAAAGCAAATCAAACAAACCTGCAACAGCGTTATAAACTTCCGGCCACTGTTAGTGAGCAAGCAATATTCTGGTTGTTGCCCAACAACAACTGAAGATCCCTCTTCATTCAAGATTCTTGACACAATATATCTACCCAAAACCCAGGCATCAGTTGCTGTAAAGATAACAATTACTTTCTTAAAATGGTCTATATGTATCTGTACAACTTCTTCCATACAAGGCCGAATTTCCTTGATCAAACATGGCCGCAAAACTAATCGGTGAGATTCTAACAAAGTGCAAATTGACATTGCAAACTGTACAGCTTCTACTGCTGTGGACAATCCACCACTCATTTCTGAGATGGGCTTAACATACTTGTTAAAATAAGCAACAAACACTTCAGTTTCCTCACAGGCCCACTGAATAAGTTCTGAAGCATAAGGTGAAGTTTCCCCATATAGCATTGCAAAACTCCTTGCAGCTTGAGAAATCATAGAAAATACAAACTTTGCTAGCTCCCTAATGTATACCCCATGTAAATATGATTTTGAACCCTGCAAATTATGTATTCCAGTTGCAATACGTGAATGATAATATTTAAGCAATAACTGAGTTGCAAGATGGCTATCACCCAGTCTACAAACTTGAACTAGTGTCTTTTGAAGTTCTGGTGCAGATATTCTGGGATTTTCAGCCATCAATGTCAACTGTAGCATGAGCATATCCCTCTTTTCAGAAATTGCAGAGTCATATAACAGTAACACATCGGATTCATCATAATTGTCATCATACTGTAGTCTCTGAAAATTCTCATCCTCCATTTCTAAAATGTTCATGGCTTCATCAATTCTATTTTCTGCCAGGAGAATGCCCATGGCTTCTGATAAATCACCAATGTGAGCCTCCAATTCGCTTGGGACAGATGGCTCAGCAATTACAGATTCCTCAATGATCGATTCAATTGACTCTTTTGACAAAGCCTTTAAATATATGTCATCTATAAGGTTATTTACAAGTCTTTTCTGATGATTAACTTGGGATTTTAGTTGCATCAGTTGGTCTTCCACACCTTCTACTTCCTCAAATACTCTGCACAGAAAATGGCATATCCATTCTATATGTTTTAGATTATAAACCAAAATGATTTTACATGGACACTTAGAGTTTCTAGATATAATTCAAAAACAATATCCGAAAAATAGGGGAAGAAATATCAGTTGAAAACTCTAATAAACTGATGCAGATCGATGATGCTAACTATACAGAGTCAAAACATAAATAAGAAGAAAATATTGGTACATTACCTAACAAAAGCCGCATAGTTTAAAAAGATATTCCTGTGAAAATCTTCATCTGATTCCGCCTTTAACTCAAGCAATTCTAAACAAAGATGTTTTATCCCCTATGACCAACACCACATAACAAGAATGCACCAACAAACCAAAATCAACTCATATCTACTACAGATACATCTCAAGGAAAAACAAAAGAAAGAAAGAAAATTACCTTTGCAGTCATCGATTGGAGCTCAGATTCGTCATCAGGATCGGAGGAAATATCGGAACTGGTGCTGGACTGCTCCGAGTTCTCCAATAGTTGGTGATCTCTGAACCGGAATCTTGATGACGTGGAAGACTTTTCCATGGAAATTGATTGCGAGCGACATCCAATGGAGGAGAGTTGAACTGAAAAGGTACGGTTTCAGCTCTCTGACGTCTTTTTGCGCTATTGTTTCCTTCGGAAAACTTTGGTTTCTTCGTTCAATTGAAAACTAAGCCAATCAGAATCAACGTTTTGTTTTCGCTCACTCGTCGTTTTGTTCTACGCTGTTGTACCAATGGCGCCGTTACTATTTTATTGAAAGGATAAATCCTTTCTTACAAATAAGTTTACAAAGTAACTTACAAAGTGAAGAAAAAAACAAAAGAAAAACAGAAAAAAAGAAAGAGAGAGAGAGAAATGATGAAGATGAAGGGTGAAGATTAACTTTGTATGCCTCCTTTGTAGGTTTCTTTGTAAGAATAGCAACTCCCTTATTGAAATGGCTTTACTTGATTTGAATGTATTCTTTTGTTAGATTATAGAGAACGTCTTGCTCCACCCAAATAATGGCTTATAACATATTTTTATCAACAAATTTTTTAAATATTATTTTATTATTTAAATATATATTTTGATAGCAAACAGAGTAAATTCAGTTCAAGCTATTAGAGCTTTTGAAGAAGGGAAGATAATGAATTTTTTAGTTGTGAGAGGTTATATTTTAATTGTTAAGATTGATCAGAATTTGACTTGAAATAACAACTATATAAACCCTAATAGCTCAATTGTTAGTGATTAGTGGGGTCGACGGGAGTAAAGTTTGAGGGGTTTTAGTGAATAATGACTAGGAAAAAAAATAGTAGTGGTATTGGATCGCAATGATATCAGAATCGAAAATGAAATATAAATTTTGGTAATAAAATGGTATTTTAAAAATATATGGGTGAAAAAGTGTCATTAAACTATTATTTGAGTGTAAAAAAGTAGTTTACGACTAAAATATTATTCTCGTTTGATTTATTTAGAAAGAAGTCGCATAATACATGATTAATTTATCCATCTCAAATTTGTTTGCAGTGAACCCAACCATTTCGGGGCAAGAAACCCGTGTAACTAGGCCACCCAGCTAAAATGTGTTGTTTACTGATTGTTGACAAGCGTAAAAAGAAAGTGTCATCTAAAATAGGTGATTATAGGTATCAATTTCAAACAAATAAACTATATGTTGATGAATTAAGAGCTATGTTCAAATGTTACCACATAGGTAATACGACATAACCCCTGTATTATCTTTACCAACAAAAGAATTTAAGATTTGCCTTTTTGGTGTTGGAAAAGAAAAAAAGGCAATCAACAATGTGAAGTCCAAAATTGAGTACAACATGTATATTAAGGAAATCAAATAAAATAATGTCATAATTCAACACTTCTAGATATCCAATCAAATCTTGTATTAAATGAGCTACCCCTTTCTATCAACTTTTCGCTGGTCCAACTCCAAATCAATAAAACCAAAGTCCTAAACGGTACCGTCTTTACAGATCACATAAAAGCGAATCATGATTATGTTGTCCACGAACGAAACGAAGAAAGGGCATTCTAGGAAGTAAAAGATTTTTCATGGCACAGAGGTCAGAAACCACCAAACTTCCTCTCTCCCAACTGATGGTCAGAACAAACTCCGCTCTTCCAATGAGAGTTCTACCACGTCGTTTAGTCTCGGTCTCCGTTGTCGTCATCCTCATTCTCCTTTTAACTCTCCGTAAAACCTCCGCAAACGATGGAGGCGAGTTCAGCGGAGACTACTCTAAGTTATCAGGAATCATTATACCAGGTTTCGCCTCCACTCAGCTTAGAGCATGGTCGATCCTCGACTGTCCCTACTCTCCTCTTGATTTCAATCCTCTCGACCTCGTCTGGCTTGACTCAACCAAAGTAAATTTTCACCATTATAACTGCTCTGTTCACTCTTTTGTTGTTTGTATTGTTCTTTCTAATTGTGTTTATCATATGGTTTGCTTGCGTATTGCTACTTTATGTTGCTTGTTCACATTCGTCAGAACTCTCGTGTAAAGATGAACAGTTTAGAAAGATTCATAATCCTATTTTGTCTTTCCATTGTTTGTGTCACTTGAAATTAATTGATCATATTCTTCAATAATTTTTTGTTTTTGCATTTCCCTCTTTTCGCCTTTTTAGTTATGGTGTTGTTCTTAGACATTTTACGTGAGGTTAATCAGATAGGCATAAGTGCAGACGTTTTAAGTTTGTCACTATAATTCTGTTTGTGTAGAGAGTAGATGTGAGGCCAGATGTAACTTAGACGTTATGATGAATTCTCAACAACATTAACTTAGAAGAGTTGTTTAGTAAAAGAGGTGGTGATAAATTGTACTGCGTGAACCGACAGTTTCTCTTCATGTGTCACGCAGCTTCTATCTGCTGTGAACTGCTGGCTTAAGTGCATGATACTAGATCCTTACAATCAAACAGATCATCCTGAATGCAAATCTCGGCCAGATAGTGGTCTTTCAGCGATTACAGAACTTGATCCAGGCTATATAACAGGTAATCTTCTATTCTGCATTCCATTTTGCTAATTTTTCTGCTTGCAATATGTGTGTGGGGTAATTTGATTTTTTTTTTTTCTTTTTTCCTCAGATTTTTGGTGTGATGACATGTTTAACTAAAACTTGCTGCATGGTTTCAGGTCCTCTATCTTCTGTATGGAAAGAATGGATTAAGTGGTGCATTGAGTTTGGTATCGAAGCTAATGCAATCATTGCTGTTCCATATGATTGGAGATTGTCACCATCAAAGCTTGAAGAGCGAGACCTATATTTTCACAAGCTAAAGTTTGTATAATTCCTACATATATATCTTTAATGCATACTGTTGTTTGTAGCTATAGGAAACACCTTAAGATATATTTGCTTGTTTGCTACAACATATATGTTAGTCTAATCAAAGTACATTCTGCTACTGAATTGAAACATGTGACACTGATTATGAAATTAGTTCAAATCGAACAATTGTCTTTCCTCATTTGGACCCAAAAACAAGATTTGAGCAACGGAACTTGTTCTAATTGTCCATAAAGCTTTTGTTTATATATTTTTATTTACCTTGTCCCACATTTTGACCAATTCCTCCTGATGCAAGAAGATATGATACATCATATGGTTGTTTCCTGAGAATTGAAATTGAATTGAATGTTGATTATGGTGACACTGGTTAATTGTTGTTACATCTCTAAAACACAGAAAAGAACAACAGCGTTTTTCTACTGAAATGAAAATGCTTAAGTTGAAGTTTTAAGTATATGTCGTTGATACTGATGTCAACGAATACTTTTTGTTGTAAGAATAAATTTAAGAATACTAAAGTCCTGATTATGTTAATCTTCTGTCCTTAAATTGTGTTACAAACGTGGATTTCAAGTGTTTGAATGAAGATGCTTAGAGTTTCCAAATATTTTGTTGTCATTACAGGTTGACATTAGAAACTGCCTTGAAACTTCGTGGTGGCCCTTCATTAGTGTTTGCCCATTCAATGGGTAACAATGTGTTCCGTTACTTTCTGGAGTGGTTAAAGCTAGAAATTGCTCCAAAACATTATGTGCAGTGGCTGGATGAACATATTCATGCCTATTTTGCTGTTGGTATGATTGATTTACATCAAATGTATTTTCCGAGAAGGCAGAGTTGCTTGGGGTGATGATATATGCCATTTATTTGGCTATATTTTGTTTTCTTGATTCCAGGATCTCCTTTTCTTGGTGCAACTGAGATAGTTAAAGCAGCACTCTCTGGTCTTACGTTTGGTCTTCCTATTTCTGAGGTTTTCTTTTTAGATTTTACTTCTACTAGTTTCAATTTTGTTTGATAACTTGATGGTCTATTTTCCTTTTTCAACATGTATTTTTTTTTAATTGGAAACAAAAAAAGTTACTTCTCCAACATGTAATTGTGTTTTGCTTTTGATTTAACAAATTACTAGCTTGACCTTTTTCATTATCTTTTAATTATACCCCTCAGCATGAAATTTTTGAAAAGAAAGTTGCTTTAGTCTGTAGTTTAAGGTGTCTTGACATAGCAGCTAGCTTGTCTGGGATTTAGTAACCTAACTTGCTTTGTTGGATGTTAAGTGGAACTGTCATTATGGTTGAGTACCAAAATGTTTTTGGGGGTTCAAATGTTTATCTCCCTATGTTGTGAAATATTTTACTATTCTGTTTGCATTAAATTAGGTTATTTACAGTTTAGTTTAATTTAAATTGAACCAATGTGAGTTTTGCTAGTTTGTTCAAAGTTGGTGGAATTTATATTTATCTGGTGCTCTTGGTTTGGTTGCCCATTAACATATGGATGATATTAAATTTGGCAAGGTATCAGGGAACAGCTCGATTGATGTCCAATTCATTTGGTTCTACATTATGGATGATGCCATTTTCAAAGCATTGTAAAGGAGATAACACTTACTGGAAGCATTTTTCTGGGAATACCAGAAAGGGTCATCACACGTATCAGTGTGATGTGCAGGAGTTTCAGTTAAACTACTCTGGATGGCCGACTAATATAGTCAATGTTGAAATTCCTTCAGTACGTGGTAAGACTTTGGGCTCTTTTAAGAATGATTTTATGAGTAGAATGTTGTTATCTTGCTTATATGCTCTGTTTACCTCTTATATCAGCAGGATTTGGTGCCTATCCATCAATTTCAGAAATTGCTGATACCAACTTGTCGAGCATGGAATGTGGACTCCCTACTCAACTATCCTTCTCTGCTCGCGAAGTATCAGATGGTACCTTTTTCAAATCGATACAGGATTATGACCCAGAAAGCGAAAGGCTCTTGTATCGATTAGACAAGTGGGTGTGCTCTTACTAATAGTTAATTCAGTTTGTTATACTTTATTTGTCAACTCTCTAGTGTGAAAGATCAAAGTATAAGATTTTCCCTTTTATTTACCCTGGTCACGGAAGAATCCACTTATCTTCTGAGCAACATTTTGGTGAACCCCAAGATTACATCTTTTGCTTGAGCTCAACAACTTCATTTTATTTTTATAATCATTGTTACTTACTTTTTGGGAGGTTACTATATCAGATGCTCAGTATCCATGCTAGTAATCAGCTATAGTTTTTGGCTCCTCTCACTCCAATTCTGAGGTGCCCTCTGCTTCTTAATGGGAGAGAGGATTATAATGGTGTTGGATACCTTTTTGTCTTTTCTGGAAGGAAGGATATTCATGATTAACACCCCTCATTGGAGTTGCAGTCCCTAGGTGCAATTCTGCTACGTGAATTTTGTACTGGAAGAAAAAAATTATCTAGGACCTGAATTGTATTTTATAGTTGCCATATAGAAGCTTTCCACAACTTTTATGTTGTTGTTTTATTACAACTGTTTCACATTGATTTGCATTTATGCCATGCACAAAGATATATCCAGGCAAAGAAACTATTTTCAAATGTTTCATTCACAATCTGTGGTCGTATTTTGGTGATTTAATTCTATAATAAAAATTTCTGTTTCTACTACTTCTCTTTCTTGACATTTTTGGAGTGATATCGAATGTAAAAGATGTGTTTTATTCTGCTTTCTAACATACCTGTGTTTGCAATGCTTTGTTTTTCAGGTCATATCATGGCGATCCTGTTCTAAATCCTCTCACACCTTGGGAGAGACCACCTATAAAAAATATTTTTTGCATCTATGGAATAGACTCAAAGACTGAGGTAAACTGCATTTTCCAAATAGATATGATATTGTAATTGTCTTGGACGCTTCATTGTTTATAACTTTAAAATTTGGATGATGGGTTGTGATATAATATATATGTTTTGGCCTTCATATTATTTTCCTTAATTGAAACAAGTTGCAAAGTAATTTATCTTTGAGTCATAAAAGATGGCGAGGCTTCAGTGAGGAATATATTTTTCTGTATACTATGTGCCATTCTGCTTATGATTGGTTATTTAAAAATGGATATCCAGTTTCAATATGTAGCTTTGTGGAGTCTATCAAGGATTTATCTACTTGTTTGGTTCTGAAGGAGTTACAGAGTGTGTACTGGACCACAGGTTTTGTGGTCATTATTGGTCATATTTTTTGCACATCATTTACAAATCCATTTCTTTATATTTTCCTTTATGACTGACAAGTATGTTGCTTGCCATGCTATGTTTAGATTATAGCCTTCTTGTGGTGAATGATAGTTCTGTATTCTTGGCAATGGGAAATCAGGTGGGATACTACTTTGCACCAAGTGGCAAGCCTTACCCTGATAATTGGATCATAACAGATGTCATTTATGAGATTGAAGGATCTCTGTTCTCAAGGTAAGTATCATCCGTACAGGATCTATACACATACCATAACATAAAGAAGAATTTCTTGATAGTATCGACCAGAGTACTCTTACATTTTTATTATCCAGCAAAATACTCTACATCCTTGAGCATATGTATAAAATCTCATGTGAAATACAATGTTCTATGTCCTTTTCCAATAGGAAACTCATGGAAGAAATACTAATACTAATTGCAGCTGCATGATTAATACTTAATTATTTATGCTTTAAATTTAACTGCCAATGTGCTTTTGAAAGCTCAATCAAGTGATTAGACAATGATTCTACCTGTGCTCATGATTTCATCTTCTACACAAACAATTATGAATTTTGAAAATTTTTGTATAAATGAATGTCATATTAGATTATGAGAGTAGAAAATACACCACTCTCCTTGCTTCTTTTAATATGGAACTTTCTTCTAGACATCTGGTGCTGTGAATTGTTTACTACTAAAATTTCTGCCTGTATTATTTTCTTTGTATCCATTCCTATTTATGCTTAGTTGCTTTGTAGAATCGGTGATATCACCTGTAACTTTTCCATTAGTAAACAGCATACCAATTTTCCATTTCAGTAACTTGAACTTGTATATTGGAAATAGATATGAATGTATAATACATTATATATTTAATACTCAAAACAGCCTTGTTGTGAAAGTTGCTTGTGGGTTAAGCAGAGTTGTACCAATATGTAAAGCATACTAGAATCAGTCACTCTGTAAGTGGTAACATACATTTCTGTATTGATCTGGGGCAGGTCAGGGAATCAAGTTGAAGGAAATCCAGGAAGAGCAAGTGGAGATGAGACGGTAAGCCTAAGAAATTGAACTCTTTATTGTTCCTTCAATCATTAATTTTATCTAAGATTCCTGGCATCATTTTATGATTAGCTATATACTTTTCCAAACTGCATATATGCATTAAGTTTCAGTAAATACAGATATTTCTGTTACAGGTACCATACAATTCTCTCTCTTGGTGTAAGAGTTGGCTTGGACCAAAAGTAAACATAACTAGGGCTCCTCAGGTCCAGGATCTCCTTTTCTTGGTGCAACTGAGATAGTTAAAGCAGCACTCTCTGGTCTTACGTTTGGTCTTCCTGTTTCTGAGGTTTTCTTTTTAGATTTTACTTCTACTAGTTTCAATTTTGTTTGATAACTTGATGGTCTATTTTCCTTTTTCAACATGTATTATTTTTTTTTTTTATTGGAAACAAAAAAAGTTACTTCTCCAACATGTAATTGTGTTTTGCTTTTGATTTAACAAATTACTAGCTTGACCTTTTTCATTATCTTTTAATTGTACCCCTGAGCATGAAATTTTTGAAAGGAAAGTTGCTTTAGTCTGTAGTTTAAGGTGTCTTGACATAGCAGCTAGCTTGTCTGGGATTTAGTAACCTAACTTGCTTTGTTGGATGTTAAGTGGAACTGTCATTATGGTTGAGTACCAAAATGTTTTTGGGGGTTCAAATGTTTATCTCCCTATGTTGTGAAATATTTTACTATTCTGTTTGCATTAAATTAGGTTATTTACAGTTTAGTTTAATTTAAATTGAACCAATGTGAGTTTTGCTAGTTTGTTCAAAGTTGGTGGAATTTATATTTATCTGGTGCTCTTGGTTTGGTTGCCTATTAACATATGGATAATATTAAATTCGGCAAGGTATCAGGGAACAGCTCGATTGATGTCCAATTCATTTGGTTCTACATTATGGATGATGCCATTTTCAAAGCATTGTAAAGGAGATAACACTTACTGGAAGCATTTTTCTGGGAATACCAGAAAGGGTCATCACACATATCAGTGTGATGTGCAGGAGTTTCAGTTAAACTACTCTGGATGGCCGACTAATATAGTCAATGTTGAAATTCCTTCAGTACGTGGTAAGACTTTGGGCTCTTTTAAGAATGATTTATGAGTAGAATGTTGTTATCTTGCTTATATGTTCTGTTTACCTCTTATATCAGCAGGATTTGATGCCTATCCATCAATTTCAGAAATCGCTGATACCAACTTGTCGAGCATGGAATGTGGACTCCCTACTCAACTATCCTTCTCTGCTCGTGAAGTATCAGATGGTACCCTTTTCAAATCGATACAGGATTATGACCCAGAAAGCAAAAGGCTCTTGTATCGATTAGAAAAGTGGGTGTGCTCTTACTAATAGTTAATTCAGTTTGTTATACTTTATTTGTCAACTCTCTAGTGTGAAAGATCAAAGTATAAGATTTTCCCTTTTATTTACCCTGGCCACGGAAGAATCTACTTATCTTCTGAGCAACATTTTGGTGAACCCCAAGATTACATCTTTTGCTTGAGCTCAACAACTTCATTTTATTTTTATAATCATTGTTACTTACTTTTTTGGAGGTTACTATATCAGATGCTCAGTATCCATGCTAGTAATCAGCTATAGTTTTTGGCTCCTCTCACTCCAATTCTGAGGTGCCCTCTGCTTCTTAATGGGAGAGAGGATTATAATGGTGTTGGATACCTTTTTGTCTTTTCTGGAAGGAAGGATATTCATGATTAACACCCCTCATTGGAGTTGCAGTCCCTAGGTGCAATTCTGCTACGTGAATTTTGTACTGGAAGAAAAAAATTATCTAGGACCTGAATTGTATTTTATAGTTGCCATATAGAAGCTTTCCACAACTTTTATGTTGTTGTTTTATTACAACTGTTTCACATTGATTTGCATTTATGCCATGCACAAAGATATATCCAGGCAAAGAAACTATTTTCAAATGTTTCATTCACAATCTGTGGTCGTATTTTGGTGATTTAATTCTATAATAAAAATTTCTGTTTCTACTACTTCTCTTTCTTGACATTTTTGGAGTGATATCGAATGTAAAAGATGTGTTTTATTCTGCTTTCTAACATACCTGTGTTTGCAATGCTTTGTTTTTCAGGTCATATCATGGCGATCCTGTTCTAAATCCTCTCACACCTTGGGAGAGACCACCTATAAAAAATATTTTTTGCATCTATGGAATAGACTCAAAGACTGAGGTAAACTGCATTTTCCAAATAGATATGATATTGTAATTGTCTTGGACGCTTCATTGTTTATAACTTTAAAATTTGGATGATGGGTTGTGATATAATATATATGTTTTGGCCTTCATATTATTTTCCTTAATTGAAACAAGTTGCAAAGTAATTTATCTTTGAGTCATAAAAGATGGCGAGGCTTCAGTGAGGAATATATTTTTCTGTATACTATGTGCCATTCTGCTTATGATTGGTTATTTAAAAATGGATATCCAGTTTCAATATGTAGCTTTGTGGAGTCTATCAAGGATTTATCTACTTGTTTGGTTCTGAAGGAGTTACAGAGTGTGTACTGGACCACAGGTTTTGTGGTCATTATTGGTCATATTTTTTGCACATCATTTACAAATCCATTTCTTTATATTTTCCTTTATGACTGACAAGTATGTTGCTTGCCATGCTATGTTTAGATTATAGCCTTCTTGTGGTGAATGATAGTTCTGTATTCTTGGCAATGGGAAATCAGGTGGGATACTACTTTGCACCAAGTGGCAAGCCTTACCCTGATAATTGGATCATAACAGATGTCATTTATGAGATTGAAGGATCTCTGTTCTCAAGGTAAGTATCATCCGTACAGGATCTATACACATACCATAACATAAAGAAGAATTTCTTGATAGTATCGACCAGAGTACTCTTACATTTTTATTATCCAGCAAAATACTCTACATCCTTGAGCATATGTATAAAATCTCATGTGAAATACAATGTTCTATGTCCTTTTCCAATAGGAAACTCATGGAAGAAATACTAATACTAATTGCAGCTGCATGATTAATACTTAATTATTTATGCTTTAAATTTAACTGCCAATGTGCTTTTGAAAGCTCAATCAAGTGATTAGACAATGATTCTACCTGTGCTCATGATTTCATCTTCTACACAAACAATTATGAATTTTGAAAATTTTTGTATAAATGAATGTCATATTAGATTATGAGAGTAGAAAATACACCACTCTCCTTGCTTCTTTTAATATGGAACTTTCTTCTAGACATCTGGTGCTGTGAATTGTTTACTACTAAAATTTCTGCCTGTATTATTTTCTTTGTATCCATTCCTATTTATGCTTAGTTGCTTTGTAGAATCGGTGATATCACCTGTAACTTTTCCATTAGTAAACAGCATACCAATTTTCCATTTCAGTAACTTGAACTTGTATATTGGAAATAGATATGAATGTATAATACATTATATATTTAATACTCAAAACAGCCTTGTTGTGAAAGTTGCTTGTGGGTTAAGCAGAGTTGTACCAATATGTAAAGCATACTAGAATCAGTCACTCTGTAAGTGGTAACATACATTTCTGTATTGATCTGGGGCAGGTCAGGGAATCAAGTTGAAGGAAATCCAGGAAGAGCAAGTGGAGATGAGACGGTAAGCCTAAGAAATTGAACTCTTTATTGTTCCTTCAATCATTAATTTTATCTAAGATTCCTGGCATCATTTTATGATTAGCTATATACTTTTCCAAACTGCATATATGCATTAAGTTTCAGTAAATACAGATATTTCTGTTACAGGTACCATACAATTCTCTCTCTTGGTGTAAGAGTTGGCTTGGACCAAAAGTAAACATAACTAGGGCTCCTCAGGTATTGAAGGCGGTGCAGCAAATAATTTTTGTGTGTGTGTGTGTGCATGCATGCGTGCATGCTTGGGTGGGCTTTGCCTTTTCTTCTTTTAATGACTTTCAGTACTAGGGAGTAGGGAGGGAAGAAACACTTCTTTGCCGGAGAGTTGACTTTGTGAGAGTAGAATATTTATTTGTCTCTTCTTAAAATTGCAGTCTGAGCATGATGGATCTGATGTACAAGTTGAACTGAATGTAGAACATCATCATGATGCAGATATAGTTCCCAACATGACAAGATCCCCAAGGGTTAAGTACATAACGTACTATGAAGATTCTGAAAGTATTCCAGGAAGGAGGACAGCAGTTTGGGAGCTTGATAAAGGTAGATGGAATAGTTACATAATACTCATTATCTTTATCTTTGACTATGACTTACACATCAAATTGGCACTATCTTCATGTAGCAAATCACAGGAACATTGTTAGATCCCCAGTTCTAATGCGGGAGTTGTGGCTCCAGATGTGGCATGATATTCATCCTGATGCAACATCAAAATTTGTTACAAAAGGTGAATCTTGCTGCATGTTTTTATTTCTTCTCTTGGGATTCACCTTGATTATTGTTAACTGATAAATAATATTTAACAGCTAAGCGGGGACCTCTGAGGGATGAGGACTGTTACTGGGATTATGCAAAAGCTCGCTGTGCATGGCCCGAACACTGTGAATACAGGTTATTAGTTTTTTATAATTATTCCCTGTTTAGCTGAGCTTTATAGAGCATGTTATATATATATATTTTTTTTTTTTTTTGGTGAGACAGGTATGTTTTTGGAGATGTTCACCTAGGACAGAGCTGTAGGTTAAAGAATTCCTCAGCTGATCTGCTCTTGCATTATATATAAAATGAGAAGGTAACTCTGCTTTTCTTCTTCTTTGTCCGTCTAAAATATAGTTTAACTATTAAGCTTTAACCATGTGGAGAGCTTGTACTTAAAAAACCCGTTGAAAGCACCTCTCTTAATATAAAAGTAATTTTTTATCATGATTTTGGTTTATATTGGATTTCAGTGCAATATTTCTTCCTTTTTTGTTAAGCTTGAAGTCATTTTTTTTTTACAACTAAAACCTACCATAACTTCACCACCACTCCTTTATCTTTTGAAGTAATACACCATGGTCTGTTGTCATTGTATTATAATTTTATTCTTCAAAAGCTTATGCAAATTAGACTCTTTCTCGTTACAAAAGCTAAATGAAATACCTACTCTGAAATTTCAAATCATGGAATACAGATACAATTTTTTTTTTTAAATATTGTAACTTGATGGCTGGTCCCCTTCAGTCTTGTCATCACTCTTGGACAAAAAGCACGTTGTCAGTTTTCAAGTGGATATTGGCGTTCGTAATTTATGCTATTTAGAATACCTTACATTGTTGTTTCTTTCAGGGGGTTATTTCGCTCAAGACAAGTCATATGTACTGTACACATCATTGACTATTGTTGCTTTGAATGATGAAGCCTAAAAGGATCTAGTCTCCTGTAACATGAAGAGTAGCACGTCATTTTTTGGTATAACACGGAACCAGGTAAGCCTCATCTTTGGTCTGGTTGTTGCTGAATCATCTAAGATCTGATAAACTGAACTTAGGTCCGATCCTTTTTTGGGCACAAAAGTAGATTTGTATATTTCAGATGTTCACCGTAGTATAGTGTAGATTCAGATATTAATTGAGAAATGTGTTAGCATATTTGCGAGGCCTGGGCAGAGCCGTCGACAGTCAAAACTTCATTAAATAGGGTTATACCCTGATATTCATTGAGGTTTGTATATCCGAGTAGTCTTTTACGATTCTTGTAATTCATTTTTCAAATTCTTGTTTTTTAATGATGCTATATAGAGGAATATTCGATCCGCTTTTTCTTCAGCTCGTTTTATAAGCTAATGATGATTGATTCTTTTTCACTGCAAAAAATTAGGTGTAGTAATTCAGCTAACTTAGATTCTTTTAGTTGAATTAATGGGCTATTTTGCCTCGATTTTCATTGAAGTGTGCAGACTGTGCAAGTGTAGCGAATTCATCGTCCTTTGTGAAATCTAGTTCCATTACCAAAAATCTCAAAACTGTGTTCCTAAAATCTTCCGTTGCTCATCTGTTCAGACAATAAGTTAAATTCACAGATGTTATTACTTATTAGTCGATGGCAAATGGCAATAGGGAGACATGGTTAGCGATGAAAGCTGTGTTTTCAAATTCACAAATCAGTAAAAGGAACTAAGCTGTAATTTAAATGCCTACAAAGCAATGTTCAACAATAGTTTAACAAACAGGTGTGAAGGTAATATGACAGTATATGGGAAACGACTGCAAAACACAAAAAAAAATTGGGCTAGCTGCTCTTTTTGATTTCGAAGGAATATTTGAGTTCCATATGACATCTTCTATCATCATCTTCGAACTGCATTAAACAGCAACCAACGCAAAAACATATTACGTTTATTTCCAAAGAGAGAGCACAAAAATGGCTTGGTAGGAGAGCCATTTATTTCATATATCGATTAATAATTGCAGGCACTTAGACTAACCTTAAGCTTTGCTGAATAAATGCCCCGAGCTAGCACACCAGATGGAGTTGTCTCCTCATCCAAAGTATGCTCATATGGCTCTCGCTGAGGAGCAAAAGTGCCCAACATCCCTTTGCTTTGATCAACTGATAACCAAACAATGAAAAAGGAAAACCAAAACACTATCAGCCAAAGGAAATAATCACATTAGAAAATATGATCAACAAGAGTTTCTTTAAAACTAAAAAGCCTGAGGTTTGCCGGTTAACTCAAAGTTTGGCTTAACTTGTTAATTGTGCAATAGGAAGAATGGCAAACACTTCATCATCAGTAACCCTATTAAACATTAAGATACAACATTCAATTCAATGGAAACAAGTTGGCAAATTCCCTAAAAGTAAAAACCATCATTCAAATTGGCCATAATTTTCAAGTTTTAACTACAATCAGATCAAGGCTTCCACAATTTCAACACAATTATTCCTTCTCCGACATTAATTTAAACCTTAGATGTTAAGGAGAAGGAGCTTCACCTTGGAGTCCCGCCTTCCACACTGTGTTGGAGTAAGTTAGACCAGAAACAATGTTGTGCAGAACAGTGAATGTTAACTTCAGCTGATACCGCGATCCCTCCTTGAGAGTGAAAAGAACTCGACTCTGATTTTCAGCTACAGGTAAAGGAGTATTAATTTCCCCAATGTCATCAGATATGATTCCAATTGAATGAAATTTGACTTCAGGTTCCATTTGGCCTGAAAAACAGAAAACAGGCATTATCCGTGAAGGAGAAATGAAATTAGGAAGTAAAAGATTAACCCATAAAACCCTGTAAGACAAACCATTTAAATCGCCTTCCACACAACCAAGCAACTTCTCTTTCCACCTCCTCAAGCTATCATCATCCTGCAAAGAAAAATTCAGATTTCAACCATATTAGAGCTCATCCAACATCCATACGTTCAACTTTCTTAAATTGTTTTAGTTTTTAAATATAGTTTGACATTTAATAACCCGTAAAACAATCAGACTGAAACCAACAAAATCACGAAGTTCAGAACTTAGCCGGCTGTGAAATTGAGAACAACGGAAAGGTAACTCCTTTCACACATTATATGAACAACCACGCAAAAACCCAGAAATTTATGGAATCTTGAAAGAGTAAAGAAATGAAAGAGAAGAAAAAAACCTTGTCTTTCTCAATCTGTTCCTTGAGAGAAAGCAAAGGCCCAGGAACAAAACCAGCAGTAGCAATTGCAGCACCTTCCTTACCATCTTCTTCATCTTCATATTCATGATCATCTCCATCATCAAACACTTCACTTGATGGTTTCTCACTCTTCATTTCTCTTAGCTTTTCTTGCTTCTCACCACCACCGCTTGATGTCCCAGCTTCTGTTCTCTTTCCAGCCTCCATCTCTCTCTCCCTCTCTCTCTCTTCTACTACAGTAACTTAACAATCCGCAAAAGGGCACTAACCCTTTTAAAGTTTTTCACTAAAACACAAAAATAAAAACTTTAGTACTCAAATGGATGATAATGACAAATCAAACCCACGCATATATATATTAAAACGTATAAATATACAGTAAAAATACAGACAGAACTGAAAAGGTATATGTTTCCCTCCCTGACTTGACAACACATTCTCTTTTTTCTTACAGGCAGCTTGTCTGTTCTATGTGCTGTCTTAAAGTGACTGATGATAGATGGATAGTGTGGCGTCAGAGTCTACAGTGAAGACCACAAAGTTCAAATCTTTCCCATTGCCAATTTCCCACCTCCCACCAACTCTATTAAATTTCCTTTTATTATCAATTAATTTTCATGGAAAGTAAAAAATTTGGAGGAGTATCATACAAATATGTTAAAATATAGGGGGCAGCAATGAAAACAAGAAAGAGTGTTATGTGGGAGAAAAGACAACAAAAGTAAGGGCTTGGGGAAAAAGTGAGGCGGTCAAAAAATGAAAGGGTGTGTGGTCTTGACTATGGTCGTGAGTATCGGCATGACACATGACATGTTGTGCTTGGTTTTCTTATTTTTTTAATTTTTAACGAATTTCTTGTGATATATAATTAATTATTTAAATATTTATTGTGAAACAGCAGACGCATCAACATTAATGAGGTCTTATAATTTTAAAATAATATTAGTGTTAGGACAATCAACAATGGATCTGAATACTAATATATATTATCCTCAGACCGAACAACTTACACGTACCCAAGGTTTATCATAATAACGATTGGTATTCAAAAGATTTGAAAATAATAAATAGGAACTTTCGTCATGTATTGTTAGTAATGACAAATTAGTACCCAAAAGATGTGGTCGTCAATGATGACCAAGATTTGGCCGTTGCTGACAACCAAAATGGAGTTTTGCAGCCTCGACGGCCAGATCGATGCGTTACGACACAGATCCAATGGGTCTGTGTCGTACCGCAATTTTTTGACCAGATTCCAACGGTAGTGGCTAGAATCTAACACTGCGAGTAATGGGGGTGTTTTTGTCATTTTATAAAAATTTTATATATTGGGGTATTTAGTTAAATTAGTAAACCTATGGGGTTTTTTGGAAATTTTTAAATTTATAATAAACTAAAATATCAAACTTTAAAAGACATTCTAGTCTTTTCATCATTAGCAAATGGAAATCACTAACAACACATGACAGAAGGTACTTGTTTATCATTTTTAAACCTTTTGAGTACCAATCTGTTATTACGACAAATTTTGGGTAGGTGTAAGTTGTTCGACCTATCCTCATACAAAAACAATCCCAAAAGTAAATAAAAAAACAATTTATAAATAATGTAATTAGATTAAGAGTAATGTTACTCTTACTCCCTCTTCTTACTCCTTTCTCTTATTCACTCATGTGGTAGGTGGGTATAAGAAAAGAGAGAAGGAAGTAAGAAGAGAGATTAACATGAGTAAGTAAGAGAAATAAGTAAGACTAGCATTATTCTTATATTAAATATAAAGGTTTTGATTAAGAAAATGTGACAGTGGCAGGAGACAACGAACCATTCTTCTGCAAAACTTTGTTACTGAGAATAAATGTACAAAGGACAAGAAATAAAAATGAAGAACACAGACAATAGGTACAACACAGAATAACTGAAACCTCAGGCTCTCAGCCCATGTTCGTTACATTTCCGGCATTAATAGTAGCCAGTGTTTCTCGTGAACGGTCAGTTTTATAAAATGTAAAGCCACAACCATCCACCACTCAAATTATTTATTCATTAATCCAAAGGATTAAATAGGTAGCTTGATGTTGATTGAAATGGGCATTGGATCCAACATAAGTTTGTCTTTATCATTTTATTATGGATCACCTAATTGGGCCACCCAATAATCCAAGAAATATAAATAAAAAACACATTTTTTAATTTTCTTATAGATGAACATAAACAAAGCACTTTGTTCATGGAATCAAATCTAATCTAATTTTTACTATAAAAGAATCCACTATCAAAACAAACAAGGAAATTTCCATAAAGTTGCTTTCATCTTCACTCCAATTTGTCCAAATTCAACTTTTTTTTTTTTTTTTTGGAGGATTGTTTCTGCTGTCATCGACAGTATCTTAACCACTTCCAAATTTGATATGGACAAGAAAGCTTATTTTTTTCAAGAGATTGGCAATCACAAAATTACAAAAGAGCCCGTGGATGAAATCTAGAACACATCAGAAAAGAGATTTTTCTTATTGCTATTTCGGTTCGTAATACAATGTGTGAGGATCATANAAATTTGATATGGACAAGAAAGCTTATTTTTTTCAAGAGATTGGCAATCACAAAATTACAAAAGAGCCCGTGGATGAAATCTAGAACACATCAGAAAAGAGATTTTTCTTATTGCTATTTCGGTTCGTAATACAATGTGTGAGGATCATATGAAATACATATTAGTGGAAGAAAAAAAAAATGTAAGGTTTACAGACACAAAGTTTGCAGGGACAGGTCATCTGAAGGGTTCAACCGGGGCTGACTCTTCAAGAGTGGCTGCAGCCTCAAAACATTCAGCGGCTTCTAGCGCTGAACATTCAGTACCCTCGGCTTTGCAAAGCAGGCCAAGATTATACCATGCAGTTGAATTCATTCTATCAAGCCGAAGAGCAGCCATCAAAAAGCTCCTGATGACTGCGTTTGATTTTTCACTAAGCTTTCTAAGAACTAAGGCTGTTGATATCAAGCTTGGTACATGCGTGGGATCAATATCCAAGGCATTCCCAAAAGCTTGTAAAGCTTCTTTATGAAGACCCTTTCTTTGATGAAGTAGACCTGTGAAATCAACAAATTTCATATCACTCGAAAACCACATTAAAATGAGTCTATTCCACAGAACGACAAACCCTTCTCATCCTCCTCAATCATTTTAAAACAACAGAAGCTGACAAGAAGATGAATAATTCTGAATAACAATGGATTTATTTGATCCCAGTGGGAAAAAGAACAATAAGCAATTTGACTAGATGAAAAAGCATATGAGTTTGCAAACATTTGAAAAACATACTAAAATTTTTTACATATATTTTTGAGATATCTAGGTGAGAATACTTGAAAATAAAAAATTTGTACTTAAAATTTTGACATATCTAGGAGAAAATATTTGCAAACAAAAAATTTGCACGGTCAGCAAATGTCCAAGAGTTTATAGTTGTTGCAAATCAAAAAGCATGGAGTCAAATTAAAAATAACTTGTGAAGATAATATAGACTGGGGGATGAAAGTCTACCCGTTGCATGACATCTTGTGGCAGAGAAACAACCAATGGCCTTGGATTTGGAAAGGCACACCTCCGCATCACGCCACTGTGACAGTCTTATGTAGACAAAAGCAAGATCATGCCATACATCCAATTCCAAACTTCTAGCTGGATTTTCAGAGCCCTATCATAAATAGAATAAAGAAAGTAGTTTAGAAACTTATAACCTTGAAGCAAATTTACTCCAAATGTAGCATAATCAAATTAAAAAAAAAAAAATAAAGGTTTGGTATATAGCCCCAACAATTGCATCTTCAAAGTAGAAGAGGTCTTATCTGTTATTTAAATTTAAACACAAGCACCCAGGGCTGAATTAATTAAACATCATAGCCCAACAGACACTATTTATTTGAAAACAAAGCCAACCAATTAATATTGACATATGATTACACAGCCCACTACACCACCAACAACAGATCTGTTCATTTCTGATATTGAGTTCCACGGAGACAAGAGGGCTTTTGCCAGATAATCTAGAAGGAAGATACTTCCACTATCTTAAGCTTTTGCAGTAACCTTCATTTATGTCTTGCATTCCATAAAGCACTATGTTTTCCCCCTAAACCAAGTGACCTCAAAGGAACATTTGATTCCTCAAACAAAAATCTCATTTAACCACCAACAACGATGCAAAGTGAATAGATTTTGGGTAAAGTAGTTTCTATAAATTTTTCCAATTGATAAAATAATGAATTTATAGCAATAAGTTGAATAAGAAATGGATTATTAGCAAACAGACCTTGTGGAGCTTCCTCCCAGAACTGAAGGTTTTACTCTGAACTTGAAGAACAGCGAGAAGCTGAGTATATGTTTCAATAGCACTCTTAACCTGACCTTGTGCAATTTGAAGCTTAGCTTTAGTTCGCAATAAGTCTCCTTGATCCCATTTCCCAGTCTGATCTAAAGCAGCACTTATAATAGTTTCAGCATCTGCAAACCGTCTCTGAGCTGATAATATCCGTGCCATCAGCAACCATCCTTTAACATTAGCCCCACCATCTAGTTTTAGAAAAGATTTGGCATAATGACGCGCAGCGTCCAACTTCCTCTGCTCGGCATTTTCAAGGCTGAGGTGGTAAAGAATATTTGGGTCTCTCATACCTGTACTTCTCCCAGCGCTTTCCAGAACCTGAAGTGCCTTAGACTGCCTGGTGATCCTCTCAGAATCAGTGATGGTTAATTTACATTGTGCTGAAAGTGATATACCTAACAAACAATTAGCAGTGCTTTCAAACTGATCACATTCACCCTCCAAGCACTCAAGAGCTCTGCAAGCAAAACTTGTCCCTTCCTCTGCAAGATCAGGGTTTTCCCCACAAATCTTTGACGCTAATAATAAAGCTGAAACACACCTCGGCTCCTCTCTACTACTCAACAATTTCCTCAACAGATTCAAAGCAACCAAGTCCTCACCTGCTCCATGATAACACAGAGCTAAATTGTGGTACAGTTCTTTCCTATTGATAATCCCAGGAAGCAGTTCTTCGAATTGATTAGCTAAAGACCTCAAGTCACCTGAAATGGACAGAGCAAATGATAGGTGATCCAAGATTGATGGATCCCAAACAACTCTTTTGAGAGAAACTTTTCGTAATAGTATCATTAATAGAAGTATAGCTTCTTCTATATTGTTTCTGGGTACAAATGAACTACCCATTTGGGTGCGTAGGTTTGGAGGGATTGTTTCACCTCCACAATACAGCAAAAAAACAGCAAACTCTTTTTGAATCTTTGCAGTAGTTTCAGTATCAAGATTCCAATGATGGAGGAGGGCTCGTCGGTAAGACAAGATTGCCTCGCGGGGAGAATCAGCAAGTTTCCATAATTGTGGAAGCAACTCAACAGCCTTGTTCACTGTCTCCTGCAATTTACAGTCAGCAACAAGGTTTTCAGGAAAGCCTTCGGGTAATGAAGATTCAATAATGTCCAGAATAACTTTGCAAGCTTGAGCAGCTTCTGCAAGAATGATTGAAAATAATATAATATTAGATGCAATGTTGATTCAATTGAAGCTGTATATCTCAGAAATATTTATTTTGCTTTTTGGCCCCCTAATATACAAGTGCATATGTCAATGAGACGAAAAGAGAGAGTATAATGAGGGCACTGAGCAATGAAGACACTATTAAGGCAATGAACACAACCAAAACCATATGAAGTGTCCCTATAGATTAACATAATGCAAAACATTGGCAAAAGCAGAACACCAAGATATTGAGCTATATATAAAAGATATTGAGTGATATGTCATCAAAAATTTATACGACCACAGCTGTGGTGGTTGGAGAAATATGGATTAAAAGTTAGGATCTTAAAAAAAAGAAGTCCGTTTTCACTTTGAAGCAATGCGTAGATTTAGTATTAGACCATAAGAGTAATATATTTAAGTGTAATTCCATTTTGGATTGGGGGAAAATGAAAATGTTTTGAACAACTGAATTTCCTAGAGAAACATAAAATAATAATAATAACAATAATAAAAAGGTCATTTAAGTTTCAACCACTATACTGTAATTAAAAAAAAAAAAAAAAAAAAAAATCGGTTCCTTACATACTGAAATTACTGCCATTGAAACAACGAGACAGTTTCCTCATATTTAAATTAAAAAATGGAAGTAGCTCCTGATTTCAATAAATTCTACTGGTAATGAAAAACTGTCATATTTCCAATTAAAAAACAATATAAAGGGTACTGAGGAATTCCATGACAATGATAGACACAGGAGACCAGATTATGACAACAATTGAATTGAAAGTACAACTAAAACTTAGAGCTCCCAAAAAATTAGAGAACAGATGCAAAAAGTACCTGTAAATCTCCCAAGAACCTGCAATGATTTTGCTTTAAGAAAGATTGCTTCTAAAAGCAAGCTGACAGCATGCATCGACATTGGTGGTGAAGCATAATTTTGGGAACGTCTTTTATGCCGTTCTCCTCTTTTACTAGCAAGTGTGATTTTCATTTTCGGTGTTGCTGCAGCAATATCTATTCCTTCAAATACATGTAGAGCAGCTTCTATGTTTCCTTTCTGATATTCTATTCTCCCTAACAATGCTCTTGCTTCCTGGAAAAATGCAGACAATTTATTCATGAAAAGCAGGGAAAAAAAAAAAAACTGAAGCTAATTCCAAAAAAGAATGATCTATTTCTGTCACTTGTTTCATGAACTTCAACTCTAGAAACATGTTATGATTCAGTTTTTTGACATAGAAATGTTAAGATGGATAAGGGGCCAAACATTAACGGTAAAAGAAGAAACTAGAGCACATGTGGGAAATCAGAGACAGTACAGATTACCGAAAAGATGGGAAAAGTCTACAAGCATCAGCACTAATCAACGAAAACAAAACTAAATTGCTAGAAATTTGTAAAAACCTCAAACTAGGTCTAAACATGCTCAGTGATTCCTGTAAAACTTTTCATTCAGATTAAAAGTAAAAACAAAATAAAAATATCACAGATTTGACTAAAGAAAGACAACAAATTTTACCCAAGAGACAAGAAAAGATAGAAGCTGAAAAGCTTGAAGAAACTAACCTCATAATTCAAAGAACTACTTTCACGCAGAGACCATTCCGCTTCTTCTATATTGCCCGTATCCGGCTGCTTCTCAGCCTCACAAGGTCTAGAAGAATACCCACTTGCTGAATAATTTTTGGTTACAAGAGATTCGGAAGATGGTACCATTTGCTCTGCTGCTTTTAGTTGCTGTCCTAAGAAGATGCACTTCATAATCTTCTCAAACTTCGGCTTGATTCTGCCTCTTTTCTGCTTAATTATCTTATTTTTAATCTTCATTTTGTTCCACAGCACTCAAAAATCTACAAGCACCATCACACCGTGAACAACAACAATTACAACAAATCAAAACCTTAATCTAAGATGTTTATGTCCTGCATGCACTATAATTGTCCAAGTACTGAAAACAAAATGGGGAATGAATTTCAACACCCTAAAACACAGGAGACTTAGAAATCTCAAGAGAATAACAAACAAAAAAATGCAACTTTAGTACAATTCAATCCCCAAAACCTAAATCCAACAAGAAATTAATAATCAAAACCAAAAAACATACATGTTTCACCAACAACACTTCAAGAATTGCACCAAATTCAATTAAAACATCCCTCTATCAACTACCTCGTGATAATTCCATAAAAAGAATAAGCTTCAAACAAAACCAGTGGTGAAAATTCACCAAAATGGCAACATCTAACCCTAAAACTGATATCCCAATCAAACATATAAACCAATAAAAAAGGACTCACCTTTTGTTTTTCCAAAAAGAAAAGCAGACAAAACGAGCCCACAACACATCAACACCAATACCCATATCCCCAATTCCGCTTATTCTTAGAATGAATTAAAGCATCCAAAGCAAAACTGTTTCAAGAATCATCCCCTTAAAATATTTTCCCTTGTCTTCTTTTCTTTTTCTTTTCTTTTCTCTTTTGTCCCCTTTATCAAATTTACAACTTTCTTTGATATACAATACAAAAAGAACATCCAAACATAGTGTTATTCTGGCCGTGAAAAATTACAAAGGATAGAATTTGAATTGAATCGTAAACCAGAAGATTTTAGAATCAAAATAAAGAAAATCAAGAGAACTCTCTTCTGTTCTGTCCTGTTCTAGGTCCTACTTGAATTTATTTATTTTTAATCGGAATATTAAATTAGTATTGAATTTTGTTTCAAAGAATAATGTTCATTTAATGAATTACAAGAATAAAAAATGAAAGAATCCATTAACATAATACGAATTGTTTTTACTGTTTACGGTTGGCAGAGAGGAAGTTTTTACCGCGCCGATGCGTTCTTGTGCTGGCGTTTTAACGGCGGTTAACCAGAGTCATTTCATTTGAATGACGGCGATTGAACTCGTCAAAAGGAAAAATGACAGCATTCTGCATGTGCTGCTGCTAAAAAACAATTTATAAATACGTAATTAGATTAAATATGAGGTTTTGAATAAGAAAATGTGACAGTGACAGGAGACAACGAACCATTCTTCTGCAAAACTTTGTTACTGAGAATAAATGTACAAAGGACAAGAAATAAAAATGAAGACACAGACAATAGGTACAACACAGAATAACTGAAGCCTCAGGCTCTCAGCCCATGTTCGTTACATTTCCGGCATTAAGTAGCCAGTGTTTCTCGTGAACGTCAGTTTTATAAAATGTAAAGCCACAACCCCCACCACTCAAATTATTATTCATTAATCCAAAGGATTAATAGGTAGCTTGATGTTGATTGAAATGGGCTTGGATCCAACATAAGTTTGTCTTTATCATTTTATATGGATCACCTAATTGGGCCACCCAATAATCCAAGAAATAAATAAAAAAACACATTTTTTAATTTTCTTATAGATGAACATAAACAAAGCACTTTGTTCATGGAATCAAATCTAATCTAATTTTTACTATAAAGAATCCACTATCAAACAAACAAGGAAATTTCCATAAAGTTGCTTTCATCTTCACTCCAATTTGTCCAAATTCAACTTTTTTTTTTTTTTTTGGAGGATTGTTTCTGCTGTCATCGACAGTATCTTAACCACTTCCAAATTTGATATGGACAAGAAAGCTTATTTTTCAAGAGATTGGCAATCACAAAATTACAAAAGAGCCCGTGGATGAAATCTAGAACACATCAGAAAAGATTTTTCTTATTGCTATTTCGGTTCGTAATACAATGTGTGAGGATCATATGAAATACATATTAGTGGAAGAAAAAAAAATGTAAGGTTTACAGACACAAAGTTTGCGGGGACAGGTCATCTGAAGGGTTCAACCGGGTCTGACTCTTCAAGAGTGGCTGCAGCCTCAAAACATTCAGCGGCTTCTAGCGCTGAACATTCAGTACCCTCGGCTTTGCAAAGCAGCCAAGATTATACCATGCAGTTGAATTCATCTATCAAGCCGAAGAGCCCCATCAAAAAGCTCCTGATGACTGCGTTTGATTTTTCACTAAGCTTTCTAAGAACTAAGGCTGTTGATATCAAGCTTGGTACATGCGTGGGATCAATATCCAGGCATTCCCAAAAGCTTGTAAAGCTTCTTTATGAAGACCCTTTCTTTGATGAAGTAGACTGTGAATCAACAAATTTCATATCACCTCGAAAACCACATTAAAATGATCTATTCCACAGAACGACAAACCCTTCTCATCCTCCTCATCATTTTAAAACAACAGAAGCTGACAAGAAGATGAATAATTCTATAACAATGGATTTATTTGATCCCAGTGGGAAAAAGAACAATAAGCAATTTGACTGATGAAAAGCATATGAGTTTGCAAACTTTGAAAAACATACTAAAATTTTTTACGTATATTTTTAGATATCTAGGTGGAATACTTGAAAATAAAAAATTTGTACTTAAAATTGACATATCTAGGAGAAAATATTTGCAAACAAAAAATTTGCACGGTCAGCAAATGTCCAAGAGTTTATAGTTGTTGCAAATCAAAAGCATGGAGTCAAATTAAAAATAACTTGTGAAGATAATATAGACTGGGGATGAAAGTCTACCCGTTGCATGACATCTTGTGCAGAGAAACAACCAATGGCCTTGGATTTGGAAAGGCACACCTCCGCATCACGCCACTGTGACAGTCTTATTAGACAAAAGCAAGATCATGCCATACATCCAATTCCAAACTTCTAGCTGGATTTTCAAGCCCTATCATAAATAGAATAAAGAAAGTAGTTTAGAACTTATAACCTTGAAGCAAATGTACTCCAAATGTAGCATAATCATTAAAAAAAAAAATAAAGGTTTGGTATATAGCCCCAACAATTGCATCTTCAAAGTAGAAGAGGTCTTATCTGTTATTTTTTAAATATAGCACCCAGGGCTGAATTTAACCATCATAGCCCAACAGACACTATTTATTTGAAAACAAAGCCAACCAATTAATATTGACATATGATTACACAGCCCACTACACCACCAACAACAATCGTTCATTTTCTGATATTGAGTTCCACGAGACAAGAGGGCTTTTGCCAGATAATCTAGAAGGAAGATACTTCCACTATCTTAAGCTTTTGCAGTAACCTTCATTTATGCTTGCATTCCATAAACTATGTTTTCCCCCTAAACCAAGTGACCCAAAGGAACATTTGTTCCTCAAACAAAAATCTCATTTAACCACCAACAACGATGCAAAGTAATAGATTTTGGGTAAAGTAGTTCTAAAGCATTAAATTTTTCCAATTGATAAAATAATGAATTTATAGCAATAAGTTGAATAAGAAATGGATTATTAGCAAACAGACCTTGGGGAGCTTCCTCCCAGAACTGAAGGTTTTACTCTGAACTTGAAGAACAGCGAGAAGCTGGTATATGTTTCAATAGCACTCTTACCTGACCTTGGCAATTTGAAGCTTAGCTTTAGTTCGCAATAAGTCTCCTTGATCCCATTTCCCAGTCGATCTAAGCAGCACTTATAATAGTTTCAGCATCTGCAAACCGTCTCTGAGCTGATATATCCGTGCCATCAGCAACCATCCTTTAACATTAGCCCCACCATCGTTTTAGAAAAGATTTGGCATAATGACGCGCAGCGTCCACTTCCTCTGCTCGGCATTTTCAAGGCTGAGGTGGTAAAGAATATTTGGGTCTCTCAACCTGTACTTCTCCCAGCGCTTCCAGAACCTGAGTGCCTTAGACTGCCTGGTGATCCTCTCAGAATCAGTGATGGTTAATTTACATTGTGCTGAAAGTGATATACCTAAACACAATTAGCGTGCTTTCAAACTGATCACATTCACCCTCCAAGCACTCAAGACCTGCAAGCAAAACTTGTCCCTTCCTCTGCAAGATCAGGGTTTTCCCCACAAATCTTTGACGCTAATAATAAAGCTGAAACACACCTTGGCTCCTCTCTACTACTCAACAATTTCCTCAACAGATCAAAGCACCAGTCCTCACCTGCTCCATGATAACAAGAGCTAATTGTGGTACAGTTCTTTCCTACTGATAATCCCAGGAAGAGTTCTTCGAATTGATTAGCTAAAGACCTCGTCACCTGAAATGGACAGAGCGAGTGCGATGACATGATCGATCTATGTGCTTAGTCTACAAGCCAATGGATCGATAGCATTTTTATAGTTCTCAATTATCAAATATATTATAGAAACGATTCCATATTGTTCTGATAGACACATTGCACATTCGTGAGGTTGTCAGACCATAATAAAAAAAAAACACACTCTTTTGAATCTTTCAAGTTGTACAAGATGCCAATATAGGAGGTCTCGGTAAGACAAGATTCTCGGAGAATCAGCAAGTTTCCATAATTGTGGAAGCAACTCAACAGCTTGTCACTGTCCCTGCAATTTACAGTCACAACAAGTTTTCAGGAAAGCCTTCGGTAATGAAGATTCAATAATGTCCAGAATAACTTTGCAAGCTTGAGCAGCTTCTGCAAGAATGATTGAAAATATATAATATTAGATGCAATGTTTCAATTGAACTGTATATCTCAGAAATATTATTTTGCTTTTTGCCCTTATATACAAGTCGCATGTCAAGAAAAAAGAAGAGTTATAATGAGGGCACTGAGCAATGAAACACTATTAAGGCAATGAACACAACCAAAACCATATGATGTTCCCTATAGATTAACATAATGCAAAACATTGGCAAAAGCAGAACACCAAGATATTGACTATATATAAAGATATTAGTGATATGTCATCAAAATTTATACGACCACAGCTGTGGTGGTTGGAGAAATATGGATTAAAAGTTAGGATCTTAAAAAAAAAAGTCCGTTTTCACTTTAACAATGCAATTTAGTATTAACCATAAGATAATATATTTAAGTGTAATTCCATTTTGGATTGGGGAAAATGAAAATGTTTTTGAACAATAATTCCTAGAGAAACATAAATAACGTATAAATATACAGTAAAAATACAGACAGAACTGAAAATGGTATATGTTTCCCTCCCTGACTCTGACAACACATTCTCTTTTTTCTTACAAGCGAGCTTGTCTGTCTATGTGCTGTCTTAAAGTGACTGATGATGAGTGGATAGTGTCGGCGTCAGAGTCTACAGTGAAGACCACAAAGTTCAAATCTTTCCCATTGCCAATTTCCCACCTCCCACCCAACTCTATTGAAATTTCCTTTTTATTATCAATTAATTTTCATGGAAAGTAAAAAATTTGGAGGAGTATCATACAAATATGTTAAAATATAGGGGGCAGCAATGAAAACAAGAAAGAGTGTTATGTGGGAGAAAAGACAACAAAAGTAAGGGCTTGGGGAAAAAGTGAGGCGGTCAAAAAAATCAAAAGGTGTGTGGTCTTGACTATGGTCGTGAGTACCGGCATGACACATGACATGTTGTGCTTGGTTTTCTTATTTTTTTAATTTTTAACGAATTTCTCGTGATATATAATTAATTATTAAAATATTTATTGTGAAACAGCAGACGCATCAACATTAATGAGGTCTTATAATTTTAAAATAATATTAGTGTTAGAACAATCAACAATGTATCTGAATACTAATATATATTATCCTCATGGGCCGAAGGAACTTATATGTACCCAAAATTTGTCATAATGAGATTGGTATCCAAAAGATTTGGAAACAACAAATAGGAACTTTTATCATGTGTTATTAATAATGATAAATTGGTGTTCAAAAGATGTGGTTGTCGTTGTCTATCAATGGCCAAGATTTGACTGTTACTGACGGTGAAAGATGGAGTTTTACAGCCTCGATAGCCAGATCGATGCGTTACGACACAGGTTTAACGGGTCTCTGTCGTACCATAATTTTTTGACCAGATTTCGACGGTGGTGGTCAGAATCTAGCACTGTGGGTGGTAGGTGTGTTTTTGTCATTTTATAAAATTTTTATATATTTAGGTATTTAGTTAAATTAGTAAACCTGGGGGTTTTTTTTTTATTTTTAAATTTATAAAAAACTAAAATATCAAATTTTTAAGGGCATTCTAGTCTTTTCACCATTAATAAACAGAAATCACTAACAGAACATGACAAAAGGTATCTGTTTGTCGTTTTTAAACCTTTTGGATACCAATCTATTATTACGGCAAACTTTGGGTAGGTGTAAGTCGCTCGACCTATCCTCATACAAAAAAAATCCCAAAAGTAAATAAAAAAACAATTTATAAATAACGTAATTAGATTAAATATGAAGGTACCTATCCTCATACAAAAACAATCCCAAAAGTAAATAAAAAAAACAATTTATAAATAACGTAATTAGATTAAATATGAAGGTTTTGAATAAGAAAATGTGACAGTGAGGAGACAACGAAAACTTCTTCTGCAAAACTTTGTTACTGAGAATAAATGTACAAAGGACAAGAAATAAAAATGAAGAACACAGACAATAGGTACAACACAGAATAACTGAAGCCTCAGGCGCTTCAGCCCATGTTCGTTACATTTCCGGCATTAATAGTAGCCCGTGTTTCTCGTGAACGGTCAGTTTATAAATGTAAAGCCACAACCACCACACTCAAATTATTTATTCATTAATCCAAAGGATTAAATAGGTAGCTTGATGTTGATTGAAATGGGCATTGGATCCAACATAAGTTTGTTTTATCATTTTATATGGATCACCTAATTGGGCCCACCAATAATCCAAGAAATATAAATAAAAAACACATTTTTTATTTTCTTATAGATGAACATAAACAAAGCACTTTGTTCATGGAATCAAATCTAATCTAATTTTTACTATAAAGAATCCACTATCAAAAAAAAACAAGGAAATTTCCATAAAGTTGCTTTCATCTTCACTCCAATTTGTCCAAATTCAACTTTTTTTTTTTTTTTTGGGATTGTTTCTGCGTCATCGACAGTATCTTAACCACTTCCAAATTTGATATGGACAAGAAAGCTTATTTTTTTCAAGAGATTGGCAATCACAAAATTACAAAAGAGCCCGTGGATGAAATCTAGAACACATCAGAAAAGAGATTTTTCTTATGCTATTTCGGTTCGTAATACAATGTGTGAGGATCATATGAAATACATATTAGTGGAAAGAAAAAAAAATGTAAGGTTTACAGACACAAAGTTTGCGGGGACAGGTCATCTGAAGGGTTCAACCGGGTCTGACTCTTCAAGAGTGGCTGCAGCCTCAAAACATTCAGCGGCTTCTAGCGCTGAACATTCAGTACCTCGGCTTTGCAAAGCAGGCCAAGATTTTACCATGCAGTTGAATTCATTCTATCAAGCCGAAGAGCAGCCATCAAAAAGCTCCTGATGACTGCGTTTGATTTTTCACTAAGCTTTCTAAGAACTAAGGCTGTTGATATCAAGCTTGGTACATGCGTGGGATCAATATCCAAGGCATTCCAAAAGCTTGTAAAGTCTTTATGAAGACCCTTTCTTTGATGAAGTAGACCTGTGAAATCAACAAATTTCATATCACTCGAAAACCACATTAAAATGAGTCTATTCCACAGAACGACAAACCCTTCTCATCCTCCTCAATCATTTTAAAACAACAGAAGCGACAAGAAGATGAATAATTCTGAATAACAATGGATTTATTTGATCCCAGTGGGAAAAAGAACAATAAGCAATTTGACTAGATGAAAAAGCATATGAGTTTGCAAAAATTTGAAAAACATACTAAAATTTTTACGTATATTTTTGAGATATCTAGGTGAGAATACTTGAAAATAAAAAATTTGTACTTAAAATTTGACAATAGGAGAAAATATTTGCAAACAAAAAATTTGAACGGTCAGCAAATGTCCAGAGTTTATAGTTGTTGCAAATCAAAAGCATGGAGTCAAATTAAAATAACTTGTGAAGATATATAGACTGGGGGATGAAAGTCTACCCGTTGCATGACATCTTGTGGCAAGAGAAAAACCAATGGCCTTGGATTTGGAAAGGCACCTCCGCATCACGCCACTGTGACAGTCTTAGTAGACAAAAGCAAGATCATGCCATACATCCAATTCCAAACTTTAGCTGGATTTTCAGAGCCCTATCATAAATAGAATAAAGAAAGTAGTTTAGAAACTTATAACCTTGAAGCAATGTACTCCAAATGTAGCATAACAAATTAAAAAAAAAAAATAAAGGTTTGGTATATAGCCCCAACAATTGCATCTTCAAAGTAGAAGAGGTCTTATTGTTATTTAAATTTAATATAAGCACCAGGGCGAATTAATTAAACATCATAGCCCAACAGACACTATTATTGAAAACAAAGCCAACCAATTAATATTGACATATGATTACACAGCCCACTACACCACCAACAACGATTCGTCATTTTATATTGAGTTCCACGGAGAACAGAGGGCTTTTGCCAGATAATCTAGAAGGAAGATATCCACTATTTAAGCTTTTGCAGTAACCTCATTTATTGCATTCCATAAAGCTCTATGTTTTCCCCCTAAACCAAGTGACCTCAAAGGAACATTGATTCCTCAAACAAAAATCTCATTTAACCACCAACAACGATGCAAAGTGAATAGATTTTGGGTAAAGTAGTTTCTAAAGCATTAAATTTTTCCAATTGATAAAATAATGAATTTATAGCAATAAGTTGAATAAGAAATGGATTATTAGCAAAACGACTTGTGGAGCTTCCTCCAGAACTGAAGGTTTTACTCTGAACTTGAAGAACAGCGAGAAGCGAGTATATGTTTCAAAAGCACTCTTTACCGACCTTGTGCAATTTGAAGCTTAGCTTAGTTCGCAATAAGTTCCTTTATCCCATTTCCCAGTTGATCTAAAGCAGCACTTATAATGTTTCAGCATCTGCAAAACGTCTCTGAGCTGATAATATCCGTGCCATCAGCAACCAACCTTTAACATTAGCCCCACCATCTAGTTTTAGAAAAGATTTGGCATAATGACGCGCAGGTCCAACTTCCTCTGCTCGGCATTTTCAAGGCTGAGGTGGTGTAAGATATTTGGGTCTCTCATACCTGTACTTCTCCAGCGCTTTCCAGAAACTGAAGTGCCTTAGACTGCTGGTGATCCTCTCAGAATCAGTGATGGTTAATTTACATTGTGCTGAAAGTGATATACCTAACAAACAATTAGCAGTTGTTCAAACTGATCACATTCACCCTCCAAGCACTCAAGGCTCTGCAAGCAAAACTTGTCCCTTCCTCTGCAAGATCAGGGTTTTCCCCACAAATCTTGACGCTAATAATAAAGCTGAAACACACCTTGGCTCCTCTCTATACTCAACAATTTCCTCAACAGATTCAAAGCAACCAAGTCCTCACCTGCTCCATGATAACACAGAGCTAAATTGTGTACAGTTCTTTCCTACTGATAATCCCAGGAAGCAGTTCTTCGAATTGATTAGCTAAAGACCTCAAGTCACCTGAAATGGACAGAGCAAATGATAGGTGATCCAAGATTGATGGATCCCAAACAACTCTTTTGAGAGAAACTTTTCGTAATAGTATCATTAATAGAAGTATAGTTCTTCTATATTGTCTGGGTACAAATGAACTACCTTTGGGGGCGTAGGTTTGGAGGGATGTTTCACCCATATACAGCAAAAAAACAGCAAACTCTTTTTGAATCTTTGCAGTAGTTTCAGTATCAAGAATCCAATGATGGAGGAGGGCTCGTCGGTAAGACAAGATTGCCTCGCGGGGAGAATCAGCAAGTTTCCATAATTGTGGAAGCAACTCAACAGCCTTGTTCACTGTCTCCGCAATTTACAGTCAGCAACAAGGTTTTCAGGAAAGCCTTCGGGTAATGAAGATTCAATAATGTCCAGAATAACTTTGCAAGCTTGAGCAGCTTCTGCAAGATGATTGAAAATAATATAATTTAGATGCAATGGGATTCAATTGAAGCTGTATATCTCAGAAATATTATTTTGCTTTTTGGCCCTTAATTACAAGTGCGCATGTCAAT
This sequence comes from Pistacia vera, assembly GCF_008641045.1. Taxonomy (NCBI): domain Eukaryota; kingdom Viridiplantae; phylum Streptophyta; class Magnoliopsida; order Sapindales; family Anacardiaceae; genus Pistacia; species Pistacia vera. The sequence goes on along the minus strand of NW_022196112.1, from coordinate 370,462 downwards.
GAGACGAAAAGAGAGAGTATAATGAGGGCACTGAGCAATGAAGACAATATTAAGGCAATGAACACAACCAAAACCATATGAAGTGTCCCTATAGATTAACATAATGCAAAACATTGGCAAAAGCAGAACACCAAGATATTGAGCTATATATAAAAGATATTGAGTGATATGTCATCAAAAATTTATACGACCACAGCTGTGGTGGTTGGAGAAATATGGATTAAAAGTTAGGATCTTAAAAAAAGAAGTCCGTTTTCACTTTGAAGCAATGCGTAGATTTAGATTAGACCATAAGAGTAAATATTTAAGTGTAATTCCATTTTGGATTGGGGGAAAATGAAAATGTTTTGAACAACTGAATTTCCTAGAGAAACATAAAATAATAATATAACAATAATAAAAGGTCATTTAAGTTTTAACCACTATACTGTAATAAAAAAAAAAAAAAAAAAAAAAATCGGTTCTTACATACTGAAATTACTGCCATTGAAACAACGAGACCGTTCCTCATATTTAAATTAAAAAATGGAAGTAGCTCCTGATTTCAATAAATTCTACTGGTAATGAAAAACTGTCATATTCCAATTAAAAAACAATATAAAGGGTACTGAGGAATCATGACAATGATAGACCAAGGAGACCAGATTATGATAACAATTGAATTGAAAGTACAACTAAAACTTAGAGCTCCCAAAAAATTAGAGAACGATGCAAAAAGTACCTGTAAATCTCCCAAGAAACTGCAATGATTTTGCTTTAAGAAAGATTGCTTCTAAAAGCAAGTGACAGCATGCATCGACATGGTGGGCGAAGCATATTTGGAACGTCTTTATGCCAATCTCCTCTTTTACTAGCAAGTGTGATTTTCATTTCGGTGTTGCTGCAGCAATATCTATTCCTTCAAATACATGTAGTGCAGCTTCTATGTTTCCTTCTGATATTCTATTCTCCCTAACAATGCTCTGCTTCCTGGAAAAATGCAGACAATTTTATCATGAAAAGCAGGGAAAAAGAAAAAACTGAAGCTAATTCCAAAAAAGAAGATCTATCGTCACTGTTTCATGAATCAACTTAGAAAACTGTATGATTCAGTTTTTTGACATAGAAATGTTAAGATGGATAAGGGGCCAAACATTAACGGAAAAGAAGAAACTAGAGCACATGTGGGAAATCAGAGACAGTACAGTACCGAAAGATGGGAAAAGTTCACAAGCATCAGACAATCAACGAAAACAAAACTAAATTGCTAGAAATTTGTAAAAACCTCAAACTAGGTCTAAACATGCTCAGTGATTCCTGTAAAAGTTTTCATTCAGACTAAAAGTAAAAACAAAATAAAAATATCACAGATTTGACTAAAGAAAGACAACAAATTTACCCAAGAGACAAGAAAAGATAGAAGCTGAAAAGCTTGAGAAAAACTAACCTCATAATTCAAAGAACACTTTCACGCAGAGACCATTCCGTTCTTCTATATTGCCCGTATCGGCTGCTTCTCAGCCTCACAAGGTCTAGAAGAATACCCACTTGTGAATAATTTTTGGTTACAGAGATCGGAAGATGGTACCATTTGCTCGCTGCTTTAGTTGCTGTCCTGAGAAGATGCACTTCATAATCTTCTCAAACTTCGGTTGATTCTGCCTCTTTTCTGCTTAATTATCTTATTTTTAATCTTCATTTTGTTCCACAGCACTCAAAAATCTACAAGCACATCACGCCGTCAACAACAACAATTACACAAATCAAAACCTTAATCAAGAGTTATGTCCTGCATGCACTATAATTGTCCAAGTACTGAAACAAAATGGGGAATGAATTTCAACACCCTAAAACACAGGGGACTTAGAAATCTCAAGAGAATAACAAACAAAAAAATGCAACTTTAGTACATTCAATCCCCAAAACCTAAATCCAACAAGAAATTAATAATCCAAACCAAAAACCATACATGTTTCACCAACCCCACTTCAAGAATTGCACAAATTCAATTAAAACATCCCTCTATCAATACCTCGTGATAATTCCATAAAAGAATAAGCTTCAAACAAAACGTGGTGAAAATTCACCAAAATGGCAACATCTAACCCTAAAACTGATATCCCAATCAAACATAAAAAACAATCAAAAAGGACCACCTTTTGTTTTTCCAAAAAGAAAAGCAGACAAAACGAGCCCACAACCATCAACACCAATACCCATATCCCCATTCCGCTTATTCTTAGAATGAATTAAAGCATCCAAAGCAAAACTGTTTCAAGATCATCCCCTTAAAATATTTTCCTGTCTTCTTTTCTTTTTCTTTTTTTTCTCTTTTGTCCCCTTTATCAAATTTACAACTTTCTTTGATATACAATACAAAAAGAACATCCAAACATAGTGTTATTCTGGCCGTGAAAAATTACAAAGGATAGAATTTGAATTGAATCGTAAACCAGAAGATTTTAGAATCAAAATAAAGAAAATCAAGAGAACTCTCTTCTGTTCTGTCCTGTTCTAGGTCCTACATGAATTATTATTTTTAATTGGAATATTAAATTAGTATTGAATTTTGTTTCAAAGAATAAATCATTTAATGTAATTAAAAGAATAAAAAATCAAGAATCCATTAACATAATACGAATGTTTTTTACTGTTTACGGTTGGCAGAGAGGAAGTTTTTACCGCGCCGATGCGTTCTTGTGCTGGCGTTTTAACGGCGGTTAACCAGAGTCATTTCATTTGAATGACGGCGATTGAACTCGTCAAAAGGAAAAATGACAGCATTCTGCATGTGCTGCTGTGCATGGTGAAATTTTATTTATTTAAATGAGTAGTTGGCAAGTGGGTTGTGTGAGATTTTTTTTTGAAAAATGTAAAAAAAAAAAATATATATTTACCTTTGACTTTTGTTAAGTTCCCACTTTACCTTTATTAACTTAAGCTTTGATTCTATTTAGTAATTATTTTATTTAATAATTAAAACTATTTAAGTAAAATTTAGATTAATATTTAAGTTTCACCTTATTAAAATGAATGATACAGTAAATGTATTTATTCTTGCCTTTTAAGATTATATATAAACAATTTTCATACTCGAAATAAAAAATAACGAGTAAAAGATAATAATACACTAATTTGTATAATATGAATATGGTCCTTTGTAGTAAGTCTACTAATTTGATATATATAACATATTTAGTAAAAATATTGTAGTAAGCATTTCATATTGTAAATTAAGCTAGTTTTGTATTAGTAAAGATGTAATTTTTCGTTTATATATAATAATTATTTAACATTCGTCTTTATTATTCAATTTGTTATTGAGTTTGTGTTGATATGTAGCTTATTACAGTAAAGTTTATGAATATTAATGTATTAGATAGAGCTTATAAAAATATAGCTTTAGAAATATTTTTAGTTTCTTAGTTAAGAAAATGTAAAATTAGGGGGCTCTAGACCTGAGTTGAATTGAAATGATGAGGGGGGATTGAATTTACTTTACGTGTGGGGGCCTCCGTGTAATATTTGGGGGCTTTCTGAAATTTGTTTGGAGGCTGTCGAACTTTTTAGTAAGTTGTAATAATTCCAGGAGGTTCTCGTAATTTTTAGAATTTCATATATTACCCCGGGCCCAGTGGGCCTACCGAAGCCATGCCTTTTAACATCTCTATCTCTATGCGTTATGGACTTATGATGTTTATTCAGGTGCGGGCTTATTAAAAAAAGGTTTTTTTTTTTTTTTTTTATATATTTAGGTTAATTTCATTGATTTCATGTTAATATGACCCTGCTCCACCAGTTTAGTAGGTGAAAAGAATTAGATAATTATTTTATATGACACGATCAATAATAAATATATAAATATAATTATAGATGTACTTATAGGTATATTTATGTAAGATGAACTTCTCCAAAAAAAAAAAAAAAATTGTTAAATGGGATTAGTCAAATAAAAGATGGGATTAGATTCATTTCTTTAAAACTTTTTCTTCGTCCACTCCTTTTCAGAACCTATTTCACTAACCCAATCAACTCATAAAACCCCAACACCAAGCTCAACTGATAAATTCTCCATGTTAACTGCAGATAATGTTACTTGTCTCCTAATGAAGCTGTTGATTTCTTTGATACATGATTCATATGCAGCCCACTCCCCTATGTGGGCAATCAGTATTTTGTTTACTGCTCTTGCTAAGAAAAAGCATCTTGATCAAGTTATCGTGCTGTCCACGAAGTTCATTCAGCATTTTACTTTAGCATTTGATTAATAGCTCTTTCAACTGAGAAATGGGTTTGTATGGTTTTGTAGTTTTTGGAAGTATTTTTCGGAAGGGTTTTTGTCGAGATGTTGTGACTTCTAGTTGTCTGATTAAAGGTCCTACATGTAGCAGGGTAAGATTAAGGAAGCAACTCAATTGTTAAGAAAGCCTAATATTGGCCGTGTTTAGTTCATTATTCCTAATCCTATTCTGTAAATAATCTTTGGCACATTATTCCATAAATATTATCCAATTTTTTATAATTAATTTTAGACCCCATAAGGTTATTAATTTCATTAAACACCCATAAAAAGTTTAAAAAATAACAAAAACACCCCCATGACCCATACTTGACAGATTTCAGCAACCACCATTGGTGGTAGCCGGAATCTGCCACAACGGTGAATTACCGACCGGAACTGGCCGGTAATTCACCGATCTGGCCATCAACGACGGCCATATCTTTGGCCGTCACTGACGGTCAAAGATGGCCATCATTTTGGCCTTTTTCGGCCGTCGACTACCATAGCAGGCCGTAGATCTTGCATTTTCTGGCCAGATTCGTGGTGGATCTGGCCGGAAAAGGCTATAACGACACATTACGACATAGATCCGACCGGTCTATGTCGTAATGCGATTTTCCGGTGGTGGCTGGAATCTGGCACTGCAGGTGGTAAGGGTATTTTTGTCATTTTATATGTTAGGGTGTTTAATTAAATTAGTAAACCTAGGAGCTTTTTTATAAATTTTTAAATTTTACCTCGTAATACTCTCTTATTCAACTACCCAATATTATTCCCAAAATCTTATCCAAAATAATGAACCAATCGCACCCATTGTTGTTTATAATAGTATCATTGCTTTGTAAAACATGGGGTAGTAGACAAGGCGAAACAATTATTTTCATAAATGAAGACAAGGGGAATTAACCCAATTTTAGTTACTTACAGCTCTCCAATTCATGGTTTATGTTGTACATGTAATTGAGGGGAAGCTAAAACTTTGTTTATGGAGATGTTGGGTGAAGGTGTACAACCTCTGATGTAGTGACATTTAATGTCGTAATGGATGAATTTTATAAGAATGGAAAGATGATCGAAGCTAATTCGTTGCTCTAACTAATGATTCAAAGAGGTGTTCATCCCAACACAATTACTTATAACACAATTTTGAGTGGCAAGTAGAATTGAGAATGTTAAGGAGTATTTTCTATCTATGATGAGCAAGGGATCAGGCCTAATGCAGTTAGCTAGACTACTTTGATCTATTGGTATTACAAGAATCGTAAAGTTACGAGTCTTTTTAAGGAAACGAGTTCAAAGGGAGTTAGACTAGATGTTTTCACTTATAACACCTTGTTAACTGATCTTTTTCAAATTTATAAAGTTGGACATGCACAAAACCTATTCAATGAGATGCAAATTTACATAACGGTGAGACTCGAAATTGCCTGGGAAGTGTTTCACAGATTGCATAATAAAGGCTTGATTCAAACTCCTGTGACATATACCACTATGATGGATTGTCTTTGTAAAGAAGGGCTCATAGAAAAGGCAAATGATCTGTTATTAGATATGGAGCAAAAAGGAATTGCTCCGAATGTATTCATATTTCATACGCTTATGAATGGTCCCTTACCAAATAATGAGACTTCAAAAGTGGTTCAACTTCACAAAATGGGAGGGAGAAAGTGGCCCGATGCGTCTATAGCGGCAATAGTTTTAGACTTACTTTCGAAGGATGAAAAATATAACAAATGCCGACTTGCTTCCATCATTTTGTGCCCAAGAGCAAGCAGGAAGTTGATTATTGATCAGTCGTATTTCAAATACAATAAAGCTAATTAAACATCAAAATTTCCAAGTTAAGAAAAAGGACAATTAATAGTACAGTAAATAATAGAATGCATTTAGATAAATAATTAGACATTAAAATGATTATACATACAACTGTATACAACCCAACAGCTACCTACTCCTGGCTTCTGTTGCTGGTACCGTCAATCTAGAGAAAAATTTAAATGACAAAAAAAGAAAGAAAAGAAAAAAACTTATGATAAATATGTTAAAAATATATATTTTAATTATGAATATACAAACTATCCTTTAAAAATAATTAGCAATTAATAGGTCGTTAATAAGTTTAAGCTTACGTTATTATTTATCACCCGGTGATATATATTATTTATAAAAGAGATTTGATGTTACATATATACAATTTTTTATATAATTAAATCTATTTTAAAATGTTGTAGTCGCAATTATAATTAAATCAACTTGTGTTTAAAAAGGGCGGTCCACATTAATTAAAGGGGTGTTGGCCTCTCATATTAATTGGACGAATTTTCAATAAACCAACATTATTTAATTAGTTTAAGACATGTTTATATCACGTGTCAAGTTTATTTTGTCAACTAATTTATTTAAGAACAAGTAAAGAAAATATAAAACTTGTTAATGGTAATTCCATGAATAATATACAGGAGACATAAATTTCAATTGAAGCCAAATACATAAAATAATTCTTATATTCATTACAATACCATATCATATATAAATTTACTCTCTTTTGACATTAATATAATAAAAATAATTCTATATATAGTTTTTAGGTATAGAATTTAATTGATTTATTGGAATCTTTCAACATAACCTATTGACATAAAGGTTATAAAATCATGGTCCAGACAAAAAGGGTACATCCGTCACTCTACATCTCCGAGGTAGTCTTTGTAAATAAGTAGGAAAACAAGAGGTTATTAATTGATCCAACCTCTATATATACTCACAATCCGCTTCTCTTCTCATTCCTTCACCTCTTCTAATTTCTCTCGCTCTTTTCTCTCCCCGTCTCTTTCTCCGTCTCTCTCTTTCTCTAATCTCTTTCCCAACTTATTAAATTCCTACTAATCTTCCAGATTTTATTTGCATCCATCTCTCTGATCTTTTTTTTTTTTTTTTTAATTTTTGGGGAAAATTAAATATTTTCTTTATTTTCTTTTTAGACTACGGTTTCTCTGGGATTTTTTTTTTACTTTTATACCCTTTCTGGGTTTTTACTTTTTTACTGTCCATCCATTATTGGATTAAATAAACTTTTTATTAATTGGTTTATTTTAAAAATACTTCCCCGATAAAAGGGGATTTTTCAATTTTATGGTATATTTGGTGCTGACGTGGCATGCACCGAGAAAAGAGATATGAATACCAAAACGATGCGTCTACCCCCTCGGCGCGTTTTGACGCCAACCAAGCGCAAAGAGAGAGACGACTACAAACCGCCAACTACAAAATCGCTCAAGCCGACTCCCGCCCAACCCGAATCTTACAAAGCTCCCGACCCGGTTTCGTCGTCTAATCAGCTACTAGCCGGGTACTTGGCTCACGAATACCTTACCAAGGGCACGCTCTTTGGTAAACCTTTTGACGCAGCGGGAGATCAAGCGGGTTCGGGTCATGGTTCGGGTCAAGTATCAGCTGTGGAGCCGATGAAGGTTAAGCTGGGAAAGAAGGATGAAGCCGAGCCGCAGTTGAAAACGTACGTGGAAGTAGCAAGTTTGCTAAAGACAGGTGGGGCCCACATCCCGGGCATTGTCAACCCTACACAGCTAGCGCGCTTCTTACACATGTGATGTACTACCTAGTATTATCTTTTTTCATTCATTTTTTTTTTTTTTGGTGGCGTTGAGGACGTGGAGAAATCTGATTGGTTGTCATATTCTCCAGTGAAGTTGGGGATTAAAATTTTCTCGCGGAGAAGAAAGGAGGACGTTGGACTTGGTGGTGGTAGTAAAGCGGTAGAGACTGTTAAGGGAGATAGGTAAAGGTAATTAGAGGAGATTAGAGTGTTAATATTGGAGTGATAAGATAAGAGGATGAGCATGAGGGAGGCGTCAATCATGCATGTAAAGTAAATTTCATCTCATGTATCATCAATGTTAACATCAATCAAAATTAAAATTGCTTTTTCTTTCCTATTTAATTTTATCATTATTATTATTATTTCATCACATGCATGCATGCTTTTAATACTCTCAATCAATGGAGCAACAGGACGTTTATATCGAATTTAGGTAATTAATTAATTTTTTTTTTCCTTTACATTTTCAGTAACAGTGCATGTTGTATAATTAGGTCAAAATTGAATATGAGTTAATTTAAAACTCTTGATTCTTTATCATATTGAAATACAATTTGTGTGTAATAAAATTTAGTACAAAACTATTTCCCACCCAAATGATAGCCTAATAACATTTTTCTATCTACACTTTTAAAATATCATTTTATTATCTAAATTTATATTATGTTTCTGATTCCGGCATCGTTGCAATCTCACACCATCACCATTCTCTTCCTCGATCATCACTCACCAAAACCCCTCAAACCTTACTCTGGTCGACCTAGACAGATCAAGCTATTGTGCTCCACTCATCTCAAGTCAAATTTTAATCAATCCTAACTACCAAAATTCAACCTTCTACCATCAAAAGACTCATTGGCTTTCTCTCTTCAAAAACTCCCATGACCTAGACTAAGTGTGTTTTTTATTTGTTGTCGGAATATAAATTTAAATAGTAAAATTGTATTTTAAAAGTTTGTGGGTAAAAAATTGTTATTAAATCATTATTTTGGTGAGAAAATATTGTCAACTCTAATAAAATTACATAAACAATATTTTAAAGGTCGTAAATATCATGTATTATATTATAAATTGGAGATATAAAGTGTGTATTAACACTTATGATTTGAATATAGACTACAACACATGAATCCAGTGAAGGACTGAAAGCTGTGTTTCACTTGTCAAATCTCCATCACTTTTTAGCCTTACATTTTTATTGTTATTGTAAAAATAGGTAAATGATATTATGTTTTTCCTAAACATTAATTAATTTGAACATGCTCTTCAAACGGTAATATAAAATTGGAAAAATATTTAGGTGATGCACATGTTATGCCTTTTATACTCCTCTGTATATCTAAATATATATATATTAAGGTCCGTTTGGTTCATTATTATGATACTTTTAAGAATAATGTTTTGAAAAAAGTTAAATTGAGTGGGTATTATGATTTAAGATTTAGAAATTATCAAAAATACCCTCTATGTTTGTTTATTTACTAAACACCCTTATAATAAAATATTAAAAGTTAACAAAAACACTCCTAACCCACCCATTAAATACACCCATTAAATACAAACAGCCGGCCACAACCGTCGGAGAGTGGCTGGAGTCGCCATATCGGCACATGACCGACTAGATCTTGTCGGTCGTGCGCCGATATGACCTTTTTTGCCGTAGATCTGACTGAAAAAGACCAAATCTATTGCTAGATCTGGCCGCATTTAGTCGTCAATGACGGCCAAAATATGGTCATCGTTGATGGACTGGCGACGACAAAAGATCTGGTCATAGATCTGGCTGGAAAAGACTAGATCGGTGCACTACTGGCAAGATTCAGTAGGTAGTACGCCATTATACTAGATTTCGGCCAGTTTTCGGCAATGGTGGCCGGAATCTGGTAAATGTGGGTTGCTGGGGTGTTTTTGCAGTTTCTAAAAAAAATTTGAGGGTGTTTAGTTAAATTAATAAATTTAGGGGAGTTTAAAAGAAATTGAATAATATTTTGAGAGTAAGTCAATTTTAGTGTTTAACTTTATTGGGAAAACGCAGAATGTTATTTGGAAGAGTGAATCAAACGGAGCTTAAGTTTTTAATATTTTCTCTTTAATCTTTACACTAAACATTTTTGGGACTTAAAAAACATAACCCAATAACCTTACAAAATATGCAACAAAATTAATTTCTCTAAATAAAAAACGAGTATCTGAACAAAAAAAAAAAAAAAAAAAGGTCGTGTTAACCTGGAACGGCGTCGTTGAAAGGAATGGATTAGATTGCCTCGAGGACAAAATCTCGACCGATTCAAACGGTGTCGTTTGGAAAGAGATTTAGGCTGGGTTTTGTTCAGGGGGAAGTATTAAAAAGACATTTGAAGTTTACATTTAATTAAAAGGTATAAGTTTTGAAATGTTAACTAAATAGCCATATATTGATTAAGGGTAATTAGTGCTTAATTAGGATTAATGTAATCTTTTCAAAATTATCTATATTTCCACAAATCCGAAATTGTTGCAAATAAAACCAAAAACCTTCTTCTTCCTCCCGCCATTAACGCATCTCTACTGCATCTTCTTCTCTTCTTCTTGGCGTCGTCAACATCTCTTCTTTCCTCTGCATCTTCTTCTTCTTCCTGTACACTTCTTCTTCCTCATTCCTCTACATCTTCTTCTTCGCATCTCCTACCGCATTACACTTTCTTCTTCCTCACATTAACATCTTCTCCGGCAAAGATTCTCCTCCTCTCCTGACATTTCGCCTAAGTATGTGTATCCTTTTTACATTTTATATTTAGATTACAAAGATTAAATGGATGGGGTTTGGGTTATGATTTTGATTTAGTTGTTTAGGTTGTTGGGTTGTGTTTGATGTAATGTAGGTTGAAAGGAGTGAAATTTGTTGAAAATTAGTTCTGGGTATTTATTTCTGGGTATGATGGATCGATTGTAGGTGGAGATGACTGAAAAAGTGTCTGGGCACGAGGATCGCTTAAGCGATCCGGTGTATCGCTTAAGCGATCCGGTAGGTCTGGTAATGCAGCAGATAGATCGCTTAAGCGATCAGGTATGTGGCATAAGATCGCTTAAGCGATCTGGTTAAAGTCTGTTGTATGGGAGCAGATCGCTTACGCGATCAGAAATGGCATAGATCGCTTAAGCGATCAAGGTTATTTATACTTAATCGCTTAAGCGATCAGGTGTATCGCTTAAGCGATCCAGTATAAATAACCATGATCGTTCAAGCGAACATCAGACCAAATATGCGAATGTGCAGATTCTTTTTAAACTATTTGAACCCTTAGTACAGCATTTAAGAATATTGTTTTTCTTGCATACAGGTGTGGCTATTATTATACATGGGAAAAATTGTTTTGGGTGTTGAATATTTTGGTGAGTGGGTGGAGGAAGAAAGTAGGTGGAAGTGGATGGGAAGAGCAAAGAAGTTACACCAATTGCTGTGAGCACAGAGGTTAGTTTTGATGAGTTGATTGATGAAATAATTAGAAGAGGTTATTGAGTTGCTCGCGTGCGTAGTGATATAGTTGTGAGGTATGTTTTAAGCAGAGCTCCTGAAAATTATAAGGTACCTCCTGCTGTATTAAAGTCGGAGAAAGGGTGAACTTATTTATGATTGATATGGCCGTAGTGGTTCGAGGCCGATTTAAGGGTTTTTAGTAGAAAAACCGTTGGAAGTTGGTTCCAAGGAAGGGGATAACGAGGATGTAGGCGGAGATTTGCCTGGTTGTAATTTGAACTACGAGGCCATTGATTTGTTAGCTGAAAAATCAAGAGTAGACGGTCAATTGGGTGGTGAGGAGGACACTATAGAAGAGGTTGGTGATGGGGGGCAGAATGAAAATGTTGAGGAGGAGGACCCCGGAGATGTTCCCACAGATGTAGAGATTCCTTTAAATACAGATTATGCAGAAGGGTAGATTGTGAGGAAGAGAACACTATGGTCGTTTATGCAAGTTCAAAGGGGGCAATTGGAGGTGTAGTGGATCAGCTCATGTCTTTACGGATGGATGGACTTGCGCCTAGGGTATTATTTGACAACAAAGGGAAGTGGTGAGGAAGCTAAAACTTGTTGCTGTGAAAGGTAATTTTGAGTTCATCACCAAAAGTCAAATTCATTGGCTGTGACGGTTGCATGTCGTGACCGAAACTGCAAGTGGCGGGTTTATTGTAGAAGGTTGGCGGAGTCGGAAAAGTTATTCTTAGCACATATACCCGTGAGCACACATGTGGTTTGGGACATATTCAGGTGAGCATCGACAAGGTCCGCTGATGTTATGGACAATTTGTCAAAAGTCGGTTCGTCGAAGGGAAAGGTCCATCTCCTAAAGACATTCAGAGACTTGTGCGCACAGAGTTGGGATGTGGTGTTAGTTACTGGAAATGCTGGAAAGGTAGAAACATGCACAAGATTTTGTGAGGGGCACGCCGGAGCACGGGTACGCAGTATTAGAAGCGTACCGTTATATGCTTGAGTTGACAAACCAAGGTAGCAAGACGGCTTTGAAGTGGGACAGGAATGATGTTTAAATATTTTTTTGTTGCTATGGTGCGTATAAGGGGTTTTGTAAACATGAGGAAGGTGTTGGCTGTTGATGGTTGCTTTCTAAAGGGAAAGTATGGAGGTACATTGTTGGTGGCCACTGCACAGGACAGCGAGAATCACACATATCCTGTTGCATGGTGTGTGGTTGACTTGGAATGCGAGTCGTGGACTTGGTTTTTTCAGCAGTTACGTACGATAGTGCCTGACAGTGACGAGTTGTGCATAATATCCGATAGGCACAAATTATAAAGAAGGGGATTGCCACTATTTACCGTCAAGCACATCACGGATTCTGTATGAGGCACCTTGGTGAGAACATAAACAAAAGTTTAAGTGTGGCCTCCTTCAGACATACTACATGGCAGCAAAAGCTTACCGGTGATGAGTTCGAGGAACACTCCAGCAAATCCGAATCAAGGATGTTAGAGTTGCTAAGTATCTTGAGCATGATGATGTTGGTTTCGAGAGATGGAGTAGAGCTACTTTCCCGGAGAAGGTTGATGTCATGACCACGAACAAGCTGAGTCCATAAATTCGAAGTTAGATAGAAAGAGAGTTTCCAATAGGTGCACTTTTTGATTCAATCCAAAGGACACTGGCGCGGTGGTTCCATGAGCGTCGTATGGAGTCAGATAATTTTCTACAACCTTGTTCCGTCAGCTGAAAAAATATTGCGAGAACATATGGAACTGTCAAATGCACTGTTGCCTACTCTTAATGCTCAAGAGTTTACTGTGGCGGCTATGGTCCGGATGCCTAGTTAACCTTGTTACAAAAACTTGCAGTGTAAAGTGCTTGACATTCAACCTTTACCTTGTCCTCATGCACTAGCAGCACTGAACACCAACGGAAGCGGATTTTGGTTCAAGAATTTACATGGAACTTTGCTCCCCTTTCTATAGACAGATCACTACATGCTAGCATATTCAGAAACGATATCTCGGTGCCTCCAGAGAGCAGGGGGTAGTGCCGCCAGAGGTGGCTGACATTATCCTCAGCCGCCATTGAAGAAGACGCCAAAGGGGAGAAAAAGGGTTAAGCGTATTCCATCAGCCTTGAGGTTCCCCGGAAGATGAATAAGTGCTCAATTTGCAAGCAACTGGTCACAGAGAAGCAGTTGCCAGAAGTAATTAGGGTCGATTCGAAGAAGGATGAAATTATTGATGTTTAAATTTTATTGTTACCTTTAATAAAATATCCTTTATATTGTGTATTCTATTACATGGTCTAAATATTTGTTGGTGATTTTAGTTTGGAATTAGGCTGTCAAATGAGGAAAAAGTATGAATTAATACGTGTTGGTAATTTTAGTTTGTCAAAATTCAGGAGAAAAGATGCAAATGTATATATTGCCCACGATCGCTTAAGCGACTAAGTGTATCGCTTAAGCGACAAAGTGTTTTCGCAGATGGATCGCTTAAGCGAAAAGGATCGCTTTAAGCGATCCTTCACCTGGACTGATTGATTCTGCCCAGGTGCATGATCGCTTAAGCGATAAAGGATCGCTTAAAGGATCCTTCACCTGGACTGATTGATTCTGCCAGGTGCATGATCGCTTAAGCGATAAAGGATCGCTTAAGCGATTTCACCTGGACTGATTGATTCTGCCAGGTGCATGACGCTTAAGAGATCCCAGATCGTAATCGACCAGGGGAAAAAGGCAATATTCGCTTAAGCAATATCACTGATCGCTTAAGCGATCATGACATGGGCAGATCTGCTTCTGCCAATCACATGATCGGTTAAGCGATCATTGTATCGCTTAACCGATTCTTCTGCAAATGGTTTTAAAATTTAACAGATACACCCCCCACTACCCGGCCACGGAGCCGGAATCTGACGGGGAAGGGCGTTTCGATGCACAGTGGTCGGATCTGGCGATAGGGCTCTATATGGGCTTTCGGCCAGATCGACCACGGATGTGGCGGAAAAGGGCCCACGATCCGCCAGAACTGGCCGTGAGGAACGGAAAAATCCAGAGGTTGCCGTCTGTGACAGCCAAATATATGGCCGTCGTTGTCGGTCAACGACGGCCAAAGTGGCCGTCGTTGACCGGCAAAGTCGGACATTTCATTGAAAGTCCATGACGGGAAGATGTGGCCTTTTCCGGCACATCGAAGGTGGTATTGGCCGGAAAAGGTCACAACTGGCCTTACCGGCCATTTCCGGTCGTTCGTTGCGTCGGCGGTAGCAGAATCTGGGAAGTTGGGTGGGTGGGGGTGTTTTGTTAATTTTTGAACCTTTTCTTGGTATTAATGAAATTAATTCACTTAATGGGTCGAAAATAATTAAAAATATACTGATATTTCTAAATAATTAAGCAAACAAATATAAAAATATACTGAATGACGTGTAAAGGAACTATAGTTTGATATAAATGATAACGGAACAAGTGCTCTGAACGAATCGTAAACCCTTAGCGATCTTTTGACGTGTAAAGGAACTATAGTTTGATATAAATGTAATAACGGAACAAGTGCTCTGAACGAATCGTAAACCCTTAAGCGATCTTCTGACGTGTAAAGGAACTATATGTTGATATAAATGTAATAACGGAACAAGTGCTCTGAACGAATCGTAAACCCTTAAGCGATCTTTCTGACGTGTAAAGGAACTATATGTTTGATATAAATGTAATAACGGAACAAGTGCTCTGAACGAATCGTAAACCCTTAAGCGATCTTTCTGACGTGTAAAGGAAACTATATGTTTGATATAAATGTAATAACGGAACAAGTGCTCTGAACGAATCGTAAACCCTTAAGCGACTCTTTTTGAAGTGTAAAGGAACTATAGTTTGATATAAATGTAATAACGGAACAAGTGCTCTGAAACGATCGTAAACCCTTAAGCGATCTTTTGACGTGGAAAGGAACTATATGTTTGATATAATGTAATAACGGAACAAGTGCTCTGAACGAATCGTAAACCCCTAAGCGATCTTTGACGTGTAAAGGAACTATATGTTTGATATAAATGTAATAACGGAACAAGTGCTCTGAACGAATCGTAAACCCTTAAGCGATCTTCTGACGTGTAAAGGAACTATATGTTTGATATAATGTAATAACGCATGATCGCTTAAGCGATTTATGATCGCTTAAGCGACCTTTCCGAGGCAGAATGAAATCTGCTATGATCGCTTAAGCGACCACCATATCGCTTAAGCGTTATTACTAAAAGACGCATGATCGCTAGCGATTTATGATCGCTTAAGCGATCCTTTCCGAGGCAGAATGACATCTGCTATGATCGCTTAAGCGACCACCTGTATCGTTAAGCGATTATTACTAAAAGACCCATGATGCTTAAGCGATTTCTGATGCTTAAGCGATCCTTTCCGAGGCAGAATGCCATCTGCCCAGACTATGATCGCTTAAGCGACGACCACGTATCGCTTAAGCGATTATTACTAAAATACGAATGATCGCGTAAGCGTTTCTGATCGCTTAAGCGATCCTTTTCGAGGCAGAATGCCACTGCCCAGACTATGATCGCTTAAGCGACCACCTGTATCGCTTAAGCGATAATTGCTAAAAGACTCATGATCTCTAAGCGATTTATGATCGCTTAAGCGATCTTTTCCGAGGCAGAATGACATCTGCCCAGGCTATGATCGCTTAAGCGACCTCTCGATCGCTTAAGCGTTTTACTAAATACGAATGATCGCTTAAGCGACCTCTCGTGTCGCTTAAGCGATATTACTAAAAGACATATGATCTTTTATGGACAAACCATACATAGTAAATTGAAACTGCTGATGAATTATATATGGACAAACAAAAATATATCCCAAATATCAGATCCAATTCTTTACATGATATCTACAACAAATTCAAGATGATATATACAAGGGGCGCTAATATGGTGCCTCGGTTGACTTTCTGTGGAGATTGACCATTCCATCTTAGTGACCTGCAGTGTAAAACACCATAATATGAGAAAGGCATGAATTAGAAAATAGCCAAGCCAATGAGAACAAATTAAATAAGCAGTTCTGAAGTACACATCAAAACACCATTGAAAATGAACATGTATATACACCCTATTGATAATTATAACAGGTATCACATAAACTCAACTCAAAAAACCCAAGTATGAACATAACATCACATAAACTACACAATTCAGCGTCCAACTTTCATACCCTTGATTGGGTTCTGGGCATCACAAAACGGATCCCATCGCCATGGAAGCAGGCGACAGCCCAGCGTCCGACATTCTATCATGTTTCGTCATTCAAGCTGTCCATCGGGCTGGTGGTCATGCGAACTGAATAAATTTCAGGGCATGCCCCATTCAGCGCTACAATAGGAAGAAGACATTACCATTATAATAAACTTATAGAACCATGTATTATGTAAGTTAGTTTTAAACAAAATTTACCTTGACTCATTTATTGGGCAGGTAGAGCGCTGAATTCGCCACTTTCCGGTTAGTACCTGATCACCCAACTGCCCAAACATCCCGCTGTCACGCAACAGCCGCGGGAACAACCTGGACAGTGGCTCCAACTCGACCTCCAACTGCTTGTCTCGACAAATGGTTGGGTTGCACGTCAAGGATCTTCAGACACCCCTCCTCTAGATGCGCAGCGACTGCTATCCAGTGCATCTGTTTGACGAGGATGATGCAGTACACTCTTTTAACAAAGGCCAACCGTGGCCATATTGGGCCGATCCCCCCTTACGTACTGCATAATCTATCATCAAAACGGAAATCATCAGGGATGCAATCCGACTCTGGTCAGCCAATCGTTTTCGCTTCGGTCCTTTTGCTACACCACTAGCAACGGCATTTTTAATTAAAGACCGATATGCCGAAACAAGGTTTGCCCAAACGCCACATCGGTGATAGCACAGTCAGGATACAACAGATCACCATCACTAGTCTGCGTAGCCTCATCAGCGCCAATATCTCATCGATGTGCTACATCACATAAAAAAAACAAGATAAGTATGGAAAACACAGGAAAAAATAAGGAAAATTAAGTGAACATAACTCACCGAGTCCTCAAGCCACGTCCCATCGTCAAAAACTTCTTAAACCATTCCCGGGGATAATCCCCTGTCTACACTTTATATGGCCATCAATTCCCGATCCATTGTAATAGGCATAAAGAGTTTTTTCCTTTCCTCTATTGGCCTATACAAATCGACATTGAGTCCAATTTCCCTTCCCCACTTCTCCCCCTTCCTCCAATTTACATCCCCTCCTTGCCTCCCAACTCCCTCCTCCATTATCACCGCCCACTTCCACCACCAACCTCCTCAACCTCCATTATCACCGCCCCACTTCCACCACCAACCTCCTCAACCTCCTCCCTTTCTGGTTGTTCCTCATTTGTTTCTTCATTTTCTTTCTTACCTGTGTCACTACCATGTAAGGCGATTTCACAAACTTGCTCTTTCGGCTCTCTCTTTTAAGCCAGTTTGCACTTCAACCGCCTTTAATTCTCCACCAACTTCCTCCCATTGTACCAACTTCGCCTCCATTCTAGTACTTTCCCTCCCACCTTATCCACTTTCTTCTCCACCCTTTTCATTGTTTCTTCCATCTTCTCAAGCTTTGCATAAACGGCTGTTGTAAAACTCTCAAAAAGGCCGTGAGAGGTCAACAACTCATTCTCCCTACGCCGATGTCTCGGCAAAGCGGTACTTGTGTACCGGTTTGCTGAGGCATCGAACCTCTTCCTCCCTCTTCTCCTCATCCTCGGCCCCGAGCTTCATTATCCTCAGCATCAACGACATTGTCAAGCCATGGCCCTGCAACTGCCATCACATGCGGGACCCCTTTAGGTCCCGCATCAGGCGGTCTATCTGTTATCCCTTTCATCCTCCATTGCTTTGAAAGATGTGACATAGTCCTCTCCGCTTCATCCCCAATAGGGGTCAAAAAGGGCGGACGACTCCCTGCAATAAGAAAAAAAATCAATCAGATTGAAGCAAAATAAAAAACCAACGCATATTCAAAAGCTTAATCCTTCAATTTACCCCAGGCTGAATTCAATCTCTAATTGGCCATAATCCCAATGGTTACAGCTCTCGACATGCCACCGCAACATCCTAGGAAATCGCTGTTGCACATTACATTCTTGCTCCTCCCCCCGCCTTGGGAAGACAGGGATGGCCTCGTACATCCAAGCCTACATGTAAAAAAACAGTCCATGTCATTATTCAAACACACATATTATAAAAAATATAACATAGAGCTATTAATATTTACCTGCATTGCCCATGGGAAGCCAAAAAAAATATACGTGCTTGGTTTAGCCTTCCCGCCCCATTCGGCATGCTTAACGCCATGTTGTTTTTTTCAGGCTCTTGATGGTTCGCTCAAATGATATCCGTCCCCACGGATAAGAATAAAGAACTCCAAGTCGCTTACAAACAGCAACCAATCTTTCTCAATAGCTTTTGTTGAGTCACCAGCCAATAAAATAGAATGCAAAAACAATATCAAGCACACTTTTATCTTCTCTGCATCAATAAACCGAACTGTAGATAGCCTCTTCTCTAAACTTTTCCTGTAATAGACTTTGCCCCTTTCAAAACCTTTTTACAAAAGTTTATGGCTCCCGCACTCTCCTTACTGCGTCTGCCTCCGCCTTAGTTGGCACTTTCCCGCATCCTAAGCCCGTCACCAACGATACTCCATCATACCAAACCGAGTGGCTTTCCCTCACCACAACCACACATTATTTTTTTCTTGCTTTTTACTGAGTGCATCAACATGTAATGCACTCCTGCCCCAAAATGACTTTTTCCACTTTTTTCCAATTCTTAAAAACTGACCAAACAAGTGTCACCAAAATCTCTTTCACCATGCCTCATTCTAGCTAAAATGGCCCTATTCTGTCAAAAACCTCCCAGCTCGACTCACCGTCACCCTTGCAGGGAAGTAGGGTACCTTCTCACTTATAGGCTCCAACTCGTACTCTCTACAGCTTACGGTCCGCACAATCTGCCCATCGATATAAATAAAATGTCATCAACAAAAATAAACCAAAACCATGTAGTCTCTTAAGCGATCATGGATCGCTAAGAGATCTTTACTGTCTCATGCAAGATCGCTTAAGCGATTTTAAATCGCTTAAGCGATCAAAAGTTAACTGAGAATCTCTTAATGTGATCTGCCCAGACCTAAGATCGCTTAAGCCAACAAGAGTAAACACTCATGATTCTTAAGCGATCATTGCTGCGATCATGGGTAAAAACGAATAATCGCTTAAGCGATACTAATGATCGCTTAAGCGAAATTACAAGCAAAATCCCAAACTACGTACCTATTTCGCCGGCCTTCTCCTCGTCGCCTGGATCCTCCGGGACTCCTCCTGCCCTGAATTATGCGGAATCCACCTCCTGGCCTGCATTCTCTCCGGAATCCTCCTCTGGCCTGAAGTCTCGCGACTCCTCGTCTAGACCCCTGTGCTGGTTCTTCATCTTTCTTGTGCCGCCGGCGTCTCCTCTACGTGTGGACACTTCAATGGTCAGATGATCGACCGGAGCAGCCATTGAACTGCTTGAGCCACCGGAATCTAGGATTCGAATGGCGTTGGGTTGTCGTCGTCATTGTGAGGTGCAGCCATGGTTTTGGATTGAATTTGGTGTGAAAATTTGTAGTTTGGATTGGAAATATGGGCTGTATCGCCGGAAATCGCGAGAGATCTGTTTATAGTTGAAATCGTTCTTAGGGTTCAACAAATCGATCGAAAACGCGACTATATGCCGAAAATCGCGACTGTATTCGGTTTAGGGTCAAGAAATTGATTTAGGGTGCAAATCAATTGGTGTTGGATCGGAAAAAATCGCGTCTCCCTTTCGTTCAAGAAATCGCGTTTTCAACTGATGAATTTCGATTAAGCGACGTGAATAGAGTGTGGGGCTTGTTTTGCGAAATTTCAAATTTTGAAAACTTTCATTATTTCTGATTCGGCCCACATATGTTTTAATCTTTTCATTTTAACCCATTTTACGTGTTTAATTAATCCTAACTATGCCACGTCATCTTCTCTAAATTATAAAATATTTTATGAACAGTATCAAGGCCATTTTCTTAAATGCAGACTTGGGGGGACCGGGCAGCTAAATTTTCTCTTTTGTTCACTGGTTCAGTCCTCGCCATGGTGAACGAGAAGAATCCGTATCGCTCTTTAGTCTCTCACTCTTTGTTTCTCTTTTACAATCATTTCTGAACCACTCGAGCTTTACTACCAGCCTTAGAGGTTTATTGTTTACCATGCTTCTTCAATCACAGTTATAATTTTCATCTCAACCTAAACACAACCAAAAACATAACTTCTTACCAGTTGAGTAGACTGAATGCTTAAATTACTTTATTTTTTTTATTTTTAATCTTAATGGCCATGAATTTTCCATGATTATGAAGCTTTTCTCGCTGTTCCGTTTTATTAAATTGTAGTATTTACTTTCGTTGGTAGCAGGTTCAGGTGAACCGCTTTAGCAGCTGGTTAAATTGGATATGAGACAACAAAATTCTGAAAATTTTTATGGGTGATAGATTTTTATAATCTGCAACTCACCTCTGTGTTGTGCCGATTGAATTCTACTTTTGTGTTGGGAAAAATGTTTACCTTACAGAGTTTCGTTATGCCAAACTCGGTCTCCACTCTTCGTGTTTCTTTTTCTGGACCCATGTTCCCCTTTTTCGGAAATCGTAGTTACACTCGTAAATCTCTTAGTTGTGTTGCGGTTTCAAGAAATTCTGACTCAAAACCTGACCCTGAACCTGGCTCCAAGCCCAGAAGTAAACCGAAAACTAGAAGGATCAAACGAAAAACAGAACTTTCTGAAGGCAAAGATGAAAATCCTGATGGTGAAATAATTTTCCCAACAACTATCCCAAGAAAGCCAAGGCGGGGTCGTAAGAGTGAAGCGGCTGCGGTTGAAGAATTTGTGCGTGACTCGCTTGAGCGTACCTTTGCATCTATTAGACAGCAGAACTCTGAAGTTTTAGAGAATAAGGAGAATGTGCTGAAAGACAGAGTTGTAGAGGATGTAGATTTGGAAACCAGTGATGATGAAAATGATGATGATGATGATGATGATGAAGAGGAAGAGGAGGAGGAAGGTATTGGTAAAGGGAGAAGGAAAAAGAAGATGGTGGTCGAGGAAGATGATCCAAACTGGCCATTAGATGCTGATGTTGGGTGGGGAATTAGAGCTTCTGAGTATTTTGAGCAACATTCTATCAAGAATGTTGTTGGGGAAGATGGTTTTGAGATTGATTGGGAAGGAGAAATTGATGAGAGCTGGGTGAAGGAGATCAACTGTCTGGAGTGGGAGAGCTTTGCTTTCCATCCAAGCCCGCTGGTCGTTCTTGTTTTCGAGAGATACAATAGGTAACTTCCTTTTAATAAACCATTTATATTAATTCTGAAAGATAATGGTGGATATGTTTTAACACAAATGGTAACAATGTGGAACCAAAAGTATTTTTTGACTGGAAATAGTTAGAATGGTGGTTGTATAAGAAATTCATGTCAAAATGAGCCATTAGAAGTGGGCAGAATGTGTAAAATCTATGTTTTAGTTTTTGTGTAAAATTGCCGATGATGGTAGATATGTGTTTAAAGAATCAAGTGGTTAAAAGTGCATTGTGCTGCTAGTTCGTGTCTGTATGATTTACTATGCCTAATTGCAATTTCTGCAAAATTTTCATAGGTATTGTAGATTGTAGGCTTGTGCCCATGTAGTTTGTCTCTTATTAGCTTCAGTATAATCATCTTGTTCATTTCTTGTTGGTCGAAATAAGTAAACTGATTGTCTTGAAGGTTGCATTCTTATGCTCCATCTAATTGGCCAGTAGATTGTTAGCAGATTTGATCTATGTTGAACTTGTCCTTGGAGGATATGCTTTTAATTGTTTCCACCTCAAGGTGATCTATATATTCTGATTTGTTTATGGAAAAAAATAGTGAAAGAGAAGAAAAATATATTTGATTAAGAAATTATCCCTTGAGAATTTCTGAACTTTACATTCCTTTAACAAATTCTTATAGCATATGAGATAACATTTCATCATGGTTTCGTTAACAGGGCAACTGATAACTGGAAAACTTTGAAAGAGCTGGAGAAGGCAATCAAAGTATATTGGAATGCCAAAGATCGACTACCTCCTCGGGTATTGTGTACTTCTATTTGTCAAATTTTCCTGATATTTTTACTTATAGTACTTGGTAACCTTAGCCATTAAAAACTTAGCTGGCCTTGGATTTCCTCGGATTGTTTTCACTTGTCTCTATGCTGATTGTAACATCCTTGAAATTTCTTGGAAACAGGCAGTCAAGATAGACATCAATATTGAGAGAGATTTGGCATATGCTATTAAAGTTAAAGAATGCCCTCAAATTTTATTTTTATTGGGAAGCAGGATCATGTACAGAGAGAAAGGTAAGACAAAGTTTGCTCTCTTTAGAGTGATGTGGAGCATGGTTTTGTTCATTTTGCCCTAAGTGGGTTTTTTTTTTTTTTCTTCTCTGGTAAGTTTCATTTGATGATGGTCTTTGCAGAGTTTCGCACAGCAGATGAGTTGGTCCAAATGATTGCACATTTCTACTACAAAGCAAAGAGGCCTTCATGGATCAATAAGGAAGCTGTATCTCGTTATTAGTATAAAGCTGTTATCCAATCTAAACTTTCAAGGAAAAAAATTATGTTGTGCTTGTTTTTAGTTGATCATTTTCTTCACTTGTTCAGCTTTTCCTGTATAATTGTTTTTCTTATGTATTGTGATTGTAGTTCCTTGGCATGCATATAATAAGTGTGGTTTAATAATTAAGAGTAACATGATTTGGTAGATTGAAGCTGTTTGACTAAAGACTTATTGGGCAGATCTAGTGTCGCTTATGCTGTAGAATCCAATGTGCTCTAAAACAGTGCTAGATGGTTGAATTGAGTTAGGCTCTTTGGCGTCAGTCTTGTTTGGAGGCTACAATACAATGTGCAAAACCGAAGGTTAGAGGCGAAAGAAATATCCTTAGGACCAAAAGTTAATGTATTTTCTTGCAAAATCAGTTCCACTTATGATTTATGGATGGTTCTGGATCTTGAATTTAAGATCCATTATTATATGTAAATTTGACCAATTTTGGTTAGATAATTGTAATGTTCATATTCCAATGCAATGGTGACTTCTCTTATCGAAAATTCATGCTATATTCTTAACTGTTTCAGTCATTTAACTTTCTGTTTCTGATAAACTTGTTTTCAAGGTTCACCGCAATGAAACAATACCAGGATAAAACCATCTGCTAATGAGTTGAGGAACACAAAACTAACTAACCAGAACTGAAGGCATATTTATCTGCTGGCTCAACTAATACTAACTCAACAGTTTCTATCACATATAAATTATACATTTTTCTTTCAATCTACCCTGAATCTCCCTCTTGTTTGCCATCTATGCAAAAGTTGTCAGATTATTCTTAACAGCTGAACTAGTGTTTGGGCATACGAAATGTACGAAGATAATCACAAATACCATAAGAGGCTATTCAGTTGAGTGTACCATATCAAGAATTCAATTATGATCATTAATGTGTGATATCTTATGTATAATTTGAAAATCAGATCCTCATCCAAATTCGGTAACAACATACAGTAATAAAGATATGATATCATGATATCCAAATGGTAAGTAATAAATGTTAATTTTCTTTTTAAAAGAATTCAAGTATTTCCTTAAATAAAATGAAAAAGTTCATTAATTACTATTTTTAATATCTAATAATGTACTATAAATAAAAACTGGGTTGAGAAATGTAAAGTATTCAGAAAGTTGAAGTGCAAGCGTTGAAGGGAAGATAGTTGTAGAAGCAATGGAAAAGCTATGTACGATCTCCTGTATTCTCCTGCTCCTATTGCTGGCAACAGGTCTGTGTTCTATCTATCTCAATACTGATATTAATATTGATTGCAAAACAAAGTTCAGGCCTGATGGTGTTGGTAATGGTGATAGTTGAAGATGGGGTGGTGGTATGTGAAGAAGAAGAGGGTGAAAAGTGTGTAACATCATGGCCTTGTCCTGGTACTACTCAAGCTTGCAAGGAGCAGTGCAATCGTGATTATCCTAATGGTTATGGATTCTGCCAAGAAGACAAGACTGGAAGCGTCTGCTTATGCGCTTATGATTGTATGTAAATAGATCCATCAATTTGCTCTTCAAAAATCAATAAATTAATCTTTATCATAAAAGGTTGAGCTTCTCTATCATTTATTCCATTTCAAAATAAAAGAATAACCACCATACGTGCTTATGGATTTTCCTTTAAAACACCCAATTTTGGTATAAGACTTCTTAAAGAAAAGATCTATATGACTATTCAAAATATAATTAATAAATATATGTTATTTACACTCTGCCTTGAATATGATTATTCCATTTGTTAGTGCTTCTGCCTTTAATTGTCTCAACAAAACTAAAACATGTGTCCAACATGTGAGATAGAGAGATACCCTTAAATATATATGTATTATTATTATTTTTTTTTTAACGGAAGAGAATTATTAAAAATAACATTTATTATAAAAATTCTCCCATCAAATGTAATTTAAAAAAATTTTCCTTGACAACAATAATATTAAATTAATTACCATACTCTCATAACACATTGTTTTTTAAAGCCAAATTGTTATTACCTATTAAAAGAAAAAAAAAAAAAAGGGTAGATTCGTATAAAAACATAAAAGAAAGGGAATAAATGAAAATATTAAAAAAAATCTCTAGGGTCCTTTCCTTTCACCTCCTTCCCCTCTTTTTCCTGCTCGCTGACTTGATCGGCAAACGCGACATACTCTATTTCTCTCCGTTAGGGTTTCCTTAGGCGTAGATCTCACTTTCCGCAATCTTCTCAATTATAGCGTGATGGTGAGAGGATTGTTGAACAAGCTTGTCTCTCGTTCTCTCTCCGTCGCTGGCAAATGGCAGCACCACCAGCTCCGCCGTCTCAACATCCACGAGTATCAGGTTCCCTATCTCGCCCTTACCTTCCTCATATAGATTATACTTACGCACTTCAAATAATATTCTCTTTACTGTTTTTGTTTTTTATTTTATTTTTTAAAATTTTGGTCTCCCTACCAAGAAATGGGAGCTTTTCTGACAATATACAAAACGGCGCACCTCTTTTAGATCTTTGTGATCGTTAAGTATTTAGGTATTTTTCCTGTTTAGAAATGTTGGTTTTTGTTCTGATCAAATGTGAAAAGTGATAGCTTTTAGTCTTTTGAATCAGGGAGCCGAGTTAATGGGCAAATATGGAGTCAATGTCCCGAAAGGTGTGGCTGTTTCTTCTGTTGAGGAAGTCAGAAAGGCTATTCAGGATGTTTTTCCTAATGAAAGTGAGGTAATTGTTTGAAAAGTTTTTAACTCTTGAAATAATGAATATGGTGGATTATTAATTTTTGTGAATTTATTAAAAAGTAAGCTGTAATGACAAGTTAGTAATGCTAACGTTGGGTTGGTGCAGCTGGTGGTTAAGAGCCAAATTTTGGCTGGTGGGCGAGGTTTGGGAACATTTAAATCCGGTCTTAAGGGTGGAGTTCACATTGTTAAGGCTGATCAGGTTGAAGATATAGCGGGTAATGTCTATTTTCTTCAGTTATAACATATTTTTTTTCTTTTTGGGTTTGTTTATGCTCTATTGTAAGCCTGTTTGCACTGGATGAGGCTATAATATAGGAGATGTTTGCAATTTATAAAGAAGTTCTTGTATGAGATGCTATTCTTACATGACCTTCCGTAATCAGTTCTTGAACTCTCATCTTACTGTACTGGGACTGAAGTTGAGTACTTTTGGCTCTTTGCCTAATGTCCTGTACTTGGAAATATCAACTATAAATAAAATTTCCTTTCTCCTTTTAAGGAACAGTTGATCCCAGGTTCATGTTGTAACACGTCAGCTCATGCATTATAAGATTAGAAAAGTAGACCCTTACTAATCAATTTGAATCAACCCAAGAGAATTTTGGATGACCAATTTGGTTCAATGCCTCAACTGGTCATTTCAGATTGCTTTCTGGTTTGGGGACTAAACTATTTTTATGCGTACATGTTAATTTACAGTTATTACTTGCTGTAGGTTTATTATTTCCCCTTTCTGTGTAAGAAATATTCCTTTTCTGAGATTTCTGCTTCTGGGAGTTTTTTTATAATATTTTGTTTATTCTATTGTAAGAAACTTCAATTGTGCTTCTTTGACTTTATACGCTGATATCTTTTTTTCATATTGTACAATATGCATCTTATGGTTTTGTTGCTTACAGGAAAGATGCTTGGGCAGATACTTGTTACCAAACAAACTGGTCCACAAGGCAAAATTGTCAGCAAGGTTGGCTTCCCACTTACATTTCAGCAAACACTCTTGGCTCATATTAGCAGTGTTACTAGGAAACAAAATATTCATATTTCATGCAGTTCTACTTTTTATTTTCTTGGGCTTATATCTAGTGCTTGAGGATGATTGTGATCAATAATTGATATTTATGTTTTAAGCGAATTACTATTTATTGTATCTTTAGCAAGCATTGAGATATATGAAATCAATTAACAGTGAATGAAGGTTTTATTTTAGATTTTGTTGTGAACAGCATAGTTACGTATAGAAGTTTTCATCTTTAAATGGATATGTAACTATTATTTATTTGAATCTCATTTAATAGATATATGTTTTTTGCTTACAGGTTTATCTTTGTGAAAAGTTGTCTCTTGTCAATGAGATGTACTTTGCTATCACTTTGGATCGTAATACTGCTGGTCCAGTATGTTACCAAACTTAGTGTGTTACCTTTATATTCTTTTTGAAAGGACATTAATCATCTCTATTTCAGTCAATGCTGTCAGCCTCTTATTGATAATTCTTACTTTGTTTTATATTAAAGATGTTTCCATACCTGCTTTCAGCTAATAATTGGCTGTAGCAAGGGAGGAACTAGCATTGAAGATCTTGCTGAGAAATACCCTGACATGATTGTTAAGGTTATATCCTCATCTTCATCTTTGCTGATTTAGCATGACCATCAAGTTTCTATATTGGTATAGCTGACGCATCTTTATTTCTGATAGGTCCCTATTGATGTTTTCAAAGGAATCACAGATGAAGATGCTGGTAAGGTTGTAGATGGTTTGGCACCCAAGGTTGCTGATAGAAAGGACGCTATTGAACAAGTGAAGAAATTGTATGAACTCTTTTGCAAGTCTGACTGCACATTACTGGAAGTGAGCATAAACATTTTTATATCTGAACTGTCCTTATCTGTATATTTTTTGTTTGGTGGGTTACAAGTGCTATTTGTCATATGCCTGGGTGACATATAATCTCTTCATTAGTTGTTTATGTTTACCAATGGATATCTTAGTGCGAATCTTTATTCCTTGGAACAGATTAATCCCCTTGCAGAGACTTCTGGCAAACAGTTGGTAGCTGCTGATGCTAAGTTGAACTTTGATGATAATGCTGCCTTCCGGCAGAAAGAGATATTTGCTATGCGTGATCCATCACAGGAGGATCCTCGAGAGGTTGGGATACATTTATTGCTTATCTTACTATTCACATTGAATGATTATTCTTAACTGCTTGTGATATTGATTTGCAACCTAAGAATTGATTAGAAGATGAAATTTTTGTCAATTACAAAGATTCTTAAGTGCATAAGAGTAACTGAACAGTGTTGTGGTGCTATATTCATCATTCTTTGGTTGTGCTCTTTTTCTCCAAACAGGTGGCTGCTGCCAAAGCGGATTTAAATTACATAGGCTTAGATGGTGAAATTGGTTGCATGGTGAATGGTGCTGGATTAGCTATGGCTACTATGGATATAATCAAATTACATGGGGGAACTCCTGCCAATTTTCTAGATGTAGGTGGGAATGCTTCTGAAGGGCAGGTAACTATTCAAGACGGTTTTTACTGCTTTTGTCATGTCACTATCCTGCTCAGACAATGATTTTGAATAAGCAGGCTTGTCTGACCATCCACCAGTTTTTTTTTTTCTTTGTCCCATCACTGTGCAATCTGTTGCTAACTAATTCATTATTTGATTCACAAATTATGTGGAACAGGTGGTTGAGGCATTCAAAATATTAACTTCCGATGATAAAGTCAAAGCAATTTTGGTGAACATTTTTGGAGGAATAATGAAATGTGATGTAATTGCGAGTGGAATTGTCAATGCTGCCAAACAGGTGAGCAGTGCATTAAATTATTTTGGATTTCATTCCAACCAATTTCTACCATTTTAAATGGTTGAAATTATATCAGACAGGTTTTAGGTTCAGATCTCATTAATAAACAGAAACAATTCTGCTTTTTAAACTATCTCCCCTTTTCAACAGGTGAATTGTACTTTCGGTCATCAACTCATTCTGTAACAACACTTACAATTCTCACCTTTTTTTTTTTTCCTACTTTTTCAATGAATTCTAATTTTGAAGTAAGTGGTAATGAAATTGAAGGGGGAGGAATTAAAGATTTTGACCTATTTTCTCCAATAAAATGAAAATGGAAAGAACAATGGAGAATTTGTTGGTGATGGCCAACATTGAATATTTCAATTATCTTCAGGAGTTATAGTAACAGAATTATTTTTGTTTGGTCTTGTATACAAGGTTGCCCTAAAAGTACCAGTGGTGGTTCGTCTCGAAGGTACCAATGTTGACCAGGGAAAGAGAATACTGAAGGTAAATGTAGAATTTATCTGATATGAAACCTCTTTTGAAGGAGAAATTTGTTCCTATGAAACTTATGAACAAAAGTAATTTGACTTGACAATTTTAATGGGTACTCATTTTAACTAATGGCTCTACAGGAAAGTGGTATGACACTAGTAACAGCCGAAGATCTGGATGATGCTGCTGAGAAGGCAGTCAAATCAATTGCTAAATGAGTAAATCAAAGATACAAAGCCTGTTGTTCCTATTCTTCATAATTTTTAGAATTCTTACGAATTTTGATGAAAAAAATCCCATTGAATCTTTTTGCGATGATAAAGCAGGAGGGAGAAAACATTCTTCTGCTGCCTTTCAAAATTGACTGTTCCGTGGTGAAAAGAGTTGTGTTTGTTGGGATATTTTATACCTCAATCAAATTCTTCCGATTATTTCTGCTAATATCTTTTGCTTTCACTTAGTTCTCTTTTCATTTTGGTATTAAATTCCCAGTTTGTCTCCAAAATTGGAGTTCTTAAAGTTGTGAGTAAAGAACTATCTTGCCCGGAAATGAAATAAAGACTTGAGAAAATCTTTCTAGCGAGATTGTATAGTTTTTTGCATTGTATTTTCATCCAGCGGAAATGGCACGAGAAAAAGGATAATGATAATGATAATAATCATTTTTATTATTTTCTTAATGCATAACTTAAAATAAAGAGGCGAATGATTTACAAGAGCAAATCATCTCTGTGCCAATGGTCTATCTTTGTGCAATGACTCTGCAATCTTTGTCGAAATGCAATAAGCAGTGGATTGAATTGTGATCATTGGATTGACGCCGACTGCGGTTGGCAGAACACTGCCGTCACACACAAATAAGCCTTCAGCTTCCCAACTTTCACCGTTCAAATCAACAGCACTCCCTTCCTCATTAACACCCATCCTGCAACTTCCCATCTGATGGGCTGAAAAATATAAGCTCCAGAGCTCGTCCTTAGACGACAGTCCTCCAACTGCATCAACGGTGTCCAAAAACTCCTCTAACTCTTCCTCCTTCGTTCCTTTACACTTAATGCTCTGGCCATCACTCCGGTGAGTACCCACTTCTACAGCTCCTGCCCCTATCAAAATTCTTAAAACCTGCTTCAACCCCACTCTAAGATTTTCTTTATCAACTTGCTTCAACCGATATTTAATTGTACCCTCTCTCTTAACTTCTCCCGAACCTTGGTCTCTAACCAATGCAAAAAGGTGAGCAATTCTTCCGTACTTAACCATCGTCTCCTTCAATTGACGCCCTGAAGTCCAGGGAAATAGTGCTGCAAAAGAAGCCGGTGCAAGTGCCGGGGTTTCTATGATTGCGTGAACGTTGGATTCTTCTGAAACCACCTTATGGATCGAAGTGATGATTCCTCCTTGGTAACTTTTGCCTTTTAGTTCTGTCATTTGCTCTGGAAAGTATCCCCAGCCCATAAGGACGGGATGGAGATGAAGGTTCCTGCCGATATTTGGATTCACTAAACCACTAGATATCATTAGAGGGGGTGTCAAGAGAGACCCACAAGCTGAAACTGTTACTCTAGCCTTAATTTTCAGCTTCTTTGTGATATTCTTATTCAAAGCTGTTGCAACCACTCCCAAGCATTTTTTTCTTCTACTGCCATTGTTGTTGTTTACCAATATGAATTTTTCAGCTTTGCATCCTGTAAGAATCACAGCACCATTGTCCACAGCATCGACAAGCCAAGTACTATCAGTCCCTTTCTTTTCTCCTGTTCTACAACCATAATTGCAAGAACCACAGTAATGATCTGCTGAGGCATTCCTCGGCACCAATTCGACTTTTAGACCAAGATTCTCACACCCTTTTCGAAGAACTTGATTTTGAAATCCTTCCTCGGTACAAGTTTCTGTAACACCGATCCTCTTACAGACAACTTCCATTGCAGATTGATAGTCAGAGCTCCCGAAAAGAGGAATCTTATGATCCACAGACCATTCTCTGAGAACAGAATTTGGTGTCTTGATGGAGGCAGACCAGTTCACAGCAGAGCCTCCACCAACTGTTGAGCCTGCCATGATCATAATTTTCCCATTGACAGTTGATTGAAATCCACCAGATTCATATAGCTCAAACATAGAGGGGCCTTCCAGAGAAGAATAGTCTTCAGCCACAAAGTAGTTCCCCTTCTCGAGAACAATCACTTTCTGACCAGAACTTGCAAGAACTGAGGCCGCAACTCCTCCACCACAACCAGAGCCTACGATTATAACATCACATTTGATCTCATAGGCATTGTCTTCTGGATCTTCAGTAACTTGAAGGCCTTTTTGGGTGAGACACTGCGGCAGCGTTAAGTCATCTTCATACATGGTTTCTATAATCCCCTTTTGAAGAGGTCTCTCTTCTTTGGGTCTCTTCAATGTTTCCTTGGTGTCTAAATGATATCCAATTGCTTCCCACGCTGGGTTTTCTGAGTTTTCATCAGTCTGCGCAAATGGAGAAATTAAAAAACAAAAAAAAAAAAAAAAAAAATTAGATTTAAACTCTCAACGAAGGACTTTGTCTCTAGACAGAAGCCAGCGAAGAAAGTCAAGTTGATAAATTGAAAAGAATGATCTTTTTGTTTTCTTCAGCATTAATTTACACACCTTATCCTACCTTACAGGGATATAAAGTGAGTTATGGACACCCTCAATATAATAGTCTAATACAAGAAATAAAAAATGAAAGGTAAGAAGTCAGTTGTAAATTAGCATCATTACCCTGGAGAAGAAGGTGTATAAACAGAAGATTTTGATCATCACAAACGCTACTCTTAGAGGTATCAGACGCTTTTCCCTTGACCATTTATT
Organism: Pistacia vera; assembly: GCF_008641045.1. Classification (NCBI taxonomy): domain Eukaryota; kingdom Viridiplantae; phylum Streptophyta; class Magnoliopsida; order Sapindales; family Anacardiaceae; genus Pistacia; species Pistacia vera. Next base: position 338,518 of record NW_022196112.1, on the reverse strand, counting down.
GAGAACTTCTTCTCTCCTTTCCACAGGAATTTCAGAGAACTTGAGAATGAAGGGCCATTTCCAGTCTAAGCAAAGATACCCACAAAGCAATAGTGTTCCCAATCTGAATGAAAGAAGTGTCAGAATCATGCCCACTACCAACACAGCTTTTGGTTGACCCCTCTTCACCAATATTTCTGCTACCTGTTTCCCATTTAGACGAGTTTTAAAAAAAAGATAAGTTTGTATCAGAAAAGGATAGAAAAAGCTCTATAAAAAGGAGAGAAAAAAAAAAAAAAAAAAACTGAGAACAAGAAATCTAGTTTACCTCGTGAGGGATTGGCGGCTGAGAGCCAGAAACTTTGTAGAATGAAAGTAGGGCCTGGTTATCTGAGTGATGTTCATCGATGATATCAAATGGGAGGGAAGGCATAAGAGTTTCACAGATAGCAGCAAGAGATTGGATCTGAGGTGAAGAAAGATCATGACTAGAACTAAAAACTCTACTTCCACCTCTCAGTAGAGGATGACTCTGTCTTCCCTTCATTGTATCGTAATCTTTGTTTCTCTTTTTCCTGTTGTGTTCTAAAAGTTGAAGAAGACAAAGTTTTATAGTTTGAATGTTCGCTTAGCAGCAGTGCAGCACTACCTGAAAGGAAAGTTGGTTAGTTGAAGTGCAGTAATGAGCAAACTGATTATTGGTTGAAAAATTATCCGAATTCATACAAAGTTTAAGTGGGAGACACCCACATAAATAAAATATCTTAGTTTGGTTTTAGATGCTTTTCACTTTACTTGAATAATAAACAAAACACAATCTTCTCTTTTCTTCTTACACTGATATGCATTCTAAATTTGTATCTCCCAATTAACAAACATTACGGTGTTTAACTAAAATAAATTTGATTTGACAATTATTTCATTTACTTCTGAATTTAGAAATGGTTGATGCTAATGCCTATATATTTACTACAAGTTTTGATTTGAGTTTAGTTGGTTGGTTACAGTCTTACAGATCCTCAAGTCTTCTGCCCTTTGTTGCCACCTGGGATATTCCAATTCTCCCATTAATTGCCACGTCTATGCTTTGTATTTATGATTTTGACATGTGTTATACTACTGGAAATATTATTATTAAAAAAAATTCAAAGTGCTTGTATTATTCATTCACCATGTATAAACAGAAAAATGGATTCCCAAAGCAGCAGGCCAGAGAGAATCACTTCTCTACTTGGCAATGGGATTTATGTTTGTTGCATTAGCTTAGCAATATTCTTGGAAAGGCAATACGCAGTAGATTCGATGGTGATCATAGGATTCACTCCAACTGCAGTCGGCAAAACGCTGCCGTCACACACAAACAAGCCTTCTGCTTCCCAACTTTCACCATTCAAATCAACACCACTCTCTTCTTCATTCGCTCCCATTCTGCAACTTCCCATTTGATGTGCTGAAAAATATCCTCCCCAGTTCTCGTTCCTTGAATTCAGCCCTCCAACTACGTCCACGCTGTCCAAAAACTCCTCCAACTCTTCCTCCTTCACCCCTTTACATTTTATTCTCTGCCCATCACTCCGAAGGGTCCCTACTTCTACAGCTCCTGCTCCAATCAACATTCTCAGAGCCAGCCTCAACCCAATTTTTATATTTTCTTTATCAATCTGCTTTAAATTATACTTTATTATACCCTCTCTTTTAACTTCTCCGGAACCTTCATCTCTGACCAATGCAAATAGGTGAGCGGTTCTTCCAAACTTAACCATCCTCTCCTTAAATTCACGCCCTGAAGTCCACGGAGATAGTGCTGCAAAACTAGCTGGTGCAATTGCAGGAGTTTCTATGATTGCTTTAAAGTTAGATTCTTCTGAAACCACCTTATGGATGGAGGTGATGATTCCACCATCGTAACTTTTTCCTTTAAGTTCTGTCATGTACTCTGGAAAGTATCCCCAAACCATTAGAACCGGATGCAGGTGAAGGTTCTTGCCGATATTTGGATTTTTCAAACCACTAGATATCATCAGAGGGGGTGTCAAGAGAGACCCACAAGCTGAAACTGATACTTTTGCCTTAATTTTCAGCTTCTTTGTGATGTTCTTATTCAAAGCTGTTGCAATCACTCCCAAACATTTTTTCCTTTTACTTGCGTTGCTGTTATTGTTATTTTCCAATATGAATTTCTCAGCTTTACATCCTGTTAGAATCACTGCACCATTGTCTACAGCATCGACAAGCCAAGTAGTATCAGTTCCTTTCTTGTCTCCAGTTCTACAACCATAATTGCAAGAACCACAATAATGATCTTCTGATGAATTTCTTGCAACTGACTCAACTTTTAAACCAAGATTCTCACACCCTTTTCGAAGGACTTGATTTTGAAATCCTTCCTGGTTGCATTTTTCCGTAACGCCGATCCTCTTCCAGACAACATCCATAGCAGATTGATAGTCAGAGCACCCGAAAAGAGGAATCTTATGATCCACAGACCATTCTCTGAGAACAAAATCTGGTGTTTTGATGGAAGCAGACCAGTTAACAGCAGAGCCTCCACCCACTGTTGATCCAGCCAATACCAAAAATTTCCCGTCATCACTGGTTTGAATTCCACCAGAATCGTATAGCTCAAGCATGGAGGGACCTTCCAGAGAAGAATAATCTTCAGCCACGAAGTAGTTCCCTTTCTCGAGAACAAGTACCTTTTGACCAGAGCTTGCAAGAACTGATGCCGCAACACCGCCACCGCAACCAGAACCAACGATTACAACATCACATTTGATCTCGTAGGCGTCTTCTTCAGGAACTTCCGTCACCTCAAGGCCCTTTCGGCTGAGACTTTGGAGAAGTGTCGCGTCATCTTCATAAATGGTTTCTATAACCCCCTTATGAAGAGGCCTCTCCTCTTTGGGTCTCTTCAATGTTTCCTTGGTGTCTGGCTGGAATCCAATTGCTTTCCATGCTGGGTTTTCTGAGTTTTCATCAGTCTGAAAACGCAGAAATAAAAGAAACAGAAAATTAGAGAAGATCAGTACTTCTCTCGTACTTTCTCTTAAATTGATAATTAATTAATTTTCGGGATACAATTAGGTGAAGAAAAGAGAATTTATCAAAACACAAGTACAGTGGTGAGAGTTTAATACCCAAAACTCTCTCACCTCACAAGATATTCAATTTTTAAATTAAGTAAAACTTGAAATCCATACAATTCTGACAATTGAAGAATCTCACAAAAAGTAAAAAGGAAATAGTAATGAGCACAACACGGGGATTCCAAGGTAAAAATTGATTAAACCTTAGAGGCAAAAGCCAAGCCCAGTATCTAGAGAAAACATTACTGGCAGAGTTAGGTATATAATTAAAATTATATTTTCATCTTTTTTTCCCCTTGTTTCATTTTTATCTTTTCCTAGAAAAGTTGCAGGCCACGGTCAATAATAGCACCAGACTAAAAATCAACATTATCACCAGACAAAAAGCCGGGACAGAAAGTCAACTTGATATTTTTATGTTACAACTAAATATATATTCTAACAGTAATATACTAATATAAGATAATACAGAGAGAAAATGAAAGGTAAGATGAATTGTTGATTATAAAAAAATATGTTACCCCGGAGAAGAAGACGTATGAGCAGAAGACTTTGATCATCGCAAACGCTACTCTTGGAGGTAACAAAAACTTTCCCCTTGACCATTTCTTGAGAATTTCTTCTCTCCTTTCTACGGGAATTTCTGAGAATTTGTTAATGAAGGGCCATTTCCAATCTAAACAATGATACCCACAAAGCAATAATGTTCCCAATCTGAATGAAAGAAGCGTCAAAATTAATCGCACAACGAACACAGCTTTTGGTTGAGCTCTCTTCAGCAAAAATCCTGCTACCTGTTGGTGAAAAAAAAAAAAAAAAGGGGGATAAGAAGAAAGTTGTCTCTCTCTTTGCAGGTGAATGAGTGAAGAAAGAGAGAGATTTTACGTCAATAAATAACTACCATAAGAAACGGCTGTGCTTAAAATGATTGAACACATCAGAAACTTTAAAAGGAATTAAAACTTGAGAGAGAGAAAGGGATATTTAATAGTTAGAAGTAAACCCACCAACCAACAACGAAAAGGAAAGATATGTAATTACCTGGTGAGGGATTGGAGGGTGAGAGGCAGAAGCTTTGTAGAATGAACGAATGGCCTCGTTATCAGAGTGTTGCTTGTTGATGGTATCAATTGGCAAGGAAGGGATGAGAGTTTCACAGATGGCAGTAAGGGATTGGATCTGAGCAGAAGAAAAATCATGAGTAAAATTATAGACTCTACTTCCACCTCTCAGTAAAGGATGACTCTCTATTTCTCTTCCCTTCATTGTTGCTTAATCTTTTTCTTTATGCTTTCGTGTTGTGTTGGGTATGGTCTAGACTCTAGATTCCCAGAAATGGAAGAAGACAAGTTTAGGACTCTGATTGGATATGCCTCTTCTTTGTAATGGCAGCATCAACAACGGCTTTATTTATAGGATCTGAAGAAAGCCGGTTCTAGTTGAAGGGATGTCATCATGTGATTGTCGCATTTTAAAGGTTTAACATTAACTTAATTTATTGCATTTTAATAGATTAATTTTATGAAATAAAATGTCTGTATATCCTTAATTAAAAAAAATACAAAAAAAATGAAATTATTGAGTTCTGTGGAGCACGTGGGTACCAAATATTCTCCAGCATCAAGACATGTCACATTTCTTATTTCTTAACGCCAAATTATTTTGGCAAACCGAGGTTCGTTTGAGAGTTTTTATTATATATAAAAATAAATAAATTTTACATGAACCATGCATTACTGTTATTAAAATTGATATTTATTGATTTGATTTCATTATAAAAGATTTTTTGATTTTATATTAAATCAATAACATATCGTGATGCCTAATCTATTCATAATCTAGATCATCAATCAATCAATTAATTCAATATATATGTATATTGTTAACTTTACCCTTTTTTTTTTGTTTGGACCATATGTGATCCGAAGGACGAAAGGATGGCAGTATAGTGAGTTTTTTATTTTTTATTTTTTTTTTGTGATGCGTGTTTGTGTTGGAGTTGGAGGTGGAGAGTATAAATTTAAAAAAGTCAGAATTTTATTTTGGGATAATCCAAAAATGGAACGGACCACCTATTTTGGGTAAAAGCGCTGTTGGACTTATTTTCAACACAGACAATCCACATTGATAAATAGGCCGATGTTCTAGAAAAAAGATGGTGGTGATATACGTATGCAGATAAGTCATGCGACCTTCACAAAAATCTTCTTCAAAAGATAATCACAATTTTTGAAGATAACGTTTAATCCACCATTATATGATCAAATCCTAAAATAATTTTGTTGGTACGTGATTTTGACATCAATTAAACACACATGAAAAATACTAAACTGACTCAGAAGACACACGTGTATGGGGGTATTGAGCTAAATAAAGAGTGAAGAACGGTATTTAAAGTAGTTCGAATGCTTAAATAAGCGAAACCTATGTCCACTGGTATCGTATTAATATATGAGATCAGGTCGCGTTCAGCAAGCTGATTTATAAGAGATTACAAGAGAGAGAGAGAGAGAATATATATGCTATTCCAAAGAGAAATCAGCTAATTCCACAAACGGGAGAGAAACCCTCTATTTATAGTGGGATCAACTAAGGTAATGATTACTAAATCAGGGAGTGGGTCAAATTGCCGTGCAAATCCTTCCTTGCGTCTCGTTATTCACCTATTCGAGTGATTTACTCGACTCTTGTAGGGATTAGACACGTGGATTGCCTCCAGCCTTTCACCAGCCTTTCACCAGCCTGGTGCACACCTACTGCACTGGCAGGAGCATACCGCTTGCGTCAGCGTGCGACGTGGCTGCGTTTGAATGGTTGCTGGACTTACCTAAGCTCTAACTACTTACACTGACAAGGCTCTGCGTCAGCCCTACTTTTCTATGCATAACAGAAGTCCCCTAGTTTTTAAGGTTTGAGAATCGAACCTTGGAAACTACATATCATGCCTTGATTTGATGTGCTTGACGAGATATTGGTTGAGCCAACCTGGCTGCAAAGAGGCCGAAGAAACGTTTCCATGTAGGCGACCTGACATGGCTTACTCTTTATGGTCAACGACCTATTCTTAGACCATGTTTAGTGCCATAACAATGACTGGTTTTCAACCGAGGTTTGCGACCTTATTGTACTTAGCGGAATTTTTGCCGAAGGGGTCACGTCGCTTCGCAACTGTCGTAAGACAAGATCGAAGAGTCATGTCGCTTCGCGACCAACATAAGACGAAGAGTGTTATATATAACGGCCTTTTTAGATGTTATCCGTTGCACTTTTGTAGCTGACACATTTAATGAAATATCTTTTGCTCTGACAGACGTGTCCTGTGTGCAATAAGTGTCAGCCATGCGCATTAAATGCGAGCTATGCTGAAACGACATTCCCTATCAGAGCATTAAATGCGGATGGGGCCGCATTCAATGTGGATGAGGGAAAACGTGTCGTCGCTTGAGTGTTTCAACAGAAGAGAATGACGATTTGGTTTCTCGAAGCGTGACAGTCACTCTTCTCTGTTGATTCGCAACACGTGGTCGCGATCAACGGTCAGATGCATTTTCCGCCCAAACGTCATTTGACTTCTGGAAACCAAAGCGGCACTTCCTTCACTATAAAACCCCAAGCTCACTTAAGCAATGCCACAATACTTTCTTAGAGAGAGCAAAAAATTTTCGTGAGCCTTGGTTCTTTGTCTTTCAGATTGGTGTGCGCTTGATATTCGAAGCAGGAGGATTCATCTTCTCATTCTAAGAGGTAAGAATGGTTTCTTTGCTACTTTTATTATTATTTCTTGGTTTCGATAGTTGCCATGCGATGATAGCCTGCTATTAGTTGATCGGAGATGAAATCTTCTCCTTGGGTTTGAGCCATTGATGGTGGCTGTAAAAGTATTTTGTTAGGGTCTTTCTAAGGTTTAAGGGAGGAAGCTTTTTTACTCTCTCCTCCACGTCATCGTACGAAACAGTGTATGATTCCTTGCATGTTGCTTTTTTCAGACCGTAGTAGAATGGACCACCCAACGACCAGAGTTGAGGAGGGGACTAGTTCACCTATGTAGGATGCTCCTGCGGGTCCCCCTCAAGAGATCTTGTCGATGATTACTTTCGAGGATATTCAGAAGGTGGTAGACCAATACGCTCTCAGCGTGGAGGTCTTCCGAGATAAGGTACACACAGCTCGGAGTTCACCATGAGGGATGGCTGAGATCTCCGAGAACATTTTCAAGAGTGGAGGGTTGATCCCTTTCCACCCTTTTGTCAGGTCGGTCCTCTATCATTTCAGGATTGCACCATTACAGCTCACGCTAAACGTATATGATAGCCGTGGCTACGTACATCGCGTGTGGCAAAAATGGATTGGGTGAGCTAACCGCACTAGAGTTCGGTTGCTCATACATTCTGAAAAAGAGTAAGGACAAGGATCCCTACTATCTCTCCAAGCGACCTATCATTGAAGCGGGAATACATAGTTAATAGTTACCCAAGCAACATAGGGGCATACGAGACGAAGTTCTTTTTCTTTCGTCAGGATGATATTTGCCATTTTCAGGAGCCAAGTAGGTTTTCCTTTCTTTTGAGTTTGTGAACTTACTTTTGTTCTTCGCTAACGAGCTCTTTGTTTCTTTACAGTTAACAAAACGACCAGGTTAATACTCCTCGAGGATCCGGACAGGATCATTGCCTTCGGCCTTCTGCCCTAAGAGAGTCGCGAAGCAAGATTGCTCGTGGCAATCCCAAATTTGTTGAAGTACAGTTTCTTCAACTCCGAAGCGACCCTAGAGACCACATCGAGTAAGCTTCGTAACCTTAGCTTTTTTTTAGATTTTTCATGCAGCGAACTGTTTTGCTAACGATGTTTGCATGCAGCGACCATGCCTCTCAAGGTGTCCAGATCGCCATGACCGAGGCAGTTCACTTTCCCCCGAGTAGGCGCCACTGGACTAGCTGGAGCTGCTCCTAGAGGTCCCCCCGTCGGAGGGACAACGGCGGGTGCTCCGGTACGACCTGCTGGGGTTCCTCAGCCTTCGGCTGTTCGCCCGAAGCACAAGACCATGGCCTAAAAGTCCAAAAAGCGAAAGCAATTTCGAACTGAAGAGTCAGAGTCTGAATCGGAGGGCTTGGGCGTTCAGCCCAAGAGGTCGTAGCCTCACCAAACGTTCCACTCGAGAGGGCCTTCCAGGAGTGTGATCGGCATCTCCATTGCTTTGGGGGCACCTTGAACAAAGCAGAGCGAGGTCGTGAACCCTGGGAGGAGACCGAGCAAGGAACCGGCGGGCGATAAGACTCCTGCTGGAGGTGTGGGCACAAACACTCCTGTGCTAGACTCGATGAGGCAGCTTTCGGATCACCTGCAACCGATGGTTTTTATCCTGTTGGAATACGGGCTCGCGAAGGCTTTTGAGAAGTTCGTGGCTTCCAATCTTGTGGACCTGATGTCCACATTCATCCAACACCTGAGTAAGGTAGAACAAGCTGTCCTCGGCGAGAACTTTACATTTATTCTTTTCAGTAGCAAGGAAACTAACTTGTTATTCTTTTCGTTCACAAGCTTTGCTCTCCATGCAATTGTCCTTACAAAAGGTCCAGCTGGGAGCTATCGAGTGGATGGTCACACTGAGAGAAGAGAATGCGCGGCTCAAGCAGGAGTTAGAAGCCGCTGAAGTAGAGAAAGACCTATCCACCGCTTCGGCGAACCAGTACTTGAATGAAAGGATTGCTACTTTTTGCACGGTGGATTTTCAAAAGGTTGAGCTAGAGAAGCACGGAGAGGAGATAAAGGAGCTCCAGAGGACAGTGGCCAAACTCACCAGGGAGGCTGGCAAGAAAGACCAAGAGTTGAAAACGACCTCCTAGCTAGCCTTACGAGCAGAGCGGGAAATGGGGGAGCTATAGGAGGCCACCAAGAAGCAAAGGTGGACGCTTGAGGCTGAACTTCAAGCTAGTCAGGGAAGAGTCATTTCGCTGAGTAGAGAGATACAGCGACAAGAGTTGGAGATCGAGAAGAAGACTGTTGAACGGGTAATTCAATCCATCTATGCCCTACGGCCAAAGAATCCCGAAATGGATCTGACCGAACTTCTGAAGGAATACTAGGACATCCTCAGATCCATGGCGCAGCTTGACGGTGAGGATGCAGCGGAGGCCACCCGAGGACCTGACTTGGAAGAACATCTGGAGTATTTCCTAGAGGAGCCCGCGGCCGGCTAGGTGATCGGCGATCAGCCTGGGGACGATGAGGTCGCGCCTCCGGGAATTGGGGATGAAAGTCAATGATTGCTTTTACTTTTGGAGTCTTTTTCCTGCTCACTTGTGTACTTTCCCTTTTATTAATGAATAAATACATGTCTTTTTTTAATCTTTCATGAGTACTTACAATTTCCGTACCTTATGTGTTATACATGAGATCGCATTCTAACTGTTTACAATAACATTGGAACAAGTCTGTGCGAACAGAATTATATACATGAAAATGATTACAAAAGAATAGAATTATACACTTGTTATTTACAAAGATTTAAGGAAAGTAAAATCTTTACAAGGAAAAATTGAGTTCGGAATTACTGATAATATGGTTGGAGATGTTCAGCATTACAAGCTCGCAGTACTTCGGAACCATTCAGCCTTTTGAGATGATAAGTCTCCAGTCTTATCACTTTGGCGATGTGGTATGGGCCCTCCCAGTTTGGTCCTAAAACTCCCGCACTTGGTTCTCTAGTACCGAGAAGGATTTTCTTTAAAACAAGGTCGCCGACTTGGAAATCTCTTATTCTGACCTTAGAGTCAAAGAACATTTTTGCGCGTTGCTGATAGGCTACTATTCTTAGTTGAGTCTTGCTGCGATGTTCTTCAATTAGATCCAGACTTGCACGCATAAGCACCTCATTCTCTGTCTCGTTGAACAAGTCCCTCCAAAGTGAACCAATTCCTACCTCCACAAGGATCATTGCTTCGCAGCCATAAGCTAGCGAAAAAGGGGTTTTTGAGGTAGAGGTTCTCGGAGTTGTCCTGTATGTCCACAGAACTTCAGGAAGGTCGTCGGCCCAATTTCTCTTGGCTGCGCCAAGTTTGGCCTTCAGAGTGTGCTTGCTAGTTTTGTTGACAGCTTCAACTTAACCATTTGCTTGCGACCTTGCGACTGAGGCGAATTTCTTATGGATGCCCAGCTCGTCGCAAAACTGCTTGAACTCCTCGTTATCGAGCTGCTTCCCGTTATCAGAGATAAAGGTATGAGGAATCCCATAGCGGCACACAATATTTTTGAAGACGAAGTCCTTGAGCTTTTTGGTGGTGATCGCAGCCTCTACTTCGACCCACTTGGTGAAGTAGTCTACCGCGACCACCGCATATTTACATATTTAACTCCCCCTTTGCCAACTGGCATGGGTTCGATGAGATCGATTCCCCACATAGAGAATGGCCAGGGGCTGGACATGGTTACCAACTGGTGGGAAGGAGCTCGCAGTACATTTGCGAACCGTTGACACTTATCACACGTTTTAACAAAGTTGTATGTGTCTTCTTGAATCAGGGGCCAGTAATACCCTTGACGAACAACCTTGTTGGCGAGGGATCATAGCTGTGTGATTACCACATATTCCTTCATGTATCTCCCTCATGATATAATCTGCTTCTTCATCGGTTACACATCGGAGAAGAGGGGCGCTAAACCCTCTCTTGTACAACTGATCTCTTATAAGTGTATAACGAGCAGCTCTTGTTCGCAGGGTTCTTTTCTCGACCTTGTCGTTGGGCAAGATCCCATCTCGGAGATATTGAATAATATCAGTCATCCAGGAGATTGATTCAGTTACATTCACGGCCTGTTCGGGCGAACTGATACTGGGGGCCTTTATGAATCGAACAGGAATGCTCTCTAGCGCGTCCGAGTCTAGCGATGAAGCTATCTTTGCCAAGGCATCCGCGACAGAATTATTGTCCCTAGGAATCTGGGTGATCGTGAAGTGCTTATACGGCTCGAGTGCGGCCTTAGCTTTCTTCAAATAGCCAATCATGTTTTCTTTCTTGGCTTGATATTCCCCCAATATTTGGTAGACAACCAGCATCGAGTCGCTGTGGATGCTAAACGCGGTTGATCCCATTTCTCTTGCCAACCGCAATCCAACGAGCAGAGCTTCATACTTGGCCTCATTGTTGGTCGCTTTGAACTCGAAAAAGAGAATGCCATGAATGTGAGTCCTTTTGGGACTCAGGAGGAGAAGGCCTGCCCCGGCCTGTTTCCTGTTCGATGATCCATCGACATACAGGCTCCAGGTCAACAGGTTTTGCATAGTTTCCTGGGTGACTTCGCTGACATGTTGCTCGGATTCCTTTATTGGATGATATGAGAATTCTGAGATGAAGTCGGCAACAACCTTCCCTTTGATAGTTACTTTCGGTCTATACTGTAGATCGAACTGATTTAGTTCCATAGCCCAGTTGAGCAATTTACCTGATGCCTTTGGCTTATGGAGGACTTTCTTCAGCGGGTAACTAGTCATTACATAGATTTTATGGGCATGGAAGTAAGGTCGTAACTTTCTGGAACCGATCAGTAGGGCATAAGCCAATCGCTCAATTTTTGGATACCGCATCTCAGCATCCAGCAGACGCTTGCTCGCGTAATAAACTGGCCATTGAATCTGGCTCTCTTCCCAAACTAAAGCTGCACTGACTGCGTACTGTGAGATGGACAGATACAAGAGCATAATTTCCTGCGGAAAAGGCTTGGACAGAAGAGGTGGTTTTCTGAAGTGCTCTTTAATGCTCTAGAATGCCTGTTCGCACTCGGGAGTCCACTCAAACTTCTTATTGGCCTTGAGGATGTTGAAGAATGGCAAGCAACGATCTGTTGCCCTCGATATGAAGCGACTGAGTGCCACTATTCGCCCATTGAGACTCTGAACCTGTTTTCGGTTGGTCGAGCTTTTCATGTCGAGGAGAGCTTGGATTTTCTTAGGGTTGATCTCTATTCCCCTTTGGTTAACCATGTACCTAGAAATTTTCCTGAGGATACTCCGAATGAGCATTTGAAAGGATTGAGCTTCATTCTGTATTTTCGGAGGATATCGAATATCTCAGCGAGATGCGCTATGTGATTTGAAGTGACATGCGACTTGACTAGCATGTCATCAACATAGACGTCCATCGACTTCCCGATCTGTTCGGAAAACATTCGGTTAACCAGTTACTGGTAAGTTGCTCCAACATTTTTCAAGCCGAAGGGCATAACCCTATAGCAATACAGCCCCCGATCTATAACGAAGGAGGTATACTCTTTGTCTGACGTATACATCAGAATTTGATTGTATCCCGAGTACGCGTCCATAAAACTCAGCAGCTAGTGCTCGGAGGTGGCATCAACGAGCTGGTCGATCCTGGGTAGGGGAAAGCTGTCTTTTGGGCATGCTTTGTTGAGGTTGGTGAAGTCAACACAGATCCGCCACTTGCTATTGGGCTTCTTTACTAGAACCGGGTTGACAACCCAGCTCGGGTAGAGAGTTTCTCAGATGGACCCATTCTGAAGGAGATTATCTACCTTGATTTTCAAGGTATCATATCGCTCTGGATCCATCGTTCTTCTTTTTTGGCGGACCGGCCTCGCTTCACTATCGATGTTCAAGGTATGACAAATGATATCCGGGCTGATCCCAACCATATCGGCATTTGTCCATGCAAACATATCAATATTTTCTCTGAGGAAGCTGGTTAGGTCATTAGCAAACTGAGGGTTGAGATTGCTTCCAATCCTCAACACTCAACTCGGCTCGTTCTGGTCGACTGACACTTCCGTTAGATCCTCAATTGGCCCATTAAAAGGGCATTCCTAGATACGAGGATCCATATTATCCTCGGCTGGGCCAGGCTGTGGTTCGATCAGACTGATCGCCATTGCCTATTCGGGAATGCCACGCGGGATGCCTTTCCCGTTGCACACGATCTGTTTTGCCCCTTACATTGCAGTCATGAGACGCACGCTGAGATCTGTTTACTTCCCCTATCTCCGTCGAGGTGGGAAACTTCATCTTGAGATGGTAGATCGAAGTGAGTGCCTTAAAGTTTCTTAGTAGAGGTTGTTAGTGTATGCCCTAGGAACCAATCGTGTCATCGGTTCCGAGGCATTATGTTTTGTATATATATGTGAATGTATATAGTTTGTATATACATTTTATCTTATCAATAAANTGCACTTTTATGGATACTTATTACATGTGGATTTGTATGAAAAGACCATTATACCCTTGGTTACCGTTTATGCCATTTAACCATATCAATCAACTTTATGACCATTCTACCCTCATTTCTCTTCAATGACATTACCCCTTACACTTAATAATGGCCACATCTCGAAATACATGTAAATTGACCATTTTACCCTTCCATTCAAAAAAAAAAGAAAATTACTTGAAAAGTAAATTTCATACCTTAAGGCATTGGATCAGTAGCGAGCTGGGGGTTGAGATTGCTTCCAATCCTCAACACTTGGCTCGACTCATTCTGGTCAACTGACATTTCTGATAAATCCTCAACTAGCTCACTAGAAGGGCATTCTTGGATATGGGGATTCATATTATCTTCGGCTGGGCCAGGCTGTGGTTCGATCTAGCTGATCGCCATTGCCTATTTGGGAATGCCACGGGGGATGCCTTTCCCCTTCCACGCCATCTGTACTACCTTTACATAGTAGTCGCGAGATGAGCGTTGAGATCCGCTTACTTCCCCTATCTTCGTCGGGGTGGGGAACTTCATCATGAGATGGTAGGTCAGTCCACTACCAAGAATTCAGTGACCCTGGTCACTGAGTCGAAGTCACCCAACATGACTGGAAGCGAGATCATTCCCTTGGGATCAGGTGATCCCCTGTAAAACCATATAGGGGGATCGAGGCGGGCTTTAGGTCGGCCTTATCCAACTTCATTCTTTCGAAAGCTCGCTAGAACAGGATGTTCACAACGCTTCCATTATCCACCAACATTCTGTGGACATCGTAGTGCCCTACTTGGGGCGTGATGATGAGAGCATCATCGTGGGAAAGATGCAATCGGACTACGTCTTTTTCAGAGAAGGTGATTTCGTCCTCTTTGCAAACCTTTGATAGTCACCACGTCATGTTCATCACACGGATATGGTCATGATGGGCTGTGCGAGCATATCTTTCTTGGGCACCTCGCGAGTTTCCCCCGAGGTGTGGTCCCCAAAGATTATCCCCACGCTACATATACCCTTGCGATCATGACGCTTCTTACTCGGTTCCTCTCGATTTTTCTCCCTTACGGGAGCAAAGTCATCAATATATTCTTTGAAATGCCTTTGTTTGATAAGATGTTTGATTGCCTACTTGAGAGCTCGGCACTCATCGATGTGATGCCTATTGTCCTGATGATAACGACAGTACTTTTTACTGTTTCTAACTGAAGGGGGATTTTTCATGGGCTCAGGTTCTCCGAGCAGGCCGGCCTCTTCTGACTTGTCAAGAATGGCCGAGACAGATGCATTCAAAGGGGTATATTGATTTTTGTCGAGATTGCGACGAGGAACTGGAGCATAAGACTTTTTGGGCTCAAACCGCTATTTCTTTCCTTTTCGCTGATCATCGTTAGCCCATTGGCAATTAGCCCTCCTATTTTCCCCCCAACCTGGCACACTGCCTGAATTGTCAGGGTGCCGTGGCGGTGGAGTGCCGCCACAGAGTTCTTAATACGGAGGTATTTCTCTGTAAGGCTGTAAAAACGGGTGAGGGAAACATCGTCCTTGGAACTCTCTCCACAAATCTGTCTGTGTATGAACTCCCGCTATGATGAGAGTCCGAACGGACTCTTAGGGAGTATGAGCTACTTTATGGAGTTTCCTATGTAACCTATCGATGTAAGATTGGAGGGATTCATCCCTCTCTTGCCTTATGTTGCTGAGGTAGCTCAAAGGCATTGAGAACTTCCTGTTCGCTTAGAAGTGTCTCAAGAATGTTGAGCTCATCTGATTCCATGAGCTGATAGATCCCGTCGGGAGCGACCTGAACCACCGCTTGGCATAAGATGTAAGAGTTACTGCCAAGCATCGGCATTTTGTCGAGTTAGAAACTTAGTGAAGTTCCATTAGGTCACTGAATTCGTACAAATGATCATATGGATCAGAATTCCCATTGAACGCCCGTATAACGGGCATTATGAATCTGGATGGGAGAGGGGTGGCTAACACAGCCGGAGAAAAAGGGGACGCCTTTGCGACCTACCCTCGCTCATTTTGCTAAGCCTTTAACTGATCTAGAGCTCGCTGTAGCTCCTCAATCTAAGGCAGCGGAGCCATCTAGGGGTTGCTTTCCCCCATGCGGGTTTGACCCTCGCGATTGCGGTTGAGGAAAGTCCAAAGTCAGATTCCTCCTTGCCTTGGCCGGTAGTTCTGGCCGCTCTTGACACATGCTGGCCATCGCGAGGCGTGTAATGGCGCTGACTGGTTTGGGGAACTTTCCCGACCTTTGCGATGGTGCGAATCGATCCGCGGACAATGAGAACTTCCCGCGCGATAACAATCAGAATCGTTATTTTGGCAATAATGGGAATCTCCTCGCCTTACATTTTTGTGGGAGTGCTCGGGCGATGTGGCATGGGAAAACTCGGGCTGCGACCTGTCACCTAGTTTGTGTGCCACGGGTATTCTACCCGGGGTGTTGTCAGTGTTCGATGGTCCCTCAGGGCCTCTAGGCCCGTTGTTTGCCACCTGTTTTCCCTTCCTTTGACGCGCTGCAGTGCCCGCGGCACAGGCTATCACCCTTTTCCGTGCTTTCATGCGACCTGCAGGCGTTTTTGACAGTGACACCACCTCATTTGATTCGGGTGGCACGACCCGATCCAAATGGTCCAACCTTTGGTTGACCGTTTGGAGAGTATTGTTGAACCTCTCCAGGTAGCTCATGACGGCTGGATCAAGCCGTGAGCTCAAAGGGATATCCCCCACGAGATTTTGCAGGACTGGGGGCACTTCGAATGAAGTGTTCTCTTGTACCTGGGGGATCTCTTCCTCACCATGATTGGGTCGCTCAGATTCAAATCTGTGAGCCATTTGTTGTTGGACCAATTAGTTAGAGATTCTCTTGATGAATGACGAATACTAAATCAGGCCCTCCTTCTAGCGCTAAACTATTGATGCGTGATTTTGACACCAACTAAACGCACGTGGGAAATGCTGAGCTGGCTCAGAAGACACACGTGTACAGGGGTATTTGAACTGAATAGAAGATGAAGAACAGTGTTTAAAGTAGTTCGGATGCTTAAGTAAGCAAATCCTACGTCTACTGGTATCGTATTGATATATTTGAGATCAGGTCGTGTTCAGCGAGCTAACTTACAAGAGGTTACAAGAGAGAGAGAGTATATATGTTATTCTAGAGAGAAATTAGCTAATCCCACAAACGGGAGAGGATCCCTTTATTTATAGTGGGATGAATTGAGGTAATAATTACTAAATCAGGAAGTGGGTCAGATTGTCGTGCAAATCCTTCCTTGCGTCCCGTTGCTCACCTGCTCGAGTGATTTACTCGACTCTTGCAGGGATTGGACACGTGGATCTTCTCTAGCCTTTGACCAGCTTGGCGCACACCCACTACATTGGTAGGAGCATGCCGCTTGTGTCAACATGCGATGTGGCTGCATCTGAATGGCTGTAGGACTTACCTAAGCTCTGATCGCTTACGCTGATAGAGCTCTGCGTCAGCCCTACTTTTCCAGGCATAACAAATAGAATATATAAGTTTTATGATAAATTTGGGAAGGAACTATGTAGCTTTTCTTTAAGTTAGATTAATGATTGATGAATTTCTAGGAGTGCTTTAACAAATTGTGTTTTATAAATTATCAAGAGTTGTCCTGGTGTTCTTGTTCAATTCAATCGGCTTAAGTGTTTCCAACAATCAGCCGGGTGCAGTTCAATACGGATTTAAACAATCCAAATTTTCCTCAATTTCGCTGATGGGATAGATTTCATCAACATATTTCATAAGAGAAAGGCTAACTAATAAACATAATCGTTTCATAGCTAGACCGACCTCTCAGGTTCTTTTTTTGTTTCCCACGCTGTTAATCTTCCAATGTCTTTCAGTTCAAAGGTTTGTAGGTTATGGTAATTGAAGATATATATAAAGGCCTGTTTGGTTTCGGGTATGTTTTATTACTAAAAAGATAGAATTACCAATGGAATAGATTACCTTGAAGATTAAGGAGAATGTTATATTATATATGTTTGGTTAGATTAGTGGGTATAAATAATTAAAATGTTTGGTTAAGGGAATAAAAGAATTCTAGAAGAGCTTTTACTGAATTGCCCTTTTTAAAAAAATATTATTAGAATAATGTTATTACTATTTTATTATTTAGATATTACTTTTAACCCCCTACATTTGAGAATTTACTAAAACACTCCAACCACAACAAAAGTTTAAAATTTAACAAAATACCCCCAACCACTCAAGATGATTGCCAGTTGCCAACTACCACCATCGACTGTCGCTAGCAGTCACCTAAACGGCGCATGACTGGTCGGATCTAGCCAATCATGTGCCAATTTGGTCATTTCCAACTAGATCAATGGTAAAAAACAGCTAGATGATCATGGATCCAACAGACCATGCGTCGTTCTAATGACTATCGATAGCGACCGACAGTAGTGGCCGACGACCAGCACTCATCTTGGGTGGTTATGTGTTTTGGGTGGTATTCATGTAAATAATTTTTAGAATAAGGGTATTACTATCCAAAAATTTAATTACTTGGGGGTAAAATAGTAACAAAATTAAGATTAATTTGTATAAAATGAGGGACATTTTTGTCCAAAAAATTAATTTATGAGGTTACATAAGTCATTTTGCACTGTTGGGCTAATTGTTATTTAATAGACATATGAGGGCATTTGTGTCGGAAATATTAATTAATTAAGGGTAAAATGGGAACAAAAATTGGATTACCTAGTAATCTTAAAATCGCACCATTTCAGTCGGTAATAAGATGACCCCCAAACTTACCTACAGT